>NC_138377.1:86693943-86819147 GCF_054177405.1 Leptonychotes weddellii
TTTTTTTAAAGATTTTATTTATTCATTTGAGACACAGAGATACAGAGAGAGAGCATGAGCAGGGGAGAGGCAGAGGGAGAGGGAGAAGCAGGCTCCCCGCTGAGCCAGGAGCCCGATGTGGGGCTCGATCCCAGGACCCTGGGATCATGACCTGAGCTGAAGGCAGATGCTTAACCATCTGAGCCACCCAGGCGCCCCTACATAGGTAGTTTCTTAAAGATTGGGCTGATTGTCTTGGCAGCATGCATTTGATGGATGACTGTCATTATTTCTCAAACCTGCCTGACACTTTAAGTATAGAAAATGATAATTAAATTTTCAAGAGACCATGTTGAGATTATAAGATTTGGGGCTTGTAAAAGAACAAGCCTAACAGTTGGGTAGTGGTTGTTGGTGTGTTTTTATTGACCTGGGGAAGTAATGGAAACATCTCAGGTTTTCTTTTACTTTGTTTCCCCGTTCAGTCCCCCTCCCCCTCAATTAATGTATTGTCCAAAGTGTTGGTAATGACTTGGAACTATTCAGGTTGCACAAAGCATTTAATGAAATCTTGCCTTAGACAAAACACTAGAGAGGATCATAATTAATGTCTCATTTTCTGCCAGTTGCTATTGATTACTCATTCAAGATCCCTTTGTTCTCAGAATGATAACAACTGTAGTTTGCATCACTATCTAATGAGATTCTCAGGATAGAATTCTTTAACAACATGCTGATAATTGCTAACATATCCCTAGAATTTCAATGTAAATGAATTTGCATCATAATACAATTATTTCACAAATATCGGTGTTTTCCAAATTCACAATTTATTACAGTCTGTTTTTTAATTATTTGTAAAAAATTAACAGAAGACTGATACAGTATGAAAGCCCTACATTTATATTTTGCCCTAGTTCCTTTTATCCTGAGTTTTTTGATTGTGAGAGGCTTCTTTGTCACTCTCTAGTTTCCCTGTCATAATCTCTGAAACTTCAAGTGGACTTACAGCTAAACTGTACTGTGATGTTTCTCAGGTTAAAAAAAAAAAAAAAAAAACAGTTACAAATATGGCAATACTACACTGATTTTGCTCTTAGAACAATTTTGTTTCTTCATCCCTCAGTGACAAACATATGATACAGTAAAGAACTCAACTGAGAAATTTTAACAGTTTGCGTCCTCTATTTTATCATGATTGTGTTTTATACTTTTTTACCTCTTTAATTAGTATACCCCTCTTTCAAAAAGACAAATCTGGGAACAGCTGCTTGCCTTTATATATTAAAACTGCATACCGTTTCAGGGCTGTAACATAGGCATGAAATTAAAGAATTGTGTAGAAAGTACACAGCAGAGATTCCATTAAGTCCGTGTTAAACATTTTAAATTTTTTGCGATGTGTGACTATAACATTAGTTACTGTGCATCTTATTTTCCTAGAAAACAAATCACTGATGAGTTACAGTTTTTGACATAGGGTTAATTAGGTCCTTATTTAATCTGAAGTTATGAATGGATATCAAAGTATATTTAGTACTGTTTGGGGGCCAAGCCATTTAATGGTAAAAAGCAGTTCTGAGGAAGCATGTTTATGTTTATCAAGATTTCAGACATTTTCCATTTTAAGGGTAAAGAATATCCAAATTACTGCAGTGTCGTTCTGAATCCTCTGGGCTACTGAGCCCCACCATTCTTATATAGGATATTCTTCTGCATTTCCTATTAAATCACATTTAGAGTACCTTCCAAGATACTTAAGAAGTTACATCAATAAATGATATTGGCCAAGCTCACTACTTTATTCCTCTCCTTTACTTTTTAGTCAGTATCATCATGAAGATTTACACTGAATAGTCTTTTTCAGGTTCACACTTTAGAGTCGGTTTTTCAAGCACTTGAAGAGGGAGAGAGAACTGTGAAAATATCTATCTATATTACATAGGCTACTAAAATTCCATATGAAATGGGGATTTTTATTTACAGGCTAAAGGTTTGTCATACATAATTTAAAATGAAACTTTAGAAAATAATAAATAAATATAAAAAATAAAATGAAACTTACTGTAGTTTTTATTACAATAATCTAGGATATATTAGTGTTCCAGGGAGCAACCTTCATTGATTATTCTTCAGTAATTAGATATATTTTTCACAGTTGAAGTTCTAGATGACTATTAAAAAGATTCTTTTCTAAGCCTGTGTTAAGAAATTTAGCACTCTGTCATTTCAGAAAACTAATTCTGCCTTGAATAAGACAACTCAGCAGAATAAAACTGCTTTGCCTAGTTCTGTATCCTCAGGGATTGTGTATTCTTTTTGCCTGAGATACCTCCAGGACAAGATCAGTGGTAATCAATAATGCTTCTCATTTGTTTTTAAGCAGGCAGGAAAATCAATAATATGAGGGGATATGTAATTTTATTTTAGGGGGAAAAACTAAAATAGTTTATTATTTGTGCTTTAGTGTTACCAAAATGTTTGAAGAATCAAATAAAAGAAATATACATATTTTTATTAGTGATAGAATATCAAGGTGTTAGGCTTCATATAGTTTAGCCCTTGATTTTTTAGTCATTTTCCATTAGTTTCATGGGTATTATTTCCTAGATTATCAAATCCTTGTGGAGAAAACATTGTCTTAAACTTCTTTTGTATTTCTTATAGTACTGAACAATTCATTTTAATTAACAGGATAAAATATCATCTTGTGTTCTTAAAAAGAAACAATTTCTCCTACATTTACTTTGCCTTGTCATATAAATCATAATACAGACTGAACAGGGAGACGTGGTTATTTCTATGAATAGGACAGCTGAGTGAAGAACATCTAGGGGGTTTTTTGGTGTTAATACTCACTGTGGAACGAGAATACAGAATGTTTCCTAACCATATCTCTGTATTTATCTATAGTAAAGAGAAAGGTTTATCAACACTAAAATTGATAACAAGTAAAGTTTTCTCCTAAAAACACTTGTTCTTCTTTTTCTTCCTTTATTTCATGCATATGTGCAAAATCTACCAGTATGTGTTCTATAGATAATACAGTTTTAGGATTGTAATCCATAAAGTCATTTATAGGTCACTTCTATTTTCTCACGTTAACATCTTATAAATGGCAATTAGGTATTAGGTTCCTGGACTATCGTAGAAGTCTTCTTTGTATTGAAGAAAGAGCCTCTTAAACAGACCTAGATTCAAAGTAGGGTTCTACTACTTGTTATCTGTATAACATATAATTTATATAATAATAAGATAGCAGTAAATATTAACTGAGATGGTACATATTTAAGTATGCTAGTCAATCCTTGATATTTATTCTGATTTTCTCCCACTTTTTATTTTCAGAAATTACAAATCCACAGAAAAGGTACAAAAATAATACAGTGAATGTCCATGTACTCTTAATGAAGTTTCATCAATATTTCACCACATTTATACATACACATTCCTTTTCTTTCACTCAGTATGTGTATATGTTTGTATTCTGTATGTGAGTTTATACACACAAACACACATCTGAATCATTTTCAGAATAAGTTGGCAGTTTTCTATTTATTCTTGATCTCGATTGATATAGTTTGAATCTGTCACACTCCTCTTGATTTAGCCTCTAATTATCAACCCTCTCTCTAGGGGCCTGTCCATTCTCTTTCTGATTTCCAACATCCTTTCTTACTATAGCCATTGGGAGTTGTAACTCAGCCAGCTTGGATTCAGGGCACACAAGGTCTCCTGACTTAGGATAGTTTCTGCCCAGGAAACAGTACATAAAATGTCATTCTCCTCATTTTCATTCTTTTGTGATTCTTACAATGTGGTTATCTATGGGAAAGAAAAAAATGAAATTGAGTTTTTTATTTTCACTAGGGCCTAAAACCATGCTACTCACTTTTCCTTAACCCTTATTTACTTCTCCTAGCAACCCTATGAGCGAATTAGTAATATGCCCATTATATAAAAGGAAACTAATTCATTAATGTTAGATAATTTGCCCAGGATCATACAGTCAGGATTTGAATTCAGGGTAGCTAATTCCAAAGCCCATGCTGTTTCTAGGATATCAGAATTTTTGTAGACATTCTGCCTACTTTTAGGAATATAAGAAATGTATTTTCCTATTTACCATTTAGATTATTTTATGCCTCTATTAGTCTTTATTATAACTATATTTGACTTCTTTGAAGAAGTAATTCAGTGGCTACATTTTACTCATCTGAAAATTTCTGTCTTTATCTTACAACTTAAACAGACAGACTTCTTCACCATCCTCCAAACTTAGTCCTTTGTCCCTCCACCAGAACATTATATAAGGTGTCAATAAATATCTTCCAAAAAGGGCCAGATAGTAAATGTTTTAAGCTTCGCTAACCGTACATTCTCCATTGCAACTACTCACCTCTTCCCACTGTAGCATGAAAACAGCCATAGCCAATACATAAATGAATGGGTGAGACTGTTTCAATAAAAGTATTTTCAAAAACAGGCCCAATTTGACCTGCAGGCCTCGATTCATTGACCCCTAGTGTAAATCATCATCTTATTTGCCCATGAGAATTTATATGCCAGGGAAATGTAAGGAGCACCCTTAAGAGACCTGTGAATGCCCATCTCCTTTCAGGTGTTTGTTTATATTTGTAAAATGACCAATTTCTTTTGTGCCTTCCTTCTACATGAAAATCTACATGATATAACAAATACAGCAGGTGCCTCAAAGCATGCCATCCTGAAAGTAGGTTTTACACTGAGCAGGGAACATCTTAGTAAAAGACTAGTGATGTTTAGAGGAAAATTTCAAGGTACATGACCCCTGCCCTCAAACATGTTGGTAATAATATGTTCCATCTAGCATGCTATGAGCCATATTCTGATTGCTATTTTAAGTATGTAGAATGTGCCTAGCATGGCAAAAAAAGAAAGACAAAACAGGTGTGACAATGGAAATTTCAGTGTAATGTGTGGGAGACTTGATGATTCCTGGGTCGCACTACTCACACAAGTAACATAATCAGGAGAGTCACTGTTAATGGTTTCTTATAGAAATAGAAATAATACATGTGTTATGTATATTTTCTCAATTTCAACATTCCTTCTGGAGATTGTTATCTTAAGGGGAACTGTTTCTCCTTTATGTCTGATAATCACACCTTCCTTTTCCAATCTCTTGCGCCTCATATCCGTTGAAATTTGTGAAATAAACACTAAATAATTATATTGGTATTAGGTAGTCTTTTCATGTACACATATACATTGTCTGGTGTTTGAAATCTTTTCCTCACTTCTCTTTATTAAGGAAGATACCAACTCTGTTCAAAGAAGAATTTACCTTTTGATGAGTCTGAAAAAATTTTCTTGATTATAAGCATTTCTGAAGATTGTAATGATTGTTGAATAGGCTTTTTAAAAAAAACTGAAATATCAGGGTGCCTGGGTGGCTCAGTTGGTTAAGCAACTGCCTTCGGCTCAGGTCATGATCCTGGGGTCCCGGGATCGAGTCCCGCATCGGGCTCCCTGCTCGGCAGGGAGTCTGCTTTGCCCTCTGACCCTATCCTCTCTCATGTGTTCTCTCTCATTCTCTCTCTCTCAAATAAATAAATAAATAAAAATCTTTAAAAAAAAAAAAAAAAAAAAAACTGAAATATCAAATGAAAATAAAGACAGGATACCAAAACATTAGATGCAATGAAAGCAGTGATCAGAGGAAAATTTATAGTTGTAAATGCCGGCATTAGAAAAGATCTCAAATCAGTAACCTAACTTTATACCATAAGAACCTAAAAAAAGAAGAGCAGACTAAACTGAAAGCCAGCAGAAGGAAGGAAATAATAAATATTAGAGCAGAAATTTTTAAAAATAGAGAATAAAAAAACAACAGAATCAACAAAATCAAAAGTTGGTTCTTTGAAAAGATCAAAAATTGCCAAACCTTTAGTTAGATTGACTAAGAAAAAAAGAGTCAAATCGCTAATCAGAAATTAAAATAGGAAATATTACTACCAACCTTACAAGAATAAAAAGGATTATAAAGGAATGCTATGAATAATTGTATGCTAACAAATTAGACAACCCAGATGAAATGGACAAAGTCCTGGAAATATACACCCTATGAAAACTAACTCAGGAAGAGATAGAAAATCTAAACAGAGCTAAAACAAGAGATTGAATCAGTAATAAAAATTCTTTCAAAAAAGAGAAGCCTAGGACCAAATGACTAACGAATTCTACCAGTCATTTAAAGAATTAACACCAGTCCTTCTTAAACACTCATTCTGGGAGGCCAGCATTACCCTGATACAAGCCAAACAGAGATATCCCAGGAAAAAGGAAACTACAGGTCTGTATCTTTTTTGTATATTAATGTAAAAATCCTTTACAAAATAGTAGCAAGCTAAATCCGGCAGCATATTAAAAGGAATATACACCATGACCCAAATAGGTTTTATCTCAAGAATGTAAGAGTAGGGGCACCTAGGTGGCTCAGTCGTTAAGCGTCTGCCTTCGGCTCAGGTCATGATCCCAGGGTCCTGGGATCCAGCCCCGCATAAGGCTCCCTGCTCAGTGGGAAGTCTGCTTCTCCCTCTCCCCCTACTTGTGTTCCCTCTTTCGCTCTCTCTCTGTCAAATAAATAAATAAAATCCTTAAAAAAAAAAAAAAAGAATGCAAGAGTAGTTCAACATATGAGAAGTGATCATTGTAATTTATTAATAGAAGGAAGGGGGGAATCATTTGATCATTTCAATCAGTGCAGAAAAAGCATCTGAAAAAATCCAACACCCTTTCATGATAAAAACACTTAACAAATTAGGACTAGGAGGGAACTTTCTCTACTCGATAAAGGTCATTTATGAAAAACCTATAGCTGATATCATGCTCAATGGTAAAAGCATGAAAGCCTTTCCCACTAAGATTGTGAACAAGATGGGTCATCTGGCTGTCTCAGTCAGTAGAACATGTGACTCTTGTTCTCAGAGTTATAACTTTGAGCCTCATGTTGGGTGTAGAGCTTACTTTAAAAAAAAAAAAAAAAGGTGGGGGGCACCTGGGTGGCTCAGTCGTTAAGCATCTGCCTTCAGCTCAGGTCATGATCCCAGGGTCCTGGGACCGAGCCCCCCATCGGGCTCCCTGCTCCACGGGAAGCCTGCTTCTCCCTCTCCCACTCTCCCGCTTGTGTTCCCTCTCTCACTGTGTCTCTCTCTGTCAAATAAATAAATAAAATCTTTAAAAAAAAAAAAAAGATTGAGAATAAGACAAGGATGTCTAGGGATGCCTGGGTGGCTCAGTTGGTTAAGTTCTGCCTTCAGCTCAGGTCATGGTCCCACCGTCCTGGGATCAAATCCCACATTGGGCTCCTTGCTCAGTGGGAGCCTGCTTCTCCCTCTGCATACCACTCCCCCTGCTTATGCTCCCTCTCACAAATAAATAAAATCTTTTTTTTTTTTTTAAAGATTTTATTTATTTATTTGAGAGAGAGAGTGAGAGACAGAGAGCACGAGAGGGAAGAGGGCAGAGGGGGAAGCAGACCCCCTGCTGAGCAGGGAGCCCGATGTGGGACTCAATCCCGGGACTCCAGGATCATGACCTGAGCCGAAGGCAGTCGCTTAACCAACTGAGCCACCCAGGCGCCCCCAAATAAATAAAATCTTAAAAAAAAAAAGGCAAGGATGTCTACTTTCACCACTTACATTGAACATTTTACTAGAAGTTCTTTTTTTAGAGAGAGAGAGCACGAGCAGTGGAAGAGGGGCAGAGAGAGGGAATCTTAAGTAGGCTCCATTCCCAGCTCAGAGCCTGACATGGCACTCAATCTCACAACCCTGAGATCTTGACCTAAGCCAAAATCAAGAGTCAGATGCTTAACCAACTGAGCCACCCAAGTGTCCTGAACATTTTACTAGAAGTTCTAACCAGAGCAATTAGGCAAGAAAAAGAAATAAAGGCATCTAAATTGGAATGAAAGAAGTAAAACTTTCCCTATTTGCAGATAGTGTGATCTTACATATACAGAATCCACAGTAAAACTATTTGAGCTAAGGGCATCTGGGTCACTCAGTCAGTTGGGTGTCTGCCTTCGACTCGGGTCATGATCCCAGGGTTCTGGGATCGAGTCCCACATCAGGCTCCCTGCTTGGCAGGGAGTCTGCTTCTCCCTCTACCCCTCCGCCCTGCTTGTGATCTCTGTCTCTCTCGTGTGCTCTCTCTCTCTCAAATAAATAAATAAAATCTTTAAAAAAAAACTTTGAGCTAATAAATGAATTTGCCATAGTTGCAAAATTGAAGATTAACACACAAAAACTAGTTGTATTCTATACACTAATAATGAACAAACCAAAAATAAATTAAGTCACCAACTCCATTTAGCATCCAAAAAGAATAAGATACCTAGGAATAAATTTAACTACAAAGTGTAAGACTTATGTACAGGAAACTACAAAGCATTGCTGAAAGAAATTAAAGAATACCTAAATAAATGGGAACATATTCAGTGTTTATTAGTCAGAAGACTTAATGTTGTTAGATGACAAAACTCCTCAAAGTGCAGTCCCTATCAAAATTCCAGTGGTATCTTTTTACATAAATGGAAAAGCTGATTCTCAAAGTTATGTGCAATTTCAAAGAACCCCAAATAGCCAAAACAATATTGAAAAAGAAAAGTAAAGTTGGAGTACACTTTTCAATTTCAAAACTTAATACAAAGCTACACTATGGAGCTGGCATAAGGTAGACATACAGACAAATGGGATAGAATTGAGAGTCCAGAAATAAACCCAAGTATCCATGAGCAATTGGTTTTCAGCAAAGGGTACCAAGACCACTGAATAAAGAAATACTATTCTTTTCAACAAATGGTGCTAGCATAACTGGATATCCACATTCAAACAAATGAAGTTGGCCCCCTACCTTCTACCATAAACAAAAATTAACTCAAAGTGCATCAATGATCTGGGTATGAGCTAAAACTACATACTCTTAGAAGAAAATACAGGGATAAATCTTCATTACCTTGACTTAGGCAGTGGATGCTTAGATATGACATCAAAAGCACAACAGAGAAAAGAAAAAAATAAGGTAAATTAGACTTCATCAAAATTAAAAACTTGTGTTTATCCAGGGACATTAAGAAGTGAAAAGACAGGGGGTGCCTTGGGTGGCTCAGTTGGTTAAGCGGCTGCCTTTGGCTCAGGTCATGATCCCAGGGTCCTGAGATTGAGCCCCACATCGGGCTCCCTGCTCGGCAGGGAGTCTGCTTCTCCCTCTCCTGCTCCCCCTGCTTGTATGTGTGCTCTCTCTCTCTCTCAAATAAATAAATAAAATCTATAAAAAAAAAAAAGTGAAAGACAGCCTACAAAATGGGACATGCAAATCATATGTCTGATAAATGTCTAGTATTCAAAACATAATGTATAAGAATTCTTACAGTGTAATAGTAGAAACACAGCCCAATTCAAAAATGGAATGGTCAAAGGACTTGAATTGATATTTTTCTAAAAAAGAAATACAAAGGCTATCAAGCCCATGAAGGAATACTCAACATCATTAATCATTAGGGAAATGCAAATCAAACCACAGTAAGATACTACTTGATACCCACAAGGATGGCTATAATTTTTAAAAAAACAAGTAACAGGTGTTGGTAAGGATGTAGTTAAAATCCTCATCCGTTGCTGGTGGGAATGTAAAATGGCACAGCCATTGTGGGAAACAGTTTGGAAGTTCCTCAAAAAGTTAAACATAGAACTGCCACATGACCCAGCAATTCTACTTCTAAGTATTACCCAAAAGAATTGAAAACAGGTACTCAGGCAAATACCCATACGCAGATGTTCATAGCAACACTATGCACAATAGTCCAAAGCTTGAAACAACCAAAATGTCCCATCAATGAATGAATGGATAAACTGTAGTGTATCTATACAATGGAATATTATTCAGCCCTAATAAGGAATGAAGTACTGATACAAACTACAACGAGGATGCACTTCAAAAAAATGTGAAGTGGAAGGTCACATATGGTTCCAAATTATATGAAATATTCAGAACAGGTAAATTCATAGAGATAGGAGATTAGTTGTTACAAAGGCTAGAGGAGGGGAACAATGGAAGTTACTGTTTAATGGCTATAGGGTTTCCTTTGGAGGTGATAAAAATGTTCTGTAACTAGATGGTGATGGTCATATAACATTGTGAGTGCACCAAATGTCACTGATTGGAAACTTTGAAATGGTTAATTGTATGCTGTGTGAATTCCACCTCAATTTTTTCAAGCTAAAACATAATAAAAATTACTTAAAATCATTAAATATGTGATAAGCTGAAAGAGCTTTTCTTGATTATTAGAATGGAGGTAGGAACTGGGCTACTATGACCGCTATTACAGAGTTCTGCTGATTTTTTTTAACCAGAGCTGAGGTTTATTTCTCAGTACCTCTGTGATAATCAGTGACTAAAAGGACAACTACTAAGAGTATGGTGACGGCAGGTATTAAATATGGGGTAGGAGGATAGTCTATGTATCAGAGGGATCAGAGCTCTTTTCACATGAGACTATCCTCTGAACTGTATCCAGCACCCTTTCCAGTTGAGGTCTTTTTCCCTTAGCTATCAGAAAGGTTGGAACCAAATTCTGCCAAATTGACTTCATTTGCTTTATGTTAGGGTCACTGGTTTAGTAGGTCAGGGCTGCTGAATCTCTGAATTTCAGTGAAGCACTTGACAAAGTCTCATGTCACTGTAGCATAGCATAGGGATCTCCTCAGTATTTTCATCCTGATATCTTCTTTTTTTTAATCCCATTTTTTGTGCCCCAATACTAGAAAAACTAGCAAATGCATTGGTTGACAGACTCAGAATCTAAAAAAGGCAGAAATGAATGATTATGGATAAAATGTAAGAAGATGCATTTTATCAGGTAAACATTAACTGTTGTACCTGCAACCAAAAAACACAACTGAACAAGGAAACCGTTGGAGGGGACAGGATTTAATAGCAACATATGCAGTAAAGAGTAACAGCATGTGATCACTCCTAACCTTTTAATATGAGCTAGCACAAACGGTTGTTTAAATGCAGCATTGAAAATGACTCTGCACTAATCAGGCCACATCTGGGGCATTGTCGTCCATTCCATTTTACAAGACACTTTGACAAACTGAAAATAAATCTAGAGGTCTTATATCAGAGATGGTGAGGATTACATTTAAACCCATGCCATGTAACACAATTGAAGAAAACAGGAATGGCTGGTCTTGACAGTATTGGCAATCTTCAAACAATGAAAGCTATCCTAAAAGAAAAAAGAAAAGGAAAAAGAACAGTTGACTGCCTTGTATGGTCATGAAAGCATTCAAGCAAAGACTTGGTGGCCATTTTTCAAAAATATTCTTGATGCTTAAAGGGTAGAACCACATAGTAACTAAAGTGTTTTTCAACCTTAAGATTGTATAGGTCTGAATAATTACTAGAAAGCATGAGGATAGGGAAAAAGAAAATATAGGTTTAAACCAATGGTCTAATAGAACTCAAATATTTATCAGATGCATCTAAATTCAAGGCATTGTTGAAGGTTCTAGCATCCTCTGAATAACCATCTGAATAACTCAAAAGTGATGATATTTTCAGGTTTGGGTTGGTATCTGTGGGAAGATGATAACTTGTTTCCTTGGCTTTGTTTTATAGTCTAGTCTCCTGAGACAAGATCTGGGGCTTGGAAGCCCAGCACAGCTGTCTTCTTCAGGAAAACCTGGAACACCATACTACTCATTCTCTGCCACAAGTTCCAGGAGAAGACCACTCCATGACTCTGCAGCACTTGGTAAGTGTGTTGTACAACAAATCCTATCTTACAAATGTTTCTTTTTTCTTTTTCTTTTTTTTTTTTTAACCTCTTAGTCTTCTGGCTGCACTTTTATTTAGTAGAAATTTGGTTTCTTAGGTATGATGTTGATATTAGGGCTTATTTGCATAAAATAATGTATGTGTTAGATATTTAATAATATAATATAATCTTGTTTGGTCATCATAAAAGGAACTAAATAGTGAAAAATGGGACTAGTTTTTCCTATTACAATAAAAATGTCATGGGCTAATATTAACACCTTATTTTTGACTAAGATTGGTATAATGCTGAACAGTTTACAATGTGTTTTATATACTTTGTCATCTCGTTGTTCCAACAGCCCTGCTGGTCAGTGGATGTAATACTAGATTTAACAGAAAATGAGGCTCAAGAGGACGCATTCATATAATTAGTAGATGGTTTACCCGAGATAAAATTTAAGATTTTCTGACTCCACATCCAGTGTTCTTTGCATTTTAAGTTTTCTACTCCCATTTTTTAAAAAACTGAGGTAAAATGTAAAAGTCAGTGATATTTAGTACATTCATAGTGCTATGCTGCCATCATTTCTGTTTCGTTCCAAAGCATCACCTCAAAAGGAAACTAGGTACCTATGAAGTTTTGAACCCTCATTTTCTTTAACTTCCTTCTTTTATGCCTTATACATAGCCTAACCAGGCCAGTCTGTTTTGTGTTGCTGCTTACAGCAAGCCTCAGGTATACTCTGGCACCTTATCCAGGTAGTATATAAATGTGAGAATTTTTGGTGATTCCTTTATAGGAATCTTCCTTTACACAAAATTGAAGTTGTACAGGATGTTTCTATCAAGGATAGGCCAGCTTCTGAAATAAATATAGCCTAGTAAAAGAAAGTATGTCATAGTTATTTATTCCAAAAATATTTGTTGACTGCCTTCAGTTTATATATCTACCTTCTGTCAAACCTAGATTTTTATGAAATAGCCCTCATCCCTGGATCTAGAGTATGCTTGAGTATATAAAAGGGTAATGATGGTCATGCTTGGCATAGAGAGCTCTGACTAGATGTGCCCACCTCTCAGCATTATGGGTGACTTAGTATGTGTAATAAAGTAAGCCCAGATGATTTAGACCAGTATAATGTTTGTTACTAAAGAAATGATAAATTGTAAAGCATCTTTTCTCCATCTTCACTTTTGTTTCCCACCAAATAAGTTAGGGTAGGAACACTCATTTGAGTCTAGATCTGCCATGTCACTAGAGAAATATCTTGTTAGTATGCTATGTGAGCACATACTATGTCAAAATGCATTATTATGGACCAGTATAATATTACTAAAAGTTCAGGGAGAAAATGAGCTATTGATTGACTAGGAATTGGGGTTGAGGTATAAAAACTCAAGTTTTCCAGAAGTTAAAACTTATATCTTCATTTTCATTTTGATTATGAGTGATAAATACTGTTGTCTCCTCCATATCTTAACAAAATCTTTACAAAATTCTATGAGGTTGTAATACTAACCTCATGTTACAGATGAGGAATCCAGACCCGGGAAGCTAAGCAACTTAGCCAAGGCTTGGTACCGAGGGAAGCCCACTCATTTCCTGTATGAATACCACTTAGTGGAGTATTATTCCATTCTTCATTGTTATTTTTCAGTCAGCCACTCTTTCTTGGCATTGCAGTTATTCATAAAATCTCAGAGTTGAAAGGACTTCAGAGATCATCTATACCCACTTCAGTATCTTCTCAGGCTACTTGGATGCTTTACGAAATCCGCATTCTGCAAAACAGCATCTAGCTATCTAATTTATAATATTTTGCCACATAATTTAATATAAACATAGTAATAATGGCTAAAATTTATTGTCACTCTCTGTCACGCACTGCCCCGAACATTTTTCACGTATTATCTTTACTACAATAACTCTAAGAGGTGTTATCCTCTTTTTACATCTTAGGTAACTGAAGCACAAAGAGGTTAAAAGTAACTTGCCCAAGTTCACACAGCTGCTGTATTTGTTGCTGCTGAAATTAGGAGCTGAAATTTGAATCCAGCCAGCTTACTCTCTTAACTGTTAGACTTTGCAACCCCTCAGAAGTGAACTATGAATCCCAAATTTATGTTTTTAAATACAACATTATGGATGTAATTGTGTAGTGGCAGCCAATGATGAGATAAAAATATAAAAGAAGCATTTCCGGGTGCCTGGGTGGCTCAGTCGGTTAAGCATCTGACTCTTGATTTGGGCTCAGGTCATGATCTCAGGGTTGTGAGATCAAGCCCGGTGTCAAGCTCTATGCTGGGCGTGGAGCCTGCTTAAGATTCTCTCTCACTCTCCCTCTGCGCCTCCCCCCCAATTAAAAAAAAAAAAGAAAAGAAACATTTCTATTCACATAGGAGGTATAAACTGTCCTAAACTAAATAGAACATCTTCTGCTAGTAATTAATCCAAAATAGATTGATGAGCTCCAAACTGATAGGAGCAGTGCAGTTAACTCTCTTGGTGTAGAGTGTGGCTTTTGCTCAAAGGATACTGTATTTATTAGTTATGAAGAGTTCTAGAAAAGCCTCACAAAGAACAAAAAATTTGCTTCTTAAGTTTTATAAGTATAGAGTGTGCCAGATGTTGTTTATCTTTGGTACTTTTGTTTTAAGGAAATATAGGCTGCCTCTTGGTGTACGGACTTAGATGGTAATGAATGCTTTTCCCTCTTTTTTATTGTATAAAATTTTTCCACATGCTACTTCTAAAGATGCTTTATTAGCTTTGCAGCCTCCTAGAATATAAAATTTAAAGACGCCCAGCCCTAATTTAAAAAATGAATTTAATTCTTTCTTAAACAACTGTGTGTCTTATAATTTATGACCCAGGAAAATGGATACTTGTTTAATTCTCATATTTACAGTTTGCAAAACAGTATACTTTAATATCAGCCTTCTTAATAGTGAACCCCTCTGAAAAATCCTGAATTTCATCCATTATTTGTGTAAGATTGGAAAGCTGCACTTACCACCTTTTTTTTTTTCTTACAGTAAATAAGATGGACAAGTTTTAAATTTTAAGTTTTACAGATAAGTAAAATTAAAATACCAAGTGAAGCTGATTAAGTATCTGTGAAAATACGCATGTTCTCATTTATGTCAATAAATGATTTATGTCTTATAAAGAAATATGCTTTCTCTAGTTATTTTTGAAATAATATAAACATCCACAGATAAATCACACAATAATTAGTGCTGAATTTGCAGTTTTAACCACGCATTGTAAACAGTAAATGTTCTTACAGAATACTAGATGACATTGTATATGACAGTAGTGCCTGTATTTAATAGTTTATGTGGTATTTCTCTGACATGATTACAAGTATAATTTTTCATTTAAATTTTTAACCTAGTAAGCTGTAGCACAGCATTAGCTTTCAGTCTGTTTAATATGCTTTTAAACCTAATTCTTCATGTGATGTGGACACTAAATTTGTGTCTCTGTTAAGCAGTTGTATTATTTTTTCTTTTAAGATTTTATTTTATTAGAGAGAGAGCATGAGCAGGGAGGAGAGGCAGAGGCAGAGAAGCAGACTTCCTGCTGAGCAGGGAGCCCAAGGCAGGACTCAATCCCAGGACCCTGAGATCATGAGCTGAGCCAAAGGCAGCCGCTTAACCAACTGAGCCATCCAGGCGCCCTAAGCAGTTGTATTATTAAAGTGACTTGTTGCACCAAATGCCCTCTGCAAATGAAAGTGAGATATGTGATATAAAGTGCCTGGTATGGAGCCTGGCACATAATGGGTTTTTAAGAAATGTAAATTCCCTTCACACATGCTTATTGGTTTGTTATTTTCTTTCTTGTTTTACTTTGTTTGCTTTCATCTTCCTAAACTTATGCGATATGTATTTCAGAATATATCACTTCATTAGGAGAACTGTTTTGCCCAGGAACCAGTTAGAAAGAATGAAACCCCCATCCCTGTATGCCCTTGCTTATTTCTAAGTACTGGAAAACAAGGCACTAGAAGGAGAAATTCTTTCCTGTTCACTTGAAGTCTGACCTTTTTTAATATAAATGCTGATGAAATATATTGTTTTCCATATGCAGATCCTTTGCAAGCAAAGAAAGTCAGAAAGGTGCCTCCTGGTTTGCCTTCTTCAGTAAGTACCCATTTTTTTGACTTGGTGGTAAACAAACCGATTTCAAGTATTCAGTATTTGCTGGCTGTAAGGATATCTTCGATTGGTGTCAGCAGGCACACTTCACATAGTAACTGTTCACTGTTTAATGGAATCATTGATTGAGATAAATCCACATTTAATGTTAGGTTTTCAGATTTCTCTGCAGTAATTTGTAGCTTACTCATATGCTGTTACTCCGTGTCCCTGTCATTTGAATTTCTCTCTTGGGAAGAGGACTAGGCCGGTAGCTGTCAAAGAAGATCTCCTGTACAGGTCTTTTGATGTTTAATTAGTCATTATGTTGCTGAACAGGAGGACAGACAGAGATTAATAGCTGAGAATCTTAGAAATTTACATTTGTAATAATCCCAGTGGAGCTAAAGACATTAAGATTCGGAGGACATGTTCGGCTCAGCTTGCCTCAGTAGGACTGAAGTTATTAATATGCATAAATCACCGAGTCAGATGTTCATTGTGAAGCCCTTGTGGATTTTAAAGCCTTCATTAAGCCTTTCCTAACTTCAGCCTAGCATCAGGAAAGCTTTCAAGCAACTAGTTTGTTGATCCCCCTTTGCTCAAAAAATATATCCTTTGAGAATAAAGAGCTTTCGTGAAGGAGGTTGGAAAGGTTTGGTGAACGATCATTAATGGCTGTGATAATCTAATGCTGGAGGGGTGTTTGTCCTATTAAATATACTTTATTCTTTTAAAGAGTAAAAGTATTTGTAAATGAACCTACATCATAAATCCACCTACATTTTAAAAATCTCTGGTGTGAGCAAGGAAGATTTTTTTTTTCTCCTTTCTCTTGGCTTAGAACAAACGGGGAGTGGGGCTTTTGGATTGAGGCCCCATGCCTTGTAGGGTACATCTCTTTGTTGTGTAAATGGATGTTGGGCTTTTATTTGGCAGTACTTAACACATGGGCGCAGGTGCTGCTGGATGAGTCACAGCTCATCGAAGTATATGCTGAATGGAATATCCGGCTTGGCAAGTAGTAATCTAGAAGGAGCAGCATGGGTCTGAGCTTTTTATTTTTTATTAAGGCTGAAGTAGAGATATCATCTTTTTGGTTGTTTGCCTTCCTTCTTTCCTGTGTTCTTCCCCTGCCTTCTCTTTCGTGTGATACATGAAAACTCAAATTTGAAATCCTCTTTGAAACTCAGTTCCAGATGGATCTGACTTTTATGCAGCCTAGGGCAGCTGTGCTCTGAACCTGCAGCCTACCTGGAAAGTTGGATTGCAGCTGCAGGCATTCTTAAAAGCTTTTGCTTGCATAAGCACTTGGGCCCACTAGAGGCTGAATAGCTGCTTGATAAACAAAATGAACACAATGCCTCAAATCATTATTCCCGAAGACAGGAATTTTTTTTCAACAACAGCTAAAAATAGTTGGGCAATTTACATTTTAACAGTTGTGTGCTGTGCAGGGGTAGGTGGTTCAACAGTATAACAGATGATTTCTGCTAGATTAACAGAAATCATATTTAAAACTTGACAGAACTGCTAAACCATGTAACTGTGCAATTTTCTTGTAATTTATTGCCATAATTCTATGAAAGTAATAAAAGTTAAATTGCATATTAATATTTAGCAGGACTACACAGGTGAAAAAAAAAATATCAGATTTGTAAGTGAAAAATTCATCCTATTTCTCTTAGCCTGACATTGATTTTAAGAAACAACCTATTTTCAGTGTTTCGTAGTTTTTTCATGTTTAAAACAAAAGGGCAAAATAGAACAGCCTGAAAAGAGTATACACACAAGAGGTAACCATTATTCCCTCCAGTATTCCCTAATCATAACAGCATTCACTACTTGGAGGTAGTTCTCTCTACTGTCTCATGTGTCAGGACAAGCCACAGGGAAGGGGAAGGCCACTGAATTCTGAACTTGGATTTCTTTTGAGAACCATTAGGAAATTTCATAAGCCAAACCTACTTATATATTGTGTTACTAACTACCTTACTCAGGATTTATTAGGTATTTGTATAGAACAGAATAGAATTGTGTTTTCAATTCTATATTTAACATCCACATCAAACATACACTGTTTAGAAACCATGCTGAAAATAGTATTTAGGTATATTGAATGTTATTAAGGATATATAAAGAATAAATGCATTTTAATTAATTGAAAGTGTATTTTAGATTAAATGCTATGTTGAAATTTCAGGTTTTTAAAGAGAATTTTTTAAAAACTTTAAAAATGATACTTTGATAAATATTACCAAAATAATAAGCTTCTGAGAATACTTATGGTTACAGTATTTACCTTTATCTAAAGCAAATGGGAATTTAAAGTTACAGTTTTCTATTGAAATGCTTTTACTGAAATATATGCAATGTATAGACCTTTAACAATATGAATTATAAAAAGGTATAAAAATGAAAATGGACTGTGTATATTTTATTTCATGACCATTTGAATATCATACTTCTCAAATGAAACTAGAAACTTGGCAGTAACCTCTCAGATTTCAGTTTGCTGCTTATCCAAAATATCTTTAATCATCTATAAAATACATGTTACCTTTACTAAAGAAACAGTAGAACTAGGTTAATACTGTACTACTCATACTGCTACAGAAAACAGTAGGCAGGGTTCCTTAACATGTAAAACACTGATAATCTACTTAATTGACCACAGAGCATTGGTTAGAGGCCTCTTCTTTTTGTAAGTCATGATATATATAACTTTAGGTATCATAATCACAGACCTCAGCTCCTGTATTCCTCTCTGCAGATCAACTGAATGGTAATTCCTATCTGTGGACAAAGGCCCAGTAAGGTTGTGTTGGCATTATTAAAGCAGTATGGTCAGTAAGGTTAAGGGAATGATCTGCTCAAATCTGCTGGCTCAGTTAATGATTAACTCTATGACCCTGGACTTGTCAGTTAGCCCTTAGGAAGTTTGAAGTGAGAAATCTAAATTTCCTTTCAGGCCTAAAAATGCTAAGTACTTACAGTTTTAAAACTGATGTGCCCCTCCTGCACCAAAAAAAACCCTTGATGTGCCCAGTACATAACCAAAAAGCATAGTTAGCCTAGTTTCCTTTCTACTGATAAAAAAAAGTGTCCTTAAGCACATTAAGTTTTCCACTACTTTTCTAGATAGGTTGAAATACTGGACAATGTAGACTGGCAGCAACAACATTAGAAATGACGCTTAGACATTGAAAATTCTACCATATACACACACTATCATTACCTTCAAGGAACTTAAAAACCATCTAGTATGAGAAACAAGCATTCGGTGAATTAATTATATTGCAGTGAGGCAAGTAAGGGTGTATACCAAGCACTCTGGAAACATAGGGTAGGTAGAACTAACCCTACCTTGGGAAGTACTAATGGCCTCAGGAGTTGACATTTGAACTGTGTCCAGAAAGATGAGTAGCAGTTCTTCTGTTAGAGAAGAGGGAGGATGAACCAGACAGGTAAAAGGCATAAACGTGAAAAAATAAACACATGCTCAGGGCACATCTAGAAGTACAGCATTACTGGATTCTATACCAAATACAACTTTTGCACTTTTCCTATAACAGACTCACTTTCCCACTCAGAGGAGGATTGGGCAACATATAAAATCAGTGCAGGTATGAAAAGGTATAAACTGTCATAGCAGTCTACCCTGGATAAAGCCCGAAAGTATCCTGGCGGATAAATAATAGGCGGCATTTGTAATTGTTAAGGTTTATCTGGGAGACTTTCAGAAGGCATGGTACTTTGACTTTGTGAGGTGTTTTCCTCCTTTTTTAAGGTTTCTGAGCTTCCTCTCCCCTTCTCTAACCAGTAACTTTAGTCTTTGTTCTTCTGTGTACATCGTTTGTTTTTCATCTGTATCAGATTTGTACTAAGATACAACGTTTAAGGAAAATTTTTAAGCACTGGATATGGATTGGGGGCAGTTGTGGTTTTTACCTAGTAACTGAAAAAAAAAGAAACATTTGTACTGTGTTTGTTAGCATCCTTTACAAACTCACAGAGGTGTAGGACTTACATGTATGAGGATCTGTATTCACCATTATCTGTATTATGTTAATCTTTAATCTTTTTAACACACCTCTTTAAGATAACTAATACCCTCTTCTTACAAATGAGGAAATTGAGACTCAGATATTAAGTTCACACATACAGCCAAGATTACAACCTAATTTAATAACAGGGACCATTTTCTGTATATTTTGAATGTTAAAGCCTATTACATATCTTGGTTTATTCATAAAACATCCTGTTTAGTATATTAAATTTAAGCCATAGTTTATTCTGTCAATTATGTTTTTGTTGATCAAATTTATTTTTAATTAGCTTTGTTCTTTTAAGAACCTGTCACCATCTGAAAGGATGAGGTAGAAAAGCACAGACTTTCCAGTCCAGCAGATAATGGGTTTTACCTGATCTCAGCTGCTTTTTATTTTAAAATCTTGGAGAACTTGCTTTTAAGTTTTCTGAACACCAAGGAGAAAATAATGCCCTTCTCAAATGTTAGTGTGCAGGTATCCTGTGCCCAACATGTGCCCAGCATATAATAGACACTAGATAAAGGTTCTTTTTTTTTCTAGTTCCTACCACTGCAGCCCGAAATTTAAAGAACTTCAGCATTTCATTTTTACCAAATGTTGCTAAAAAGCAAGCAAAAGTTTGAAAACATAAGGAGGGATAAATAGTTAGACAGAAAAAAAGTTATATTACATTACTTAGACTTGCATATGTAATGTATGTGCTTGGCACATGAGTGGTAAATTGTAGCTGCTCTTGTTGTTTAGAAAGCATTCATTTTCAGAAAAGGAACCTGTAGGAGAGAAAATTCATTGAATCAGATTCTGCCTAGAATTCATACTACTTAGTTTTGCTTTCTCAACTATCAGGAGTGTATGTTTTTTTTCCCCCTTGTATTTTTTTATCATTGGTTTAACATCTTTATGCCCCTCTGAAGCATTTCTCAGATGGAAAGAAGTTTCTTTGCTTTTTATTCTTTATCTCCTGATTTGTTGTTAGCATTTTCAGACATAGATCCTTTTTTTTAATATGCTGCAGAAGATGCAGAATTCTGAAATAAGAAAGAAGCAAGACACTTTCAAAATTTTTATCACCAGAAAGTAAACACATAGACAAATTCCAGAATGCCTTTTTAGACCCAATTCTTCCTCAAGTTTTGTTCTTGTTCAGTAGCACTTGAAAACATCTTTTGAACATCAAATTTAACATCTTCTTGAATGTGGCATGTATTCATTATTCATTTTGAATGTAACTGGCTTATAGTCCCAGACATAGGCGATGACACAGTGTTTGTTTCTTAATCAAATGCTACGCTGTACTTTGTCCTTTGTTTTTGAGTGTGTATATGTTTTCCCCACAAAAGCTATTACAGTTTATCACATAGTTTCTTTGCTCTGTAGTTAAACTCTCAAAGTGTATTTTACCAGCTCAGGCATCAAGAAGAAATTTTTTTTGCTAGCTCTTTACCCCTTTAAGGAACTTGGCTTCTGAGGTGAATCAAAGCAGCCTAGAATCCACCTTTTTTTGCTTTGCTGCAGATAGGCAGTTCCATAGCCTTTCGTTTGGTAATTGGCTATAGTTTAGGAAATGATGCCTTATTTCTCCCCAAGTTTTTATGGGATTTTATATTGTTAGGAATGACTTTTCAAAAATTAGTGTGAATTTTGACTTGGAAAACTACCACTTAAAAGATTACTGGCAACCTAAGCCAGTAAGAAAAAGGTAAAGGGTTAGAACTATAGAGAGACTGTTACCTCCAGTTTATCCACAAAAATAGCAAGCGGGGCACCTGGGTGGTTCAGTCATTAAGCATCTGCCTTCGGCTCAGGTCATGATCCCAGGGTCCTGGGATCGAGCCCTGCATCGGGCTCCCTGCTCAGTGAGGAGCCTGCTTCTCCCTCTCCCACTCCCCCTGCTTGTGTTCCCTCTCTCACTGTGTCTCTCTCTGTCAAATAAATAAATAAAATCTTTAAAAAAAAAAAGAAAATAGCAAGCAAGATGAGCAGCAAGTAGAATACTCTCAAAGGGAGTGGTCTTATGCAAGTCACTCGAAAGCTAACAGAGTGATTATAGACAATTATCTGAGGCCTCTAAGGCTAGCAAGAATCCTAGTGCCTCTGGAATAAACAGTAGTTACACACAGCACCAGCTTCAGCTGAACTATATGAGTGTGAACCCTCCATTTCTTGAACATGAGTTGGATTAGGTATGAGCTTCCCTCCTTTGGCAGACAAGCATAGAGGGCACAGAACAACTGTAGGTACTTGAGTTTCTTATTTCTGGCAGTTAAATAAGCTGTCTCTATTTGAAGGCCACTGTGATATAAAATTTCCAAAGTGGCCGATTCTTTCTCTGACTTTATAGGTCAGACTAGCAGAGAAATCTTAGTATATAAAGGGAATGGTTCTATAATCCATTCCAAACTTATATTCAGTTTAGCCATTGAGTGAAAGATTTTCTTCAGACATTAATAAGAAATAGCTTCTGTTTATGCTGACAGTAGCCACTGTTCTGAACAGTGTCAGAATTCTATCAGTGTAGATAATAGGCTTTTAATCCATAGTTCTACGATGTTCATTTTTGTGATGAGCCAGTAATGTCTTTGATCTTGTTTTAAGCCAAAAAGTAGAAGGATAAGTAACCAGTGAGTGAGTCCTATGAATCCAGTTGTTTCTACTGATGTGGTTATATAATCACAGCAATATTTATTATTTTCTGACCTCTCTTATTTTTTAAAAAAAGAAGGAACATCTGAATTTCAGAGCTGGCTTTTAAGGTTTATTGAACTCTTCAGTTGCTGGTATTTCAGATCTTTAAGACTTCACAAACCAGATGTAGGATAAGATCCAATGTGTGTTTGTGTAACTTGTATAGTCTCTAAAGTATATGTGGTAGTTGAATTTTGTGAATGCTTTTAGAGTTTAAGCCCACTCTCAGGGTGTTCAGCATCAATAGAACCATGAAAGGGTTTTTTAAATCTAAATGCAATTGAGGATTATTTTTGCAAGTATAGGAAAGAAGGAATAAATTAAGAAATTCCAAATTTTATCACTGGGGATGTTTAGGGCTCTGGATTTCATTCTAAGTTAGGGAAGGCAGTTACATCCTAAATAATTTGCTGACGTGAAATTTGCCATCTCTGATACTTTACTTTGTTTAACCAGTAGTGATTTTACCTTGAAAAGTCATTTATTGTATTTGTGTAGTACCTAATTTCAAGACTTTACTTTGTTTAACCAGTAGTGATTTTACCTTGAAAAGTCATTTATTGTATTTGTGTAGTACCTAATTTCAAGGACTGTAATGTATGCTATATATATAAATGCATAGTTAGACTTTTAAGCATTTTAAATACTGTTAGTCCAAAGATAGTTCCTAATTTCCCCACTGTGTTTTATTTATTGAATAGATTTTATTTTTTTAAGATTTTATTTATTTATTTGACAGAGAGAGACACAGCAAGAGAGGGAACACAAGAAGGGGGGAGTGGGAGAGGGAGAAGCAGGCCTCCCACTGAGCAGGGAGCCCGATGCGCGGCTCGATCCCAGGACCCTGGGATCATGACGTGAGCCAAAGGCAGATGCTTAATGACTGAGCCACCCAGGTGCCCCTATTGAATAGACTTGAAACAAATTTTAATGTGTTGACCGTTCAAAGTTTTTGTCTTTTATCATCTGTAATTATTTTAAGATTTTATTTATTTGAGGCGGGGGGAGGAGCAGAGGGAGAAGGACAAGCAGACTCTGCGCAGAGCCCGATGCAGGGCTCAATCTGATGACCCTGAGATCATGACCTGAGCCAAAATCAAGAGTTTGATGCTTAATTGACTCAGCCACCCAGATGCACCCATCTGTAATTATTTTAATACATAACTCAACATATCTATAATATGCCAACATTTTATTAGTGTTCAAACATAATTTGGTTCTAGAAATTATGTTTCTGAAAATTGGCTAGAACCTGCTTACCTTTTTGTTAATAGCCTATATTTCTACTCTACCTCAATGTATTTGACTAGGAGTCAGCAGACTTTTTGTGTAAAGGATTATCTAGAAAATATGTTCGGCTTTGTGGGCCAGATGGTCTCTGTAGCAACTGTTCAACTCTGCTACCAGAGCATGAAAGAAGCCACAGATGATACATAAATGAATGGACATGGCTGTGTTCCAGTAAAACTTTATTTGTAAAATCAAGTTGTGGGCCACATTTGGCCCACAGCCATAATTTGCCAACCCCTGCATTAGACTTTACACAAGTTATATGCTTAAAGTTGATGCATTCTTATTCCCACAGTGTAGTTCCTGTGAAGAACAGACCCAAAGAGAAACAAAATTAAGTAAAATTAAATACTTCTTAGTCCTATTCCCTGGTTGTTTATGGGCTTTTTAGATTCATTACCTGATGATATTCATTAGTCCCTTTTTCATTTCCTTAAGGCTCTGGGCACTGGGCTAGAGTTTATTGTATTGACAGAAACTTTCCAGAACTGTTATTTACGTTACTCTGACTGTGATAGTGGAAAAGCCTCAATGTATAAAGTGGGTGGTACGGTGTCATAATTTTTCTAGATTTAAATGTCACATTAGGTAATAATATGCAGGAGAGTTTATTACATCAAAAGTAAGCCTATGAATATATATATTAGTAAATGATTATTTAAAACAATTGGGTTTAAAGTATTTAAATAATTTGATTTTGATATAAACATTCCTACTATAATTTTTTACTTAAACTTAGATATGTGTGTGCCCAATCATCATCTTTTATCCTGGTCCAATTTTCTCATAGAACCCAAAGCTAAAAGGTTGTTCCTAACAGCTTGAGAAGGAATTCCAACCCAAATTGATTATGAAATGGATTCTGTTGAAACATGAACACTCTGAGGGCTCCTGAGTGGCTCAGTCAGTTAAGCGTCTGCCTTGGGCTCAGGTCATGATCTCAGAGTCCTGGGATCGAGCCCCGCATCAGGCTCCTTGCTCAACAGGGAGCCTGCTTCTCCCTCTGCCTCTGCCCGCTGCTCCCCCTGCTTGTGCTGTCAAATAAATAAATAAAATCTTAAAAAAAAGAAAAAGAAAAGAAACATGAACACTCTCTAAACATAAAAGTTTCATATGAAACTTAAGAGAATCTTCCATCCCGTGACTAGAAAAATCATTTTTTCAGTGTTAATATTTATAAATTTAAGTGAATATTTATGGCTTATTTAGTTCCCCTTTTAGCTTTATGATGGCTAGTATTAATAAGAAACAATAAGTAATAAAACTCTTACCAAGTTTTCTGACTTGTGCTTCATAATTTTTTTAAACTATATAACTTGATATTATTTGAAATCAAGTTATTTTTTTCAACATCACCAAAGATATTTGTATATTTTAAAGATTTTTTTTTGATATTTGTATATTTTAAAACCCAGTAATTTAAATAAGAATTAGAAATGCTTTGACACTTTAGTGTCAAAATGGGCTCCATTTACTAGATCTCCAGTAAGTGGAATATGGATCCATTCTATTAAAGTCAGTAAATTTATATTAAGTGCTTATTATAGTGAAGAATTATTTTAGGCTTTATGGATTTAAGTATGAATAAAGCATGGACATTTGTACCCTGTCTTCACGATGCTTATAGTCAAAACATAACTTTGACCTGTGGAAAGAAGTAATTTTGCCCTCTGGGCACATCCAGGAAATGCTTTTTGAATTAAATTAAAAGGATAAAAATAAATACTGTAAGGCCATTATTTTATGTTATCTATAATAGGGAACATCATCTGTTAATGACTTCCTGCCCCAAGCTGTACTTTTCAACTTCCTCCTACTCCAGCTATTCAAATCATCAAAAATATGTTAACTTCTTTCCTTTGTATAAGAAACTGAATTATTTGTCCTACTTTTTCTCCTCATTTATGCAGTTAGCTCCTGGTTATATACAATAGTAGGAGTAAATTTGTGGGGGCGGGGGAAGGTAAATTACAGGTAATTCAGCCATTACTCTACAGTGCACCAGGATTGACCTAACAAACAATATAGGGTCATGATCCTCATGTGACAGAGGAGTATGGAAAACCAGAATACAGGAAACCTATTCCTAAAGGGAAAAAGTTATGGTTTCACTGACATAAAAGTGAAACAATGATTATCTTCCCATACTAAATTCCTCATACTAAAATTATCTTCAGAAATTAGACCATTTGTCATCACCTGTTGCTATCATTATTGTCCAGGCCCACCTTTATTTCTTTCCTGAATTATGGCAACATCTTCCCAACTAGTCTTCAGTTTTCCTTCATTTTTTTTTAACACAGGAAGATACTTTTAAAATCTAAATCAGATGATATTCTTCTGTTCAAAATCCTCCAATAGCATTTCTTACCACTCTAAAACCAAAGTCCTTAAAATGGCCTTCAAGACCCTTCTGATCTGACCCCTACTAACTCCCAGATATCATATTCCACTAATTTACCCATCTACCCACACACTTGCCCTTTTTTACTGCTCCTTAAAGATATCAAGCCTGCCTTGGGGCCTTTGCATTTACTCTTTTCTCTACCAGAGCATACCTCACTTAGTATCCACATAGTTTTCTCACCTACTTTTCTCTTTGATCATATATCACTTTATTGCTGGGGATCTTTCCTGACCATCCTACATAAAATGGCAACATGTCTCCATCACCCCCCCTTTTCTGACCTGCTGTATTTTTCTCTATAACACCTATTACTCTCTGAAATGCTAGAATTTGTTTATCTGTCTCAACCAAGAGAAACTTGATAAGGCAGGAGTTTTCTGTATGTTGTTTATTGCTATATCTGCAGCACCTAGGTGCATAATAGATGCTCAGTGAATACTTGTTGAATAAATGAACAAAGTCGAACGATCTGCAATATAGCCATGGCTCTTCTTTCATCCTGGACCATGCTCAGCTGAGTTGCCTCAGAAGGCATAAACAACATACTGGGTAATCTGAAAATAATATATCCTTCAAGATGAACTAGGTATATTTTATCCATCTATAAGTGTTTAACATGCTTAAACTTTGTAAAAAGCTTTTCAAGGAGGAAAAGAAAATCTCCACAATTTTTTATCAGAAAAGTGGAAGTCTTTTCAGTGGCAAAGATCACTGAAATTCTTTCCATTTATATAGACTTAGTCTTTACCTCTGTTAGATATATTAGAGTTAGGAAGATCTGCATTTGGTTTTCCATGTGAGGTCTCAGAATTTGATAGTTGTGTTCTTATATTCAAATGACCTTTATTCCAATTTTAACAGCAATAATAGTTTGAACCTTTATATATATTTATGTTTTATATATAATATATCCATTATTTTCATCTGAAATAACCAATGTTAGGGTAAACGAGTGTTCTCAAGATCACACACTCGTAAAGGTACTATGGTATTGCTACCTGCTTTTCACTCTTTACTTTCCTATTGTACCTAGTAAACTTTCCAGCCTACCTGTTTACTACAGAATATACCTTTGTTTATAATCCACATAACAATCTCTTTTATTGATCTACTAAATTCTCCAGCCAAAAGACACAAAGAAGCAACTCATAGGCCCAAAATTCTTTATTACAAAATAGAGCAGGAGCCACAGCCTACGTAATTACCATAGGCTCCCCATTGACTCCCTAACTTTTTGTTGCTTGCTAAAATTATAACAAACCATCTTTGTAGAGGCCTACATGTTTATTTGAAGGGCATAGCCAAAAATCTTTTTTTGACACATGATGCTGTGTCAAACATAAAATGTCTGGCATGTAGATCAAATTGTATATTACTGAGAAATCAAAATTGTGGGGCTCCTGGCCAGCTCAGTTGGTGAAGCGTATGCTCTTGATCTCGGGGTTGTGAGTTCCAGCCCCATGTTGGGTGTAGAGATTACTTAAAAATAAAATCTTAAAAAAAAAAAAATCAAAATTGATACTGAGCTAATTAAACAATGACAAAGTTAGATAAGAGCGGTTACCTACTGGTAAGATGTTAACCCTCTTTTTTTTTTTTTTTTACCATTTTGTTTTAGACACTACATAGCTATTTAAAAAGATGTTAGTTTTATCCTTTTTTAAAGATTTATTCATTCGTTTGAGAGAGAGAGCACAAGCAGGGCGGAGTAGGGGGCGAGAGAATCTCAAGTAGACTCCACGCTGAGCATGGAGCCCGACATGGGGCTCAATCTTACAACCCTGAGATCACGACCTAAGCCAAAACCAGGAGTTGGATGCTTAAATGACTGCACCACCCAGGCACCCCAAAAGATGTTAGTTTTAAGTGAAAATATATAACTAACCCCTTATAAAGATACTTCATATGCTAGCATAAATGTTATTAGAATATAAAGCATTTAGATTTAGCTTGGGACTAAGAAGTTGTAATAATGTTTTTGGATTCCCTTTTGGACCAACCTTTCATTTCATGTAAGGCTTTTAAGCTTTTAATTATGCCACTCACAGATAGAGTTATAAAAATACAATTTAAGATTGGTGTGGACAGTGGGTCTCATCTCTGCCAGTGAATCACAGCCCTGGGTCTTCAAAAATAGTAATACAAGATGTAAAATATTTCAAAAAAACCTAACATTGTGTAGTTTACTGAAATAAAATTATCCATGGTCTGTAAAACATCACATTTCTTTCACTAGAGTGATTTAAGCCCAGCATGGCAAAATTTCATTTCCCTTTTAATCAGAAGTTCTGAATGAAAGTTACATGGCGGGGTGCCTGGGTGGCTCAGTTGGTTAAGCAACTGCCTTCGGCTCAGGTCATGATCCTGGAGTCCCGGGATCGAGTCCCACATCGGGCTCCCTGCTCGGCGGGGAGTCTGCTTCTCCCTCTGATCCTCCCCCTCTCATGCTTTCTGTCTCCCATTCTCTCTCAGATAAATAAATAAAATCTTTAAAAAAAGAAAGTTACATGGCTTTGTTATCTTTTTTAACAGGGAAAAGTATTTGTTATAATTTAATAAAAAAAATCGAGAGACAAAAATCTTTCAAAATAGGAATTCAGTGTTTTTGGGTGGAGTAGATAATAAAAGGTTTTATTGGTGGTGAAATGGCTAGGACATCTTTGGCCTAATTTAATGCCTACACTTTGCAGAAATGGAAACTTAGACTCAGGGAAATGCAATGTCCTACCCTAAGCTCCCATACCTTCTAAGAGAGCTAAAACCTGGATCCCTATCTCCTGACTCCTAGTCCAGTGCTCTTTTTCATTATATGGTATGACTCCAGGTGTTTGGAACCTGAGCAGACTAACTCACATTACAGAGTACTAATGATCGGGAGAATATTTCTGCCATATTATATGCACTTGTAATATAGATACTGTTGACCTTAATAATAAAAGTTATTTTACCAGCAAAAATGAGTTTATTTGGGAGTAACAGAGAATTGCAATTCAGGACAAACGAATTATGGCAAAACCATAGGTAAGTCCAACTAAGGAGAGGAATGTTACTTCAGGGAGAAAAAGTTGGGAAGGTTGTTTTGAAGCAAAGCCCCTTAGAGAAAAGCACGTGTTCAGGGTAAAGATGTTTCTCATCGACGAGCTGCGGAGGTAGTTTCTTGTAGGAAATGCAATATAAGTCTTTCCCTGTTGGGCCCTGTAATTGATCATTTTTTCCAGTTGAGGATTCTTCTGTTAGGGGTCTATAATTGACAAACCTTCTTGTAATTGACATTGACTGGTATAGCTCCCCTTCCAGCCTCCACTCACTTTAGTGAGGTTTCCTTTTTTAATAGTTTTCACAGTACTTAGAACAAGTAACTTAAGAGGTTTCTTCTTTCAAAGTTTTGTGTCTGTTTCCCGGTCTGTCTGATAAAGGACACTTGTTGTTGGGGTGGCATTATTGCTTTCCCAGTGAAGTTTTGTTTTGTTTTGCTTTGTCCTGTGTTGAACTGACACAATCTCTTATTTCCTCCCCAGTTTATTATTCCCTTCTCAGATGTGTTTTCAAAATGAAGTATTATTTGACTTTTGTTGAGAATGGTCACCAGAATTTAATAGTAAGAAACCATTCTTTTTAAGATAGGTTTTTCCATAAATTCAGGATCTGGGTGACTTCTTCCAGTGACTATATGATTACTTGATTACAGATATGAGGCAGGATGATTTGGTAGACTCTAAATATTTAATTAATTATAGATATGAAGTATTTAAAAATTACTACCACGAACAAGAATTTTTACTGAAACACAAAACATAAATTGGGGCCAGAAATAGTTTAATGTATAAATTACCTAAAGCTTTAGTTGCAGATTCTTGAAATGGCTGTGGGCTAAAATGCAGGTGTTACTTTTGGTCTCTTTAAAAATAAAATAAGACGTAGTATCTTGTTGCTGTTCCATTTCTCATAAATTGAAAGGATCTAGTGCTTTCCAACTCAGAAGAAAAAAACTGCAGAAGAAACAAAAAAATCATGTGGCACTTTCTCTAAGTGAGAGCTAACTTAACCCAAGACCAAGTTGTTTACGTTTTACAGATGATTTTATTTTTTTTTAAGATTTTATTTATTTATTTATTAGAGAGTGAGAGAGAGAGAGAGAAACAGCATGAGAGGGGAGAGGGTCAGAGGGAGAAGCAGGCTCCCCGCTGAGCTGGGACCCTGATGTGGGACTCGATCCCAGGACTCCGGGATCATGACCTGAGCCGAAGGCAGTTGCTTAACCAACTGGGCCACCCAGGCGCCCCTACAGATGATTTTAAATAATAGCTTTGTTTGCTTACAGTTCTGTTGTTGGGTTGCCTAATAAGTCAGTAGTGAAAAACTTTGTCTTGAAAGCTCTTCAGAAGCACTGGTTTACTGAGGAATTTAAAAACCTAGGTGTCCTTCATCATTTTTTTTACGTGCACACACACCGTTAGGCAGTCCTATGATTATAGAGCCATCTGCAGGAAAATTATCAAGTTGCAACATAGCTAATGATTCTCTTACCATGTTATTTCAAGTGGCAAATGAGAAGTGACAAACTGCAATTCATGTGGGGAAAGAAATGGACAGCCAAGAGATGTAGGAATTACCAGGGAGGGGGGATCCCCTCCTTTAATTTTTCAAAGAAAACTGCTTTGTCATAGTGAGTTTGTGATCAAAAGAAACATGCAATTTGCTTCAGGTTTTACATATTCTCAGTAATTACAGTTCTAGCTCACTTGAAGGGTGTCTAATGATAGCCTTTGAGAGGCTTTGTATGATCTGTCCGCTCTTTTCGTATTGATATCAGGAGGATACTATTTATTTACCCCAAAAAGAGATTTATTTGCTTTCTCCTCCAGGAGTTATAGTTGTTTTTACACATCCTCATTATACTCATATGGTTGTCAAAAGAGGATTTAAACAAGTGTTCTTTTGCCCTATAAATGCATATATATAACTGATTCTTACCACTGGCTATACAGATAGTTGTTTTCTATTTTGTTAATCATTAAGCATCTGTAAAACTCAAGTTAGACTTGAGATTTTTGTAAAGAAGCAATAAGAAATCTGATGTTCTCTGTCTGAGACAGGTAATATGATTTGTGAACTTCAGCATTGTTTTTACTCTGCTCTGAGAAGTGTATGTTTACACGTGTGTTGATGCTCCTCATATCCAACCAATATCAAAATAAACTGTGTACCAGTATTCGGACCAATCTAAAATATCATCCACTATAAGTCTGATTATTATTTGGTTTGGCTAAGATTTAGGTACTCAAAATTAAGGCATAATTGGAATGATTTTTTCAGAGTATCACCTGAGTAAAAAACACAAAATAAAGTCTTTGATTTTTAAGATTTTCATACAGTGGAAAACAGTATTTGGAAGCCTCTTTACTGATTGAATGGTATCAGCAAAAATAGAGTGATGTTGTTGTATTAGAAGATGCCTTATATGATTTCACATCAATAGCATTAGCTTTAAATAATATGCATTGAATGTTAATCGGTTGGTTTGAGAGAGATGCATTATTTTTTTTAAGATTATTTATTTGAGAGAGAGAGAGAGCACAAGCTCTCAGAGGGAGAGGGAGCCTGATGTGGGGCTCGATCCCAGGACCCCGTGATCATGACTTGAGCTGAATGCAGACACTTAACCAACTAAGCCACCCAGGTGCCCTGAGAGAGAGATGTATTATTTTGCTAGAGTTTTATATTCTTGTTTTCTCTTTTGCAAAGGTAAATTTTCTAAATTGTGAGGGTTTTAGAAAAAGACCAGAAGCAACTTCCTGAACACTTAGGAATGACTTTAGTAACAAGCAGCATATACTAGAAAAATCTACAATATAATGTTCACATATAAAACCTGGTATTGTGGTGTCTGATTTAGTTAGCCAGGCTAACTGCCAGAAAGTCCCTATCTAGTAGACTTTTCGAAAACATCTTTTCCTAAATCTTCAGTAAAGAAGTAAAATTGCTTAGGCAAAGTACATCTCTCTACAAGCTAAATAAGGCAGAGGAGGCATTGGGGAAGGGTCTTTTGCTTTTAATCTGCCCACTTGTAGATTCTATCACTTACTATCCCTCTTAAACCTATCCTCACCCACCACCTCCCTTGCATCCAATAATTTATTAGTTATTTACTGAGTTTCATGCTTAGGAAAACACAGAGCTCATTTGTGGAATTATTCACATGTGAACTTTGTTTGGCTTCATTTATCACTCTGAAAGTCTTATTTTCCAGGAATTGATTCACTTAGAAATAATGTTGAAACTTTTCACGAGGAATCTTCTAACAGGTTTTAGATTTACTTTTCTAGCCAGATCTTCTGGCCTTTTGGGACACCAGAATGTTGCCTCCTTGTTTTAGAAAAATGTACAATAAGATTAACCATTAACTGGCCTTTATTAACTGATTAATTCAAGATGTGTAATTCAGTCCAATTAAAATTTTCTTTTGAAAACTTTTTAGAACTTTAGGTCACTGTTGAAACATTCTTGCTTAAGAATAGTTTATAAAACAGGTATGAGAGTTACAGTGATCCAAATAGGGATAAAGAAGAGCTAACAAAATAGATTAAAATAAAATATTGCATAGGTAATTCCATGAAATTTTGCATAGGTCTCCAAGGAAGATATGTCTTATTTCCCAACCAACAGAAAAATAAGAAGGAAAAAGGAAATTTTGCATGGGGGCTTGGAATTTAAACAGAAGCTGCCAGAAAGTCTCTATCTAGTAGACTTTTCGAAAACATCTTTTCCTAAATCTTCAGTAAAGAAGTAAAATTGCTTAGGTAAAATACATTATAGCTCTGTCTTATCTAGTTTACATCTGTGCTTGATGGCTGTTGGAATGACAATAAACATCACATCCTGAACCATTGAAGAAAGGGGAACTGTATTTGAAAATCGGTGAAATGCAATAATCCTCAAACCATGATCATCAGTTTGTTAATAAAAGATGTATGGCTCCAAGTCATATTCTTTTCAGGGTTTTGTGACATTTTCATTAATCATGTTGCCCATGTGTACAGAAATGCCCATTTTGTTATAAAACTTGGTGATTGTTTAGATTATTAGACGAGGTAGCATGAATATTAAGTTAGATCACATCATCTTAGAATAACACATAAGTGATTACATAGAATTGTTGGTGGAAACAATCCAGGATAAAAAGTGCAGGACAGTTCAGAGCTCCTGTGCAGACTGCACGTCTGTCTGAAATCAGGTTTAAAAAGTGGCCCTGTCTCCAGCTGACTCGTTTTGTCAGACTGAGTCACAGGATTAACCCTTGACATGTTCCTTTAAAAAAAAAAAAAAAAGGCAAAGATTAAACAACTGCATGCACTAGAGCAGCACTTGATCCATCTATATGCCTTTTTTTCCTGTAATATGATTCTTCTTAAGAAAAAAAATTGTGCTGCAGCTGTTGCATAGATTAAATTAGAATTTTTCAAAAAATATTTTTGAGGAAGGGAAAAAAGACAACATAAAAGATCATTTGTAATTGTGATAAAGAAAATAACAATCTATGTCAACCAGTTGTAGTTTTTTCAGGGTAAGGCCGACTTCAAAAAAATATGTGGGGGTAACAAAAGACCTTGCCATAACACACAAGTAGATTATGGGAATATTTTATTTAGATTACCACTGTTTTCTTGATGACTGTGTTTGAAAAATTAGTTTAATGTCATATATATGTAGATCTCTCTAAGTTTCTGCTTCTTCCTTCAGTTTAGGCAGTAGTGTATACCAAGTGCATATGTTGTGTACTGGGGAAGAGGAAGGTGTCTTAAATACATGTGTATGGATTTTGTATCTCTGTTTTTGAAAGCAGGAATGAAAAGGAGAAGCAAAAACTTTTAATTACTCAACTCTGTTTAGAAACTATTATGTTTCACATTCAGGTTTCAGCTTTAATAGCAAACTTCTCCAGTTGCTTAATAAACTACTTTAGAACAGTAGAAGATTATAGTGTCTGACTTTACTCTGAACTGGTTTTTTTTGCCTGAATATTTGTTTATTCCTTTCAGAGTATCATACAGTTGTATCTAAAATAAAGAACTGATGGTGAAATACTGAAATTTTCATTGTGCTTTAATAGCCAAGATTGTATAGTTGGGTTTACTTTATATTGTTTGTTTTATCAGACAAAATAGTACTCTTTTCTGGCAAGCCCCAGAGAAATGAGCCTTAACTACTGTAAGTGGGTTTTGTTGTTGTTGTTACCAATATATAAAAGTTGTCTCAAGTTGGAGCAATGATTATAGGAAGAAAATGTTCAAGTATTTTCAGTGTTTTGTGGCTTCCCTCTTTTCCTCCTCAATTTCTATTCAAAAGTAAATTTTTAAATTTTTAGTCATTAAGAGAAAAAGGAAATTTTATTTTAGATGATCAATTTCCCATCTTTTTTTTTTTTTTTAAGAGTAGCTGTTCTTGTCAGAGAACGACTATATCTATGAAAGAGTAAAATTTACTTGAATGGTTTTAAGGCTTGGCATTGTTAATTGTAAATCAAAGCTTTTTACACAGTGCTCTAAGGATTGAAATGGGTCTTTGTGGTCTCTCAGGAGGGAGGAAGTTACAAACCACTCTGCAGACTGGCATTTTAATAGTCTGCTGTACAGTGATGTTCTTTTGCAGCTGCTGCTTAGTCTTTTCTGTATCTGGAGAATGTGGGGAGGTTTTATTGTTACTCCGATACCATCAGCTTTTAAACATTGTGAAGTTAGCTGGCCTTATTGTCTGATCTGGTTTTATTACTATAATTTGATCAGTATGTTTCATAAGAATGGGTTGGGTTTTTTGTTTATTTTTTGCCCTCTTATTGAATGTTTCTGTAATATTTTTTAGAAGAGCTCTGCTTCATGAAAGGTGCCTTAAAAAAAGGTGATGTGCCCCTTTTTGCAGCTTGTTAACTCTCCTCTGATTGGCACAGTTTTGTTAGAACCTGCAAGGCCCAGGGAGAAGAGAGAGTAATACAAAGAGGTTTTGATGGGGAGAAAGGAGATAAATGTTTCTATTTTGTTTCTCTGAGTTAGAATCCAGACAAATGAAAAAGACAAATTGAAAATTTTTTAAATAACAAAATAATATGTGGGAGAAATATGTATTTGCAGACAGTGTCTAAAACCTTTTGATTTATAAGTGTAATAAAATGTTTAAGTCTATGAGACATTTATTTTCCTATATCTTATTTTTCCTTTTTGAGAAATCTGAGCATTAACATAAAAATATGAATATAAAAAGTATTCTTTAAGAACAGTAATGAACTTGGAGGAAAGACATCTAAGAACCTTTTTTGGTTTATCAGCTATAGTGCACATTTTGTCTGTTATACACACCAGCCTTTCATACTTTTATGTAAGGGAAAACAAAACTACTACTATTTAACTACTGAATTGCTTTTACATATTAGATGGTCTAGAAGAGTGTAGTCCATTATAAACTTTTAACTGGTGTTGTGAATGAGAAATTTAAGGAGATTTATAACTGAAAATCTGTATTATTAAATAGGTCTGAAAAAAACAGGTCTGTTTTTTAAAACGTTTATTTTCAAGATAATTTTTTAAGTTTTTGTACTGAACTTTTTCATGAAATGTGCTCCTTTCAACATTTTTTTCAATATGATTTTTATAACTTAAAAAAAATTATGATTTGTTCTAGCTAGTTAAGAGGTACTTACGTGATGGGTCTGCTTTCTCCAGGAAGTGATTTTGTACAAGGCTTAACTGTCTAGATCCCTCTTGTTACACATGATTCAGTGTTTCCAATTCCTGATAGCTTGATCATGTGTTTATCAAAGTTGGAAGCAACTTTAGACCAGGCCAGATGGTAATGTTGCTAGAGGTATAGCAAGCTGGGTTTCCCTGCCACCTGTACTCTAATTTAATTAAAACTAAAAACAGATTAAGAGATGTCAGTTTGCCTTTCTTTGAGAGAGGGAGGTATATATCATATATATGACAAAATTAACAATTTCTTGGGATATTTATCTCTGGGACACTCTCTCTCTTTTCATTATTTAACATTACTAAGTAACTTGTTTTTTTTTTAAATACCCAAACTTTGTCTTATTGGTATCCTCCACCAATGCAAGGACTTGATAGAAATTGAAAGAGGTTACTTACAGCAGAAACCCTCCCTCTCTGCTCTGTGAGTTGGTTCAGTCCTATTTTGCATAAGTTCCTTTTGAGTAGATCCATGTGTGGATGCATAGTGCTGAAGACTTAACTCTGTTTGGCTGTGTGGATGTATGTCTTGGAGAGAAGCTGTGTGCATTAGCTGCAAACTAACATTTTCAAAATCAACATGTATTGTGCTTATCCTGTCCCTGGAATGGGCAGCAATTCTTTGATGTATTACTACAATGGGAAAACGGTAAGTCTTTTTCTTTGTTCATATAGCTTCTAACTGGCTTATTTAATGGAAAACAGTGTAGATTAATTGCTTTTTACTAAAACCTGTGAGGTTTTATCATTTTCTGCAATACATTTAAACTGTGTATTTCTTTGTAAGTAGTGTCAGTAAAGTTGCCTTTGACACTGTTACTCAATAGTTGTTGGCTTTTATTTTTAAAATAGGATAGAAAATAAACCTGAATTTCTGAGTTACTATTTTTAATCCCTGATGTCTTTACTAGCAGTGAGCTTAAAAGTACATATTTTTCAATGTTTTTTTATATTGTAAACATATAACATATATAAAACACATACACTCACAGAGAGAGAGGATTGTTTGATGCTTTGTAGATAGAAGGGAAAGATGAAAGTCATCTTGGATATTCATAAAAATAACAAGTATGAAGCTCTGGGAATGATTAGGGAAGCAGTCAGCTAGTGAGGGCCATATTTCCTGTTTGGAGTTTCAGGTCCAGAGCCTGACTTTACTGGGATACCATCTGTTTCCAATCAAACCAGAATTTTGACCCTGTACAGATTCATAAAATAAATCACCATTTTTCAAAGAATGCATTTAAACATTTTCCAAAGAATGTATTTCTGGTCAATTTATAGCACATGGTTAGATGTTTTAAAATAATACCTTTCTGTGTGGCTAAGCAAGACTTTTCTGTTCTTTAATTACTTAATATTATTTAGAATGTTTCTACAAAAGTATCTTTAAGTCAGAGGATTTTGTATATTCTAAAAGTGAACTTCACTGGAAGATTAGGAGTTATCCTTATAATTGATAAACGTAGTAAAAATGTTATACTAGTGAATAACAATCTTGGGTTTATGTCAGAAATTCAGGATTTTCCTCCTCAATCTTTACAAAAAAAATTTTTCCCTCAAGTGTCTTTTTAAATACATATCTGACTTTAGTGATATTTTTTTTGGTCGGGAGTAGAGGCATTTTTAATGCTTTAATGAAAATGTTTTCAAGTAGCATATGATTCTAACCAGGGTACGTGAGAACTAATGAAAGCACTTTTTCATTCTCTGACTGCTTTGGGAAGGCCTCTTTGGACTCTGTTAGCATTTGGTTGTTAACTTTTGGGTAAGCTTTCTTAATAGATGATAATCAAGCCAGAATATCCTAAACTTATTAAAAAGTATCTGTTCCCACTAGCCATATAAGCAGAGCTTTGGAAAATGTGAGAGGTAGATTTAGATGGGGAATATAAGTGAAATTACTTGATCTCTATATAGCTTCCTTGCTAACTGTATTTAAAATGTGAAAATACTTTTATGTCCAATTCTGAGTAAAATAGTCATTTTGAAGATTGTGTGTGTGTGTGTCTGTCTGTGAGTTCAGGAAAATTAATTATACAGGGCCTCTGAAGCAGAGAGACTGTAACTCAAATTGAGTTTAGATTTTATTCTTTCGAGAGCACAGATCACTCTGTTACAACATTTCTCTTTGTTCTACATTGGGTTGGGGGCAGGGGACAGCTTTGATGGTATTAAGTATTTCCAGACTTATGGTAGATGACATAGCTGGTATGATAGAGAAGTGTAGCCTGAAAATTGATAGCCTGTGCCCGATATAGGTCAAAGGTGACTTCTGTGTTCTTGAAAAATGCATAAATAGCTGATATATTGCTTAGTCCTCTGGATCATAAGGCCCTAGTCTTAATGTATTTTCTTATATGTATTTTATTTTTACCACCTCTAGTTTTTTTTTATTCTCTTACAACTCTTCAATAAGAACATGATGTAGTATGTAATTACATTATCCAGAAACTATGTGAATGCCTCATTTTTCTGTATATTTTGGGGGATGTCTACCCATCATGGTAAAAACTGGTGCTTTAACTTAAAATTTCCAGACTCTAAGTGAAATATACTTCCTTACTTCAGTTATGGAATTTTTATATAATCCTCATAGTGAACAGGTTAAATTTAAGCTCACTCTTTAATCCTACCTTACATTTTATTTTAGTTGATAGGGCAGATTAATAGTTTGAAATGCTGACAAGTTCCCATTGATTTCATTTTTAAGATCCCTTTGTGGGTATTAGGGAGCAAGAAATCCTAAATGGTACTGGTCTTAAAATACTTTCTCTTTTTTTTCCGGTTTTTATTTTTAAATTTTCAAGTTGGTTTCATGTATTTAAGGATGGTTGAGATATTTTAACAATAAGACTGAGTAGTCTCTAGCAAAAAACAGATTAATGAGCGAAGAGGCTTTCTGTATTTTATTATTTAAGATTTGTGATCGTATTATATTGTTGGAAATATAACAGGCTTGGGCATCTATATGCAGAAAAGCAAAGCCAAAATATTAACCCTGTTTTTCCCACTATTTGAAAAGAGAAGGGGTTAATGATCTGTATCATATATAGCCTTTGTGTGGTTGTATTCTGTAACATACTGTAAAATATTAATATGTGTTTATCATAAACGGAAAACTGAAAACCATTTTGAATATCAATTTTGTGAGATTAAAAAATAGCAAAGAATAATGGGTTTCTGAGCTTCCTTATGTATAAAGAATTTGCCCTGCATTCAGTTTTCTCATTGATATGACTAAATTGTGTCCTTTATGCAGAAAGGTAGAAAGTCTTAGAGGTAAAGGAAGTAAAGTTTTGGGAGGAGAGGATTCCTGTTTTCTTCACCTTGAGGATTCTGGAGTTTCGGCCTTCCTCTGATCTGATCAGCCTCCATTTTCTAGGCCTTGAACTGAAGATGCTACAGAGTGTTCCAGGTATAAAAATTGCAGCAAGTACAGACATGATGCTCTTTTAATTGTATGAGGGGATTATTTTAATCTTATCAGAGACAACACAGAAATCCAAGTTTGAAACTCAAGCTTAGAAATGCATTTTTAATATTGAGCTTCTTTGGATGGAATCTGGGAAAGAAGAGACAGGAACTAACATGATTATAAGAGCTACTCTGTCAGGAGCTATAGTGAGGGCTTTATGTTGACCTCATTTAACTCTCACAACCACTCTGTCATTTAGTTGTTACTGTCATTCTTTTATAAATAAGGAAAATGAAGTTCAGGGAAGTTAAGTAACTTGCTCAAGCCCCACCCAGTTAGTAAGTGCTGAGGTCAGAATTGAACCCAGATCTCTCTCCCAAGAGCAGGTTTTCCCAAGGGCAAGTTAACTAGCCTCCATAGCAAAGGGCCAGACTTCATTTATCCTTACTATAATTTGTATCAAAATATACTACACTGGAAAGAAAATGAAACTGAGGAAAACAGGAGGCCATTCTTATAAATACTTAATGTATTTTGCATAAGTGATGAGACTAACAGTTTTATGAATGCAGATTGATGTGGTCAGTCAAGCAGATTTTTATTAGTTTCTGTTTAAGATGAAGAGCTTTAAACCAGATTTGTTTAAGAACTCAGGAAATCAGACTAGCGTGGTCTCCTCTTCTAATAGAACCCATAGTACTGAAAATTGGTTTAGCCAGGGTTTTGGCACCTGACTGCCCACGTAGTTTGTATTTTCATAAGAATTAGAGTAGGAAGTAGCTAAAATTTCATTGTAAATACATCTAAGCCTTATGTTGCAAATAAACATTATCAGTTAATAAAAGCACAGAAACCAACGTGAAAGTATATAGAGCTACATTTCAGTTCCCTTGGGGATTTATTGCTAATTAACATGAGAGAAGAAAGTACAAGTAAATTAATTCAAATTTCCAGCTTGTCTGTGGGCCCAGTAGAGTTAAACCTAATATTTGTATGATGAGGAAAACATGAATTAATTTAAGAATTCTGTGAAGATACAATGCTAACGACATAGAATGTCAAGGACTTTAGCTTAAATCTACTTTGATTTTTCTCCCCTTTACCAAAACTATCTTGAGACTATATTCTAGATATAAATCCAAGGATTTTTTTTTTCCCCTTAATTTGTGGGCAGAATACCAAGGAGTGTAAAACTGCAGCCGTTGCCAGGAGATTATGTCGTCACTGGTCAGCTTTATTAATGTTTTAGAAAGAAATTTATATCCCTTTCCACTAGTTCATGAATGTGTTGAAGAAAGAGATCAAGTTCTGTATTGTTGGATCTCAATTTCTTTAAAATGTAGGGAGCTAAGGAGTGACACTCATTGATTTGTTTAGTATATTATCCTAGCATACAAGTTTCAAACCCAGTCCCTTAAAAATTCCATAGTTTATGTCTCAGGAAAAACTGAGATCATTATAACAATGATAGCAGTTACAATAAAGAGCTGGTGAAAAATGCCCAGTGATGTTAAGATTAATAAAAATGTGCTTGACTTCCTAAGACATTTTTCTCACAATTGAAAACCAGTAATATCCAACTATGCTTGTTAGACAGCAGAACTAGTAATTGATTTTAAGCTGCTTTGTACTGAAAACTGGAATTTTGTTTTCTTATTGTTAGGAAATTTTACTTCATTTCACCCCTACACGTCTCTGGGAATTCTTGGGAAAAGACATTGTTCCTTTTACTTATGAAACTGTTGAAAATAAAAACATGTATTTTTATCCCTTTTACAGAAATTCCAGTTGTGTTTTTAGCAGGCTAATTAGGTAAAAAGAATCCTTGACAGAGATGGTTTGTGTGTCCTTGAGTTAGTCCTTGTACCTCAGATATTTTGCGTTATGATGCCTTTGGTTTTGGTTTTTATGGTATTTGGTACTGAAACTATCCATATTTTTCCCCTTGGGCTTGGAATTACCATAAAGACTCCAGTAGTAGATTGGACTTTCTGGCAAAGTGGCAAAACTTCTATTTTTATGTAATAATAAAATATGGAAAACATTGAAATATTTATCAAATCTTCTTTCTAAGTATTCTTAGATATTGGAAAATTCTTCAATTAGACAGTGGTTTCATAGATTTATTTAAAAATTTTAATGTCTTTCTTTGGGGTTATATTTCTTTTAATTTTGCTTAGAGAAGGAACAAGGAAATTGGGAAGACCTAAATTTCAGAAACTTTAAAATTTTGCCACTTAAGTTAAAGATGCTTTGTATTTGAGTTTATACATTAGATCAGTATTCACAGAGAATAATGGACCCAAAATGATCAGAAAAATCAATAGAAAATTGTTTTTAGGAAATTTCTTGAACTTCCCTAACACCTACCTAGCACCCTTATCTGAATCAGTATAATTCTTAAAGCCAAATTTTTATTTACTCTTTTTTAAACAGCCTCTTTTTACTAAATTCAGGGCCCCCAAAATTCAGGAATAGAAACTGTTGTTTGTATTATTGTGTGAGGAACTTGGATAGGTTAATCAGCAATAACTAAAAATAAATTCTTATGGTAATTACCTAGTTTTTCTTAATTTTTAAGTGTTGACCCTTAAACATGCATATCTTAAAAATTATTGGCCCAGAGGTTTAATTACAGTTCTTAAAGATAGGATTTGACTTAGGTTGTGGTTTTCTTTTTTTCCAGTGACCTAGACTTTTTTTTCCAGGTTTTTAGGTACTCGGGTATATCTTGTGAAATTTTTATTGTTTAATAAAAAATATATATAAAAATAAGGTAAATTAAGTGGATGTTCCTGAATATAATGTTACACTTTTATTTTGAAATTATGATGGTAGGGTAAATTAGCCAAATGTTTTGTTTTGTTATCTTGGTAAGTTGATAAAGACTGTGCTAAAGATGATTTCTCTTATTATTTTAAACTTTTCACATATTGGAGGTCCATGGTAGCATGTATTACAGTGTTTAATGATACTTACTGGAATTTAAAGAAAACTGCTATTCAAATCATCTTGACCTTAGAGCTAATAGAAGCCGAAACATAATGAAATCTTGATAGTAATTACTGTGTTAGAGCATGTTCAGAAGAATGGATAAGCTCCTCCATCTTTCTTTTTTCCAAATCAGGTGAAGATGTTCCTAAATTTTTTGACAGTTTAGGCTGATTTTGGTTTTCATAGGCCTTGGAGCTTATGAGACTCCAAGAATATTTCTTTCAAAATAATTTATGCAATTCTAAACTGAGTAAGGAAAAATGATCTAAACCTATGCTGTTCAGTATAGTAACCACTAGTCACATATGACTGTTTAATTAAAGTAAAATTAAAAATTCAATTCCTCAGCTGTACTGTTCATATTTCAAGTGTTCAATAGTCACATGTAACTAACTAGTGGCTACTACATTGTATAGAACAGATGTGGAACATATTCATCATCACAGAAACCTCTATTGGATAGTGCTCATCTAAAGCATTCCTCTCATTTTCTGTGGAAGGGTATCTTAATTAAGATTTATAGCTATTCTCACATACTAAGGAAAATTCCCAACTCATCTCCTCATCATTTGGGACATTTAAAAATACCAGCCACCACACAGGCTATGGATCTATTTTTAAAGGCATGGGGAGTGACATCGTCTTTTAACCCATCACTGGATGTGACAAGATTTAAAAAAACAGAAACAAAATGAAAAAGGAAAACCTTTTTAGCAAAAGCTACTACTTCTTTGCATCTTTTCTCAATAACTATCAGAAAATCATTATGGCTCCCTGCCTGACAGGGATGTTTCCAGTATTAATCACAGGAGGTACGCATTGAAATCAAGAACACAGTGCACAGCTCCAGCCTTTAGAGCTAAACAGAGAATGATCTGCTCTGAATATGGAGTTATCCATATGACTAAACTGAATCATCCAAGCAAGTAAAAAGGAATGTTTTTGTTAACTTGACTTCAATTGGTTGAATGAGCTAAAACATCCCAAGGATAATTGTGTAATCACTGTAAAGAGTAATTATAAATATTCATCCCTGAAGTGCTCTGTCACTCTTAAAAAGTACGTTTGGGTAGGATGAGATGAGGACGTTAGAGATACTGATGTGGATTCGTTCTGTTCAGCCAGACTTAACAGGGACGTATCTTAGATTTTCAGTAATATTCATTCAGGTTGGAATAAATGGTATAGTTCTGTTCACCAGACACTCAAAATTTCTCTCATCACCATGCCTAGAGGATAAAATGTAAGTGCTTGGGAAAGAAGAAAGAATTGTGAGCCTGCCATTCTGAAATGGAAGTTAGAATTCTAAAGAAAAGTTCTAAATATTGACCACATTTTACTGGAATATCTTAAATTACTTAACTGTACCTTTTTCTAAGATTTTATTTTTTTTAAGTAATCTCTAGACCCAACGTGGGGCTCGAACTCAGAACCCGGATATCAAGAGTCTCAAGCTCTACCAACTGAGCCAGCGAGGGACCCCTCTATTTCTCTTTTAAATAGTTTGATTCCTGGTAGATTTTAATCATCTTAAAGCATATATATTCCTTTCTCTTAATTTTAAGATTGTTTGTTGTGATACAAAATCGTACTTAAGATGTAAACGTCTGATTAGATCATTAACTAGGAGAAAAAAAACTGGCATCTATGTGCAGGTGATCAGATGACATAAGCAGTCTGGTTTTAATTTGTGGCCAGTACTGATTGTAACTAAAAGAGACTTGCTCTTTTTGTGGAATTGGCTGACTATTTCCCTACATCTGGAGTTAATAAAGTCTTTGAGACCACATCAGTTGCGCTTTGCCGCAAGAACTCTTTGATCTGAGAAATTGAGACTGGCGCAACTGCTGCTTCATAACATTGCATCTATGTTTTTGCAAGCTATGGTTAAGATACCAAAAGTAAAGTTATTTGGCTGGTGTTAGAAATGCTGTTAGATGGGCCTCTTTGAGAACCACGTTTTTCAAAACATTTTTATTATGATTAAAAACTTTGAACTTAGGTTAGTAAATAAATGATAAACTTTTAATAGCTTAGAGTTTTCACCATTTTCATTTATAAGATCTATCTTTTAAAAGTCCATTTATTCTTTTTCAAACTCTGTTTATAAAGACTAACATTAAAAACAGCTTTACCTCTAAAATGAGCCCTGTTTTTTGCATACAGCTTAAAATTTTTACATACGAATAGGCTAGTCTCTTCTGCTTTGTGTGGTTTATCTTGGTTTTCTTGTTTTCCATGACAGCAATCATTAACCATTATATGATCAGCATATTCTCCTTTATTTAACTGTGATTTGTAAGTCAGTACAGTCAGGTTTATCCTTTAATCGCTTTTATAATTGCAAACATTTAGAATTTTTTAAAGTGTAAGTATATTATGTATGGAATACAGTGAATTGAATGGGAATAAGGATAAATAAATATAAATTGACAAATTATACATTTAATTGACAAATTATGTAGATTTCTGTGTGTGTGAGATGACACATCAAAACTGGAGTTTTTTTCGTAAGTTGGAGGCTTACATACTATTTCAATCTATAACCTGGATAGAATTAGAGAATTCTATGTTTCATACTTTGAGATCAAGTGATGGTGTATATAGTAAATAAGCATTTGTGACAAGAAGCATATGTTCTAATGCTGTCTTCTAAATTTTATTCTCATATGTATTTTCTTGCTGGGTCTTGATTTACTTTATTCTTCATTGTAGTTTCAGCCTAGTTTGGAAAAATCCTTGTATAAAGGGGACAGAGGACATCTAGCTGTGGCTAAGTTTAGATACTGACACTCGATTAAAAGAAAAAAGTGCAAAATTCCTTTCCTGAAAACTTTTCCTGCCCATCAGCATTCAAAACACATTTGTGTATACACAATTATTTCACTGTGACACTATCTTATGTAATAGCGCTAAACTAGAAAAATACATTTAATATCTGTAATGGGGAAGAAAACACATTTTATCTGCCATATTCCTTTATCTGCGGTCTTTCTGGGTAGTTCTTAGGAATCCATCTTGTCTCAAACTTCTCAGGCACCACAGGTGTGTAGTCTTTACCTCTGGGATGGGAGAGGAAACTAACCTAAATGTCCATCCATTGAAAAGAAACACCTGTGCTGGTATGACACCGACTAGCAAGAAAAGTAAAAATAAACTTTTCATTTATTTAGCATGAGTTATATTTATAAGTAGGATTATGCAGACAAAAACTGGAAGAACTGCATTCAGGAACTGAACAAGGGCAATATTTTGTAGAATAACAGCTTCTACAAGAACGACAGAAAGATGATTGAGATACTATTAGCGAATACTTAGTGCTTACTGTGCTAAGTATTGTATGTGTATTATCTCATCTGATTTTCCCATCAACCCCCTGATGCAAGTACTGTTAGCACCACCTTACCAATGAGGAAATTGAGTCTTGGAAGCTTAGGTAATTTGTCAAGAGTCTTTATAGTTAGTTAATGCCTCAGAGGAAGAATAAATGAATATAAATGATAGTTTATGTAAATAAAATTTTGGCGCACATTTTAATCTCAGTGTGTGCTTCCTCAACTCTTTTATTAGTGCATAGATATGCTCAGGATAAAATACCAGACTGTGGAAGGACATAAAGTAAATGTCTTCCCTCCCAATTCTAAATCCAGAGGTGTAACCACCAAGTTTATGTGTAATCCCAGAAATTTTCTATGCTTATGCCAAAAATATGTGTATGATTTTTTATACATGCTCCCATAATTTTAAAAAGGTAGCTGTTTTCTTCCACTTAAGTGAATACTTAGGATTTTTATTTGGAATGACATTTAATGGATGTACCCTTATCTAACTAAACAAAAGAAATATGTGTCCTACACTGTTCACAATAGGACACCTTTCCATTCTTCCTGACCCGTGGTTTACTTTTGCTTTTACAGAGTGTGCATTACCTTAATTGTTTATTTTTTTCCTTCTTGACTTTAGTAATCATCATGCGAATGGTTTTGATTATTAAGGTTATTTAGCTGCCCATTTAGTTTTACAGAGAAATGGCAATGTTGGCCATTTGCCAATTCAAAATGTTCATAGTTTGCTTATCTGAAGCAAGGGTTTACCAAAGGAAATTAATACTGCTCTGACAAATTGAGATTTTTCTTTTTTTTTTTTTTAAGATTTTATTTTATTTTAGAGAGAGAGAGAGAACACGCCTGCTCGCAGGAGTAGGGGGAAGGACAGAGAGGGGAGAGAGAGAATCTCAAGCAAACTCTGCACTTAGTGCAGAGCCCCGCACTGGGCTTGATCCCATGATCATGACCTAAGTGAAACCGGGAGTCAGACTCTCAACTGACTGAGCCACCTAGGCACCCCTAAATAAGATTTTTCTTAAAGCTGTGCCAGACTTGAAAGTGTACTTGAAATTAGGACCCCTCAGCAGAATTTGGTTTTAATTTTGCTAACCCTACTAAGTTAAGCAAGTTTCTGAAAACTTGCAGTGTGCCTTTTATGGTTATCCTTTAATAATAACAAAGTATAGTAACCTTTAATCTAACTCGTTTTGATTTTAATACATCTCGTAACAGTGAAAAGAATGAATCTTATGAACCCAAAATTTATTTCATGCTGTATTCAAAAGACACTGTTTCCGCCACCACATTTTGAATCATGAGCTTATATGGATTGCAAGCAAAGTCAACATTTATGACTTTATTCAACCACCTGGTATAATTGTCACACAAAAATGCATTATGGGGATATTTGGAGTAGTATTTTTCTCAAGTAATCAGCTAAAAACAAATATGTAGATAGTAACCAAGTTAGATTTATATATGTGGATTTAGTTTCTTTGGATTTGTGGCAGCCCTTTATAGATACTAGCTAGGACTTTTTAGGCCCTTTATGAAATGTAACACTCATTTTACATAAGTGATAGATATGATAGTCATTTACATTTTAATTAAATTTCCTGTTTAATTTTAAGGTATATGCACCATCCCCAAATTCAGATGATTTCAACCGTGAATCTCCTAGTTATCCATCTCCCAAGCCACCAACCAGTATGTTTGCTAGCACTTTCTTTATGCAAGGTAAGTACTGCTAAATAGTTGTCAATCCTACAGCAGTTATCTATTGTATATTAGCTAATATTTAAGATTGTGAGGAAAGAGAAAACCTACACAGGAATTCAGTTATTATTTCTAGATATTTTTGGCCAAAATAAATTAAAATTTAGGTCTAAAATTTCTAATGCTATTTATTGCTGACTGCAATATAGTTGGACTATCCAACAAACCATTAGAGTGTCCCATCTAGTATTGATCAAACTTAAAAAGGACTTCAGTTGAGAAAAATGAGTAGAGCTGCTCTTTCTCATTTTAGAATTGAAACAAATGAAAGATATTAACAACTCTAGTTTCTTATTTAAATTACAGACTCTTACCACCCCTAGAATGATCAATATAAATAAAGAGTGAAAATCAAAGAACAGAATAAGACTTGTTAAGAGTGAAAAAGTGTTGCATTTCCTTTAATTCATGTCTAGCAAATAATTTTTATTTGGTCTCATATGGTTTTGGACTATGGGAAGCATATACTATGGGAGCAATAAATCACTACATAAACGCTTCCTTGACTTTACACTGGTAAGTGAAGTCATTGCTAACACATTTCATTTGAAGGCTGACTATAATATAGTCATTGATAAATTGATAAATTACTTACATTTACTATTAGAGAAACTTCTTTATTCCAGTTTCAGAAAGTTTGATATAATGTACATTGCTTGTTATAAAGAATTTTTTGGTATATTTATGGTTATACCATTTAACCAAAATTAAATCCAACCCATCCCCAAATTTGAGATTTTTATTATCCTCTTTGATATGAATTTAAATCTTCGAAGGATTTTTATAACAACCTACCTACTGCAGTTTGGATTACTTTTTTTCCCCCTCTAACTTTAGAGCTTTATTCCCTCTTTTTAAACAGTAATTGAGAGAAGGAAACTAGATAGAAGACTGGCTTGGAAAGGGGAGGGGAAAAAGTATCTGGAGGGTATCCTTTTGAATTCTTACGGCCATCATCAAAATAAAAAATTGTAGCTAAGGACAATTTTATATTTCTCTTTTCGTCTTAGATGGGACCCACAATTCTTCTGACCTTTGGAGTTCATCAAATGGGATGAGCCAGCCTGGTTTTGGTGGAATTCTGGGGACCTCCGCTTCCCACATGTCTCAATCCAGTAGTTACGGCAGCCTTCATTCACATGACCGCTTGGTAGGCTCTAACACGTGGCTAGGGTGCAGCAGCACTTGGTCCTCACTTGTGTTTCTCTTTGGATTACAAGTGTAAGATTTGATTCTGCCAAAACTTGTGACATTTGAAATACTTCTAGGCTCACTGCCTTTAGCATGTCTTTTTAAAAAGTAAATGACAGTAGTAGTGCTCTTCAGCTGCTAACTTGTAATATTCTTTCTGACCTGTTATAGTAGTTGTCCAGTTATATGAGCATATTATTCAGAAAATGTATTTAATAGATCATGTCTCTTTCCCCCTTTCTCTAGAGCTATCCTCCACACTCAGTTTCACCAACAGACATAAACACGAGTCTCCCACCAATGTCTAGCTTCCATCGTGGCAGTACCAGCAGTTCGCCTTATGTTGCTGCCTCACACACTCCTCCCATCAATGGATCAGATAGCATTCTAGGTAAGCTTTTTTTGGGTTGGCAAAACTCCCTAAAACCTACTTTGGGGATTTTCAATGAACCCCACATCTTTCAATATATTTTTTAGTATTGAGTTTTATATATATTTTTTTTTTTAAAGATTTTATTTATTTGACAGAGAGAGACACAGTGAGAGAGGGAACACAAGCAGGGGGAGTGGGAGAGGGAGAAGCAGGCTCCCCGCTGAGCAGGGAGCCCGATGCGGGGCTCGATCCCAGGACCCTGGGATCATGACCTGAGCCGAAGGCAGACGCTTAACGACTGAGCCACCCAGGTGCCCCAGTATTGAGTTTTAAAGTGAAAGAAAGGAAGAAAAACTTTTTAATTTTCATTAATGTAGCAACTGGTACCGAACCCATCTTTAACTTAGCTTATTAAGTGTAACACACACACAATATTTGCTGCAGTGGGTGAGGTAATGATAGAGAACACCCTTGAAATCATGGCAGAATGCTAAAAAAAAAAAAAAAAAAAAGCATCCTGCCTGCTAAAATTCTTGATTTGTTTTCTACCTGAAATATTCAGGAACCAGAGGGACTGCTGCTGGAAGCTCACAGACAGGTGATGCACTTGGAAAGGCTTTGGCATCTGTGAGTATTGATTTTACCTATTCTGCTGAATGAATTTTACACTGCTGATTCTATTTTGCGGACAGTACGTGTCATAGTTAAAGAGTGTAGTTACAAAGCAATCAACTTCATATCTCCGTTGGAACTATTCTCAGCGTGTATTGATTCTTGTTGCCCTTAAAATAACTCAGAACACCTTGCCACCCCATTCCCACAAGACCTGTCCTTCTAACTTCAATTTAAATGTCTTTGACTTAATGGAACAGACATAGATAGAAAGAAGAGAAATTTGAGTATTTTTAGGTCTAAAGTAAAAATTACTGAGATTAATTGTTAAATCTACTTATTAGTTTTAAATACATACTTAATGAGTTGCCCATTTAAGTAAGTCAAATGGAACCAAGAAAACTCCGTTATTCTTCTGGTCCACAGAAGAAAGTATCTTCAGTAAGAAATTTTTCTAAGACAGAAAGCATTTTACATATTTTTTAAAAGGAAAAATAATCATCTGCAACTGATTCATTCAAGAAATAGGAGAGTCTTCCCCTAAAAAATCCAGATTCATTGAAGAACTCATGCTAACATGAGTAGAACTGATTTGAAGGAATCCCATAGTATTTTCTTGAGCAGCTAATTTATATCATATCAGGACATTAATGACAAAGCAATGATTGTTTTAGTAGCTGATCCTTAAAACATTAAAACTGAAATCCCTTCTTTCAGAATTCTTTTGGGAGAGCATTTACCAGTAATTCACAAAGACTCCAAATCTCATTGTTTAAAAGAGGCACTTCTGCTTTGTACTTTCCGAATTTTCTCCTTAGGCTTTTTCTTTCTTTTCTTTTTTTTTTTCCTTGAATGGTATGCCTCTCAGAATTCCCACAGAGATGTCTTACATTTTCTATGAAGTGCAGTTAACTCTGTCAGACACATTTACTGCTGTTCCTGGGGAAGGCAGACCACTTAACCTGTGAGTAGAGGAAACAGCCATTGAACATTTAAGGAGATAAACCTCTTTGTATATAGTTTCTGTAAATAAACCTTTCTCTGCATCCCACTACAAGTTCCTTGAGAAATAAAGCCAAGGCAAACTCATCTACCACATAGTGGAGCACCCCACAAAAAATAGAGCTCAGTAAATGCTTGTTGAATTTAGTCTCACATCATATGACAAAAATAGTGAAGATAAGAACAAAGCCCACAAGAATATCACTTATAATTTGAATGTTTACTAGGTACCGGCTATTACACTAAGCATTTACGTGCTTTGTTTCATTTAATCCTCTAGAAAACCCTGTGAGGTTGGCATTATTATCCTCACATTACAGATGAGGAACTAAAGTTTAAAAGGTTAAGTAACTTCAGCTCAGAAAGATTAAGTAGTTTGTCCTAGGGATCACCAAGCTAGGAAGGGTAAAGCCCATATATATTAGGTAAGAACCTGGATCCAACTATCTTCACTACTGTTTCTCCAGAAAGAGAAATGCTACAGTGACTGCGGTTTTACAGGGTGTTGAGGATTAAAGGAAGTGGTCCTACATTTTCTGGACTTATTCCCACCTGATGAAAACTACCTGCTTAGAAATAAAATTATTCTATAATATTAAATCTGAGTGCCTCCCAGGAATTTGACTGGCTTACCATATTTTCTGTTGATTCTGAAAGAATCCAGTAGCAGATATTTCACATGTAGGAGGACAACGTTGAACTTCCAATTCTAGTCAACTTTAAAAAATACAAACTGCATTTTGGGGGCTTTTTTCTCAAAAGTCTTTTGTTTATTTTATGCAAGGAAAACTTCTGTAAAGGAACCTTGGCAGGTAGGCAGGCAAGAATTTGTGATATTCTCAGTGGTTGTCCTTCAAGCTCCCTTTCAGTTACCCTTCTCATAGTTGACTGTTTCCCATATTATGACCAGCATAGTAGCCAAACCAGTTGGCATTAGGGAAAAAAAAAAATCCAAATTCTCCATGAGTGGAAGCCAGGGAAGAATGTTTAATCTAGTTAGTGGGTGGGCTTTGGTTGTCATGGAAACTCAGCTCTGTCATCCTGTGTTGTTACTAGGCAGGAGCAGCCAGGTCATTCCATAAATCACTTCTGTCATAGCTGACGGTGATGCATTCCATCTGCTCCATCACTGCATGCCATAGTCTGCACAGTTGAAATCCCTTCCTTCAACCCATCTGCTGCCCCCTCCCCACCAGACACCTCCCCAAAACACATTCTTTCTCTAACTTCCGTTACGGACTCACATTCACTTTAGTGCTCACAGAATGTACTGAAAAACAAAAACATTACATGGGAAGTAGGAAGGATTAGAAGCGATGAGGAGAAGGAATTTTCTGAGGATTACATTTGAGAGTCTAACATTCATATCAGAATTTTATGTCAGATATTACAGATCTTTGGAAATGGTGACCATGGGTATTTTGAAATTTTAAGTTCTTTAGAATATGACATTTTTAATATAGCATCTAGTTTTAGATGGAGAAAACACTATGCTATTGTCATTAGAAGTTATTTCTAGCTCCCCAGTCGTCTGATACATGTCTTAGAAGGTCTTTCATGTGTGAAACATCACAGGGTACAACCTTTGTTCTTTAGTTTAGGTATTAAAGAGCACACAGAATACTGTGATTAAACATGTAAGGCCAGATAATGCATTTGCAAAGGTTCCTTTATTTTAGGTTTAAGCCGGGATAATTGTGGTCTTAATCTCAGGATAGCTAGAAAGAGAATTGTACATGAAAGTATTTACACAAAGTTCCCAAAGCCCTGTGGATTATGCATTAGTTTAGATAATAAACTAGGGTAGATAGAAGGAAAGGAAAATCTGGGTATTCGTGCCATTTTTAATGTGTTTCCCTGAACATTTGCCAGACAATAACCCTTTAAGATTGTGCCCATGGAGAGTTACATAGAGGAAGAAACATCTGGTTTATTTCAGTGCCTAATACCATATCAAAACACTTGGTCTTTAATTTAGAGGAGATCAAACAAGAGGACTGTTTAACTTTGTTGATTATATCAGACTTCTTTGTGATAATTTATGTTTTGATTTCTACCTCCAAGCAAAGGAGAGAAAGGGGGGGGGAGAGAGAGAGTGTGTGTGTGTGTGTGTGTGTGTGTGTGTTTTAATCTGGATAGTTAAATGGTCAGTAGTCTCTAACAAAAGAAAAGAAAATTCAGGGAAGTTGACGTTTAAAAGTAATTCATGAAATAAGTTTCTTTGTTCCTTAGACTCAATAACATTAGCATAATAAAGATTAACTGAAATGTGCACTGTAGTGTTTAAAAAATTGGGCTCACAGTTCCAAGGTTGGGCTTGGGAGCCCTTCATTGTTTCTTTTTTGTCTGAGGCCCTTTTCATTAGCTTCTGGCTTATTGGCACCCTGCTGATTGGAATGGACCATGACTGATAGGAGGAGGAGCCTCATTTGTTGCAGTAAAATGAGGCGTATTACCGTTTAAGCCTGGCAGAAGGTATTGGGAGTTATTCATCATTGGTCATTTAACAGTATGAGGACCATGGACTGCATGCAGAATGAGTTCTTACTTTGTGTTTATGCTTTACATTCTAAATCACTCCCATCCCCATTTTTTAAGTGACTTTTTTTTTTCTTTTTTTTTTTTTCCTTCAAACATCAGTGTAGGAGTTCTTTAAGGTCAGAACGTACAAGAAGTAATGAAATCCTGATTTAGAATGCTCTTTGTCAAATAAAGTCTAATTTTAGAATTTCTTTAACGACAATTTCTATAGAATAAGTTTAACTTGTATGTGATTCGGTGATAGAAGAAACATACAGAGGTGAAGTTTAATGAAATGATCTGTGTTCTGAAAGGCTGTATTACCCTGTTTTTATAATGTGTTACTCCTCCTCTCCCCACGTACCCATTCTTTTTTTTAAAGATTTTATTTGTCAGAAAGAGAGCACACAAGCAGGGGGGAGTGGCAGGCAGAGGGAGAAGCAGGCTCCCCACTGAGCAAGGAGCCTGATGTGGGACTCGATCCCAGGACCCTGGGATCATGACCTGAGCCAAAGGCGGACGCTTAACTGACTGAGCCACCCAGGTGTCCCCCACATACCCACTCTTTTTTATGAAAGTAGAAGGGACAAGAAAAGTCCTATAATTTGCCAGGCTATCTGTCAGTTCAGGAAAGGTATTAATAACAATTCTGTCTGTCATCACTTTAATTTAGGGCAAAGGAGAACTAGACAATGTGATGGGTGAGTGGAGAAAATGCCTTTTATTATACAAATGGAGAAGCTGTTTTTGAAAAAAACACCAAAATTATATATTTTTACACTTGATACATTTTATATTTGATACGTGTTTTTACACTGATTTTTTTTTAAAGCCCTCATTTGATTGTCTTGATAGTCTATTTATACCCTCAAAAACTCACGCCTGCCTAACAATGCGGTATGGACAGCTTAATACATCAACACTAATTCTCAGAAATATTCGCAGAACATCACCATATCATTGTTCTCAAAGCTTATACCATAAAACTGATTTGTAAATGAATTCGCCTTTATAACAAGATCTTTTAACCCCCTTTGGTATTTCTGTTACTGAACCCCATTACATAAATACTAAGAAATACTACCATCTACTCAGTCTTGCTTTTTACTGAAAAGTAGCTATAGCAGATTTCAAGTGCAGTTTAGTTACTCCAGGTTTTTTTTATTTTTTTATTTTTTATTTTATTTATTTATTTTTTAAAGATTTTATTTATTTATTTGAGAGAGAGAATGAGAGACAGAGAGCACGAGAGGGAAGAGGGTCAGAGGGAGAAGCAGACCCCTTGCTGAGCAGAGAGCCCGATGCGGGACTCGATCCCGGGACTCCAGGATCATGACCTGAGCCGAAGGCAGTTGTTTAACCAACTGAGCCACCCAGGCGCCCCACTCCAGGTTTTTTTTAAATAAATACTCAGCACCTACTTTATAAGACAGTGAAAGGCAATGATGGATTCAATATAGAACATTATAAGGTCTCTGCCTTCAAAGAGCTTACAGTCAAGGAGAAGATATGACAGGTATACAAAAAATGATCATGTAGAATATACTGTGAAGTAAAAGACTCAAGAAAAGTGTAATTATTCTAAGAGTATAAAGGAGGCGAAGATGAGTGTAAATGGGGAGGTGACATTTGTGCTGGGCTATCATGTGTTGTAGAATTCCATCATGGAGAAATTAAGAAATAGGCATTTTGAAAGGATAAGCCAAGTTCAGAAAATGAAAAAAATACATCTTTTGTTTGGACTATAGGGTATATAATGTTTATACGTAGGTTATAAGGTAGAAAGCTGTTTTTGTGACCAGATTATGGAAGACATCAAATGTCATTCTGTTCTATTTAGTAGGCAACAGGAAGTAGTGCATGGGATTTGACTGTTTAAAACTGGTTGGGAACAATAGCTCAGGCAATTATATATGGGGTAAAAGGAGCAAGGGAGTAACTAGAAATAGAAAGACTTAAATAATGCCTCCATAAGTTCTACTAAAGGTTTAAAGTAGTGTCACAGCAGTGAGAAAGATGTGTTCCTATCCCAGAAACATAGAGAATTGCAGGTATTGGAGTCTGTGGTGGGAAGGGTGGAGGGGGGGAAGAAGGGGCCGGGGAGAGAGAGTGGATTTTGTGACCATGAGAATGCTGGTGCCGAAGTAGAGGAAACAGAAGAGTAGAGACGGGAAGGGTGGGAAGCTTGGGGCAGTGATGCAAAGTTTGGCTTGGCATATTGAGCTTGAAGTGAAAGAGTATGTCCAGATGGAGAAGTCCAGCAACCAGTATGAGCATAGAAATATCATTCACAGAGATGTCATAGTTGATACTTTCAGAAATGATATTACAAAGGGATAAAACACGGGTCAATAGAAAAGAAAACCGAGACTAGAGCTCTGAGAGAAACCTACATTAAGAAACTGAAAGCATGAAAGAGAAACGGAGCCTAAGTATTACATCCAGTGATGTAAAAGAAATACTCAAATAGTAACTTCTCGCAAGGATAATAATCATTCATTCTTTCAACAAGTATATATTTACCAGCACTGTTGTAGAATCTGAAGCTACTGCAAATCCTGTATAATTCAGATTTTGTCTGAATAAGACAAAGTCCTAGCTCTCCTGGAGCATACATTTTATTGCAAGAAAAGGTAAGAGACAGATATAAAACAAGTAAACAAGTTTAGACGGTTAAGGATCACTGTAAACACTATGAAGAAACACGACAAAACCAGCAGGGTATGACAGAGAGGCAGTGCTGTTTCTCTAATGCTTTCATGCTGGTGATCTTTACAGCGAGTTGGTCTATTTGGTGATAAAGTTTTACATGAAACTGAAACTTTTCTCACTGCTCATCCACCCACCCTCAATGTTACCAACTCTTCCCTCCCTTACCAATGTTATAGTTAAGACGTATTTCATAAAAGTTAGCATCAGTTATTCCTAAAAATGTGAACTTTAGCTAATTTTCACATGTGCATCCTGATTTTTTACAAGGTAATTAACTTTAAGACCAACAGTATTGATCTTAATACAACATACTACCCTCCTTGTTACTAGTCCTTCCATAACGTCTTTTGAAGTCTCCATAGTTTTGCTTTCCCAAAATGGCTTTTTAACTTGAATATACAACTTCTAGATCTGGCTATTTGGAGAGAGTTGGTGATTAAAGGCATTTACAATTAGAATTTAGTAACATTATACAAATTGGTGTATTTTCTTTGAGGTAGGTATATCCATTTGTAGTCAAAGGAAAATAGGCTTTCTGGCTGCTTGCAATTCAATTAGTGCTTTCTTCTTTTTGAAAAATAAAAGCTGTTGTGTTTAATGATTATGACTTGTGGAATTTTGTCTTTCATGAGCCTGTCCCAGTATCTGGCTTTTTCAAGCATATTATGCTGTCTTTAAAACCAATGCTGAGACCCCCTTGTTTGCCATAATTTGAGCCTCTTTAAATTCATTAGAGGTCTAAGCTTATTCAGAACAAGGGTATTTCTATTGGATGACTCCTTTCACCGACAAGTAGTTTTCCTTTTTAAAATGTTTGACCACAGTTCATCCACATAAGTTGATTTGTCTGCCCTAAGTTAAGTGATGAGATGTGAAGATGGTTTATTATGCTTATAACAGAATAGAAATAGAATTTCCTAGAGAAAACTTCCTAGGGACTCTTAGTACTTGGATTAAAGAGACTTTTAAAATATTTAATGGTTAATTAAGTAAACTTGTCACTATTCTCTGTCACTTTTTTTAGCAATATGAAATAAATACAAAATATTGCAACAAAACTTTTAGCCAAAATACCAAAATTTATGCATCCACATGTTTTAAAGTGGATCCCCTTAGGGGCTCCTGGGTTACTCAATGGGTTAAGCATCCAGTTCTTGATTTCAGTTCAGGTCATGATCTCAGGGTGGTGAGATCAAGCCCACGTCGATCCCACATGGGACTGGCTCTGTGCTGGGCATGGAGCCTGCTTAAGATTCTCTCTCCCCCTCTGCCCACCCCCCCCCAGTTCATGCATGCATGCTTTCTCTCAATGAATGAATGAATGAATAAAGTGGACCTCTTAGGAGGTGAAATTCACAAATCATTTTGGGAACATTTTCTGAAGGACTTTTAGGGTTTCTTCCACTTTCCTCAAGGGTGACAAGATACCCTTTGGGAGCAAGTTCAATTTTATATGATACATCATTTGGAGCTAAATTTGGCAAAAATGTAGTTGGTCAAACTGAGAACTTTTTATTTATTTATTTTTTTTTTTTAAGATTTTATTTATTTTTTTGACAGAGAGAGACATAGCAAGAGCAGGAACACAAGCAGGGGGAGTGGGAGAGGGAGAAGCAGGCTTCCCGCTGAGCAGGGAGCCCGATGCGGGACTCGATCCCAGGACCCTGGGATCATGACCTGAGCCGAAGGCAGACGCTTAACGACTGAGCCACCCAGGCGCCCCAAACTGAGAACTTTTTAAATAAGAAATAAAGAATATTTAAAAATTTTTTTTCTTTGGCTTTTAAGACTTTTTTTTTTTTTTTTTTTGACAGCACGCGCACAAACAGGGGGAGCGGCAGGGAGAGGGAGAAGCAGGCTCCCTGCTGAGCAGGGAGCCCGATACGGGGCTCGATCCCAGGACCCCGGGATCACAACCTGAGCCGAAGGCAGACGCTTAACCGTCTGAGCCATCCAGGCGCCCTAAAACTGTTTTTAAAGACTATTGTCAAAAGATAATAGTTTCCTGAGATAATTATTTTTAATGAATATCACTTATTTGGATGATATATTTAAGAAAGATTATTGGGTTTTTCTAAGATTTTATTTAAATATTTGACACAGAGAGCACACAGCAGGGGGAGCAGCAGAGGGAGAGGGAGAAGCAGACTCTCCAGTGAGCAGGGAGCCCAATGTGGGGCTCAATCCCAGCATCCTGGGATCATGACCTGAGCCAAAGGCAGATGCCTAACCAACTGAGCCACCCAGGTGCCCCAAGAAAAATTGTTTATTAGATGTGTTAACTCATAGTCACTTCTCTTTTTTGTTCTAACAGAAACCTTAATAATTTTCAACTGGAATAATAAAGAAATAGATAGGATGTATTTTATTCCTCTCATTATTAGAATATATATGATACTTTTTTTTTTAAGTAGTCTCTGTGTCCAGTATGGGGCTCAAACTCATGAGAGTCACATGCTCTACTGATTGAGCCAGGTAGGTGCCCCTAAAATATATAAGATACTTTTTAATCCTAGCTTTAAAACTATATATAGCCTTCATGTAATGGAATAGTCCTAAATTGATGAAACCAGTTTTTCACTCTGAGTTTTAGGGGTGGCAACTTAGATTATAAAAATAACTCCATGCAAATGGATTTCTATTTTTGTTGTTGTCACATATTGATAAATGTATATTTTGTTTTCTGGTTAGATTTATTCTCCTGACCATACCAGCAGTAGTTTTCCATCAAATCCATCAACACCAGTTGGATCACCCTCACCTCTCACAGGTAGGCTTCTGTTTTATCTATTGACTTAAAAACGTGTATTGGGCTGCTTTGAAATATTTGAACTTTGTTTATTTTCCAATAAAATCTAGTAAAAATTCATGAAAAATCATCTGAATTTTGAGAAAACATGTAAACAGAGCCTTCCTCTTGTTCATTTTGAATATTGAAATATTTGCTAGTTTTGAATTATTCTTTTCTAATTCTTAATTTGGTATAATTTCTAAGAATGGTTGTTATAACAGGACAAAAATAAGGTTAGACAATTGGGATGAAAGCAAAATAGAAGGAGATAATTCAAAATTTTGGGTAAGGTAACATAGAAAGTAAACAGAATGCCCTATTTAGAAGAACATGTAACATCTTTCTTCCTTGTTCTCTGCCTTTTCCATGTACCATGTATAAGACTCAGAAGTGAATAAGTTTCTACTAGTTTGTCTTTATTTTTAGGTCCACTAAGTTATTATTTCATATATATATATAAATTCTTGGGAATAATGTAGCTTTTTGCTAAGGAAGTCTCTGTCAATGTGGATGAATATTGTTAGTGAGTTAGAGAAATGGTTCAGATTTGTTTTACTTTTTCCTGTTTTTTTCCACATTTGCTGTAACAAATTCCAGTCACTATCCTACAGTATAAATTTGTTGAGGTACAATTATTATTATAAATAGGAATTTTTAGACATTAGAAAGAAATAAAATTATAGGAAAGTGCTTAATATTTATTAAGCTATAATTTTAAAACTTGAATTATATTTTTCTGAGCAGTGTTTGAGAAAAAAAAAACATGCTGAAGAAGAAATATATTAGTTGTGAGGAAAAGACATTAGGCAGCTGGGTAAAAATTGCCTTACTCCTCCAGCAATTGACCTCAGCATTGATTCTCTTTTTCTGATCAAGTCATTAAGTAAGTCCATGTGGCTTTCTTGTTGTTGTTAAACCTTTTTGCCTTGTTGAAGGTTTCTGGTGTATCAGGGCCCTGACTGTCACCTGTGCTTAGCGCGTTGGCTTTGGGCCTCTGCTAAGAAGCGCTCCGGTGTAGGGTGTTGGACTGAACTGCTGGCAGCTGCTTTCGGCTCTTAGTGGGCTCGGCCACTCTCTCCGACCCCGTGGCTTCAGCTGTCAAGTACAAGTTGAACAGCTGTTCCCCACATAGACAGGACTATGAAAGACCCATTGACTTAAAGTTGTTATTTAACAGAGAGCTGAAATTACAGGAAGAATGATGTAACTTTAACCCTGCTCACCCTTCTGGCACAGTTTTACTAAAGCTATCAGTGTCATTTTTGCCACAGCCTGTTTCCCTTTCTCATCAAATGAGAATATCTGTCCTTACTGTGTGTTCCCACCTTCCCGCCTCCTCTGCCCAGTGAGCTGTAAAAGTATCCTTTGGTTTTTATTAATACTGGGTGGGAAGTCAGGCAGCAGAGGAGTTCAGCATTTATGAGGGGACATCACTAAAATGGAGAATCAGAGACTTAGACATTTTTCAAAAAATAATGGTCCAAAGTAAAATCTCACATTTCCTCCTCCATCTTTATTTGATGTTTAATAGGTGATACCCTTCCCCCCCCTTTAATCCAGCTCATTAATGAAAATCTATGGTCTGTTGAAGTATGTAATGAAGGTATTAATAGGCTTCTTTTTCCAATTCGGCAGTCATAATCGAAGAAAAATTCTTTCTTTCATGTATTCCTACTGAAACAGCACATCAAAGACTGATTTTATGCGAGTGCATCTCTCCCATCTCCTGTATCTAGTATTTCCATCCTGTCACCACACACATACATATACTACACACCCTAAATTGGCAGAAATGTAAAGGGAGAAGGAAAAAGGAAAGCACAATGTGATAAATTATTCAGAGGTGAAGGAAAAATGAAAAAGATGGAGCAAACCAGAGCTTCTATTATAATATGTGAAAGTTATTTGGTACCTTGTATTGCAGTGGCCTGTTATCTAGAGTAAAAAATTCTACCCCACTGTGTGCTCTCTACACTTGTCCTATTCTCTATGCCTGAGCATCAGTCAGACTAGCCCAGGCCTTTGAGGAGAGATAAACAGGTGAAGAGCCACATAGGCATCTTCTAAGGCAACCACCATTCTTGTTTAAATTCCACTCATTTTCCTTAGGAACTTTTCAGGCCAAGAACATATGTTTTTGCCTAGAGCATGCTTACGAGGAACTTCTGAGATGGTGATATTGTATCCGTCAGGATGTTGTAGGCTGAAAGGAAGAGAGACTCTTGTCTTGACTGGCTTTAGTTGAATAATGAGGGGATTGCTGATCCTGTACGAGAAGAAGCCCATAGCAGGACAAGTTCCTGGACCCTAGTATGTCAGAGCTCCTGCTCTACTGCTTTGCAGTTCTTCCTCAGGCTGGTGGCAAGTTCAGCAATTCGAGGTACCATATGTGGACAAAACAGTATTCAGTAGAAGAAAAAGGACCATCTTTTCCTTGTATTTTAAGAATCTTTTTCAGGGAACCTGGGTGGCTCAGTTGGTTAAGCCACTGCCTTCGGCTCAGGTCATGATCCTGGAGTCCCGGGATCAAGTCCCGCATCGGGCTCCCTGCTCAGCAAGGAGCCTGCTTCTCCCTCTAACCCTCCTCCCTCTCATGTACTCTCTCTCTCTCATTCTCGCTCTCTCAAATAAATAAATCTTTAAAAAAAAAAAAATCTTTTTCAGAAGCTTCTTCAACAGATTGGCTCTCATGAGTCCTTGGCCAGCATTGGGCCCCTACCACACCTGCTCACAACAGAAATGGGACCACCATGTTTATCTTAGGCATCAGGATTTACCCCAAAAGCTAAGAATAGAGTTACTCTTTTCTGGTTCACACCAGGAAAGGATAGATACCCCACCGGCCTTCTGAACAAAATCAGGGCTCCAGCAGCAAGGTAGAAGAGATGACTATGTCTATTACAGTTGCCATTTGGGAAACGACACAAGTATTTAAAAGGGTGTTTATTAAGGAAACTTCGAAAGCAGACAAGCAAAACCATGTTTTGCCTTTCTTACCTCCTTCTGGAATATAAATAAAGGTTTAATAATTGCAGTGCTCAGTAGCAATCGTGAGAGCATTTACAATAGAAATAGGAAGAAAAGAGAAGGAAGAAAAGATTCCTTAGTTTTGGCTAGTTTAATCAATGAGATATTTATTTTTATCATCTGTCAGTGTGCCTGGTGTTAGGCATTTATCTGATTTCAGCAGGTGTTCAGTTTAGCTGAGAAAATAAAAGATAAGCACACATAAAAATACAGCCATCAGAATTCACCCTAAGCTAGAGTGATCAGGATAAACTTCATGAAGAGAGCAGGACTTTAAAAGGAGGAGAAAGAGTCTGGGTCTAAAGGGAAGAGTGTAACAAAGATCCAGATGCAAGAAAGCACATGACTTCTTCATCCAGAGTCATGGGCATGACTGATTATGAACTCTTCATGTATGGAAGTGTGAAGCACTAAGATGGAAAGGTTGGCTGGAGCCAAATTATGGAAAGCAAAGCACTCAGTGCTACATTAAGGATTATCCAACTTTTTCCAAGTACGAGGGATCTCATGAAAGTTTGAGTTTAAGGTGAGATTACAAGGGAAAGCAACTAACAAAATAAGGAAAATGCGTGATAAATAAATAGTCCTAAGAATTTCTTTCAGCCATTCAATATGTTGGTATCTAGTCTCTAAAATTTATTAACCAGTTAACTCTAAGTTCCACTCAGAGTGAGAGCAGGTCAGGAACACTAGGTGGATTTTGGATTTAGTGATCAAAAAAAGCCTGTCCACATTTTCTAGCCAAATAATTCAGTTCTCCTATTCTAATCACCTTAGCTAGCTTGTTTTTTGGAAACGGTCATTAAATTTTAATAGCAGGTAAGTTTATTACAGTCCTTCTTGAATAAGAACTAGCTCTTTGGGGTGATCCCTAAAAGGCCCAGGTATCTGTAGAAATTGTTAACTACAAAAACAGTTGAAAGCTCGTGCTTATCTAATAGAAGGAAAGGGTAAGCCCCTACCTCTAGTGTAAGTATTTCTACACTAGATATCAGGTGACAGGGAAGGAAGGCAGGAAATACCCTATTCTCTCCCATATTTGTGTAATAATGCTACAGTTGATGATTACAAGCTAGAGAGAGAGATGCCAACATCAGCTATAGGATTGACTTCTACTGAACTAACTCTATCCAGTCATCCCCTTTGTGACTAATAGCATGAATTTTTGAAAGGACTAACTGGGGTGCAAGGAGCTCTGTCCATGAACTATAATTTGACATTTCTATGAAGTTCAAACAGGTATCAGTGATTTAAGCATGTTAGTATTCTGTTTTAACCAAGTATGTCATAATGGGGCAGCCCAATCTATAATAAAAACAAAACAGGTTTGAGTATATATGTATTTTTCCAGTTTAATGAATTACATTTTGGATATAGATGTTAGCATGGTTTCTTCATATCACTATCAAAAAATAATGAGTGTAGGTGATTTCTTACCTAAGTAACTCATTGCACATCTCATTCCTCAACACTAAACTGGTTGAAGAACCACAAAAATTGCCTGTTTTGCCAAGCAGATGCATGCTAACAATCCTGAGGTGTTTAAACATAAAACTTGTTATTACTATCCCATACAGATTAAATAATTTGATGATTAGGGTCCTGTTACAGGCTGATCACCCAAAGGGAAATGGGAAAAATGGAGCAAAATGTCTGAAAATAAAATATTATAAACATTAAAAGGAACTACTTTCAAAGTAATTTGGGGTCTTTTTCAAAACGGATTATGAGTAACCCTCTTATTCACATAAAATTCCTAGTTCTACATCAGTGCTTGGAACACACTAATGCACTAAAATCAGTGGTAGAGTGTGGGCTGAACAGAAATGCTGTTTATGTGAATTCTTCATATAATCAGTTACTGGGTTTCTCTGGTTGCTGAATTCTAATTGTTATATAAATTTAGTTCACAAGCTTCTGTTTCAATGCGCAATTTTAGATTGTCCATAATTTATATAGTTGAATTAGGATTACCTTCGTATGTTTAGCAGGAAACCTTTAATATTCCTCAAAATATTGTGATTTGCTTACAAGTAAAAAAAAAATTGTTAGCTGATGAAGTATATTAACATGTTTTTTCTTACAATATTAGTGTCTAAATTTCTTCTGTGTAATCACGACAGTGTGCATATAATTGTGAAAACAATCAGATTAAGAATCTATCCAACTTTTCAACTTGCAAAATATATATGATTGGGCGCCTGGGTGGCTCAGTTGGTTAAGCGACTGCCTTCAGCTCAGGTCATGATCCTGGAGTCCCGGGATCGAGTCCCGCATCGGGCTCCCTGCTCGGCAGGGAGTCTGCTTCTCCCTCTGACCCTCCCCCTCTCATGCTCTCTCTCTCTCTCTCTCTCATTCTCTCTCTCAAATAAATAAATAAAATCTTTAAAAAATATATATATATATGATTGATGGGAATGCAATTACTAGGTTATTCAACTAAAGTGCACTATAATAGTTATGATTTATCATAAGTTTTCAGTGTTTCCTAAATATAGCAAATAATCTGCAACAACAGGCTTGGTGGAACATAGGTTAAAGGTTAAAACTTCATTTAGCAGTAAATGAGACAAATTAAGTAAACCTTCGAGTTCTCCAACTTCGGATTTCTAATATAACTCAGGTTGTCACTGAAGCTTTTATAAAGAACAATAATATGTATTTAATTGAATGGTTTTTGTTATTGTCTGTAAATAATTTATTTCCAAATGCACAGTGATGAAATAGGATTTTTGATCAATTGTTTTTTTTTTTTTTAAGCTATTTTGGCATGACCATTTAAACACTGCATTCTCCCCAACACATGGATGGATTAACATTTTCATTTTTTTTATAGTTTTTTTTCCTTTTTATTTTTTCTACTCTGAACTTCTTTTCTCTCTTTATGTTATTATATTGCTACTTTCTAAAGTTGAAGGGTAAACAACATTTAACAATTCTCATAATGATATTTTCCAAATTAAATAATGCATTTTGGTGTAAATTATACTGGGAAAGTGTTTAATAGATAATCGTAAATGTATTTGCAGTCATTTGAAATTGGTTCATTTGTGTATAATTTATAATAATAAGACTTTAGAAAGCAATTTGGCTTTGTGAATTAAGGATCATAAATATATTTATACCTTTTAATTCAGAAATGCTATTTATCCCTGGGGTGCCTGGGTGGCTCAGTCAGTTAAGCATCTAACTCTTGATTTCAGCTCAGGTTTTTTTTGTTTTTGTTTTTTGTTTTTTAAGATTTTATTTATTTATTTGACAGAGAGAGAGACAGCCAGAGAGGGAACACAAGCAGGGGGAGTGGGAGAGGGAGAAGCAGGCCTCCTGCAGAGCAGAGAGCCCGATGCGAGGCTCGATTTCAGGGCCCTGGGATCATGACCTGAGCTGAAGGCAGACGCCTAACCACTGAGCCACCTAGGCGCCCCTCAGCTCAGGTCTTGATCGCAGGGTCATGAGTTCAAGGCCCATGTTGGGCTCCGGTTAAAAAAAAAAAAGAAAGAGAGAAATGCTATTTATCCTCAAGACGTGTTCCCAGAAAGAGAATAACAATACTTACCATTCACAGTATAGTAATATTTAGATACTATTCATGATAGCTAACTGAAAGCAACCAAAACATCCAATAGTGAGGTAATAATGGTGGTTAATTATGATCTAGAGAATCAGGTGAATATTAACATAATCATTAATAACATTATCATAAAGACTGTGTAAAGCCATGGGGGAGGAACAGAATTTTAAATTACGTGTATTTTAAGTACATTTTCTCAAGATAATATGTGCTTATGGACAAAGTCTGAAGAATATGCAAACATAAAAGTAGTTTTTGTTTTTGTTTTGTTTTGTTTTTTGAAGTGTAGTTGACATATAATGTTACATTAATTTCAGGTGTACAGCATAGTGATTCAACAACTCTGTATGTTGTGCTGTTCTCACTGCAAGTGTAGCTACCATCGGTCACCAGACAACACTATTACAGTACCATTGACTAGATTCTCTATGCTGTACCTTTCATCCCATGAGTTACTCATTCCATAACTGGAAGCCTGTACCTTCCCACTCCTTTACCCACTTTTTCCTTCCCCCACTCCCCCCTCCTCTCTGCCAACCACCAGTTCTCTGTATTCATGGGTCTGTTTCTGCTTTTTTTGTTACAAAGTAATAGAAATTATAATAACTAATACAAATTTTTAAAAAGTAGTTATTTTTTGAAGTATAGTTTTTTTTTTTAACTCCCTACACTGTTGTATTAATAATGAAAAAGGGTTTTTTTTAGTGTGTTGGGCTTGTCAGTAGCCAATACTATGCTGAAGGCTGAACAAAAAATGCTTACATAAGTTTATATACACAGAACATCGTTACCCTTTCTTTCAGAACATTATCAAGATCATTGAGTGAACCAAGGTATGTATGTATGTGTGCTTTTGTGTTTTGTTTTAACAGGTACCAGTCAGTGGCCCAGAGCTGGAGGGCAAGCTCCTTCATCCCCAAGCTATGAAAACTCACTCCACTCCCTGGTAAGAGCCTCTTAGGAATATACAGGTCATTTTTATCTGATAGTGCGGAGTGTGTTTTTTCAGTAAATCTTGAGTAACAGTGAAAAAAACAGTAGGATAGCATTACACACGAATTCTTTGCTAACAAGTGGCCTGATGTAGTTTAACAGTATAAGACACATTGGGTGTGCCTTTTGCCATCTGTTCTTTGGGACCTCAGGCTTCTGGTCTCAGGACAACTGGTGTTAAAATAGAGTTATGGGATTCTTGCTTCTTTGATAAATCTAGAGTTCAATTCTTCTGTACTTTTATGTTTACATATAAGAGGAAACAAATAAAAAGGCACAGAGACCAAGTAAAAGCAAGAAAATTAGTCGAGCAGTGGAAAATGATATATTTTACTCTTTCTCATGTGACTATTCTGTATATGGTTTATTACATTTCCATTAAAAGTTTAAAATGTAATATCAATTATATATGTCATGAAAAATGTTATTTCCCATGTTTTCTTTTCTAAAAAAATGTATTGTGTTCATTGTAAAAGCAAAAATGTTATTTAACAAAACGAATAAGGCAGTAGAATAAAAAAGCCTGTCTGGGTATTGAGCGCGAAGAATTTGTGGTAGAATGTTAACTGCTGTTGCTTTTCAGTGCTTACCACAGAATTACAAAGTATTATAAAAACAAAATAAGGGTGACTTGATGGAATGCTAAGTCATTCAATAATTCCAGGTTGCAAACAGAAAAGTTCTTTTTCTGTGACTAACAGAACAATTGAAAGGAAAGTCTTCTTCTCTCATATTTTGCAAGCAAATATAAGCAATGTGTGCTGTTTAGATGCTAACCTTATAACTTCGCTGTTAAATCCCAGCCTTCTCATACCTTAATACAAGTAGATCTTGCAGGTCTCCGTGTTAACTTTACTAACATGTTATGCTGACATGCACATCAGCTATTTCCTCATCTCTTTTGGAGTTAATCTTAACCTGTGCTTTGCCTCCTGTTCTGTCTTGACTTTGCCAGAAAAATCGAGTTGAGCAGCAACTTCACGAGCATTTGCAAGATGCAATGTCCTTCTTAAAGGATGTCTGTGAGGTACTATTTCTTTTAGATGGTGCCTTTTTTGTGTTTCAATTAATTATACTTCCTATTATCCATTTAAAATCTTCAAGCCTGTACAGACTCCAGAGTCTTTTAAAATCAAACAATGACCATTTTCATTTTCATACAGTATGTAAAAATAGACTTTTGTTCATGTTATTGAGAATGATTCCTTTTAAAAGAGCTCTACTGGCATGTGCTTTTGATTTTTAAAATTCTAATATGTTTGTGTATGGGGCATGTGTGTATCCACAGACAATATCATTCCCTCAGTTTTGTGAAAGAGCATATTTGGATGTGTTCACCATTTCAGATAGGGGTGCTTTATTCACTTAAAACAAAATTACACCTTAAACTTGATGGATTTGAGCACCCTTCCCTAAATTGCTTGCATTTCAAAGATCAGTATTAAAGTCCAGGTTATCTTTTTTATCACCTGTAATTATCAGACACAGCAGAATAGCTTTCATCTTTTGTAGGAAGCTAAAAGAAATAGCCTCATGGTAGATTGGTAAATAGATTTTTATGAAGCAGTGATTTGTTTCTGAAGCTGTGTTAATTATGCATAGTCGACATTTCTTTGATTCTTGATTGTAGTGCAGGTAGTTGCTTTTGAAGTTACCTGATAGTACATTTTACTTGCTGTCTTCCGTATATCCCAAAGTAGGAAACAACAGTTTAATAATTTAACAGATACCAGCAGTAACCTCCATGTCTTTTTTCAATCCCTATAGCAATCTCGAATGGAGGATCGTTTAGACAGACTGGATGATGCTATCCATGTGCTGCGGAACCATGCTGTGGGACCGTCCACCAGTTTGCCTGCTGGTCACAGTGACATACACAGTTTATTGGGACCATCCCATAATGCATCAATGGGAAGCCTCAATTCAAACTATGGTGGATCAAGCCTTGTTACAAGCAGTCGATCTGCTTCAATGGTAAAATAGTGCTCATCTCTTTTGTAATATATCCTAAAGCCTATATTCCTAAATGTTTTTCATGAAATCTTTGGAAGAGAGGGTCCTTCTTTTTTAAAAACACTTGTTGGGCAGGGTCATTGGCTGAGCATTGGCCCTTAAAGTCCTGCTATGATCATGTGCAAAGAGCTAAAGCTTTCTACAAGATCATTTTAGCTTAAACTTAGATTTTTTTTTTCCAGATGTGTGGCCAGAACAGTTTTGCCTTGAAATGGTAGGAAGTCTAAGCAAAAACAGTAAAGCAAGACTGAATTTCAAGGGGTCTGGTCTAGAAAGGCTGTTTATTATAATTCAGAACCAGCCTTCAAAAGCAGAAGGAATGTGAAATTATTTGTACCAGTCCAAATTTAAGCTTTATTACCAAATAAAGAAAAAATTGGGTAGTTTTAAGAATAGCTGTAATTTAAGTGACAATGAAAGGAAACAATATTCAATTAATTTCTGAAGAGAATAAAATAATTCAATCCATCTTTTAAAAAACATAATTCTTTAGAGAGAAAAAAGTAAAACTTCTCAGCAAATCAAAAATTCTGTTGTATGTCCTACGTTATTTTTTATCCAGATTGTCTTCTAAAGGAATGAAGCTCTTTTTGAACCTGCAATTTAACTGATGCCGTGTGTTTGAGTGTTTATAGCATTGTTTTTAGGATTTATTGCATGCTATGGAATATTCTCCTATGAAACAGATTTCTAGGTGTAAACCATGTGATCAAGGGTAAAATTCACCTATCATCGAAATAATTAGGTGCCCCAAATGCTGAAGGCTTGTGTTCTGTAAAATAGGATTGGTTCCACATTTTCACATTCACATGTCAGACAGCCATTTATATTCATTTTGGAGCAGCTGAAGTAAACATCAAACACGGCTGCCTAGTTTCCTGAATACGGTGTTTTCGGCAGCATAGGTGACAGTAGATGCCTGCATATCTTAACAACCAGTTTTGGAATTTTTTTTTCAATGTCAGAAAATCTGGAAATTCGGGCTCCTTCTAAATTTTGGTTGCTTTTGGTAAGCTAATAAAATGTGAAAACATTTAAAATTATGAAAGAGAAATATAGGGTGGTGTTATCACTGTTAGTAATAATAAAATAATATCAGTATAATAAGATAGCATTTGTTGCAAATATAAATGTAGAATGTCAAATAATTATTGTTTTGTTGAAATAACTACTTATCCTTATTTAGAAGAATGACTTGAAAATCAATATATTTGAATCCCAAGTTTGTCTGAACTGGCAACATTTGAAGTTATTCCTTCACCTCTTAAAATCATCTTTTAATTCTTCCCTGTTAATAGCTCACTGCTCCTATACAATATTTGATATATCTCTGGCTCCTCCCAATTAAACGCAGAGTTTGTATAAAATGGAACTTCTGTCTTCAGGTGGTTGTTTTTATGAGCTTTGGGTATGAGATGGAAAGAGACTTTTCAAAATCCAGCCCTACAAAGCCATGTAGAAATCTAGTGCATTTTAGAAAGACTTGTGGAGAGAAAAACGGTTTCATTACATACTGCCCTGAAGCTTTTAATTAAAAAAGTAGCTTCCATTATATCCTCTAGGAATATGCTGCCTACTTCAGAGCATCAGCAAAAGGGCTGCCAGAAATATTCTTTTAAAAGGAAAAAAAAAAGTCTAGAAAGAAGTCTTCTGCCCGGGGGGTGCGTCTGGCTCAGACTGAGCAGCAGCGTCCGTGCCACAGCAGCTGAGCCCGCGCTGTTGCTCCGTGTGTCTAGCGAGGTCCTGTCTCCAGGTCGTGGAGGCCGTGGAGTGGGTGAAAACCTGCCGGACGTCATCTGCTGCACCCACCCCATCCAGACAGTCAGTAGTGGAGGTGGGGCCACACGTTTCTGACAGGCTTACCCTTAAAATATAAGTTATTAACTGACAAAAAAAATCTGAAACTGTCAGGTGAGTCACTGTTCATCTCCCCTCCTTCTGAAATGAACAGTTTAGCTGTGAGTCCTCAGTTCTCAATTTCAGCAAAAAGATCTAAGGATAGAATGAAACGAAGCTCATAGTCAGCCAGTGACTCTCCCAGCTAAGCGTTAGGCATCCTGTTGAGGAAGGTTCTTATCCTAGCGGCTCTTAGGATGTCTGAGGACATCAGCAGTGCCAGGAGCCCCCTGCTTAAACACCCAGTACCCACCTATGTGAAATCAACTCTTTTCATATGATTGGAAGGTATGTGATTTGGGGGGACATATCATTACAGCTATTGCCAGCCATCTTTAAGAATTAATCTCCTGCTTTTATTATTCCCTCTTTCCCCTCTGTATTCTAACTGATGACGACTAAGAAATGACACAATTTTACATTCTAGAATCACTTTTCCTTTTTGGTCCTGTTTGACTTTCTGGTAGTTTTTATACTTTTCCTCTATATTAACGTAAATTAGTATTTATTTTAAAGATTTCTAAAAATGAAGGTTACATGGCCAAAATTATGAAGTAACCGCAGAAATAACAGTTTACCAACAACTCTGTATCACCATATAGAATTTGTAAGGTCAGGGTGCCTGGGTGGCTCGGCCATTGAGCGTCTGCCTTCGGCTCGGCTCATGATCCCAGGGTGCTGGGATCAAGCCCTGTGTCGGGCTCCCTGCTCCGCGGGAAGCCTGCTTCTCCCTCTCCCACTCCCCCTGCTTGTGTTCCCTCTCTCGCTGTCTCTCTCTCTGTCAAATAAATAAATAAAATCTTAAAAAAAAAAAAAAATATATATATATATATATAGAATTTGTAAGGTCAGCTTCTCTCTAAAACATGTAATTTTCATCATTCCATTTATTTTCTGCAGAGAATAGAGTTATTCTGATAAATACCATTTCAGGAATTCCACAGAACTTTCAAATAAAATTTTTGTTCTCATGGGCATTTACTGTGGGTCACCATCCAAATTGCAGGTTTTAAATATGATATTGCTTTCTCTCCTAGTATTTAGAAAAGGGAGCCAGCATACTTCTGTAAAAGGCCAGGTAGTAAATATTTTCAGCTTTGCAGGCTATATGGTCTCTGTCACAACTACTTTAACATTGTAACATGAAAGCAGCCATAGACATTATGAAAACAAATGGGTGTGGCTGTGTTCCAATAAAACTTCGTTTACAAAAAAAGAGCTCCTTAATTTGTAAAACACCAGGACCGGAGTCCATAATCTCTCATGGTTCGTCACCTTTGGCCAACAGGCCACACCTTGCCGGTTTTTGAATTGGAACATAAATTAGCTTCCCAGTGCAGGTAATGAGGGTTAGCAAGTTTTTTTCTTTTTCTTGGAGCCTTATTACTGTTTGCTTATTTTTTTAATGATTAGTTTGGGAGTTTTATTGAAGTAGTTGGAATACTTGATTGAGGTAAGCCAGAATACACTTAGAGTAGAAGAGTTGATGTCAAGATAAAAGTGGTACAGACAGCCCAGCTCTCAGCCTGCAGTGCTATCAAGATTACTTGTGGTATAAGGCTACATAGACAGGTTTAATCAAAATAGTGTCCCTTGGTCAGGGAAGTAACTTTGCTGCTGGTAAACTTGCTTTACATTGTTTTCAGTTGTAAGAAGATTATGTCAGTAAAAGTCATCCATAGCTGATATTATTGATTTGTGGAAGATCCATTTTCTTGTCTTATAGATGAAATCATTGGTATTTTTTAATTATTCCAGAAAAAGATTTTTATATTTCACACCAAGGAGATAAGACTACCAACTGCCAAAATCATATATTAATAGGAGCCAAAATCAAAAGATTTAATTTCGACTGTTACTTTTAACTGAACTTGACCAGCCTCAAAGTTTAGAATTATATGAGGCTTCAACCACAGAAAGCTTTTAACATTATTTTAGCTATCTAATTAGTACACACAAAAATTAAATCTTTAGAAAGATTACTATGTCAGAAAAAGAAATTTAAGAAATGGTTAATTCCTGCTTCTTAAAATATAATTAGTATAGACAGCCTGGCATAGCCTTAATATTTGCTCTTATTTTTGAATGGTGTTAACATTTTCATTTACTTAATTTCATATTCCCTTTCAATATTTTTGATGATTTCTCCATATTTGCCGAATGCAAATGTAAAACTTAAGACTTTTTTGTTGGGTACTCTTACTAGGATATGATTGGTATACTGTTTAAATTTTAAAGCACAAAATCAGGGTTTTTAGAACTATTAAAATGTCAGCATTGGACTTCAGTTTTGCTCCCACTTATTTAGTGTAAGAATAAACTCTTAGAATAAACTGCTGACAAGAAAAAATACTGATATTAAGTAGAAAACCGAAAGGACTAGAATTGTTAATTTTATTTGGGCATTATGAAGAGGTCTCAACAGTATAAAGTTATTGTATGTCATATCTGTTTATGGTTGTGTAATACCTAGAATACTGAGGCCCAGTGAGATAGCTCATGATATCACTTTTATCTTTAACTGAAAGTACTCCTTCCTCTAACAGTGATTTCAACTTCATACTAAGTTGTATTAGAAGCTTTTTGTATTAATGGAAACTTGATGCAAATATTAAAAAGTTCCTCATTTATGATACAAAATTTTATCCATGAGGTCTTTTGATTCCTTTGTTATAAGTACTAAGGAAATTTAATCCAACCATTTCTTTTAATTTTTTTTTTTAATTGTTTGGGGTTTTGTTGTTTAAGCTGTGGTTGGAGATGTCTGGTGTTCTTGTATGACAGAATAATGTTAAATTGTAGGATTTAAAGTTTCTTATATAATGATTTAAAAATATAAATTTTGTCTGTTTTCTAAATCCTAAAGCAGTTAGAGAATAGTTCTAAGAGACGTAAGATAAAGTTATTAAAGACTAACAGACAAATAAAGAAATATTTATTCAAAATCAGCACTTCTGTCACATAGCACATTTGCAGTTCTTTTAACCTTATATTTAGACTAATTTTATTAGTATAGGCTTGTATGCCATAGAAATTGTGTGTCTAGGCTTCAAATGATTTGAAGGAGTTTATTTTTAACTGTATTTTTCTTTTTCTAACCAATTTTTTCCTGAATGGGCAATTTAATTTTTTTTTTCATTAAAACTACATTATAATGGTTTTTAAGAGATTTGTAAATTCAGAATTATTCCAAATGGCAACTTTTTTAAGTTTGAAAACCATATAGGTTATGTATTTATGACAATATCATTAAAAAGGAGCCATATTCTACCAAGTTTCTAGCTTAAAATCCCTCTTTAGGTAAAACAAAATACACACAGAACATAAAGATCCTTTAATCAGTCTGTAGATTAATACTGATTAATTTAAATCATTAGTATTCAGTGAACAGTACAAATGGAACAAATTATTAGAATAGAATTCAGAATCAGAGAGGAATTCATACTGAGTACTTTTCAGTCTGCTCCTTAATTCACAAGACCTCTTATTCATCAACTAATTAGATTTAGCATTTTTCTATTGTGGGTGCTAAAGCTATTGGCCAAATTAAATGAAAACAGGTCCCTTGTTGGGTGCTCCCACAAAAGTAAGGCCATACACAGATTGTGAAGATTCAGAATGCAGGATGATGTCATTTAATGAGATGGGCCTTTTATTCTGAAATAGAGCTCTTCATAATAATTGAAATTTAGAGCATAGCAGACCTAGGGGTTTGCCTTCCTCTGCTACTCCCCCAGTAGCAGCAGCCTGTCAGCTGTATGCTAACGAGAGGAACAATTAAACATAGGGTTCTCTCTGGCTGGCCCAGTCTCTGAGCTCAGACAAAGAACTGTTTATACACCTGTTGTGTCTGTGGACAGAGCCATTTGAATGGGTAGCTGCAGATTAAAAGGAGGACATGGGAGCCAGTGTGAGCAAGGGTTAAATAGAACTTTAAGAACTGTGAAAGTCAAATTCTCCAGAAAATATATGAGGGCCATTTGCACGGGGAATCGAGTTACCAAAAAAAAAAGTTCCTGCTAACTTCATTAACATGAAAAACTCCAGACTTCAAGCTTTTTGCTAGTCTGAGTCTAGTCTAAACCTTTTTTAAAGGTTTAATTTTTTTTTTCTTTTTGGGAGCCAAAAAAAATACTTAGTTTGTAGTATTCCAAAAGATGAAAATATTTGCTGGCGTTTATATCCCAAAACAAATTGATCAACCGTCTGATTTTCCTTCAGGTAAAGGCAAAATCCCTAAGATTTACTTCAGTAATGATCTTTTGTCTGCCAGGCCTTTCATCAGAAAGGAAATGATAGAACATTTTTATTAGTTGAGATTCAGAAAATCAGAATTGTTTTTACTAATAAAAAGAAGTAAGAATTCAGAAGCTGCACCATCACTTATTGCCTGGATGGAAATTCAGTTCTGTGGCTGTTCGATGGTATTGTCTTACAGAGCTGTAAAATGAGTTGTACGCATATAGTATAGAGTAAATATACATATGTTTAAAAGTTTAAGTTTTAAAAGGCTATTTTCTTTTAACTACTTGGTATGATACCTCAAAATACTAGGTAAGAACAAAATTTAGCACATATTACCAAAGATCACAGGAACTTTTAAGTTCACATTATAAACACAAACACAGAAATCTTAGCTTTTACTTTGTCCTGCAATGATTTCTTCAGCCAGTCAAAACTGTTCTGGTGGTATTTATCTTTAGAATAGGCTTAGGCTCCTAAAGCCCCAAAGGTTTTGCAGCTATATGTTATATTTATACTATATTTATTTTTATAAGTGGGATTTTTGAACTGACCTCCTTAGATCATTAAATAGTTCATAGCAAGCAAAGAAAGCAACTAATCCTCAGCAATGACTAATCCTCAAATAAATTTAAAAGTAGATAGGGAATACATTAAGTGGGTTTTTTAAAACTACATTAAAGGGGCGCCTGGATGGATCAGTCATTTAAGTGTTTGACTCTTGATTTTGGCTCAGGTCATGATCTCAGGGTCGTGAGAGATGGAGCCCCACCTCGGGCTCTGCACTGGGCATGGAGCCTGTTTAAGATTCTCTCTCTCTCTCCCTCTGTTCCCCTCTTGTGAGCCACCCCCCACCTCAGAAAAATTTAAAAAGAAAAACTACATTAAAGATAAGGGTGGAGAACAGACATTTCTTAAAAAGTATAGTGAAAGACCTGATGTGTTCTAATCAAGTCCAGTACCAAATGGCCTGTTGCCCGAAACTTTGCTTTGGTGCCTTTTGTTTAGCTCACAAGAAACCAAAGGATAAACTTGCATAGGGGTATTTATACCTCTTAGGGTAAAATCCATACAAAGTCATGAAAGATAAAAGCTATATTAATTACTCAAGAGGGATTCAAAGCAAAAGAGTTTGCTGGGATTGAAGGATTTATTGAAAAACAGTGATTCTTATATATAACTCCAAGCAATAAACCTCTTTAATTAAAGACTTAATCTTGTAGCTGATACATATGCTACTGTTCTAATAAAAAGCTTCATTTGTAACCAGTTTTTCCAAAAATATTGCTATAGCTAAAATACTTGGTGGTATTTGCATGCCTTACCTTCTAATTTTAGGCTAATTGTGATTTATGTAAGTTTGATTAAAACAGAATAAAAATATATGTCATTTTTGTTGCCTGGCAATGCAGAACTTTTGTTTTAAGTTAATTTCATTTTGTATTGCTTTTACTCCTCTTTTAAAATTTTTGAGGGAGGCAGAGGAAGAAGAAAAAACAACACACTATATATGTATGTGAGGAAAGGATATACCAAAGTATAGATAAATACTATTATTACTTGGAGTGTAGCAGTATTTTGTTAAATGCAAATTCATACGTATGGAATATGTATATGGAATAGATTTTCAGATTGATTGATGTAGGATTATTAATAGATGCTATAATGTGTAGTGCTTTATGGCTTATAGAGTGCTTTATCTCTGTTAGCTCATTCGCTTCACACAACCTTCTGTGGGATATAAAATTTGAAAGTTGGAATTTTATTTTTTATATTTTGATTCAAAAGCAGTGGTCCCATCAAGTCTTTTGAAATCCAAAAATCAGAAAAGTAACATCCCAGAAAAGTTGTTAAATTCAGATAAGTGATAGATGTCATTTTCTCTATTAAACCCATTAAAAGAATTTAAACAGTTATTGCCCCTGAACTGTCTTGACTTTTCTTTTCTTTTCTTTTCTTTTTTTTTTTTAACTTTAGGTTGGAACTCATCGAGAAGACTCTGTCAGTCTCAATGGCAATCATTCAGTCCTGTCTAGTACGGTCACTGCTTCAAGCACAGACTTGAACCACAAAACACAAGAAAATTATAGAGGTAACTGTATTGTTGGTTTTCAGCAGTAGTGCATACAGAGATATCATTTGGAACACTGTCATCTTTCTTACAAGCAGATTGACATCTGTGAATCGAAAGTCGTCTTAGGTGGGGCAATTCCAAACAGCAGTGCTACTGAATATAGAGGGTAGATATTTAGAATTCTAATTGCCCCATTTTGCTGGGCCAATTGTAGATACTTATTGATGGATAGAACCACATGCAAGGGGTGCCTGGGTGGCTCAGTCGTTAAGCGTCTGCCTTCGGCTCAGGTCATGATCCCAGGGTCCTGGGATCGAGTCCCGTGTCGGGTTCCCTGCTCAGTAGAGAGTCTGCTTCTCCCTCTCCCTCTGCCCCTGCTTGTGTTCCCGCTCTTGCTGTCTGTCTGTCTCTCTCTGTCAAATAAATAAATAAAATCTTTTAAAAAAAAAAAAAAAAAACCACATGCAAACTGTTCAGTATTTACTGGTCATCTTACCTGCTCCTGCTTCCGTCATGTCTCTTTCCTAATCACTTCCCCTCGTGACTGAGCCCTCATGGTCCCTAGAGGCAGTGAGGAATTTTTCTGAGTATGTTGAGAGCTCCAAATGGTAGTAGCTTTTATTTAGAAGATTTTAATTTAATTGGAGAGACAATTCTGATAAAAACAAACTGACAAATGTTATAATAGAGCTTATAAGTACAAGTATATAACCTATGTTAAGACCACCAAAGTAAAGTTTTCCCAGTTATATTTAACCATGCAGCCCATTTTATTATGTTTATCTGGGAAAATGTTAAAGCTTATTTCCTTTACCTTAGCAGCACCTTAGAAGTCAGTTTCTAAACTGCATCAAGTTTCTCATACTTATTCAGTTGTTAAATAGTGCCTTAAAGTAAGCATTAGAGTGACCATCAAGGTCAGACTTCTTTTATTTATTTTTTTTTAAGATTTATTTATTTATTTGAGGGGGGTTGTCGAGGGAGGCGGGGAGAGAGAGAATCTCAAGCACACTCCCCGCTGAGCAGGGAGTCAAACGCTTAACCCACTGAGCCACCCAGGTGCCCTAGACTTCTTCTTTTAAATATAGTTGCTTTAAAAACCATTTTCTCCAAGGTTTGTGGATCTCTTCTTTCCAGCTCTAAATAGTATATTATCCTACATCTTCAGATTTCCACCATAGTCCTGTAACAAATAAAAACATTCACCATCTAGAAGGCTTTTTACAGTCTTAGTTCTAATTCTGGACATTTATGTTTCTTTGCCTCTTTGTTAGGTGGCTTGCAAAGTCAGTCTGGAACTGTTGTTCCAGCAGAAATCAAGACTGAAAACAAAGAAAAAGATGAAAACCTTCATGAACCTCCTTCATCAGATGACATGAAATCAGATGATGAATCCTCCCAAAAAGATATCAAGGTTTCATCTAGAGGCAGAACAAGGTATTTATTAGCATTCAGGTATTACATTTCACTCACTTGCCATGGGTGGAAAATACTTGGAAAATTGAAAGGTATCATGCATTTATTAAGTGTCAGCTGTGTTCTAGTACTGTGTTGGGACTTCATATGTTACCTCATTTAGTGCTCATAGCAACCGTAAAAAGGGAGGCATATGATGCTGACTCCAAAATTATGTATTCCATTATACCACAATATTTTAGGGGCTACATATAAAGAAGAATTATATCTCTCCCTTCAGTTAGAGCACAAAATAAAACAAGTTAAATTGTGCATTTGGAGACATTTAGATACATTCTACCAATAAATATTTGAATATATTTTTTAATACTATGTTTATGGTAAAACTCTATTGTATGATTTAAACCAGAGGTTAGCAAACTGTGGCCTATGGGCCACATGTGGCCCATGGCCTATTTTTATAAATAAAGTTTTATTGGAACACTTCCGTATCTCATTCATTTGCATATGGTCTATGGCTGCTTTCCCAATGCCAAGGCAGATTTGGGTAGTTACAGCAGAGACCAGATGGCCCACAAAGCTGATAATATTTATTATTGGGCCCTTTACAGAGGAATTTTGCCAACTCCTGATTTAAACAAAAATTTGAGAAGTATGGAAAAGGAAATACTCCAGGTGGACTGATGTTGGGGAAGGTTTTCTAGAAATCAGACTTGACCTTGCTTTTCAGTATGGATATTGACAAACAGTACATTAGTTTCAAATGATTTCCAGATTCTTCCCTCAGACTTTTCTTCTAGTTCTATATTAAATTTAGATGGTTTGGTATATTTTTGGCATATCCTGTTTTTTGGTGTCAATAATATGTATATATCACATATAGATATTTAAAACATTGTTCTTTATATTAAATTAGGGTGCAAAGGAGACCACGATAAGTATGGTAGATATAACTAAAAAAATTAAATTGAAAATTCATTTAAAAATTAAATCTTAAGCTTTTAATACTGTCAGAGTGAGAGAGAGCACGAGCTGAGGGCGGGGGAGGGAGAAAAGGAGGGAAAAGCAGACTCCCGACTGAGCAGGGAGCCTAGGACCCTGGGATCATGACCTGAGCTGAAGACAGATGCTTAACTGACTGAGCCACCCAGGTGCCCCTTAATACTGTCATTCTAATATGCCTTGTACTCAGTTGTGCAGGGGCATGAAGAAGTAAAAACTGGGTCACGGAATCCAGAAACTACTCCTTTGAGGCATCTTAATTCTTTAATAGTTTAATTATTCAAATAGAATTTTAAGATAAATAATTTGCATCTTTCCTTCTTACTCATTTTCTCATCTTAAAGGTCAAAGTTCAGCAAACTTTCCACATATAGGGTAGACATTAGCTATTTTATGTTTTGTGGGCCATTGGGTCTCTGTCACAACTACTCAACTCTGCCATTATAATAAAAGCAGCCAAAGACAGTACGTAAGCAAGTGAGCATGGCTCTTTGAATAAAATTTTATGTAAGAAAACAGGGAGCCAGCTCATGGGCCATAGTTTACTGAACCCTATTATAGGTTATCAGAAATTGAGAAGGCAGTATAATAGTTTACTGATAACAGCAATGCTTAGCAATTAATGATAGTTAATAGGTTAATAACATGGTCTTTGGATAAATAAAGTTAACCTGGGATTGAATTATGGCTCCATCACATACTTGCCAAGTGACCCTGGACAAGTTATTGAAACTCTCTGAACTTTAGGTTTGTTTTTTGTTTTTTTTTTTCTCTAAAAAGAGACTTTCTATTATAGGATTCTTATGGAAATAAACTGAAAATGATGCATATAAAGCCCTTTGCACACTCTTTTGCATGCAGTAAATACCCCATAAGGTACTATAGTTACTGTTATGATGATGATAATTTAGGTATGTGGTATAGCCTTACTTCCATGGAACACTTACCTGGGTCCTTGTCATTACACTGCCACTAATTAGCTGTGTGATCCTAGGATAGTCACTGACTTCTCTGGATCTGGCAGTAGTTCTCAGCCCTAATGCACAAAATCCTGAAACATTTTAGAAATACAGATTGTCTTGGCCCCAACCCAGGCTCACTAAATCAGCATCTCCGGTAGTGGGACCTTTGAAACCTGTATTTTTCAACTGTCCCTGAAGATTCTGATGGGTGGCCACATTTGGAAACCTTTGGGCTAGATGATCTGTAAAGTTTCCTTTGAAGTAGAAGAGCTAGTGATTCTATTATAAAAGACTATTTTTATGTAATTCTTGACAATTAGCTAGTAAAAATCTATTGTGTACTTAATCTTTATTACAGTACTCAAGTTTATTGGAGCAGAGAAAACATCTATTTGTGCATATTATTTCAGGGTTCTGAGAGACTCTGCTCAGTCATTTATTTCTCATATATAAATAGAATTTTCTAAACGTTATTCCAAATCATCTCCCTCAGATGTTTTTTTTTTCTGATTACTTAATCTGTTTTCATTATAGAAATTTAGAAAATATGGAAAAGAACACAAAAATCACAAGAAACTGAACTATCAAGAATTAACTACTGTTTACTTTTTAAGGAATAGATATCCCATAAATATAGTTTAAATTGGAATTAAACTAGATATAAGTTTCATAATATCAACTTTTTTCATATAACAGTGTATTTTTAATATTTTCATCTGTCCCTAAATTTTCTCAAATGTTTTTTCCCTTGTTTTTAGCCAGCTTTATTGAGATTTAATTCACATGGAATAAAATACACTAATTTTAAGTGTACAGTTTTTGTCTTTGGACAAATGTATATGGTTTTATAACCACCACAATATTAATAATATAGAATGTTTCTACCACCCCAAAAAGTTTCCTTATGCCCCTTGGTAATCAGTACCCTTCTTCCATCCCCTGGCAGCCATTCATCTGCTTTTCCATTACTAGAGCTTTGTCTTTTCTAGAGGTTCATGTAAATCATATAGTATGTAGTCTTGTATCTGACATCTTTTACTTATTAGCATAATCTGCAGCTTAATTTTTAGACTACATAGTAGACAATTATCTGGATGTACTGTGATTTATTTAACCTGTGTCCTATTATTGGACTCCCAATTAGTTGCTAAAGTAAATAATTCTGTGATCAACTTTTTTACGTAAATTCCTCTGTACATCTCCAATTATATCCTTAGGATGAATTTCTAAAGTTGAAATTGCTGATCAAGACGTAGTGAACATTTTAAGGCTTTGGGTTCATTTTGCCAATTTGTCCTTCAAAAAAATTGTTCCAGTTGATTCATGGTTTTTTTAAGATTTTATTTATTAGAGACTGCGAGCATGCACGCAAGAGAGAGAGAACGAGAGAGAGCAGAGGGAGAGGAAGAAGCAGACTCCCCACTGAGCAGGAAGCCCAAGACCATGACCTGAGCCAAGGGCAGACGCCCAACAGACTGAGCCACCCAGGCACCCCATGACTCATGTTTTAGAATCATCACCACTGATGATATTTCTCTCTGAAACAAAAAGTAGTCATTTTCTGAGATACTTCTCTCATTCTGTGTCTTAAGCTTTTCTTCCTCCTTCTTACCAAGTGAGGAAAAAAAAAAAAAAAACATTTGAGGGAGATGATTTGTAATGTGTTTAGAAGCACAGCTTAGGCAAATTATAATACATTAGTGTACTAGGACAGTGCTTCTCAAACTTTAATGTACATATGAACCAGCCAGGGATCTTGTTAAAATGTAGCTTCCAATTCAATAGGCTTGCAATAGAACTTGAGTCTGTGTTTTTAACAAGCTCCCAGTAATGCTGATGCTGCTGATCACATTCTGAGTAGGAAGGTACTAGAATATTATGTAGTCATTCAAATTATGTTTACAAAGAGTTACACTATTATGGAGAAGTGTTTATGCTGAATGTGCAATGGAAAATGCATTTAAAAATGTATGTGGTCGGGTGCCTGGGTGACTCGGTTGAGCGTATGAATCTTAATTTCAACTCAGGTCATGATCTCAGGGTTGTGAGATCAAGCCCTGCATCATCAGGCTCCACGTTCAGTGTGGAGTCTGCTTGGGATTCTCTCTCTGCCCCTCTCTCCACTTATACATGTGTTTGTTCTCTAAATAAATAAATAAAATTTTTTTGAAAAATGTATATGATACAATCTTAACTACATATATATATGTGCATTAAAGAAAGACTGGAAAGATATATATAATCATGTTAAGTGTAACTTACTACTAATTGGTAAAATTTATAGGTAATTTTCATTTCCATCTTTATAATTTTATACAATGAGCAGGTAAGTCCTAAGTCCCTGATTTTATAGGGACTTAATAGACATTGTCGTTACTTTGTTTTCTAGCAGTACTAATGAAGATGAGGATTTGAACCCAGAACAGAAGATAGAAAGGGAGAAAGAAAGGCGGATGGCTAACAATGCTAGAGAACGTTTACGTGTGCGGGATATTAACGAGGCATTCAAAGAGCTTGGTCGAATGTGTCAGCTCCATTTAAAGAGTGAAAAACCCCAAACAAAACTCCTTATTCTTCATCAGGCCGTGGCAGTCATCCTTAGTCTAGAACAGCAAGTCAGAGGTAAGTAGGTTCAGCAAAGATATATAACTATTCTGGCTTAGGTGGGCAGACATTTCTTTTTCCACTTGCTCTTCTGCTTGGGAAGTTGTTTGTTAAGTTCAACTAGTACTTCTACCACTGCATCATCTGGATCAAGTTTTCTCTGTAGTTCTCTCACCTCTGTCTCATAATATTCGTCAGTATCTGTAGGCTTGATCCTTCCCACAAACCAGTAGAGCACAGTCCTTTGAAATGCTGCAGAGAATAGCCAGCCTCTTCTTGCTGCTCAGCATTAGTGCTTTATGTCCCTTTGTTCTTGTTCTTGTTAAGTCTGGTCTCCCACACTGTTGAATTAACCTGCCCAGACCTGTTTTCCTCCCTGCTCCTTCCTGTCTTCCCTGTTCTCTGTATGGAATTTCTCGCCTGCTTTACCCTGGGCCATCTATTAAAATGGCCTTGCTGATTAATAGGATGCCTGATCCTGGCCCCTCCTGGCTTTACTTCATATGGATGTTCTTTATACCCAGGTCAGTATGGTCTCAGGGCTTATTGGTTGATCCCTGATCAGGAATGCCATGAACTTCTTGGCCTAATATGCACTGACATGCTTGTGTGTTTCTTAGGGCAAAAGTATGGTTTATTACAGGCTTATCCACTGCTGACTCAGACAAGTGCCCCAGCTGTTTTATCTTTCAAGAAGTTTGATGGAATATTGAAGAAGCTTTGAAACTACATTTTTTGAACAAGTATTTATTGCACACCTCCTGTCTCAATTACCTATATGCTAGACCCTATCTTACCAATCAATACAAGCTTCCTGCCATTGAAAGTTTTTATGATTCAGCTTGATTTTTTTCATATACCTCATTGTCTTCTTATCCAAAGTTACGAATGTTTTATCCTAAGTCTTTTGGCAAAGAACTATAGATGTGCCCTTGGATTCCAAACCCTACCTCTACCTTCTCTTCATTAAGAACAACTCTTTCTTATTTAGTGGATGTTTATATGGGATTTTATTTAAAGATAAAATTGGAAAAGAAAAAAGAATACGAGTGAGACACTTAACAACTATAACCATGGACCCTCAGCATTGGTCACAGAAAGAACACTCTATCTAAGGAAACCAGAGTTTAGAGAACTTGAATACACTTGCAGAAAAAGTTAACCATAGTAATGAATTGATCCATCCACTTCCCTCCAGTATATTTAAATAAGAATGATGAGTAGATTACTTCATGCATAACCAATCTACCATTAAAACCAGATACTTGCTCCTATTAAGGCCCTTGGAATATCTGTAAAGGGTAAATGTTAATGAAACCTGATTTTCAAGAATGTATAGACTCCCTTGGGATGCTCATACAGACAGTCTGATTGTTGCAGCTCATCTGTGGTAGGATCAGTGGTTCCTTGAACCTTCAGTATCTGCTGTCACTTTATCAAAGTTTTTTTTTTTTTTCAATGTGTCTGACAACTTTTATCTCACTCTGAAGGCAGTGAGGCACCTGTGCTTATTGGTCCCAGTACATTCATCCTTCTGCTCTGCATACCCAAGATATTTTCTACCCTGACTCTCCCCAGCCATTTGTTGTCAAGACTCTTGTCACTACCTGGACTGTCTGGACAGCAGTGGTCCCAGAACTTATTCCTGTACAGCTTTCCTTCCCACTGTTTATTAAAGCTAGAATACGAGTCATTTGTTTTTAAAAACATTTTGTTTAATATCAGAGGTACCTACTCTCAGATCTAAGTCATCAAAATGAGAAATACCTCTGTGTTTGAAAAAAGTTGTAAACTCCACCATGCCTGGGTGGATTTTATTCATTCACTTGCAAGATTTTACTTTGTAGTGGTTCCATGTAAGTAGCTAGGACAGAAAAGCTGAGTCTGAGAAGATGTAACAGCTAAGCTCATCCAACTGCCTGATAACTTTCTGGTCACTGTTAATGGGTACTGACTTTTTTGTGCAGTTCTGGAAAGCTCTATATAAGGAGCCATTGACTGATTAGAGTTTGAACAGAATTTAAAATACACTGACTGTAACTTCAGTTAGGGGCTGCTTTCATATTCATAAAAGCCTACCTTCCTCCCATCCTCAGACTCTGGGCTTCAAAGCCCAGAGCTTTTATTTTATGTCTTTAATGTAAAAGCCTTGGGATTCATTCAAGATCCTTCTTGAAAGGCACTCTGATGGCTGTCTGTCAAAGAGGATTTAGAACCCTTCATGCAGCCCACATACCTCTGCCTTGCTATGGCAGCACCTTTATTGTTTAGTATGACCACTGTCTTCTCTGGGCATTACCTCCAGCAGTTTTGAGTTATTTGAGTAACCTGTTTACATCTGAGAGCCTTTTCATCCCTACAAGGGTTCTACCCGGCAGTCCCTGGGCCCAGCAGTTTCTGTAAAGAGGTACATTTTGTTTACATGACTACTTTGGGCATTCTCTGCACTCTTTTTCCTCACCTTCTGGTTTGGGATAGTGCTTCAAGACTGTATCTGGCTATCCACAACCTGTCATCCCTGGACAAGTGGCTTTTTCAGGAGGGCAACCAGCAGTGTATTCTGGAGAAGAGCAAGAGGAGTGGCTTCCCTTCTAAGCCTCAGATTTTGCCAGAGCACTTTTGTGCCTTGGTGCTTCACATACCAAATTCTACTTGATCCCTGCCATTGCCAGTTTAAATCTTTCCATTATGACAACTATAATGTCAACATTACAATTTTACTAATCTTCAATAGATTTTACATATTACTTTGAAGTTTGTACTCTCACCTTTACTAACGATTAGATTAGTGGTCAGACATTTCCTCCTCAAAGTTTCACATGTCTGCTCAATCAGCTTACTTCCCTTCCAGTAATAATTTAGGGACAATAGAACTATTAGGATTTTAGTTTCCTGGTCTCTTAGTAAGTTTGAAGATAAATGAGCTAAGACAGTGGTTCCCAAATCTGGCTGGTCCCAGAATCACCTGAGGCTTTTCCTTTTCCCAAATTTCCAGACCCTACCCTTAGGAGATTTTAATTTAGTTGCAGTGATACGGTAATACATAGTAGTCTTAGCATAGTCATTGATAATACTCCTTACTAAATCTTCACTGAAATGAATAAAAATAGTATTAATCCACAAGGACAGATGGGAGAAAAGATTGTAATATCCAAATCAGAGAGCAAAATATGTATGTAAGATGGAAAGCAGAGTAATGGTAATTGACTTATTTAGACAGAAGAAATTAAGTGGGGCAGGGAGGAATACCAACAGGAAGCAGATCATTTTGTCTCACAAAACTCCTAGCCCCCAAAAGGTCCTATTCTTTGGAGGTGCTAATACTGGAGAAGGCATTACCTGAAAACAGGAAGATTAACCAAAGGTCTGTCTGCTATGAAAAAATTGGATCCCTCATCAAAATATCATCAGACTTCTAGACAAATAATGCTGGATTCCAGGAGCTAGTAGGGCAGTGCCTTCAAAATTCTGAGGAAAAAATCATTTTTAACCTAGAATTCTATATCTACCCAAACCATTAATCAGAGCGTGAAGATAAAATAAAGATATTTTGGATATGCAAAGACTTTAAAATTTTACCTCCTACATACATGTTCTCAGAAAGCTTCTGGAACGTATGCTTTAGCCAAATAAGGACATAATCAATAAAGACAAAGGCATATGATCCAAGAAACAAAGAATCTAACACAAGAGAGCATCAAAAGGAGATCTCATGACAAGATCTAGTAGGCCTAGAAAATCAATGTGCCTACACATTGAAGATAGAAGATGGTGGGGCATCTGGGTGACTCAGTTGGTTAAGCTTATGACTTCAGCTCAGGTTGTGATCTCAGGGTCCTGGGATCAAGTTCCCCACTGAGTGGGGAGTCTGCTTCTCCTCTGCCCTTCCTCCTGCTTGTGCTCTCTCTGTCTCTCTCTAAAATAAATAAAATCTTTTTAAAAAAATAGAAGTTGGTTAGCTGCAGAAGAAAGAAAGGGATTTTTCCCAATTTTCTTTCCAGGGTAAGAAAATGGAATTAATAGATGAAATGATGGTATGTTTGAGATTTTGGGGTAGGGGGGGAATGTTGATAGGCATTTGTTAGATCTATTGAAGCATGGGTCAGGGGGACAAAATTAGCATTACTAGCAAATGAAAAGCAAGGCAACTATTAACTTCAGGAAAAACAAACAGTCATACAAGCAAGGAAACAGTGTAAAATTCTTGACTTGCAAGTATGTCCCCATAGTTATTATAACAAATATTTATCTAGTCATAATAATGTAAGAAGTGACTATGCAGTTAGCCAAAAATTGAGCTTTATTTTTTTTTTTAAGATTTTATTTATTTGACAGAGACGCAGCAAGAGAAGGAACACAAGCAGGGGGAGTGGGAGAGGGAGAAGCAGGCTTCTCGCTGAGCAGGGAGCCCGATGTGGGGCTCGATCCCAGGACCCCAGGATCATGACCTTAGCTGAAGGCAGACACTTAACAACTGAACCACCCAGGCACCCCAAAATTTGAGCTTTAGATACATTGAGAAGATGGTATTTTAAGAGAGCCAAGTCCTCAATTACATACCCAAAGTCAGTAATAGAATTACTGTAATTGAAATGTAGGAAAGACAATCACTTTTCATGTCCTGCAGGTAATGTCTGCTCACCTGTACATCAGGCCTTCTGGCTACTTAATACATTTGCCATGGGCTGCTCACACACACCAGAAGGTATTAAAAGACAACACTAGCATCTGCCTTTTTTGGATCAAAGCTCACTTCACATTTTCTAGAGCTTATTCTCTTGGTTCTTATATCCCTGAGTGTTCTTTGTCTGACTGACCGCGGAACTCTTGCACGATGTTGCCTAACTTGAGTTTTTGGCTCTGGTCCTCTCTAGCTATTCTGATCATGCCTGCTAAATCCTTGTGTGACACAGGGTTATAGTTAGCTAAGGGCAGTGTTTTTTATGAGATAAATGTGAACCTGTTTCAACTGGAAAACTTTCAAATCTCACTTTCTCCTCTTTGGATTTAACATGTTAATTTATACTCTCTTTTCAGTCTCTCCGGTCATTATATGAGACTGCTCCCTGCACAGCAAAGGGACATGACACCTAATAAAAGAACTCTAATTATTAGTTAGAAGTGCAGGGGCGCCTGGGTGGCTCAGTTGGTTAAGCAACTGCCTTCGGCTCGGGTCATGATCCTGGAGTCCCGGGATCGAGTCCCACATCGGCCTCCCTGCTCGGCGGGGAGTCTGCTTCTCCCTCTGATCCTCCCCCTCTCATGCTTTCTGTCTCCCATTCTCTCTCAGATAAATAAATAAAATCTTTAAAAAAAAAAAAAGTGCACATTTACTTGTTAAGAAAATAATTCCTGATATTTTTACATAATGATGAACATGGCTTTTTATTTTACTACTTACCCTAATAATAAGTGTGTACCTTTCTTTCTTCATTGATCTTCCTCATAGTTGAAGAGCCTTTATGTCTTTTCCTAAATGCAGGGGCTGAGAAAATAAGAACTCTAAAATGAAATTTTATCATTGTGCATGAGTAACAGTCAATAGAATCAGCTGAGTTAACCATAATAAAGTCTTTTGTCTACTTTTTTTAAACTCAGAAGTGACTATAAATATGTATTGTAAATGCATGTTCAAATACATTTTACTTGGCTTAGAAGAAATACATAAAAAAAGAAGAGACCTGCTGTGTTGCATTCAGCTGGCCATTTCAAGAAAATCTAACAAAATTCACAACTTCTGCAAAATATGGTTTTCATTATAGACTAACTTTTTTCCAGTTTTTTTCTTTAAAGATTTTATTTTTTTTATTTTTTATTTTTATTTTTTTTTTCTTTAAAGATTTTAAGTAGTCTCTACACCCAGCATGGGACTTAAACTTATGACACCAAGATCAGGAGTCGTATGCTCCACCACTTGAACCAGCCAGGTGCCCCAAGATTTTATTTTATTTTATTTTTAAAGATTTTATTTATTTATTTGATAGCAAGAGAGGGAACACAAGCAGGGGGAGTGGGAGAGGGAGAAGCAGGCTTCCCGCCGAGCAGGGAGCCTGATGCGGGGCTCGATCCCAGGACCATGACCTGAGCCGAAGGCAGACGCCTAATGACTGAGCCACCCAGGCGCTCCCCCAAGATTTTATTTTAAAGCAATCTCCACACCCAGTGTGTGGCTTGAACCCACCACCCCGAGATCAAGAGTCCCATGCTCTACTGACTGAGCCAGCCAGGCACCCCTTCATTACAGACTAATTTTAAGTGATCCTTTTATATTACATTCATTAGGACATTTTTAATCAGTTCATAAAAATACATATAACAACTTTTCACTTTTATGATATTACCAGAAACAAAAAATGAACCAGAAGCTGTCATGGGTTAGATATCTTGTGCTTAAAACTCATTTAAGGGGGCAACCTGGGTAGCTCAGATGGTTAGGCATCTGCCTTCGGCTCAGGTCATGATCTCCAGGTCCTGGGATTGAGCTGCAAGTCGGGGTCTGCTTCTGCCTCTACCCCTGCTCATGCTCTCTCTCTCTCTCTCTCTATCTTTCTGTCTCAGATGAATAAATAAAAGCTTTAAAAATAAATACATACATACATACTCATTTAAGGAAAAGATACCATGAAAAATAATTCCCAAGTGGATTTTGATCCAGTGGGTCTCCAGTCCAATGGCTTTTCTTTCCCTTTATTTCACATAGAAAGACCCCCTACTCTTGAAAATGCCCACTTCAAAAATTCCATCTAGTTGTCTCTGCTATCTTATATACAAAGCAGTAGAGAAGGTTTTTATCACCCTTTTAATCACACCTCTAGCAGTAGAAAGAACCATTCAATCATCTCGTTCTACATATAAAAGTAGAAAAGCAAGGTAATATGCCAGCTACCTCTCTCCCTTGAGGAGTTGGCACATTTTTTATAGAGGAATGGCTGTGGGTATCTATTTTATCATTTTCTAAGCTGATAAAATTCTATAAAGCACAGATGTCTCTCTCCAGGTACATAAGAGAATGTCAGCATTCATATCAATCCAATGTACCATATCTTAGGACACTGAGGAGATTTGGTAGACTAACAACAACACTTGCCAAAATGTTTGAGTAAAGCAGTAAAAGAACTGCCTTTACCTTTAGATGTTGATGTAGATCAAAGCAAACCCTAGAAGACTACATCAGAAGCAGAATAAGAAGAAAACACCAAATACTCACTAAAAAACATAAGCTTAGAGGCTTATTTAATCTGAGGGTTTATGTAAGCACATCATTGTTGCCTCTGTGTAATGTTATTCAGTGTGGGAATGAAATTGCAGAGAGTGGTAATCCCCATAGAAAGAAAACATAACAATTTGTTCAGTTTAAGACCTAAGAGTCCCTAATTCCTAACTTATAACGATAAAAATTATTTTTCCCTGTTTCAGAGAGGAACCTTAACCCCAAAGCAGCCTGCCTTAAGAGAAGGGAAGAAGAAAAAGTTTCTGCCGTATCGGCAGAGCCGCCAACCACACTGCCAGGAACCCATCCTGGGCTTAGTGAAACTACCAACCCTATGGGTCATATGTAAACATCAGCCAGGTAAGTATGGGAATGAAAAGGAAGTGCAAGGAAATTACCTGGTTCATCTTAAACTAAGCTAGAACTTTTGAATAGAATTCTCTGGTGGCAGTGGTCATGCTAAAGGTTACAGGTAATTTGAAATCCCAACAGTTTACCTTTCTGTTGTATAACCATACTTAGAGAGCCAATGTCCTTTAAAATCAAATTACTATTCAAAGTGTGATAGTATCTTATAATTTACAAAGAATTTTGGGTTCTCCTGCTCTGGATCATCATGTATATGCTCTCACATGAATACTACTCTGATCCAGGAAGAAAATAGTGCAATGACTAATCTGTCAAATAACTTTGCTACCACTCATAGTCCTCATTCTCAACCAGTTTTCTCTTAACCATCTACCTCTTCTTGTCATTAAATCTTTATTCACAAAAGAGTTACTGCTTGCTTCCATTTGGATCAACAATGCATTTTCTCTCATAAGCATGTAAGCATATCAGTTACACCTTCTGGAATCTACTAATGAATGTAAAGGTATTACATCTGATAGAACCACAGTGCCCTTCTCTCTGGAATTTTACATGTTGAAAAACTGTTTTTATCTTTCCCTTAATGGATTAAACACAGGTCACTTTCTTACGATTTTTTGTTTAACAGTGTGACAAGGGTAATATGAGGTTGTTGCCCAAGCAGTTAATGTGAATCATCTTTTTTCTTAAAGATATACATTTACATGATCTATAACAACCTAAATTGTAGTTATTATGTAGGTGGCAGAAGTTAATATAGAATGTAATTAAATATTTTAACTAGCAGCATGGATTAGAAATACATCTGGGAACTTCATTTTTATAATCTGCCTGCAGCAGTGTGTAGTTCTTTTCCCAATTTCATCAGCATGTTAAAAGCAGTAAATAAAAGTGAATGAATGGGAGGTGTGGAGCACAAAAAAAATATCAAGTGCAATTTCATTTGGTCAGCTTTATAGCTATCTCATTCTGAGCTGAAAATCTGGAATTTGGTATTTTGTAAACTACAACATAACTGCCCTTTTCCTGAAGAATTTGGTTCCTACCACCTCTGTATATATCATTCCTAAGATCAAACTAGACCAAAACTGAAGAGTTAGTTTGGGGACAAAAGGAAGAAGGGTTAATGTGATTAAGTGTCCGTTATACTTGTCACACTAGCACACTGGAGAAAACTAACCCACCTCCCCCACAAAACAATACCCAGCAACCTAAAAGATTATGCAAGTCAAAGAGACTTCAGGCAAGAGTTAACTTACAGTTCCTTTAAAACTCATGTCACTGTTTCATATTTTGTGGAAAATATAGAATATCATGAAAAGATAGATATTTTTGTTCAAAAATAGACTTTAACGTTTTAAAATAAAAACATGCTATTGTTTTTCAATGTTTCTAAGTTGGCAACTCATTTTAAAGAAGAGTGATGAGGTAACTTGTTAATGCCACTATGTTTCATAGCCACCGGGCTATGAAAAGAGCACTTGATGTTGAGTTGTCACATTTATCACAGAGCCTCTGTCTTTCTTTAGTTGTACCCATTTCCTCTTACTCTCTTCCTGGTCTCTCTCCCTACCTCACATCTCTCTCCCTCCCCTGTTTACTTCCTGTTCTTTTACTGCTTCTATATCTAATACTGCTTTTATGTCTCTACCCTTATCTCAAGAATGAGGAAATTCCACCACTTAAGTTAAAATTAAACCTGGGCATTCTCACCTATCAAAAAGAGATGAAGAATCCTTTAAAAAAAAAAGTTTCAGGGTTATAAGAAATGTAGCAAATTTACTTGGTTCCATAAAATTTCATAGGTTAAGTGTTTATTATCTTAACATATGTTTTAACGGTTGCTAATTTCAAAAAGGTGGTTGTCTGGTTTCACCTTATAACTTTCGGTTCTTTATAGAACCGAATAACAGATTAAAAACCAGCAAAAGACTGGGCAGCAGGAAAATGACTGCTAGAACCAAAATGGCTGATAAAGGATCACAGAATGACTGACTATAAAAGCACAGAATTTGCCACCACATGATACAAGGCCAGGTAGCTTTGAATATCTGTTATCCATTTCTAAGAGCATAACTCTATTATAAAACAATACTGTGGTTATTGTTTAATAAAGAAGTGAAAGGTATGATTCTTCGTAAAATTACTATTATCAAAAGTGGCTAAAATGGAAAATTTCAGTGTTTACTACTATGTAAATTGAGACTTTTAAGTGTATAAAATTTGTACTAATACCAGTAAAGTTTAATCATTCATTCATTCATTGAACAAACATTTATTGAGGACCTTCTGTGAACCAGGAGCAGGAACCATTGTGAAAACAAATACCAGGGGTGCCTGGGTAGCTCAGTCATTAAGCGTCTGCCTTGGGATCAGGTCATGGTCCCAGGGTCCTGGGATCGAGCCCCGCATCGGGCTCCTTGCTCTGCGGGAAGCCTGCTTCTCCCTCTTCCACTCCCCCTGCTTATGTTCCCTCTCTCGCTGTCTCTCTCTGTCAGATAAATAAATAAAATCGTAAAAAAAAAAAAAAGAAAAGAAAACAAATACCAAATGGTCCTGCCTTCAGAAACTTTCAGTTTAGAGAAGGTGTAAACTATTAAGACATTATGGTAGACTAGATGTATCAGTCTTTACCATTGTCTCTCCATTGAAAAATGGATGAGTGGAACCTCAGAGCTCAGGTATTGGCAACTTGAATGTTGCCAAAATAGAAGTTTGCATAATTGCCCCAGCTGTTGTATAATCCTATATCTTGTGATTTCTATGATCACATGATCTCCTTTACAAATCTTACCACACTATTTCAATTACACCTTAAAAGAAATTCTGAAGCTCTTTTATAAGTCATTTAGCAGACTGCTAATTTAGTATAAACCTGGGTATAAATGAGGAATATCAATATCAACTTGTTTTTTTCTGTTGTTTTTTCTGGGGAGGTATTTATTTTTAATGATGATGTCCTAACTGGTTCTGTTCTTTCCCTTGGCTCTCCTGCCACAGTTCCAGAGTTATCAGTAGGCTAGATAGAAGGTGACCTCTCCTCATAAGGACTTGGACAACTCAGATTATCTGAAGACACAAACCTGCTAGGAGGGAGAAGAAAAAACAAAACACTTGAAGCAAGAAACTCAAATGTAATCCTACGATCAAAGCAACTGGTCAACACTTCCATCAGAAGTGAAGATAGGAAGCTCATCAGATAGAACGTCAGCCCATGAAATGTTTGCAGCATATCACTTTGTTGCAAGCAGTGTGTCGCTTCTGCACAATCAGAGACTGTCTCGATCTCTCCACTCATCGTGGAAGTTGCCTTGTGCCTAAACTGAATTGACAAATGCATTGTAACTACAAATTTTATTTATTGTTATGGAACTGTAAGGTCTACATATAAAGGGAAAAAGTTAATGTGGAAAGCTGATCTAAACTCAGCTGATGCCAGCATTCGTTAAAGCTGTTCACGTGCAGAACAAAGCAGTGACAACCATTGGCCCTTAGCATTCCCGGCATACCTATTAGTGTCTTAAAAAGGAAGGGAAAAGTCTTTTGTTTGCCCTCTCCTATCCTTTTGCCATATGAATAGTGTTTTCCATGAAATAGGAAAATATTACTTGGTATAGCATTTCTTTCGCTCTCATTTTTTCATTCATTTTTATTTTCTCTTTGTGGGTGTTATATTTGGTCTCTGAATCTGAATAGTTTATGGTCACAATCCAGAATCCTCATGTAGTCCTATGTGCTTTGCATATTTACCTTACAAAGATCAACAGAGACCATCTGTGACCATAGCCTAGCTAAGATTTTAAAGGGGGAAATTTTGTCCCCTAGATTTTCCCCAAAATAAACATTGCTTTATTTCTAATAATAACCAAGACTTTTCAAGCTTCTAGATTTCATAGTAAAGCTTGTAATAGCAAGAGTGTAAATTACAAGGGAAGAATCTACTTCTTAGAAATTGCTTTGTTTTCCAAGCAGTAAGTACTACATATAGTACTTGTAAAGTGTTAGCTGTAAAGTAAGCACAAAAATGGATTTAAAATACAAAGAAGATTTTCAGGCTGTGATTATGGTGACCGTAACAAAACCCAGTAGTCACCAAGGCAGGTATGTGATAAATGACCACACCACTCTGAGGCTAATTACCAAACGGAATACAAGAGCAATGGTCACCTGTGTTTCCTTATCCTCGCCTTTATTTCTCTATCACTTGGATGGCTGGTCAATGGGGAGGAATTCAGTGGGTGATTTAATCAACCACAAACCATCTGCCCCCGTCCCAAGAAGATGAGCCAGATTAGCCGTAAACTAGTGCTTGTCAGTCCATCTTAGCACCGTACATTAAGGCACCCCTCTGTTTCTAATCCTTCAGAGTTGTTTTTTAAGATATCATAATCACTTTGAACTTCCATGAAATCTGTCTTCCACCACAACAGCCCTGGGAGAGAAAAACATACTAAACAAGGTTGTCTTGGCTTAATAATTCCTTATGGCCAGTATCAACAAAGGCAGTCAGCACACAGAAGAAAGGACCCAAATCACTCTGTAACTTTAAAGATTTCTGTTAATTTGAAAGAACAAAAACAGTTACGACAGGACTTTCACATCCTCCAATCAGGATGATTCCTAACGAATCTGTCTTTTGTGAACTTAGTGGACTTTTTGGTTACTTTAATTTGCATATATTCTCCAATTACATCAGACTCTATCTGTGGCCTTGTTCTTCATTTCAGTGTTAATCAGCTAAACAGAAGTTGTTGCTTATGATGTGTGAGTGAGCATACGCCACTGCCTGGCCTTTTTTTCTTCAGAGCTTGTTGTCTTTTTCGCTATATTAGACTTTGCAGTATGCCCAGAAGCTTTCCTTCATAAAATAGAAAGAAAAAACATTTGGCTTATTTTTCACTGTAGCTAGTCTTTTATACAATAATCTTGTAAGAAAATTTCTTGAATTCTAAATATTACTCTTTCTAGATTTTTGAAATCGAAAAGTTTTCAGTAAAAAGTTTCTTACTTTATTTTATTATATTAGGTAGTAAAAATGTAGGGTTATTTACCATAACCTGTTCATTAATATCAGAAATTTACAATAGCATTTTAAGACCATAGTAGGATTCTAGCATACCGTGTAGTACCTATGGAGTATTGTAAGAGCTAATTGTCCGAGATGAATTGCTTCTCATCTTGTTCTCCAGTTTCCATTGTTGGTTTATTGCAGATTTGTATCCTGTGTCAAATTCAAGGTATTATTGATAAACCTTTTCAACCAGCAGCAAGAAGTTCAAAATTTTTTCTGTCACTGTAACAGAAAACACAATATGTATATAACATTTATGTAGCAATAAATGTGCCATCTTTTTTTTTAACATAGTAAACTAGTGAGTTTTTTACATTCCTCTCTTAAAGAATAATGCATTTTGTTCTCTTCTCCATCTCATTCCTCCCACACTGCTTTTCTTTTTTTCCTCCAGCTTTATAGAGATATAATTGACATTATAACATTGTGTAAGTTTAAGGTGGACGATACTATGATTTGAGATCTGTATATATTGCAAAATGACTACCATAGTAAGGTTAGTTAACATACCTAGCACCTCACATAATTGCTTTTTTGTGTGTGTGGTGAGAATTTTTAAGGCTTACAGTGCTTTTCATAATCTGCATTATCTATATTATCTGGGAAGCCCGTCAGGACAGAATCAGGCTTGTGGAACTAAGTTGGTAATCTACTTTGTAGTTGCCCTGGCTTGTGTATTTCTCCCCTTGCCCTCTCTACGGATAGTGGCCTTTCAGCCTTTTTCTGAAGGTTGACCAAACAGTGATTAGTAGTTAAAATCTGCTCTCTTGCAGATCGAGAGAAAAGCGAAGATGGAAAAACACTCAAACGAGGCTTTTCAAATTAACATTTTTCAAAATTCTTCACGTTTTATATTCCTTTTCTTACAAAAAGCCTCTGTCGTAAGTAGAGACTGGTATTATTTACTGTTTTCAGATGAAAATTTCTGTTTTCATCTAGGTTTTCACACAATGCCACCCACCCATCACCACCAAAAATATGCATAGAGACTATCCATGAGGACTTAATGCCAAGCAAGAACCTGAGACAAACTGTAGACAAACTTTTTTGGACAAACTTTCGGTAATGTAGGGCCTGTGTGTAAGAGACCCATGGTTGTGATCACACCCTCTTGGGATCCTGGCAAATTGCTTCTCTTGGTTAATTGTAAAGACCACTGTTCACACTGGAGGCCCAACAGATCATTTTACTAATTGTGGGATATGGTGAAAGCAATTAAACATTGTACTTTGATTTCTCTTTATACAAAACAGTGAAGTAAATAAAAAGCTCTAAGAAGAAAATACAGAATGTTAGAGCTGAAATGACATCTAGACACCATCTCATCAACTGCCTCATTAATAGATTCTAGAAACTGAGGCCCAGAGAGGTTGTATGTCTCCCAAGAGCACATGATCAGTAACAGATCAAGACATTTAAAACTTCGACAAAATCTCCCTGCCTTTCTTTTCCTTTCTCTCTTTATCGATGTTTAGGCCAATTTTATTCAGTGGCTTTGTTTTTGCTTCCTCTACCACATTTTTTTCTCTCTTGTTTTTCCTCTCCTCTGGTTCCTATATTTTTTTCTTCTATGGAAACTCAAAGTTTGAATCACATCATGTGTAAATGCGTGTGTACTGTTTGTGTGCATAAAGATTAAAGAGTATTAGCTTTGGCATCAAACAGTCCTCAGTTCAAATCCAAGCTCATCTAATTAGCTCCATTTCCTCACCTGAAAAAATGGAGATAGGTATTAGAATTGTGTAAGTATTGAAAGAAACAATGTATGGAAAGCTCTTACCACGGTTCCTTTCACATAAGTACTCAATAAATGATAAATATTTTTTAAATAAATAATAGCTTTCCTTAAAACCAGCTCCCAGGATGATTCCTCATTAGGCATCCTGTGAGAGGTAATGGTGGTCCAGTCAACCCCAAGAGATGTTGACCCATCTTTGCAGTGGTCTACATTCTTTTGGGGCAATCCAAAGAAACATTTATTTTCAGCACCCTCCTATGGCTACAATTTATGAGGACTATTTTTTAAGCCTTCACATTTTAAGAGCGAGCCAGTAGGCTTTGGCCGGTCACATTGTGCGAGTTGGCAGCTGTGTCAGTTTGGGTCCTCAGGAAGCAGATGCCAACATGGAGTTAGAGGAATTTGTTAGGGGTAGTACCAGCGGGAAACAAAAGGGAAAGGAATCAGGCATAGTCAGGGAATGGCCTTACCATGATGCAGGTCTGACATCTGAAAGAAGAAGAGAAGGAAAAAGGATTAGGAAGGAAGAGCCTCAGGCTGCCTCGAGAAAGTCCCGAGCAGTCCGATGGAGTCCACGAAGATTGCTCATTGAGGGTCTTGCGTTGTGCAGAAATGGTAAGGTAGGACTGTCCCTGTTGTGGCCAGCCATTTCCTGGGAGTCACCTGGGAAGACAGAGCTCAGGAACACAGCAGCAAAGGTGCTGCCCCTGGATGCTGACCACCAACTCCCCCGACAGGTTCTCCCTCGAGGGGAGATGGAGATGGCCCGCCACAGCTTCCACAGCACCTCACTGCTATTTCCTACAAACTGGCAAAACCCAGAGGGTTTGCAGAGCAGTCGCTGGGACCATAGCTCATCGCAACAGGCTGATCAGTATTTGAAAAACTGCCATTCCACATTCAAGTAAACCTACACTTGTTACTGAGAAGGATGAACCCCATTCCTCCATTATTGTGAGCTGTGATACAGACTGGTGAATTTCTTCAGGTTGCTGTGTCCAGTGTTCTGATGTTCAGGGGACATTGTGATAATCCCTGCCGACTGGATGGGCATCTTTGTAGCCACCTGGATTTGGAAGGCTACAGTGTGCCCTCATCTTTTTGGGGTGTTCCCCTATGAGTGCCCCCAGCCCCAGGAGCTCTTACTCTGCCCTATACTGGGCATGCATGTCCATGGGACTAGAAATAACCTTCCTGTCTTCTTTTTCTTTCCCTCTTAAATCAATTATTCCAGAAGGCAACCCGAAAGGGTTTTTCTGTTTCCTGTGGCCTAGACCGCCAGGCTTTTTTTTTTTTTTTTAAGATAATTTACTCAGTTATTTGAGAGAGCATGAGCAGGGGGGAGGAACAGACTCCCTGCTGAGTAGGGAGCCCGACGTGGGGCTCGATCCCAGGACCCCAAGATCATGACCCGAGCCAAAGGCAGACACACTCAACCAACTTAGCCACCTAGGGACCCCCTAGACCTCCAGTCTTTTCCAAAAACTGATACGGGGTACTGCTGCATGCTGCCAGGTTCTCCTTTCTCACTACTGAGGGTCGATGCTCCACTAGACAGAGGCCTTGCTAAAGTCTCCAGGCTCTCTCAGCCTTTTATCCTTAGGCACTGTAAACACAATGCCCCAGGCCTCCAAGCCTGTGAAAACATTTGCAACCTGAAAAAAATATTATGGAGCTAAAAGGTAAAAAACTGCAAAAAATGGGGGCACCTGGGTGGCTCAGTCCATTAAGCATCCAACTCTTGATTTTGGCTTAGGGTTGTGGTCTCAGGGTCCTGAGATGGAGCCTGGTGTTGGGCTCCATACTCAGCGGGAAGTCTGCTCGAGATTTGCTCTCTCCTCTCCCTCTGCCCCTCCCCTTACCCCCATGGCATGAGCTTGCTCGCTCTCTCAAAAAAAAATTAAACTGCAAAAATGAAAGTAATTTTAAAAGTTACCTCAAAATTTCATAGCAAAGTAAAGTTACTTTTCAATGTGGGATTTGAGCTCACTTTAATGTATTTGTTTGGGGGGGTGGTTTATAAGATTTTATTTTTAAGCAATCTCTACACCCAACTTGGTGCTCAAACTCACAACCCTGAGATCAAGAGTCACATCTCTACCAGCTGAGCCAGGCAGGCACCCCTTAACATATTTGATACGATAGAGACTAGGATTTCAAAGGTCATAAAACCATTTTGGGTTTCTTCAATTCCAGTCTCTTTCAGTTACCACTTTTTCTTCTCTGTTTCTTGATTATCTCCTTGGGAAGAAACAGAACACTTGTCTTCCCCTCTTGGAGCAAAGCCCATCTCTGTATCCTGAAGATCTAACCTAGTGCCTAGGCCATTAGGACCCCCAGGGACAGCACAGATTTTTTTTAGAAGCTCTAAACAGACCCCTTTTCCCCTGCTCCCAGGCAGGATCCCTAGGGACCCTATGAGTTTTGGGGGTTTTTTTGTTTGGTTTTTTTTTTTTTTTGCTTTCTCCCATTTCCCTGGCCTTCAACAGCCCTTTTTTTTCTTCAAGCCCGAGTCTCTTCTCGACCGTTGGTCCTTGATGGGCCAAGGTGGCAGCCCCGTGTTGGGAGCAGGCTGTGGCAGGGCCTCTGGACCACCTTGACCTGAAATATGACCCAGTCATTTGCCATGATGGTTTTTCTCCATCTTCTGAGTGCTCCCAGTGACCACCCTCGCAGCTCGGAGAAATTGGATGGTGTCTCAAAGCACAGTAATGAAGCTCCAACCTCTGCCTTGTAGGGCCTCGGGCATTTGAAAGCCCTGCCCCATGGGGGCCACCTCACACTCAAAGGTGCAGGCTAGAGGATCCTCTTTCCTGACACCTCCATCCCGTCAGACTGGGCCACCACACCTACTCATTGCAGGCCTCCCCCAGGCCATTCCACCTCATCCTCATTAAAGCCTGTGCTGAAAGGGGCAGGGTTGTTTTTCAGATTCTCAGCAGTGAGTTATTGATCAACGCTGATAGTGTGAGGAGCTTGATCTCACCCCGGGCTGGCAGAGATTAATTAGCTTGATTCCCAAGCATAATTCCTAATTAGGCATAGGAAGAAAAGAAAGAAAACACAAAGGAACTATTCTTTCCCGAGAACCACTGACCTTCTTCCTGTCCAGGGCTGGAGGGGGAGGAGCGGGAAACCGAGGAAGAAGCAGGTAAACATGTCCTAGCAGCCGAGGGCATCCTGCCTAGTCCAAACCTGGGGCGACCATCTCCCCAGTACAAACAATGCTGAGGAGGGGCTGCCTTCCTGAAAGGATCTCCTATGAAAATGCGTGTTTAATTTTTTTGCTTTGCTCCCTGCCTAATTATGCACAGGAAGGCACAATTAAGCAGGAGGCTTTGAAGTACCTGCTCTAGGCTTGCTCATCCACTGGGGGCTGAGGATGCCAGCAGAGGAGAACTCAGCTCCATTGGGCTGGGGGAGGAAGGTTGGATGGGGAAAGGGGTATTCGCCCTGAGACCGGGGTAGAGATAGCAAAAGAACCATTTCCTGCAGCTGGGAAGCAGGAGACCTCTTGCTCTATTACTGGCATTTTCTAGAACTTTCCAGCCAGGACTGACAGCCCAAATGGCTCTTCACTGGTAGTGGGGAGGGCTATGTGAGATAGGAAGGACCTATGACTTAGCATCCCTGAGATCTGACTAAACCACCATTCAGAGCTTCAATTTCCTCTGCTGTAAGATGGGGATAAATAATAATCATGGTAGCTCACATGATTATGAGAATTCACTGAGGAATTCAGAGGTGCATGGAACACAGGAGGCACCTCCAAACCCCCCTAATGAAAGCAAGCCCAGGGCGCAGCAAATCAAAAAAGGATGACTTGCACACCTCTTCTTTCCCCACTGGCACACTTTTTTTTTTTAAGATTTTTATTTATTCATTTGAGACACAGAGATACAGAGAGAGAGAGAGCATGAGGAGGGGGAGAGGGAGAAGCAGGCTCCCTGCTGAGCCAGGAGCCTGATGTGGGGCTTGATCCCAGGACCCTGGGATCATGACCTGAGCCAAAGGCAGACGCTTGACCATCTGGGCCACCCAGGCGCCCCCCGACTGGCACACATTTAATAGGCCTGATGGTGTGCCAGGCACCCACTGCCCCGCCCCCCCATTGCTGAGATCACAGCGGGAAGACCGACAAACGGGGTTGCCGACGGTGTGGCCAGGCAGAGATAGTAGACTCAGTACAGAGAGACAAGGACCCTGGCCAGGGGTGACTGCCATGGTGGGGACGCAAAGAAGCCACGCCACAACCTGATTTTGACCAGAAAGGAGAGAGTTCAAGGGCAAGCTGGTGAGGAGCTCGGGAGGGTTAGCAGCAGAGCGGGGATGGAGAGGATGCCCTGCCCCCTCCCCACCCCAACCACCACACGTCCACACCAAAATGTGGCCTCCATCAACCCCTTCAAGTCTCCCCACTCAATGTGTGACCTTTGTCTGGATCCTGATCCAAACCAACTAGGAGGTACAGCTATGAGACACTTGAGGAAATCTGAACACGGGGTGGACACTTGATGCTATTAAAATAATAGTTTATACTTTTAGCAGTGATATTGTGGTTGTTTTTCTAAAAGTCCTTGCCTTTTAGAGATACACAGTGAAGTGTTTACAGAGGAAAGGATATGGTGCCTGGAATTAGCCCTAGTGTGGTCCAGCGGTGGGGAGTAGGGGTAGGGTGGAGGGAGGAGGTTCGGATGAAACAAGGCTGGCTTGAGTTGACAGTTGTTATGTGGGGTTTCATTATGCTCTTTGCTTTTGTGATGTTTGAAATTTTTCATAATAAAAAGTTGAAAGAAAGGAGAAAGGCTGGAAGGCTGGAAGGCAGGAAGGGAGGGAGAAAGGGACTAAAGGAAAGAAGGAAAAAGATTTTGCTCAAGTGTCCCTTCTGACAGCTTCCCTGCTCCCCGCATTGGCAGGGGGAGAGCAGACTGTTCTCTGCTCAGCCAGAGCAACGAGACTCACAGGGAGACAGGAGAGACATCCAGGGAGCAGCCCCAAGCGAGGAAGCCCCTCTGCGGACCAGCCTAGATCATGGAGAGACAGCAGGACAGGGTGACATGGAGGAGCATAGCTCAGGTGGTGCACGTGACATCGAGTGATGAAGGGTCATGGGACCAGGAGGGAGGTATTAGAAGGGAGAAGATTAATAGCTGTCAAGGAGGAAGGAATGTGAGCCGACTTCCCTACCTAGGGAAGGGTGGCCGGGCCCTTGAGATTGGGTCCAGGAGAGGGTGATCCAGGATTAGAGTGATTTTTTGAAGGAGAAGGAGGGCCTATCGTACCTCCAGGTACCAACCAGGTGGTATTGGAGAGACATAGGCCACTCAGGGAAGTGTCTCTTCCCCCACCAGGCCTAGGTGCCAGACCTGCCACCACCAAGGGCAAAGCTTCTCCCACAAGCCTTCCTCACAAATGACAGGCCACCCCTGAGTCCTTGAGTGATGAAAGCATTCCCATTTCCCTAAGACTTCTCCAGAAGTTTTCAGGAGGACTAAGAACCTGACTGCACTGACCCTCTCCCGGAGGAAGGGCTGTATCCTAGAGCAACCTGCACCGGGGGTGGGGGGGGGGCGGGAATGTGTGTGTGGGGGGGTTGACATGTCCAGATTTGCCTAGGGAGGCTGGTAATGTAGAGTAAAGCATCTGCCAACCAGTTTGGGGAAAAGTGGATTTTGCAACAACCTGGATGATGTTAAGTGCTTGAGGGGCCTGGGAAGACCAAATGTTTAATATTTGGGAAAGAAGCTGTCTAAACAAAGTAATTAGGAGGCTCCTTTATAGTGATATGAAAGAGATGAATTGGATTTATCCGACATCAAAGGCCAGGAGATACAATGGGGAATGAGGCTCACGGCAGCGTGGGCAGGGCTGGAGTGGAGACCCAGGCGTCCCGGGCGTGGGGGAGGGCAGTTCCCAATAGTGTGTGTTTTGAGGATTGCTTTAAAGACCCTCCCCCCCATAAAACCATCTCCCACTCATTTCATGCTCTTCCTACAACCTAGCTCTCAGATTAAGATTTAACCTCACCAAGCCACCTTTTCAAAAGCACCATTTACCACCAGCCAGGAGAGACAGGAGCCTCCCCTCCACCGTCCGCCTTTGGGAAGGGAGCGCTCACGACTGCCCCCTGCTTGATAAACTGAGAAGAGAATGGCAGGCCCAGACAGGCGGTGCAGTCGAGCAAGATGGGGCTGAGTGGTTCCAAAGAAGTGGGGGTGAATCCCGCTGTCGCCTCCACTGATGGGGTGACCCTGGGCAAGTGACTTAGCCTCTCGAAGCATAAACTGCCTTGCTTCTAAAGTGGAAATGATAGTCCCTAAATCACAGGGGTGTGGTGAAGGGGGAGAGGGCAGTTGGAGCGAAGGAAGCAGAGACCAGCAGGAAAGGCCAAGAGGCGAATGAGAAATTATAGGGCAGCACAGCCAGGAGCACCCCCCTCCCTCCCCCCAGGCTGGGGACCTGAGGAGGGAGGAGTTAACTCAGGAAAGAGGGTGTCAGGGAGGACCAACCATGGCGACAATTAGACTAAGAGCATCAGGCCAGAACCACTGGCTGGGGGGCCTCACGTGATTGGGGGCTTTCGAGCAGAAGCTGATGCACTGTACCACACAGAGTCTTAGAGTTGCTGAATGGAGCAGAATTCTATTTGAACCCATTTGGAGTCTCTTGAGACAGGAGTTAGACGTCTGTTGAACCAGCAGGGCATTATAAGTTGGCTCCAGCCCCTGACTTCGGTCTTCTTTGTAGAAATAAATCAGGTTTCCCAGACAAGCCGCAGTCCCATGTCCATTCCCTCATTCATTCGATTACTCAGTGGCAAGACATTTCTCATTTCTCCCAATTGTGTGGGTCAGGAATTCCAGCAGGGCTCTGCTGGGTAGTTCTTCTGCTCCACGGGGTGCTGGCTGGAGTCACCCTACCTTCCAGGAGCTCACTGCCTAGTTGGGGAGGCAGGTAGGTTAACACGAAGTTACGACGCTACATGATTACTACATTTCAAATCTTCAGCCTTCAGGGAGCCTGGGTGGCTCAGTCAGTTAAGCATCCAGCTCTTGGTTTCAGCTCAGGTCATGATCTCAGGGTTGTGAGATGGAGCCCCACATCGGGCTCCACGCTCAACACAGAGTCTGCTTGAGATTCTCTCTCCCTCGCCCTCTGCCCCTCCCTTCACTTGTGTGCTCTCTCTCTCTCTATATATATCCAGGAAAAAACTCCAGTCTTCCTGAGTACGAGTCCTTCCTCGTAGATGAAAGGGTTCTTGGCTAAATAATATTACTGTGTTAGCCAGCCAAGCACACAGTCTAGAAAATGTACAATTTAGGACTTTATTCCTAGTTCAAGTCCTACCTTCCAAACACAAATTGCACAGGGCAGAATGAGGTGTACGTATTGAGGCAACCCCTGTATCCTATTCCACGCACCCTCCACCCCAGCTACCCAATGCCTGGAGTCCTGTGGACTCAGCCTGCAGGGCCGCTCAATGGCTCATCTACTAGGGTGCCCCTTCTCCTTGGTGGTTCTCTTTTCTCTAACTTCTCTTCCTCCCCTCGGTCCTACTTCTTCTTCTTGCCCGACTGGGGCTTCGCCAGTCATTCGGCATCGTTCTGGATGGACAGAGGGGAAAGGGCCATCAGATCCTGCCCACGGAACCCGCGTAAGACAACCAGAGCTGGCAGCAACCCAGCTGAGCCTCCTGCGAGCACGTCACCTGCATGTTATTACGCTCAAAGACGTGACACCGTGCAACGAAATGTCCCTTTGTCCTGGCTCCGGGGTGTGCAGAGCCCCGGGAAAGGGCGCATATTTGCAGACGGGGGAGGAGACTTCTGGGAGTGGGGGCTGGGGTGTGAGCCCTCCCCTCCGATGGCTGTGAACAATGGGAGGCAGCAGTGATCGCCCGGCTGAATAAGTAAGAGCCCCTGGGCCAATCTCCCCCTCCTAACTGCTCAGTGAGGCCCAGCGGAAGTGGCAAGGAAGGCAAAGTCCTTTTAGGAAATTGGTGACTCAGGCAGCAAGAGACCCCAAACAGTTTAAAAGTGAACTTGCATCTCTTATGATTCCGTGTGTCAGGAACTCATCCTGCCCTGTTTCACCACACCTGGCGGGGGAGGCTTCCAGGGCCCAGCAGAGACACCCAAGCCTTCCCTCAGTGCCCCCAGCGTGGCCGGGGTCAGGAGTGGCGGAGTGACACGCGACCAGATGACCCTTCGTGGGGGGACCCTCCACGCCCTGTCCCACCTCCTCTCTGTTGCCAGCACCCGATCCCATGTATCGGGGAGGGAGAGATCCTCCTTCCCACACTCCCCCTTTGTGTTCCTTCGTGCAGCAACGAGGACGAACCGCTCAGCCCCCCTGGAGCTTGGCGGCCCTGCTTCAGTTCTGACGGGCCCCCGCCCCCACCGTGTCCTGTCTTCGGCCCCCCTACCTCATGGCCTTCTGACCTGCCCCCCAATCCTTCCCATGCCCAACCCGGATGAGACCCCTAAACCTGAGTGGATGCTGGCTTCGACCTTGTTCCTGCTAAAAACAGAAATCACTCTTCTTAGTTGGCTTAGAAAAGGTCAGTTAAGATGTGGGTATGGATTGAGGTCATACAATTGTCTCAGTCACTGAACAGAGAATTTAGTAATTTAGACTAAGTATATTAGACTATTTACACTAACTAAATAAATTAGATTCGTTTTCAACATTTTAAATGAGTCTCAATTTCATCCAGAGACCGAAAGGCCTGTGGAAAGCAAGATGGGGGGTCTCTGAACTTCCAGCTGTTCCCACATCCCTACCCTCTGCCTCACGGTCCCTCGCCCGGACGGCACACAGGAGGTGCGGGGGGGCACCAGGGGGCACGGGGGGCGCACCGTGGGGGCCCACACAGGGCTCCGGGGAAGAGCGTGCTCCTCCTCTGAGGGCAGTTGAAGTGAGATTGAGATGAGGAAGCTCAGAGCGATGGAGAGGCGATGGAACGGGGAGGGGGGTGTTTCATTTACCTTTATGGGGGGGTTACCCAGAAATATTCTCTACCCAAAGAGGGTCTCCATTCCAAGCCTCCTGCAAAGAGACCAAATCCCGGCCTTGGACTCCATCTGCCCTCCAGCCAGCAGGTGGTTATTCTCCCGAGGCATCTGAGAACAACAAATGCAAAACTTCCAACAGCCCCGTTGGTTCAAAGAGGAGGTGGGTCATTGCTTTTAAATACAATGTTCTCTGGAAAGCCCTCACAAAGAGGAGGACCCAGCTAGGGGCTGGAAGCAACACAGAAGGGCTCCTAGGGAATCCCTCCCTTACTGGTCTGCCTTTGACAGGAGGGGCTGCTGGGGGTGCTGATGGCTGGAGCCATATCCAAAATGGGATCCCCTGTTTCCAAGGAACTGAAAGTCCTTATTTGCGTCTTTGGGACAGCACCCCAATATCTCTTTGGACCGGGAAGCAGGATGATCCCCTACTCACTAGAAAACAAGAGAGGCAAGTTATACCATGCTAAGCACACATCTGTGTAAGTGTTTGGCTGTGTTTGTGAGAGCGTGTGTGTGAGAGAGAGTGTGTTGTGTGTGTGTGCACGTGAGAGAGAGAGAGAGAGCCTATGAATAAGCTAGCGATTGAATCTGAATGTGAGGACTTTTACTCCTACTGAAAAGGCTCCATCCCTTGAAGAAACTGCCATCCACAGGAGGAGAAAACGCCTGCAAAACAAGGGATGACTTGTTTGGGAGATAATTTATATAAAAGTGCCTAGAATGCAACACTCACTAAATAGCAGGTAACATTATTTGAAGACACCAAGGGCAGTCGTTAAGATCGAAGGCTTTATTTAAAGAGTCAGAGATCTGGGTTTGAATCCTGACTTGGCTTGGGCCCTTGGGTCTTCATCTTTTTTCTGTTTGACTTTTTCTTTTCAGTAATTTTAGATTTGCAGAAGAGTTGCAAATATAGCACAGAAAGTTCCCTTGTATCCTTTATCCGGCTTTGTCTAATATTAATAAAATCACAAAACCACATAATCGTGGCAGTTATTAAAACTCAGAAATTAACAGTGGAACATTATAAGTAACTAAACGGCCAACTTTATTCAGACACCAGCATTTTTTCCCACTTAGGTCCTTTCTCTGTTCCATGATCCAAAAACCATGATAATGGGCTGCATTTTACTGTATGTCCAGTCTATGACCATTTCTCCATCTTTCCTTGTTTTCTCACAACTCTGACACTTTGAAGAGTATTAGGCAGGTATTTTGTAGAACGAACCTAGATTTGGATTTTTCTGGCATTTTTCTCCCGATTAGACTGGGGTTATGGATTTGGAGGAAGAATACCAGGGAGGCGAAGTCCCTCACCACATCATGTGAGGGGTTACCTGCCATCAACATGGCCTCCCTGGTGATGTCACCTTGACCTCCTGGTGAACGTGGTGTCTGCAGGGCGTCTCCCCTGCAACGTTACTATCTCCCCTTTCCACCTTCTATGACTTTGAAGCCAGTCACTAAATCCAGTCATCACTAAATCCAGTCCACCTTCGAGGACCGGGGAATTCAGCCACACCTCTTCGAGAGAAGGGTCTTCACATCTATATTTGGAATTCTTCTGTAAGGAAGATTTGTCCCTTGTCCCTCATTCCACTCAATCCTTTTAAACCTCAGCTTCTCATCTGTGAAGTGTGGGTAACAGCTTGGCCAACCAAGAAGGTTGCTGGAAGGTTTCCATAGAATGTGTGGAAAGCACTGAGCACCAGCAAAGGCTAAGTCTGATGATCAGGAATGATCAAAAAACACATGAAACCACCTGCAGGGGTCACCTCGAGGTCCACCGTGTGGCTGTTGGTGTTGGTCTCCGCCAGACCCAGGGAGTGAGGGCCCTGTGAGGGGGCCATCTGGGGCCGGGCTGGTGTTAGCCTGGATTCTGTCCTGTGAACCCTGCAGAAGAGAAGGGAGGTGAGGAGGCAGAATGCCAAAAGCCCATTGGAGGCACAGCCTGGCCAGCAGAGAGGGAGGCAGTCAGGTCGAGAGAGCTACAGAGGAGCTTGGCTGAGATGTGCTGTGTGGAGTGATTTGGGGGATGATAAAAAGGTGGTGGGAATCAAACACCTGAGAAATCACCCTGGAGACCAGTATCAGATGGAGATGGGCTTTCTTCCGTCTCTGAATGGCTCAACGAATCTTAACAAAGAACGCTAGACTGGGAGGCCAGTTATCTGGATCTTGCATTCCAGACTTTTCTGCCAGCTTGCTGTGTGACCCTGAGCAAATTATTGAACTTGTCTGGGCTTCATATTCCATCTGTGTAAATTGTGAGTAAGTTGAGGAGAGGCGAGGACTAGGCCCAGGCCTTAGAGGTGAGGCCCTGACCCATACTTCTCCCTCTGACACCCCACTTTTCCTGACCCAGCCTAATTCCCTACCAAGCTTTCAAGGCGAATGTTGCAATCTGGGAGCTTATGAAAGAACCGGGCCATTGTTGGAGGTTTCTCAGAGTCTCAGTACTTGCTCTGCCTGTCTCTGCCCTGAGCTTCCTACACACGCTCCCTTTGCTTCTCTGCACCCGCCTCCGACTGTTCCACCTGACTGTTCCCTCCTGTTGTTCCCCAGCAGCTGCCAGGGCCATGTGGACAACCCCCCAGGCGACGGGTGGGGGGGGAGCCTTACGCAGCCTCCTGGAGTCCTCAGGGGTGGCCCCTCTGAAGGGTGATCCTATCCTTTTTCCTCCTTGTTTATGGGTTTGTTTGTTTTTTACAGATTTTATTTATTTATTTGAGAGAGAGAGAGCGAGTGAGCACAAGCAAGGGGAGAGGGACAAGCAGACTCCTCGCGGAGCAGGGAGCCCGATGCGGGGCTCCATCCCCGGACCCTGGGACCATGACCTGACGCTTGACGACTGAGCCACCCAGGTGCCCCTACTCCTTGTTCATGTTTTGACAAAGACAAGCCATCGGGAAGGCTGTCGGGATCCATAGTGTTCAGAAGGGAGGGTTAGCTCACCCCCCCACCCCATCATTCATGACCCTGGTGTGTGCGTTCCTGGACTCACCTGGAGCTGTTCTTTGCCCTTCAGGGAGGAAGCAAGGAGTCTGGGGACAGAGATCACAGGATGGGAAAGGGCTTTTCAGAGGTGGGGTTGAGGTGAGGGGGATAATGAGTTATTTTTAACATTTGACTTATTTTTTAAACTGGCCCTCTCCTGCCTGGGAGGGCTTTCTAGACCGAAGCTGCTTCCGCGGGCTGCTGCCTCAGCGTCGTGGTAAATCCCAGTCTCTGAGCCCTCTGGCCTTTTCTTCCACCCCCAGTTTTCCTGGAGCCCCTGCCCTCCTCCCGCCACCCAGGCCCTGGACTCACCCCCCTCGCCCAGCCGCTTCGAATGTCCAGCGCTGGGGCGCCCCCTGCTACTTGCAACCGTCGTGACCATTGGGCAGGAGGTTCGGTCTGGGGGCTGGTTGAGTTTACGGCCGTGTGGACACAAACTTAGTGGCGATCAATCAAAAATAACCGCTCAGCGGTCCACAGGCCAGACCAGTGCTGGGTCCTGGGGAAGACACACAGTAAGTCTCTGCTGGGTTACAGCCAGGGGGGCGTAGCCACATCACATCCTGTGCGCTGCCCACCTCCTGCCCCGAAGCTCCACACCCATCCCTCCCCCCACACCGGGCCCACCTTTCAGCCGGCACCCAGGCTCTGGGCCGGCCTCGCCTCTCTGAAGGGGGACGCGACGCCCCCTAGGGGAGAAGGGCAAGCGAGGCAGCATCAAGGTGCCATCCCTGCAGATCACGCCGGGCTCTCCTTCCACTTGCTCTGGGGACCACGCAGCAGCCAATGACAGGGTCCTGGTCCCGGCGCCTTGTGCCTCACTCTCTGTCCAGGTTCTACCAACAACCAAGCCTGGCTTTCCATCTTCCAAGGGCCAGAGCCCATTCTCCCCAACCCTGGTGCCCAGCCTGTCCCCTCGGAGCTCCAGGGCCCCTCACACCAGGACCAGAGCACATTCACCCAGGAGGCTGAGTAGGTTCAGTGCCCGGGCCCAGCGCACTGGAGGGGCCCTCCGGGAATGTTTTAATTTATTTTAAAATCAGAAGGAAGACATAAACTTTTAGGCTTAAGAAAATATTTTGATATACAGTATTAGCACATTCATCTTTATACCAACACAGTTGTAAAATATAACTCTGAATATTATTTGGATGTAGAAAAGGGTGCTCAGGGCCCCCCGAAGTCCTAATGCGCCCCTGGACACGGCCGTCCACCTGGGCAGCTATCTGAGGGCCTGCAGGGCTACGGTGGGGGCGAAGGCCAGATTCCTTGAACATGGCTGTGATAGGACTCTCTCTGGAGAGCCTCACGTGGAGTCTTTGCTTTTCATTTTCTCTCTTAATAAAAATGTGTGATGTTTACATTGCCAGAGAACAAACAGAACCTTGGCTTGTGTTTCCCATTTTAGGAAATGGTTCTCATGTACTTTTGGCTATTCCTTCATGTTCCTGGTAGTTACAGGTTCGACCCCCTTTGGAATGGAGGGACAGTGTATCGGGACGTTGGTGGGTGGGGAGAGCAGGCAAGCCCTTCCAGTACTCCCTCCCGCCGTTGATCTATTTGGAATCCTGGCTCTGTCTTCCTGCTGCCCTTCCTCCAGATCCCAGACCTGCCCCCAGGCAGTCTCCCAGTCCAAACCTCGGAGGCTTTTCTTCTTTCTACATGCCACCCTCCCAAGTGTCCTCAGCCCTGGCCATCTCAGGGTTCTAGAGGCTTCTTCCCTACCCACTTTGTTACCTTCCCCACTGTGTTAGTGTGTTTGGGCTGCCATAACAAAGTACCCCAGACTGGGTGGCTAAACAACAGAAATTTATTCTCCCACAACTCTGGAGCCTGGAAATCCCAAATCAATGTGCTGGCCGGTTCGTTTCTTCTGAGGCGTCTTTCCCTTGCTTGTCACTGGTCCACTGTCCTCTCTATCTTCACACGGCCACCCCTCTGCTTATGTGTGTCCCGATCTCCTCTTCTTAGAAGGATGCCAGTCACTGAATTAGATCCCATGCCGGTCACCTCATTTTAGCATAGTTGCCTCTTCAAGGGCCCTATCTCCAAATAAAGTCACATTTTGTGGTACTGGGTGTGTGTGTGGGGGGGTGTTAGGCCTTCAACATCTGAACTGGGGGGATGACACCTCCATCTCCATGCACAGAAATGGTTGACAGAACTACAGAATCTGAGCCCATCAAAGGTGACAATGTGATAAGTGACAGGCAGGACAGACATCTTTGGGGGCCATGGGATAGGATGATGGGAACCATGGCTCTTAATAGGCTAAGCGCTCTGAGGCGTGCCCAGCATGGAGGCCAGGAGAGGGGACACTTGCTGGGGGAGAAGGAGGTTCTCCTCATATGGGTCCACTCAGCCAGCCTTTGAGAAGACTGTCTCTTGACACTTGTGAAATAATTATTATCAATGGGAAGGACTTAGCCTTAGCCCCTTGATCTGAATTGATGGATACCTTTTTTTACTCCGGTATAAAAATTACAATAGAAAGCAGCATGCCCCATCCCCCCCAACCTACCAGCCAGCCCCTAGTGCCTCAACCCAGACATCACTCGCCTTTCCAACCAAAAGGTCAGATCCTTGTGCCAATAATTATTCAACTGCTACAACTCCAAATTCATGAATTGAATTTATGAAGAATCTCCTAGGAGATTATTTTCATAGAGGCAGCTTTTACAAACCTAGTCTATGCTTATCCAGTGCTGGGGTGGAACATTTTTGAAAAGATGCTAACTTCCAAGGGGCCTCCCGCTCTGCCACCCCACGACCACCCCCCAGGGTTTTTTTGTCCCACTCATCTAGCTGGTGCTTACTCAGAGTCAAGTTGTTCAAAAAGCCGGAAGAGGAATAAAGTGGCGGAAGATTAATGTTTTCCAAAAAGCATTATTCCCAGCATTCCAAAACCAAATGCAAATTAAACATACATATATATTTTAAGATAAAATACTGTTCGGCATTTTCCAAGTTGGCGCTCCTTTCCGTTACTACACTTCCAGATCTCTGTTCAGAGCCCATCAGTTCTGCTAGTAAAATCAGAAAGAGCCGGAGGATCACTTCTTAATCCTACCCATCCTGGCTGGGAGCCTTGCTGGCCCTCCCTTAACCCTGCCCGCATGCTCTCCCCGCACCCCCGCCCAGGTGTGGAAGCTGAGGGAGATGAGGGAGGGGATGCTCCAGCAGCTGTGTCATCTCCTTCAAAGCAAACCTCTCTGCTTAGGTCCCCAGATGCACTGGGTTTCGGAGGAACGCTAAATCCCATCCTGATTGCCACTCCACCCCGGAGTCACTGGTACAAAATACCAATGCACCCCCCGCCCCCAGCTGCCCTGGATGCAGAGTTTAAACCCAGAGTGAGGGGCGCCTGGGTGGCTCAGTCGGTTAAGCGTCTGCCTTCGGCTCAGGTCATGATCCCGGGGTCCTGGGATCGAGCCCCGCATCGGGCTCCCTGCTCGGCGGGGAGCCTGCTTCTCCCTCTCCCACTCCCCCGGCTTATGTTCCCTCTCTTGCTGTCAATCTCTCTGTCAAATTAAAAAAAAAAAAAAAAAACAAAACTTTAAATAAAATCTTTTTTAAAAAAAGGAAAAAAAATCTTCACAAGGAACAGACTTAGTTCCTGGGGCAGACAGGGAACAGGCCCCACACTGTTCTTCCACTCCGCATTTCTTCTGTCTCTGTTCTCAGGCATCTCCACCCAAAACACACTTCTTACCGCTTCCTTCCTTCCTCACCCAGAGCAGCCAATGGTGCTAAGTCCTGGAAGCTGCCGGCCCTCAGACGCACCAGATGGAGCTCTGCCTGGAACTCAGGGTTAGGCTCTGCTAGGGCTCCCCTCACCTGCAGTTCTGTCTGGAGAGTCTTTCCGTCTCTGGTGGTCCCGATGCCCCGGGGGTAGCCCTAGGTAAGTTGAGACCAACCTGGATTCTTCATGGTTTTGGTAGCAGAAGTAGGGCAGGAATCACTGCCCCCCAAAATGCCCTCCATGAAACCAGTATGCAAACCCTTGCGACTTCAGGGAGTCGTGAAATCTTTTTTTTCCTAAGATTTTATTTATTTGACAGAGAGAGACACAGCGAGAGAGGGAACACAAGCAGGGGGAGCAGGAGAGGGAGAAGCAGGCTCCCCGCGGAGCAGGACCCTGGGATCATGACCTGAGCCGAAGGCAGATGCTTAACGACTGAGCCACCCAGGCGCCCCGAATCGTAAAATCCTGAAGTAGGAGGAACTTTGAAGTTGCCAGCTCACGTGTGACCCAGCACCCTCCACCAAGGCCAGCCCTGCCTCTCCCGGCTTGTGGCAACAAGGGAGACCCTGCTCGCAGTGTGGCCCAGCCTCCCCTCAGATCATCAGCGAACGAGCAATACGAACAGTAATGAAGTATTACAGAGCCCGGTGATGGGCCCGGCACAGTGACAGGCACTCAGGGATATGACAAGGGTGTTGCTGATGCCTTGTGGAGTGAGCCAGAGTCTACCCCACTCATAGGGTGGATATGTTCGACACCAGGAAGAAGAGTTCCTGAAAAGGTCACCTCTCGTGCCTCAGTTTCTCCACTCATAAACTGGGATAATAAAAGTACCTATTGCCTTTGAGACTTAAATGAATATATATCTTAAATATTTCACCTATTGCTTAAAACTGTACCTGGTACCGAATCGATGCTATATAAATGTTACTATGTTGGTCTGTCAGTCAGGGTCCAATCAGGAGAGAAAACCCCACAGTCATCTGAACAGGGAAGGTTTAACATAAAGACTTACCAAGTGTAACAGAGGATTGGAGTAACACTAAGGAGTATAGGAAGAGCAGATGACAGGAACAGTCGCGGAGCTGCAGGCTGAGATGACACACCCAGGGAAGGGCCCCCACACCAGACCTTGCTGTAGGGGGCACAGCTGGGCCTACTGGGGGCCAGAGAAGTCACCATCACCGTGGTGTCACGGCGGTGGAACTTGCTGGAAATGTGCCCTCTGGGAGGCTGGGGAAAGCTGTGCAGGAAGGTGTCAGCCAAGAGGGCACGGGTTTGCTGATGGTCCTGGGAGCTGTTGGCCGCCTCGCGCCGCAGGAGGCCCGCGTGGGTGCGGCGCCCGGGGTTTGGGAAGTGGAAGGTGGACCCGACGAAGCCACGGAGGCTGCCCGCAGGGGCCTGCGCCCGAGCACACCACAGCCAGACCCTCTCCTCCTCATGTCTTTCCAGTGCCCTCTCCCCACAGAGCTTTGGTGCCAGCTGCCGGGGTCGGGGGCGGGCGGGGGGACATTCACAGGGCCCGTAGTTAACCTCACAGAGCAGGCAGAAGGGAGGCAGGAATCTGAGAGGCAGGAAGTCAACAGCGGGCACAGTGGGCTACTATTACTTTTATTATTTGCAGTGTTTTGTTTCCAGAAGCTCTTTAGGAAATCGGGGGTCAGAAAGACAGAGAAATCCTGGAGGAACTCTGAGCTTCCCCGGGCTGGCTTCAGGGGTCCTGGGGCACGCACAATGGACTGCGCCGGGTAGGGGCTCTAGGGGAACCCAGCCCCACTGAGACGGAGGCCAGTGTTTTGAGTAGGGCCACAGGCAAGGCCCAGCCAAGCCTCAGGGCTATGGATGTTTCCCAAGACCTAATTGATGAGTTCCAGGGCTGCAAAAGAGGTTAGGATGTGCAGGGGGTTGCTGAGGCAGACCTGACATCAGGACTCACCCCTGGGGGCAGTTCCCTGTTTTGCCAGAGGCAGCAAAGAACTGGATTGGAGATGGAAGTGTGGCAGGGATCCCATTCACCAAACCAGCAAAGGGGCCCTGGAGGGCTGCAAGACGGTGGTGACTTTACTGCCCAATGCGGGGGAGCAGCAAAGGGTTTGGCTCACATTTCAGTGTGTCCTGTGGCCACCAAAAGGACCTCAGAAGTCATGCCCTCCTCAAAACCGACTATGGTCCTTAGGAACCGTGCCCGGAACTTTCCTGGGATCCGAACCAGATCTCACTGCTCCATTCTGCTGCAGAGGGTGGGCCGCGGTCCACGACATCAGCAACACCAGGAAGCTTGTTAGAAATGCAGAATCTCAGGCCCCTTCCCATAGAGCGACTCAGAACTCAGATCTTCTAACCCCAGAACTAACTTCCAGAAGCCCCACTCAGTTCCGGCCACACAACTTCCCAGTGCAAAACGCACATGAGGGACCCCTTGTTAAAAGAAGAACAATTTCAAAACAGCAGCAGAATTCTGTTTTTGTTTTTACTGGGGTACAAAATATACAACATAAAATTTGCTGTTTTGACCCTTTTGGGGTGTACAACTCAGCGGCATCAACTATATTCATATTGCACAATCACTGTCGTCCATCTCCAGGACTCTTCCATCTTCCCAAACTGAAACTCTGTACCCCTTAAATAATAACTCCCCGCTTCCCCAGGCCCCAGGCCCTCGGCAACCATCACTCTGTTCCCCGTGTCCATGAACGTGACCATTCTCGGTACCTCATACACATGGAAGCAGGCCCCATTTGTCCTTTTGTGTCTGGCTTATCCCACTGAGCAGAATGTCTTCAAGGTTCATCCAATGTGACAGCAGAGTGCTGAGCCAACTGTGGGGCCCTTCTGGGCCCAGGACTCGGTGGCTGCACGGGTCGTATTCCCGGACGGTACTCTCCAGCAGTGAGAAAGGCTGTGTTTAAGCAAGTCACCAAGATAACTACTCAGTGTTTCCTCAAACCAGAGGCTTTCTGATTGTGTGTGTGTGTGTGTGTGTGTGCATTTTTCAAAGCCAAGGATGAGAAACTAGAGAACATTTTCCTAATTAGAGCTATACGGCAACGGGGAAGGCATTTTCAAGGTGTGAAAATGTCAGCTCGGCCTGGAGTTTTCAGTAGGGACCCTGAAGATAAGAAGGAAGAGGCCATCTCCAAGTCACACGTCTGGGGAATGGGACCGCGGCTCCCCGCTTCCCCCCACCCCCCGCCGAGAGTCAGGTCCAAGCTCCCAGGGGGATGGTGTCAGGAAGGCAAGGAGCTTGCTGGTGTCCACCATCCTCCGGGTAGACACTATAATTTATCCTCGACAAGGAGCTGGACGCCGTACCGGTGTGTGCACGTACCGTCACGGGCCACGTCACGAAGTGTGACCTTCCAGATATGCGGCCAAGGGCACCGAGTCCCAAGATTGCGTTCCACCGACAAAACTGACCTAACCCCTCGCCTAAAATAACGTCATGTATATGATTTCAGATTATTCTCAAAATCGTCACCGTATCACTGTTTTCAATAACTGGTGTGGCCTTTTACCAACTACTGTCTCACTCAAGTGGCGGAAACGTCACCGAACCAGTAAAATGAAATCTGAACGTACATCTTTTGAACGAAACAGCTTTATCGCTTCGAGGGCGTGGAAGAGTTTAGGGGAGATAAATTTCAGGCAGGAAAACTCCTTCGGGGTTTTTAATGAAGACGTGAAAATGGTTCATCATTAGCTTATCAGTTACTATATTGAAATGGAAGATTTTTATGGTTCTGGAAAAGCCTGTTTATTCTCCACCGCAGTGACATCTGGTTTACACCATCCTTTGCTCAGCTGACTCTGCCCTCATAACTTCCACCAAAGTAAACGTCAACCCCGATCCTGCAAAATATCACACGTTTCAAATTGCTGCCTTTTAAGTAAATTCTTGATACGTTATCCGGCTTTATCCCAGGCCCTTAAAATGCTCTTTAAAGAAACCTGCTCGGACCTGTGGCAAGAGGCGACTCTGATGTTTTCTTTTTGAAGATAAGCTGCAGAAACGTTAAGGTTGTGATTTCATTCCTTGCCTGAGTTCCCAGGATGCCACTTCCCATCTCTACCCCGATTACTGGGCAATCACGCCCTCTGCTCCCGGCTCCGGGGCTGGAAGGGGAGGCCGCTCCGGAAGCCTCCGGCGCCCTGAGGAATTACAGCAGCAGCAACAGCCTGCCAGTGCCCGCTGCTCAGCACGTGACTCCGCTTGGCCCGAGAGGACGTTGGCCGAGGGTGCCGGCCCCGTCTGAGTCACAGGCAAGCGGGAAAAACAAGGCCTTGTTTTCCTCCTACATTTCCAAGGCTGCCTTCCAACTTGACCCTGGCCACAGAGGCACGGAACCCCATAGCTTCTTGGCAATTAAACGGTTTTCACACTTCTATTTTTAAAAGCCTTGGAAACAAGTAACCTGGGGGATCAGGGTGGTTGGGTGAATGTCTTTCCAAAGTTCTCCCAGCCAGAGGCCCTGTCCTGGCAGGGGTCCCAGAGCAACTGTGAAAACCGAAATGCCAGGACAGGGCCCTCTCTGCAAACCTGCTCTTCAGGTGACAAAAACAGAAACACCGGAGGCACCCCGGACCCTCACAGTCTGTTCTACATGATGACACAGAGAACCTTCTGGCCTCGGGGCCCCAAGTGGTCCGGATTATCGTCCCACCGCTTTGTGTGGGTACGTAAGGTTTTCAGAGCCAAAACTCTACTGCAGTGGGTCCCTGGCAAGCTGACGGGGCTCAGAGATGGAGGGCAGCACGCAGGAGTGTGCTGGGGGAGCTGGGGAGGGGGATCCGCACCTGGGAAGGGAAGGGCAGAGGGGGGAGGGGGCAGTGGTGCTGGGGTGCAGTCTCAGCAGACTGAGGCTGGGTGGCCCCAGAGGGGCAAAGGGGAAGGGCCTTATATCCACCCTTCCTCCTCCTCCCCAGTCAGTCAGGTATCGGGTGTGGTATTGGGGCGGGGGCTGACAACCCAGGCCCCTCTGTGGGCAGCACCCTAGCTGTGGGGGGAGTGAGTCCCTCTTCCTTCCCGCGGGGGGGCCCTGACTGCACCCCAGCATCCAGGATAGTGGTCAGTCTTTTTCATCCGCCAACTAAAAAAAAAAAAGAAGGTGACATTCACATAACATAAAATCATAAAATGAACCATTTTAAAGTGGCCTATTCAATGGCCTTTAGGACATTCACGATGTTGTGCAACTACCACCTACATCAAGTTTCAAAATATGTTCATCACCCCAGGGGCAAACCCCGCCCCATGAAGCAGTCATTCCCACATCCCCCCTCCCCCTCCCCGGGGCAAACAGCCTCAGTTTTGGGGCTCCACGCATTTACCTCGGCATTGCATAAACACGGGATCATATAGTATGTGACTTTTGTGTCCGGCTTATTTCATGCGGCGTAAGATGTGCAAGGTCCATCCTGCCGCAGCATGCAGCAGTCCTCCAGCCTTTTGGTGGCTGAATGGTCCTCTGCGGGATTTCGTTTACGCATGCAGGCACTGATACACATTGGAACTGCAGCACGTCATCTGTTTAAAAAGGAGCTTAGGGGCGCCTGGGTGGCTCAGTCGGTTAAGCGACTGCCTTCGGCCCAGGTCATGATCCTGGAGTCCCGGGATCGAGTCCCGCATCGGGCTCCCTGCTCGGCGGGGAGTCTGCCTCTCCCTCTGACCCTCCTCCCTCTCATGCTCTCTGTCTCTCATTCTCTCTCTCTCAAATAAATAAATAAAATCTTTAAAAAAAATAAAAAATAAAAAGGAGCTTAGGATCGATGTGGAAGTTCTTGGTGGTGGAAGATATGACTTTGCCTCGTTTGGAAGCAGGAAAAGCCCTCCAGGCTCACGTGTGGATGTGACATACCATGAATTTATATTCCAGGAGAGGCTCTTGCTGAATGGAAAATCCAATGTCTGCTAGCCTCCCTGGGCCTGACAGTGGCACTTGAAGCTTGTCCCTTGCCCTCCTGCCACGAGGTGCGTCCGAGGGTGGCCTTGGCCCAGCCATGCCTGGCTCAGGCCACGCTAAGGCGCTAAGCCATTTCTGGGGGTGCCGTCTGCGACCACGCCTCTCCGCTCCAGGGAACCAGCCTGGGATTGGGGACATCTTGCCACATTGGCGCAGGTGCCCTGCACACCTCCCTGTGTTGCCTCTAAGCCTCAGGACCACCCTCCTTGCTGGCAGACAGGATGCGCTGGCTGCACCCACATCCTCCCGGCTCAGCCCATTGGTGAGTCTCCCCGTGGCCCTTCCGTCCACCTCAGTGCCCCCCCCACCCCACCAAGGGCAGAGGAGATGGCGCCCTCTGTGACTCCCTGTGCCTGGATCGGGGCGAATGCTGGCTGCGCGGGTCCATCCGTGGCTCCTCATCCGGCTCCTCGAGGTTGTCTGCTCAGCTCCTGCCCACCCGTTCCCGGCACCTTCCTTGCCCTGCGGGCTCTGTGCCCATGTTCTCAGGCACTCCTAGGGGCCGTGGCGCCTGGCACAGTGGTGGTCCGAAAATGTCTGTGGACTGAAGAACCTCTTTCTTGGAAATTTCAACTCCCTATCAAAGCGCTTCTCCAGAAAACCCTTTATGGGGGGCCCTTTGCCGCTTGTGGTTTCGGTTTTATATACACGGTCTGGGATCCTCACAGCAATCCCACAGGAGGGCATTACTCTCCCTGGTCGAAGGACGAGAACGTTCAGGACGAGCCCCCCAGGACGGAGGAGGCAGGGCCCCTGGGGGCCTGTAGGCCCAGCCCCGCGGCCTCTGCCCGAGCGGTCGGTCGGGCGGGCAGTGAACTGCCTGTGTGCCGGCATGGGGCTCCTCACGTGCTGTGGGGGCGGCAGGGGGGAGGCCTTTCCGATGACTTTCCGTGTAGTGGGGAGGCCGTCTACCCCAGGGCGAAAGAGAGCTGTGCTCAGCCTGAGGGAAGAACCCATTTCTGTGGAATTTTGAGTAACTTGTATGTAAACACTGTTTGTACCATAACCGGGCCGACTTCGCCCAGAGGACATTCATCAGGTGCAAACCTTACGTCAAACCTCAGTTGGGGAAAGAAAGCCGGCAGGCAGCAGGAGGGCGGAGGGGGGTGGCAGACGTCCTCCCTGAGGGGTCTGTCCCTCTGCCAGCAGTGGTTGCTCGGCCTTGCGGGCAGGATCTTGCCTTCCCTCCTTCCCAGCGACAAACTCGGGCCACGACACAGCGCAGGGGCCCAGGACATGCCGCAGGAACCAACGCTCAGGAGGGGTGCTGACGAATGGGGAGGAAGATGGGCTGATCTTAGGGCCAGAAACGGAGGCATAGGTGAACACTTTCACAATTGTTTTCCTCAAAATATGGCTGGGGAGTGAGGGTGCTTTGTTTTTCTTTCTCTTTATAGAGTGGCGAGCAGTGAACTGTGTTTGTCCCCAGGAAGAGACTCCAACGACCATGCACTTGGAGCAGAGCCCACCTGCCCTGGACTGACAGTGTCCCCGCTTCGGCCTCCTGCGAGGCCTGAGAACGGGGTCTGCTGACCGGAGCGCTGGGGGTCCCAGCAGGAAACCGGCAGACCTAGTTGTTGGGATCTTTCCCTCCCCAGAGGATGGTTGTGCCCCCCTGCTCCAGCTCCCCTTCCCAGCCTCCCCGGGTGCATGTCTGGCTGTGGGTGAGGGTCTGTTCTGGGGAGAGAGGGAGAAAGAGCAGGTACTCAGCGGGGTGGGGGCCGGGGGCCCCTCGGGCTGTGACGGGGAAGCCCGGAGGCGGGTGGGAGTCAGGACTGGAAGGGCCATGTCCCAGACAGCCTGCATTCCTAAAGCGAAGCTTTAAAGCATGGGGTTTGACTGCTCGGGGTGAGGAGAGAAAAGGTTCTGCAGTCCTAGACTGTGGTGAGAAGGGCAGGCCTGAACGGGACACTGAGGTGGACGGTGTAGACATGACAGATGGTTTAAGGCTCTGAACCAAAGGAGAGAGAGAGAGAGAGAGAAACATCCTGGGGCCCGGGAGGCAGGACAAATCCCCTGACCGTGGACAACCACGATGGTATCCAGCTGGGTGAGCCTCCACCCTTCCACACCCCATTGCTTTTGCCTCTCTGTGCCTGTGGGGGTCCAGAGTAGGCCTGGGGTGTGGGGAGGTGTTGATGGTCCTCAAGTCAGGAGGTGAACCCCAGCTTGGCCTCTTACATGGCAGGGGCCCCACGGAAGTCTCTGCAGCTATAAACAGGTGCTTGTCCAAATTCATTCCAGCAGAGGCTCCTATGGATGGGGAGAACAAGAGGGGCAGCCACGGGCTGTGTGAGGAAGAGAGAGACTGCTCTCCTGAGAGCTGGAAGCTTCTGGGCAGTCACCGCCATGTGGGAGAGCGCGCACGCACACACACACACACACACACACACAGGCTTGCGCCGCTTCACCTCTGGGACCAGCAGACCCCCACATTCCTATTCCCCAGTGTCTTCCCTGTGAAGTGAGTGGTGGAGGCCCAGACTGACCCGAAGTGGTTTTTCTAATTCTTTTCTCATTCTGGCAAGGAGGGAAGGGGATGCTTCCCGACTCAAGGGAAAAAGGGGAGGAGGAAGAGGAGGGATAAGAAGGCAAGGAGTTCTCCCCAGAGCAGCTTGGGGGGACGGCGGGGGGAAGTCCTGGGCTGAAGCCAAGGCCTAACCATTGCCTGAGGAGACCAGGGCCAGATGGCGTGGGCTCTCCTGCCTGCAAGCCTCCCGAACGGCCGGCCCTGCTCCGCTGTGCTTCCCACGCCTTTCCTCAGAAGGCGCCCGGATTTGGCTCCAACACCGATATCCCTGGTTATTGTTTCCTTTTAGATGTTCCTTAGCTTCTACCTCAGCTGAAATGTGAAGATGAGGCCAATTTCTTTGTCTCTCCGACTTTTGTAAACGGGAGGCCTCTGATCCCAGGAAGATGCAGAGAGCTCTCCCTGTACTTCCTCCGTAAGCCTCCAAGGACAGAAAATGGTTGCTATGGGGATTCCTGCATGTGTAGAGTAATTGTTTTCAGAAAAAAGAATGATTCACAAGTTCTTTCAGGACCAACAGAGTCCGTCCTTGGGGACGACATGATGTAATAGTGTTTAAAAGAGGAACAATGACTGGCTTTGGTTTGTGCATGTTTCCTCTTCTTCTTCAATCGCTGTGTGTGCTTGTGGCCCACCAGCAGCTTCCTCAGAGCCTTGTTCTGCACACAGAATTCTAGTTGATGCCTGACACCTCCCTTTGCCTCTTCGCAAACCTGAGGGCAGGTATTAAAAATGTTAGAAACGCCCAGCTAGGCTCACCAGCGAGTTACTGTTGGAGTCTTCATGGCCACTTCTGGGCCTACCTAGCTGGATGAAGTTATTAGCCTGAGGGTGCCTCAGGGCCTTTGCACATTCATTTACATTATGACTGGCTTTGCAGATGGCTTTCCCTACATTAACTGTCTCCAGAAAGCCTGGGGTTCACAGTGCAGACTGGAAACTGAGGTCCACAGGGAGGATGGACTGACTCAAGTCCCTAGTGTATGTAAGGTCCAGAGTTGGGCCCAGAAGCCAGCCCTTCTAAACATCTGTGGCCTGCAGAGCAGGAGCCAGGAGGAATACTTTAATGAACAAACCTCTTTTCTAATAATGGGCAAAGAAAAGGAGGTTGGCTGCTCAGGGCAACAAAAAGAAGTAATGAGGGGTTAAAATGAGATTAAAATTGGATTGAAATAATCCTTCATTTCTTTTGGAAAGAGCACTGCACTGGGAGTCAGCTATGGACCTTGGGGAAGTCACTCTCCCTCTCTCCTGGAGAGTCACTCTCCCTCTCTGCAACTTTCTCACCTGCCATTTGAAGGGGCAGGGCTAGAATGAGCTTGAATCCTTCCAGTGAAGACATGCTTAAATACTGCACCTGTGAAATGTTAGTGAAGCCTTCTCCATGCTAAAATTCATGTTCAAGCATTCCCTGTGGCCCCCAGCATCAAGCCCAAGCTCCTTGCCTGCAGCTCAAGGCTCTATGTTATTGGCTCACAGCTCATCTTTCCAGTCTTATCTCCCACGTGCTACTTCCTGTGGATTACTTACTTAATGTTCTATCCACCCAGCTTCCACACCCGGGTTAATACCCTCTACCTGCAAAGCACACCACCGCCTATCCCAGTGCCCTGGCCTGAACACATCCAGTTAGCCTTTTAACTCTCAGTTAAAATGCCACCTCCTTCAGGAAGTCTTCCTGGAATCCTGAGTTTGGGGTCATGATCTTTTCAATCCCGTATCCACCATCATTGCCTTCACCTGAACACGTGTTGTAATTATCTGGTCGTTCAGTTCAACAAATATTCCTGAATGGTGAGCAGGTGCTATGACAATGACAAATTCGGACACACTTCTGCCCTCATGGAGGGGGTGGGAATGGAGGCATTGATCAAATGATCGTGTTCATGAATGTGTAATTGCAGAGAAGTGTGGAGGAGGAAAAGGGTTCCCTGAGAGCTCATCTGATATCTGGGAAGGAGAGGGTGGGCAGAAAAGGAGGTGTTCCTAGGAGGGGAAGAGCATATGCAGGAGCCAAGGGAGGCCAGGGTAAGGGGAGGCCTCCCAGATCAGGAGGCCAGGGGGAAGTGAGCTGCCAAGTGGGTGGGTGCGTGGGCAGAAGGCAGCCCTCAGAGGGTGACTTGATCAAAGAAGCTATCTGGGGAGCCTCTGAGGGGTTTTTGAGAGGGAGTGACAGATCACATTTACGTTTGGAACAATTATCTTGGTTGCTGTGCGGAGAATGGCCTAGAGCGGTGGGTTGCAGCTCCAGAAATGTTGGAAGCAGGAAGTGTGAGAAGGACCCAACTCTGCCTTACGGCCAGACGTCCCCATGCAGTGGGTCTGGCGGGAGGCGAAAGTAAAGAGGCGGCCCAGGAGGAGACCCTGCCGTGGTGCAACTAGGAGGTGCAAGCATCTTAGACAGGAATGGGGGGACTCGGAGGGACTTGGGGGATGTTTTGGAGATAAAAATGACCAGGTTTGGCAATTAATTCCCATGTGGATGAAGGAGAAGGAAGTGTGGGGGTTGAGCCCCGAGTTTCTGGATTATGCAAGTAGACAGCGGGTGGCATGCCCTGAGACAGGGAGCATGGGAACGATGCGATGTCGGGGCGGGAAGCACACAGGCCCCGGGGGAGACCGAATCTCTGCACCTAACGGGGGCAGGGGAGGCCTTGCTTTCCTGGCTCGCCCCCACAGCACCTCACAGCTCTCAGCAGCAGAGGCCAAGGTGGGGGTGAGACGGGAGGAGGCCTGGAGGCGGGGAGCACACAGGCAGGCTGGGACCAGCCGCTTGCCCAGGGCAGCCCGGAACCTGGCAAATTTGCAAAGAGCCATTTCTGAAGCACAAAGAGCCATGGGCTGGGGTCAGCAGGGCTCTTCCCTGTCTCTGGGTCAGGGGGCGCCCATCAGCGGGCGCCTGGGCACAGGAAAATGAACACTCGGTTCAGCTTCAGGCAGTGAGCTGCGCCGTAAGGCCCCCACCCCCCAAATCCCCGAGGGCAGGAGTAGGCGGCACCCTCCCTCGTGTGAGACCCAAGAGCAGGCAATCCACTGATCCACTGGCGGGGCTTCACCCCCCTCCACCCTGCGGGAATTCCAGAGCAGTCAGAAAACCTGTCCGGCCACTTGATTCAGGAGACCAAGACTCCACTTGGAGTTGGGGGAATTGGGTCCTAGGCCAGGGGTGAAAAATGTTGTTACCTTTGATAGGTCACTTCTCTTACCAGATCCTGGGAGGGAGAGAAGCTGGAAGAACCAGAGCTGCCCTCCCCAGAGGCTCAGGGCTCTCAGTTCACCAGGCCCTGGGTGAAGAGCAGGCTTCACCACCACTGATAGTTTCCTGGAGGAAGAGGAGGGAGAGGAAGAGGGGGGTAGAGGGGGGAGGGGAGGAAGGGGAGGGAAGAGGGGAACCTGTGGGGGAGGGGAAGAAAGGTACCGGAAGAGAGGAGGGGGAGAGGAGACAGCAGGGAGAAGGTGTGGAGGGCCAGAGCAGGAAGAGGGGAAGGGACTGAGGGAGGAGAAGGAGGAGGGCACCTGTCCCTCGTCCTAGTGGGGACTGTCCCTGCTCCTTAGACCAGACCCCTGCCCCCCATCCCTCTGTCTTAATCTGCAGGCAGCAGGGCCTGCAGTGTGCATTTGTACCAGTTACTTTAAAACTCCAGGGGCGCCTGGGTGGCTCAGTCGTTAAGCGTCTGCCTTTGGCTCAGGTCATGATCCCAGGGTCCTGGGGTCGAGCCCCACATCGGGCTCCCTCCTCGGCAGGAAGCCTGCTTCTCCCTCTCCCACTCCCCCTGCTTGTGTTCCTGCTCTTGCTGTGTCTCTCTGTCAAATAAATACATAAAATCTTAAAAAAAAAAAAAAAACGATTAAAACTCTAAGGTTCAACTTGAAAGTTACTTTTATTTTTCATTTTACCCCTCCGTGAGAACCTGTAATGGCGACCAATACTTACTTTTTTATGTTTGT
>NC_138377.1:86819647-86833754 GCF_054177405.1 Leptonychotes weddellii
CTGCTTCTCCCTCTCCCACTCCCCCTGCTTGTGTTCCTGCTCTTGCTGTGTCTCTCTGTCAAATAAATACATAAAATCTTAAAAAAAAAAAAAAAACGATTAAAACTCTAAGGTTCAACTTGAAAGTTACTTTTATTTTTCATTTTACCCCTCCGTGAGAACCTGTAATGGCGACCAATACTTACTTTTTTATGTTTGTTTAGAAATGCTTTCTTCAAAACATCTTCTCCTATGCCCCTCCAGGCCCTTTACCTATGCTCATAACCCCAGGTAGAGGCAACTGAAAACGTGTGCTTTTTTCCTTGTGTGTTCAGAAAGAATAACACGTACAGGGTGTCGTTCCTTTTAAGTCACTGTTTGTTGTGCAAAAATGGGATTATACCAAATACAATTCTTGGCCACTGAACAATAAATGCATCATGAAAATCCCTCTGCATGAGCAGATATGGATCTTCTCCTTTTTAATGGTGTGGAATACTCCATGGTATGGACTTCTTAGAGCGCTCCTACACGGCTAAGAGATTTTTCCCCAATGGCAAAATAGAAGTAGTTTTTGTTTTTTTTTTAATGCTTGAGACTTTAGTGAATTCTTTTTATCTGGCAAGGAACCGACCTACCTGGACGGACGGTACAAGAGCCAAGACCAGCAGCCCTGTGTGAGTTTGTTGGTAAAGACAAAAGAAATGGCTCTGTCCCAAGGAATTTGCTCTCCTGCCATTATGCAACCCCCCTCCCCCCGACACACACAGCCATGTGAGGAGGGCTGAATGGCGTATGTGCAGGATGGAGGCCTGACTGACCCCTCGAGAGGGCACAGCCCTGGGGGACAGCATGCGGGCTGGCAAATACTGATGTTGGAAATGATCTGATTGGCAGTGTGGCCAAGACACGAAGCCAAGTCAGAGTGTGTGTGTGTGTGTGTGTGTGTGTGTGTGTGTGTGTAGGCTCCATGCCCAACGTGGGACTTGAACTCACGACCCTGAGATCGAGTCACATGCTCTACCGACTAAGCCAGTCTAGTAGGAAAAAGCGGGGTTACTCTAAGGATGGGTGAGTGGCCACCACCTTCCCGCTGACTTTGCCCCAGGAACTTCAACAGCCCCAGCTTATTTCTGGCCTCTCGTTCCCCTCTGTGAGGCTTGCTCCACTCACCTCTTGATTTTCTAACTGCAGAAGGGATGAAAGTCTGAGATTTCAATCAAAAGCTTAAAAAAAATAATAATCCCTTGTTGCCCTAATTCTTTCCTGAAAATACCTCACACTGACAGAAATTGTCTTTAAGCGCCTTTTCTCTTCTTTCGTGCTTTAAATTTCCTCCTTAATTAAAAAGAATTGTTTACTGGATGTGGGCTCCACAGTGCTTATTTATTTTACCAGATCTTGTATCTTTTTTCCTTATCTTAACCAAGTGACTTGATAACTCTATAACTCTCTATTCTGCTGTCTTAAAATGCCATTGTCTCTGTCACCAAGGTAACATAATAATGAACTTTATAATCAGCCCATTTCTATTCCCATGGAACGGAAGCTGTGTCAATAACAGGCAAAAAGCACAGAGCCCCTAAATTCAATGGCCCCAAATTGGCTGCCTCTCCCTAGCGGAGATTTTACAATGGTCTTCTCCTCAGAATAATATTTCAATTTCTCTCAACCCTATGACATCTGATGACAACATTAGCTGAAAATTGATGATGAATGAATGTGTGCATTCCAAAGTACCTGGTTGAATTCACTGAGTAAAAGAAGAAATAGAAAAAAGGCAGCCAAAAGGACACATCATTGAAAACCAGCAACTGTTGATTGACAGACTTTTTTCCCATCCCTTAAGGCGATCAAGAGCAGTACCCCATCTGAGAAAGCCTCCGAGACGTGCCACCCGATGACTCGGAACTTTGAGCTCAGGGGATTGTGATAGAATTAAGTCTGACTCACCAAATGAGGTCACTGGGAAGAAGAGCTGGCATTAAATTTACCGTTAATGCCAGGGTCAGTTTGCTCAACAGTCATCCACTTGTGGTTCCAGAAGACCTCTGGGTAAATTCCAGAGACGGCCTGGGCTGAAGATAGCTTGCACATGAAGTCACCGAATCTTGGTCAATGCAACTTTGGGTGACTATCGTTGAGTACCCCAGCAAGTGTTTCCCGAGGCAGGAGGCCATTTTGGTATGGAAAGCCTTTGAAATCTGTGGAAGGTGACTTCTTATGTTAAGTCTAGAAATTGGTGGCGGGAGGCGAAGAAACCACGCTTCTGGTGCCAGGAAACTCGAATTCTAGTTCTGCCACAGATGTTAATGGGCAGACCAATTGAAGACACCACATAGCTCATCTCAGAGGTCTTTCTAGATTAGCCGTTGTGCTGTATCAAACGTGTAGAAAAGTAAGGAATTCTGCCAATCAGCAGTTGTCAGGCATCAAGGATGCCTTTCCCCTATTTCCCTGAGCCACACTTTCCTTATCTGTCCCGTGGTAAACAATAATTGCTTACTTCCCCAGCCTCCCTCCCAGGACAGTTAACCCGTGGAAGACGAGAGTATGCATGTGAAATTGCCATACAAAATAGAAAGCACTAGTGGAAATCATTGCTAGATTCTCTCTGATGAAGCTTTTTTTTTTTAAGATTTTATTTATTTATTTATTTGACAGAGAGACACAGCAAGAGAGGGAACACAAGCAGGGGGAGTGGGAGAGGGAGAAGCAGTCTCCTCACTGAGCAGGGAGCCCGATGCGGGGCTGGATCCCAGGACCCTGAGATGATGACCTGAGCCCAAGGCAGACGCTTAACGACTGAGCCACCCAGGTGCCCCTCTGATGAAGCTTTTCAGTCATTTCCACCCGCGGTTTTAGGGATTCACTAAGCATATCCTTGCTGTGGAGCCTGTGCTCGTTCAAAGGTCACCCCCGGGGGGCAGTGGTCTTTTCTCTGGATGGACCCTTGGGGCTCAGCCGGGCTGGCCTTCCTGCCCAGTCTGTCGCTCACGGCCTCATGCCCCCTGCCGGTGACCCTGGGGCAGCAGGGGCCACAGAGGATCCTCTCCCCCTGACACCCCCGTCCTTCACAATGTCCCAGCTGTGTCTTCTCACACAGTCACGGGCTGGGCAACCCCTCTCCTTAAACTAAGTCAGGTCTCCTGAATTCCTAGAAGCTGCAGAGCGAAGGGGCAGCCTGTGGGGCAGACAGATCGCTTATTAATTATCCGCGGGCCTTGCCGAGCCCTGGTTTTCTCATCGGTAAAATGGAGATAATAAATATACTTTACTGGGTATCTAAGAGGATGAAATAAGAGAGGCATATCGTAGGCACTGCATACAGGGTTTTCTCCCCTTCGCCTTCTTCCCCCGCTCCCCACACTGCGGCCTGCGAGGCACTGTGCCCTCTCTCCATTTTCTCTCTCTGCCAAGGAGGTCTGGAACACAAACTTGGCCGCGGGTCTGGGCATCCTCCTGGAGAAGCCCTCACAAGGCTGCATCCTGCCCGTCAATACTGGCCGTTTCGGCCTTGTTCCAGATTCTCCGCATTTGGAGTTGTGTGGGGGAAACGTCTGGACGGGTCACTTCATTTTCCGTGTTGCATCTGGATGTGTCCCATAGCCACCCCGTCACGGCACACGGCGAATCGTTTGTGTTGCTGGCCAGCCAAGCGGAGGCTCTGTGCCAATTCCTAAAAAGGCTGGGGTGGCCCCAGAGGCAGGGAGAGGGACGCCGCCCAGCGCCTGAAGTGAGGAGTCAAGGAGGAGCTTCGGGAGTAGGGGTGTCACTGAAGCTGCTGACGGTCTGCTCCCTGCCGTCCTCGTGGGGGACACCGAGGGTGGGAAGTCAAATCAACCTGGGCTTTCCCAAGTCACTGGAGCCATGCCTTTCGATCCAGGTTGAGGGGGTCACAGGCCCTGCCAGGCACGCCTGCCCCATCACCATTCTGCAGGGGGGAGGGGAACGTCACGCTGGAAGGACTGGCACCATCGGCATTCGGCACCCCACCCCACCCCCTCCACCCTGCGGCCCCCCCACCTCTGCCTCTCCACTGTCTCCTCATCTCCGTCTTCATTTTTGTCTGTTCCTGTGGCTGTCCATGGGCTCTCGCGTCACCTTTGTCATCATAAACTCATGATTTCCAAAGTGTTCTCTGTAGAACACCTGTTCTTTGAGAATGTGCCTCAAAAAATAGACGGCATGGCAGCAGGGAATGCTGGACCCTCCGTCTCCCTCTTGGGGATTCTTGATTCACATTATCTGTTAAGAGCTCCGAAAAAATCCCATAACCAATGGTTTCATCTTGCTTAGCGAGTTTTGTCCAAAATTCTTATGGTCACGAACCCTTACCTAGGAGTTCCCAAGGAACACCTATGAATGGCGTTTGGTGAATCACTCTTTGGGAAAAGCTGCCATGAACAATGTATTATTTGTAGGAACACTGTGAAGTCAAATTCACTAATGAGGAATCTGGCATCAAAGGCCGATGGGAAAATGCGTGTGCTTTGCTCTAAAGAAAATATGACATTTGTGTAGATCAGAGGTTCCCACCCTTTTCACCATGAAAGATCCTTTTTAGTTCTTTCCTCAAGGGATTCCATGTTTTGAAAGCTTTTATCTACCCAACAAACTACACTTATTGAATAATAATTTGTTTCTTTGAGTTTTATTCATCAAAGACGTATAACTGCCAATTAGTGCTTCTGATCAGTCCAGATAACCACTGTTACCACACTGAGTTGATATGACTCTAGCCAAAAGCAAATAAACTTAATGTTTTATTTAGTCTGGGAAACTCACTGAGGTAAATGTATGATTTCCTTTGGGCTTTTTGAAATCTTGAAAATAGCTTGCAGACCCCCTCGCTGCCTTCACAAAGTGCAGGGTGAGTGGGAAGCAGGGCTGCGTGTGGAAACGCAAAGAGGACGCACAGGGTTGGAGGAAGTCGGGGAAGTGGGGGTTCGTGGGGGTCCCACAGACAGCGTGGACAGTGAGGGGCTGAGTGGCTGCAGCCCCTGGGAAGCCTGAAGGTCCATGGATTAGGGGGAGCAGATCCTGGTGAACAGATGAGGCCAAACATGGAGCTCTCCAATAGGGGTGAGAACCTGGACAATGACAGCCGCCCTCCGTGCGCCTTCTGCACTTACGGACCCGAAAGAGGGCTGGGGGCGTGGGCAGGGGAGGGAAGCTGCTGGGCGCCTCTCCCCACACCTCCCCCGGAGAGTTTTCATTACGAGCTACTGGGAGGTGAGTGAACTCAGTTCTACGGCTGTCTTGGCTATTGATGGAGCTTTTGAGGGCCCCCTCAGTACCTGCCTTCTAGGTTGCGGTTGGCTCACCCCAACCCCGAAGGAAGAACTTCTGCCCAAGGAGCTCCCTGGCTTAGCAGACCCCGTTCCCGTTCCCATGGGAAAGTGGGGGGTATCGTGTAGCTCTGCCTTAGATGGCCGGTGACCATGGGCTCCTGGTGCGTTTGAAATGGGCTTTAGTGTCCTGCCACCTGGCTTTGCAGAAGAGCTGTGGGGGGCGCTGTGGGTGCAGCCGGTGGCCCTATTACCTCAAGTGAGAGAGGGGGCTCCTCCGGGGGAGTAAAGTGCTCAAGCCGTGCCCTTTAAGCCCTAATCAGCCCTCATGGGCTGGGCCCCCAGCCCTTCATGGCCTCGTGGACCCTAGCCGTGCTTAGCAATGGCCTCGAACTTAAACATCCCACCTTGCTTCATGTTTCTTTTCCCTCATTAGACAGGACCCAGCATTTTCCCAGAAGATACAATCTGTGTCTGGCAGAAGCCTGCTTGCAAAAATAAATCTTTCCCTGAACATTTTCCAGGCCCATTTTAGAAACAAATCTGGGTGATGCCTTTTACCCATTTCCAAAGACAAACAACCACCGCCGGAGGCCTCTCTGTGGCATACACGTGCTGAGCACGGAGGAAGGGGGTCTGCCCCTCAGAAGAACCCCCCTCTCGGCAGGGAGGGTGAGCAGCTCTCGAGACTGTCCCCTGCCATGGGCCACTGCCGCTCAGTCTGGGGACACAGGCGGGATGCCATCCTGCGGCTTCTGGGAGCACTGACCTTTGCAGAGGCTACACCCTTCCCGACGTCCATTCAATCGCTCATTCGTTCACCCAGTACATATTTACACGGAGCACCTGTCGCATGTCAGGAGGCGCGCGGTGCTAGGGGCTGGGGAACAGCCGCGACGGGGCCCCCTCACGGCCGGGCACCTCGCGGGCGGGCGGTGCGCCCTTCTGTGGCAGCATTAGCGCAGTCGGTTCCACAGGCGCCCCGTGGCTGGGAGGGAGCGAGGGGGCAAAGGAAGCTGCCCTGCATCGGCTCGTGCCCTCGGCTCTCGCGCGCGCTGCCTGCTTAAACTTCCCGACTCGGCTACGCCCTAGGACCGGATCCGCATCCTCACTTGCACAGAAAAGGAGGCCAAGGCCCAGAGAAGTGACAGAGGCCGGACAGACACAAGGCGGGTCTGATCCCAGAGCCCCGAACTCTCTCGCGTCCAGACACACTCACGTGCGCACACTCACGTGCATGCACACACACGTTCACGCACACGCGCCCACATGGGAACCCTGCTCCAGGGGTACCACCGATTGAACCTCATGCCGACATTTTACCGTCCTTCTTCAATAGATGAAGCCCCTGTCTGCACTGCGCGGGCTCTTCTCGGAGCCTGGCGGCCTCCAGGAGTGGCTGCCCCAGATGGTGGCCACTGGCCACGTGTGGCTACCGAGCACCAGGAATGCGGGTGAATCCCAACTGATACGAGCTGTGAGTGTAAAATACACACTGAATTCCCAACACTTAGTGAGAAAAAAAGGGATGTAAAATATCCTGTCCTTTCTACTGATCACATGTTGAATTTTTATATATCTTCTGGGATATTGAGTTGAAGAAAAAGTGTTCTTAACGTATTTCCTGTTTCTTCTTGTTTTTGAAACATGGCTACTAAAACACGTAAAATCACACACGTGGCTCATGTTTGCGGCTCGCATCCTATTTCTTTTTTTTTTTTTTTTGAAGATTTTATGTATTTATTTGATAGAGACACAGCGAGAGAGGGAACACAAGCAGGGGGAGTGAGAGGGAGAAGCAGGCTTCCCGCTGAGCAGGGAGCCGGATGTGGGGCTTGATCCCAGGACCCGGGGATCATGACCCAAGCTGAAGGCAGAGGCTTAATGACTGAGCCACCCAGGCACCCCTCGCATCCTATTTCTAAGGGGTAGTGTGGCTCTTGGTGGAAAGACACTCTAAACAAGTAAACAAATGCAGAAAAGGGGTAATTGCAAGTAGGGAAAAGGGGCGGGAGGAAGCGGTGCAGAGCAGGGTGCTGGGCGGGGCTGGTGGGTGGGCACGGCGGTCTCAGGGGGCAGTAGAATGGGGGCAGTAGTAGGAAAGGGCAGCTCCCACAGTGGGGAGGTTCCAGGGCCTGTGTCTGAAGGAAGGAAGGAAGGAGCCGGTATCCGCAGATCCAGGGAGCAGTACATGCTTCCCCAACGGAGCATGAGTCCTGGAGCTGCAAGGACCCTCAAGGTCACCACCTCTGCTTCTGGGTTTCAGAGGGTTGGTGTTTGCCGAGGCCCTGATGTAAGGCCGGATGGCTCTCCTGTGCCCAGTCCCGTGGTGGGGGGTGGGGCGTTACTCCACAAATGTTGTCAGAGTGCCTGTGACGGTCCGGCCAGTTCTAAGCTCTGGGGAAGTAATGGGGATGAAGTAAACCCAGAAGCTCATAAATAGGAGTGGGGTGGCCAGTGAGAGACAACAGGCAAAGAAACAAATGTATATATCAGGTGTGATCGATTAAAAGAAAAACTAAGAGGGAATACGGGTAGGGAGGAGCTCTGTGAGAGAGAAGGTGACATTTCAGGAGGGAGTCCTGAAGTCACCAACAGGAAGAACATCCCAGAGAGCTGGAACAGCATGTGCAAATGTCCTGAGGTAGGAGTATACCTCTTGAGTTCAAGGACAGCTTCAAGCCAGAATGTTGGGCAGTGACCAAAGGAGACTTGGTCAGGGAACCTCAGAATCAGGGTGAGGACCTGGATGGATCCAGAGTTACATAAGTGTTCTCTATAAACAGCAGTCATGGTTACCATCATGACTAGCGTTCAAAGAGAACACAGGCTTCCCAGAAAGATGGCAATTGCCACCATTCACAGGATCTTCCAAGATGAGGAGGTGCCTCTGACCTCAAGGCTCAGTACAAAAGAAATGGGACAGCCTGTGGCTGGGCAAGCACACGCTGTCTTAGGCTCAGTGGTTTATCTGTAAGGGACGTCTGCCAAGAGGCATTTGGACTGCGTGCTCTCTGGGGTGGAAGTTTGTGGCTATTCGAGAGGGAGGAGGCCCAGGTGACCACAGGACTCAGACGATTCCTACAGTCAGGGAGCCAGAGCCCCAGTGGCTTGCTCATGTTCTGCTTTATCGTCCTCTCCCATCTGCCCCCAGCCCTGGGCTTATCATGCCCCTTCCCTACTCAAGAACCCACGGTGGCTCCCTACTGCCTGTTGTCGTCTTCTTCAGCTGACCCTTTACTGCATGATCACTCATGCCCCTCAGGTCTCCTTGTCCGGTGGTTATTTGCCAAAATATCTTGTCTAAGACTGCTGGAGGAAATTACTTATTTTTTGCCAAGAGGGAAAGACCTGTTTTAATGAAATTTTCCCCCCAAGAAAATGATCCTTCTGCCCTTCTCTGAACCACAAAGCCACGCTACATTGGCTTTCCTGTCATTTTAAGAGTCCCTCTGGGTGAGGTGGCCTCAGAGAGCAGCCGAATCTCCTCTGGACAGCCGTGTTCACCGACCTTGGCCTACTCACCAGCTACCACGGGAGGCCGGCTGTCAAATGTGCGTGGCAGGTGCCTTCAAGGAGCACTGGCTCCCACCCCATCTATGCTCAGCCTACGTTTATTGAGGGCCTACCATGTGCCCACCGCTGTGGCCTGACGGCTTGAAGGTGGCCCCTGTAGGGGACACTTGTGTTACAGAAAGACCATCACCATCTTGGAAATGATGACTGGTAGAAACAGAAAACCTGTCTTGTGAATCTGATAACCACAGTACACCAAGCTTATAAAAATCTTTCCATAATCGATCACATCTCATAACGCCTGTTCTTTGATCCCTGGAGCGGATCCAGTGTGCAGATCCTTCTGTTTGCTCTTTATCAGGAAGATGGGCATCATTACACAGCAATTTGCAAGTGAGACTCAGAAAGGTTAAGTGACCTCACTAAAATCACACAGCCCCATGATCTGGAGGCAGAGTGGAACTTCTGCGCCTGAATCCAGAGGCATTCCCCAATCCGGCTATTCAGGGGATCCCCAGAGGGAAACTTTTGCAATGACCATCCCCCAGTTGCCACCTGCAGAGGATCTGATTTAATTGACAGGGCCTCTAGGGGAAGTTAAATCTCCCTGGGTGATGCTAATAGGCTGCAGGAGCTGACAGTCACGGCATCAAAGCCTGTAGCGCAAGCACACGGGCCTGAGGACGGAGGAACCATCACGGCTCTGCCGCTGACTTGCTGTGTGATTTGGGGCAAATTCCACAACCTCACTGTTCTTCAGTTTCTTCCTTTGCCAAAAGGGAGATCTCTTTCGGGTCTCTTTTGCACACGGGGTCTGGGAGTCACGTGGTAATGGGAAGATGCTTGGGAAGCCCACAAGGCAGGACACTGTGAGAAAGGGCTTTGGCCCCCGGCCCTCCCCACATCAGACCAGAGGGAGGGAAAAGAAGGTTCCACACAGGAAACCTGGTCACCGACCCCCTGCCCTCTCCACCCAGCAGTCCCAGGGTTGCTCTTCCTGGGTTGGATGTCAAGCGTTCCTCGGCAAGGGAAAGGCATCTCGGAGGAGGGGCAGGTGTGACGTAAGTGACTGAGGCCGCTGGATCTGCAGGGCCAGCCCTGGGCTTATGGTGGCTCCAGAGCCAGGAGAGAGGCCACCAGGGCCTGTGGGTTCAGCAGCCCCCCTCAAGAAGGGAGATTTCCTTGAGGGAGGGCCCACAGACAGAGGCCTGGTCTGATCAAGATGACTGGGGAGAGGGGGGTCCTCTCCATAATGTGATGCTCAGAGCTCTTCTTTGTTCCCAGTTCCTGATTGTGAAAAATGTTACAGAACAAACAGAACTATGATTATGTTTCCCACATTAGGAAGGTGATTTCACGTTCTTTGGTGGTTTTTCAGTGTTTCTGAGATAGAGTTTATTTTTCTTCAGAAACATTTTGGGGCTCACTGGGACATTACCATAAGATGATGGGGGGCCGTGGCAGGCCATTGCTCCTCCCCATGCTAGGTTTATTATCACAGTGGAGGGGGCTCAGAGAGCTCGAGACTGGGGATGGAGGGGGGTGGGGGCTCTGAGAATGAAAGGGCGGGGGGGCAGACCTGAGCCACCAAGAACTCACTGAAGCCCCTTCCTGCACAGACAGAAGCTGTGTCTCCGCAGTTCCCTGTGCCCAGTAGGGACACGCGTCACCGCGCCTTTCTACCTGGGGCCCCATGTGACTTCATGTGACTTCATGTGCCAGCAGCTTCCCTGTGGAGTGACAGGCATGAGCTGAGCCACCAGGGCAGCCCCGGCTTTCCCTCTCTGGCTCATTGGTGGTTTTCTCCTCGGCGCCCGGTCCACGGGCGGCCCAGAGGATGCTAGCTGAATGGCCACGTTCCCCCTGAAAATGTGGGCTCTGGAGCCAGGATTTCTTGGTGTGAAAAAGCACATCCTGCCTCAGGAAGTGGATCATCAAAGTCCTTTTCCAAGCCCTTTTCTGCCTGTGTACAGCCTCTGTATCCAGAGTCTATATACATGAGCCGGGGATGGTCAGGAAAGGGGCCGGCGGTCACCGCGCAGTGTGGCCGGGCCACCGAGTCCTCCCAGCAGCTCCCCAAGGCTGCTGTGTCCGGTGCGGGCTGTGGGTTTGCTGGAGAGACTAGGGCCGGAAGTCTGCAGTTTCCTTTGGTTTTCTAGCTCCCTCTACCAGGCTTGGAAGGAAATCCCACTGCTGTGTCTGGGAACTTTCCTGCTCCCTGGGGTCCTAGGGACCTGAGAAGTGGTGCCCTGGGCCTCAAGACACCATGGGCACTGCTGAGAGATTGGCTCTTTGTCACCTTGGTCTCTGGAGGCAGCAGACCACGGAGTCCAGGCTCAGCACCAGCCCCCCCAACATTCACGCCCCATCTCCTTGAGCCATCTTGGGCGCTGCCCCAACCCTGATTCCTCCCCGTTTGCTGAGACCACCACTCCTGTCCCCCATCTCTTCTGGCACTGTTGACTCTCCCATTTCAAGTCAAGATACCAATCTCAGCCTCTTCCCCTCTGAGACCACCCAGCTACTCCCTCTCCCCTCTCCCCATGGGTAAAACGTGAGAGTTCTTTACTTGAGGAGCTGATAGCTGGGTGGGAGAGCTCAGCCCTTCAGCCCTTCAGCCCTTCAGAGGTCTCTTATTCCCAGAACAGGGAGGAAGAAAGGTGCTAATCCAGAGCAAAAGCATTATTAGCCAAATGACACTACCTTCTCCCGCCACCAGAACAAAACAGAACAAACAAAACCCCAAAGACCAGGGTTTTTTTTGTTTTACTAAAGAGCTCACCTTGTTACATTAGCCTTATCTTACAGAGGAAGAAACCAAGGCTTAGAGGGGTTCCTTGTGTTGCCACTTGGCCCTTCTAAGTTCATAACCCTCCAGGGAGCTTTCCTGGTTTAATCTGAAACTGCCCCCCTCCCCCTGCCATGTGGAGGGCAGGGAGAGACTGAAGAAAGAGGCAGGCTCCTTCACACTCGTAGGTGGCAATTTGTTTTTTAAAGATTTTATTTATTTGAGAGAGAGAGAGCACGAGTGGGGTGAGGGGCAGAGGGAGAAGCAGGCCCTGGGATCATGATCTGAGCCGAAGGCAGACGCTTAACAGACTGAGCCACCCAGGCACCCAGATAGATGGCAATTTTAAGAATAGCAAAGGGGACTTACCATTTGAGGCTTGTCTTGGATGGGAGCAAATTGAATAGATCCCCACACCTGCCCTCCAATTCTCAAATTTATGAAAAGGCCTTAACTGGGCTCAGTCATGTATACCGTGCAGGTGTTTTCAACAGCACATCACCATCTCAAGGTGATGTCCTTGCAGCAGCCTCTGGGAGCAGGAAAGGTAAGAGGAGCCCACGTTTTAAGGAGAGGGGAAGGGGTGAGGAGCCTCTGAGTGCCCAAGTCCAGCTCAGGGGTCAATTGGCAGTCACAAACTTTTGGATGACGTTCCCCAACAGCCCTGGGTTGAAGTTTACCAAGACGCTGGCCCCATTTTTTATCCATTCGACCGGACCAGTGTCAGGCACGGTCCGAGGCACTGCGGACTGAGCTATTACCCACCTGCTGAGACATGGCCTCCATCATAACTTCGGCCACTGCCGGCGAACAGGTGGGACGTGACCAGGTGACTATTACATTCCACCACTGACGGTAGAACTGGCTAAGCCTTCCTTCAGAGGATGCGTCCCCATGGCTCAGGATTCCACAATGCGTGTACTTGATTCCAAGCACCTGTCCTGTCCCTGGCACGGTGCTCACAGTCGTGCATATATTATCTTGTGTCACCTTCATAAGAATCCTATGCCTCTTTTCATTCTCCAGACAAGAAAATGGGTGCCAAGCATGCTGAGTAACACCCACATCCTTTAACTTGTAGGTTGCCAAACTGGGATTTGAACCTGAACCTATTTTTTTTTTAAGTAGGCTCCGCACCCAGCATGGAGCCCAACCTGGAGCTTGAACTCATGACCCTGAGAACAAGGCCTGAGCTGATATCAAGAGTCGGACACTTAACCCACTGAGCCACCCAGGCGCCACTGAACCTCCTATTTTTAACTCTGGTGTTCTTTCCATCATATATCAGTGGATATATTGCTCAGCTGAGCAATTTCATTTTTTTAGACAGAGCAAAGCAAGAGAGGAGAATGTCCATATTCAGTCCTTTAATTTGCGGTGACACACTGGCGGACAAAAGACAACAGGAAAAGGCATCAGAAATTTCAGTCTCAGGAATTTAGGGATCAGAGAGGAGCTACTACGGTGGTTATTCTAAAAGCGACCAGCAGGTGGCACCATTGCACAACAGCTGCACACCCAATTGGCTAAAATCAGAACAGGAGGGGAAAATACAGCCCAGGGGAGTGGCCTGATTTCCAAAAGTCACTAAAGAGCTGGTAAGTCTAGCAAGGCTGTGTCCACGCCTGTCCATTGCTCATGTTCCCCCGATGACAAGTGCTGCTGTCTGCATAAGAAATTCACTCAGTCAGCTCATGTCCATTTACTAATTCATCTATTTAGCAAAGATATCCTTTGTACCTAGCAACTATTTAAAAATATTTTGACCTTGTTAGATCTTTTAATAGAATCTGGTCTGTCTCTTAAAATGCTGTGCTTCCTTGTCTGGAGGTACAGGGAGCAGGATGAATTCTTTAATGAAGTCTCCGCCTTGGCCTGAGTGGGTGGTAGAGACAGGTGTTTGGTCTGGGTTGAGAGTGAAGAGGTCAGAGGTCATGCAAGAGCAGAGGTGGGGTTTGAGCAGGCATCTGGGGGCCAAGCAGGCAGCTTTGTACGATCTACCCCTTGCCTCTGTATGGGGTTGGGGAGTTGGGGAGCTTTGGAGTTGGAGAGAGGGGAAGGGAGGGAAGTGGAGAATAAACACTTCTCACACCGTTGATAGGCATGGAGTCCTCTCCATTGCTAACTTGGTGCTTGGATTTGAAGTTCCTAGGAAAGGCGTGGTAGGGGCAAGAATCAAGAGCCCAGGGAAGTCACTGGGCTGGCTCCACTGTGGCCACAAGGGCGTCTGTCACATACTCTGCAAATGTGACAAATGTCCCCCCAGGAGAAGTAGGGAGTCAAAATGGAGGCCCCAGGCACTGAAATATGAAGAGATGGGTCTTTCCTGATGGAGGGAAATAATGGGGCAGCCAGAGTCCCGAGTGGGTGATGCCCACACGGGGAGAACACAACTCCCAGTGTGACATGCCCAGGATTACCTTCAAAGAGCAGGTGAAGGAGCAGGTAGAGTTACTCGGCTTGACAACCTCCAAAACACCTTCCCATAACCCAGACTAAGTCAGAAATAGGGCAAGGGGTCAGGAAAGGAGTT
>NC_138377.1:86833854-86874716 GCF_054177405.1 Leptonychotes weddellii
GCGGGGCTCGATCCCAGGACCCTGGGATCATGACCTGAGCCGAAGGTAGACGCCTAACTACTGAGCCACCCAGGCGCCCCAAGATACCTTTTTAAAAAAAAAAAAATTATTTATTTTATTATTTTTTTCTTTTTAAGATTATTTATTTATTTATTTGACAGAGAGAGACACAACGAGAGAGGGAACACAAGCAGGGGAGTGGGAGAGGGAGAAGCAGGCTTCCCGCCAAGGAGGGAGCCCGGAGTGGGGCTCGATCCCAGAACCCTGGGATCATGATCTGAGCCGAAGGCAGATGCTTAATGACTGAGCCACCCAGTCGTCTCTATTTTATTTATTTTAGAGAGAGAGAGAGAGAGAGAAAACACGAGTGGGGGGAGGGACAGAGGGAGAGAATCTCAAACAGACTCCCTGATGAGCGAGGAACCCAATGAGGGGTTCAGTCTCACGACCCTGAGATCATGACCTGAGCTGAGATCAAGAGTTGGATGCTTAACCTACTGAGCCACCCAGGTGCCCCTTTATAGATACCTTTTTAAAAACTATTATCTTAAGATGACAGGTATCCAATTATTTTTATAACTACTGCACAAAATCTGTAAAAAATGAACAATGAGTATTTTTAAATGATTTATTTAAATATAATTATAAAGGAAGTTCATAGATGATTTTGTATTCAAGTTTCATTGCTGTGCAACCTCGGAAAAACTTTCCTTCTGTACAACTTCTCATGTGGAAGCATAAATTTCCATAAGTTGTTCTGTAAGAGAATATAAAAGCAGGTTATCAACAAATAAGACCAATAAACATGGCATAACCTCTATACAATGTAGGAATACTTATTTTTTATGTAGTAATTTGGATTTAAGGGGCTTCGAATATTTTTAGGTGTTTTGCATATCACCAATACCCCGAAGGTCCTTCAAACGATTAAATCTAAATTCTAGTCTGTGTAGTGATAATGCCAGTTCCCAAGTGTTATGGGCTGAATTGTTGTCCCCCCCAAATTTATATGTTGAAGTCATGACCCCAGTACTTCAGAATATGACTCTATTTGAAGATAGTTTCTTTAAAGAGGTAATTAAATTAAAATGAGGTCACTAGGGTAGACTGCCACCCAGTATGACTGGTTCCTTATAAGATGAGGGAGTTTGGACCCAGATATATACATAAAGGGAAGACCACGTGAAGACACGGCCAAAGAGAAGGGGCCTCAGAAGAAACCAACCCCGCCGACATCTTGCTCACAAACTTGTAGCCTCCAGAACTGTGAGAAGGTAAGTTTCTGGTGTTTAAGCCACCTGCTCTGTGGTCCTTTGTTACAACAGCCCCTGTGGACAAAGCACTGAGCTACACAGACAGACGGGGACGAGACAATAAGGATAAAGGAAGCTAAGATAGCCTCTTTCCATGATAAATCCCTTTTTCTAGAATGACTTGTACCCGTCTTCTTAAAGGAGCTATTTACACCAAAAGAGAGTAATGAATTTTCAAATTTCAAACATGTTCATTTGTTTCTTTGCAACTGTATATCGCCTGAAAGTGACAGTAATCCTTTCGAGAGAGAGAGTCCCCTGTCTTCTAAAGACTCACGGCCCGTGCTAACCAGAGCTGTGCCCAGGCACGGACTCCAGTTTGGGAAGATAAGTGAGCAGACGTGCCTGGTCCTTGTGCCACAGCTGAGACCCGACGTGGGCAGGAGGAGTTGGCATGGGTGTCCCTGGGGACTCGGGCGGGGTCAGCCAGATGGCGAAGTGACTTCTAGGGCCCCGAGGCCAGCCACAGTGAGTTTGGTGGGGATGCTGAGCAGGGACTGCTTGGGGGACCCCAGTGGGTAGGCATAAATGCCAAAGCCGGACAGCGAGGACAGGCCATGCAGGAGCGCCCGGTCCCTGTGGGGGTGCCCCACCCAGAACCAGACCGGGGCCCCGATGAGCTGCCGCAGGCGGCATCTGGCCCATCCTCTATTTTGGGGACTGTTTTAAAAACAAATAGTTGGTGGACTGAATAGTGCTTTTTCAAAAAGTGGTTTTGTATGGATGGGCTAGAACCTCCTAACACATAAAGGCAATTTTCTATGGAAAAAAACCCTAGAAACTATAGCTCTAGGTCTATGACGTTGCCAGGCCAGGGAGCAAAATGAATTATTTTAGAGCGCTATTTCTTGGCCGTCAGCATTCTGGCATCGCGGCATATGGATACCTCAACTTTTTCTGCAATAAAACCTTATTAACTCGAAAGCCAAAGAACGAAAAGGGAAATTCTCCAACCCCCAATGGACTTTGCATTTACCAGGTTCGGCTTATCTCAGCATTTTTATTAAATAGTAATAAAAGGCCACACGTTGGTTGGGGACTAGCAGTGGCTTTGAAATAGTCGCTATTTTTAATTAACCGACATGGAAATGGTGAGGTTTTACTGTAATTTGGTATGATTTAATTAACTCTGTCTTGTGCCTTAAACCTCTCCCCGCCCCAGTCCAGAAAGTTCTCAGCAAACTGCTCGGATTAGGTGTTTCTCGGGACGGTGGGGCCTCTGGGGAGTCCCGCCCTGCTTGGCCTCTTTGGGCAGTAGCAGACACCCCACTTTTGCTCTGCAGCGTTGGGGTCACCTGATTTTCTGTTTCGTTTTGTTTTTGCTTGCCATCACCGCGGACTCAACATGTCTATAAAGCTTCCAATGCCACCTCCCTCCTGGACTGCGTCCCCTGCTCTGCATCCATCCACCAGGCTCCCAGGCTCAGAGCTGCCCTTAAAAGGTCATCTCTTCTCCTCAGACCTTCACCAGCCCTCCTCCATCTTCCTTCTCAGAGCCTCTCCATGTCTGTGCTCACGCCTGCACAGTCCAGGCCCTCCACACCCGCAGGCTCCCTGCTCCCCTCCTCAGCCTGCTCAATCCATTCCCTTTTCAACTGACCCTGTCATTCTCCTCCCAAGCCCTCTGGCAGCTCCCATCAGAGCTTGTCTGCCATCCTCAGAGCTCAGGGAATTGGGGGGGGGTGGCTTGGAGGGGATGAGGAGGGGCGGAGGGGACACCCCTCCCTGGCAAGCCACTTCATTGGCACCTCTGCTTCGACCACAGTGGCCCTGCTTTCCCCTGAGTCACGCTTGAAGCTTCTCAGGAGTATTTGCTATGGAAACAAAGGTTTCTGTGGCTAAAATTAAGTTCGGAAAAACACTGATCTGTACGATAGGATCCATGTTCCTCAGCTTAACCGTCACGACCCTTAACAGCACAACAAGGACCCCCTCTCTGTTTTTCTCCACCTTTCCCTCCCTCCAGAGCCACTCCCTCATCGGCCCTGAGAACATCTGGTTTCCTGCCTTTGTGTCTGGGCTAGAAGGCCCTCTCTTCTCTTTCTAATTCTCTGGAGTTGAAGGCCTGGTGCAGACCCGATCCCTCTGATGTGGCTGTGTCGTCCCTGACTGTCTCCCCTGGAAGATTCTCTCTCATTCCACAGGCCCCTGCTCCTCTCCCTGGCCACAGCTGGTCCGACCAGGGGACCCCTCACAGCCTTCCGTGGCCTGCTGCAGAAGCACCTGGCTGCTGGAAGGTGTGGAATGAAGAAAGGAGACCCTTCCAGACAGGGGCAGAGAGAGAGAGAGAGAGGGAGAGGGAGTGGGGGCGGCGGGGGGGCTACTCCTGACAGCATCCTGGTTCGGGCTGCTGCTGGGCGGTCTTGCAGCAAACCTTCCCCCTGCTGAATGCAGCCCAGCGCAGGGGCCTCTGGTCCTGCCAACGAAAGAGCTAGTTCACATATCCCTGGCTGGACTTCGAGCACCTCGAGGACAGAGACTGTGTGTCGTTCAGTGTTTTTTGCGTGCAGCACACAGCCCAGGAACACGGCGGGGGAGCTGGGGGGGCTCGAAGGACCAGCCTGCCTGCCTTGACCACAGGGCATGTTTGAGCTTTACTGTGGACTGAGCACAGCCCAAGCCCGGGTAGGCAGTGGGGGGCATCTCACCCCCAGGAGGAGGGCTGTCATCCCCAAGATGACAATAGCAAGTGTCGGGCAAGGATGTGGAGAATTGGGGCCCTCACACTTCGGTGGGAAGGTAAGACAGGGCGGCCTCTGGGGAAGACAGCCTGGCAGGTCCTCAAAAGGGGTAAACACAGAGTTGCTATATGAACCAGAAGTTCCCCTCGTTTTTTTCCCTTCAGAATTTGTTTATTGACATAACTGAGTTGTTGGTCCGATACAGTTTCCCTCAGTCTGAACAACACCGTGTGGTGTCGTTTCACGTAGTTCTCTGCCTCTGGGTTGTCTGTAAGTCTGCGCCGGAGCTACCGGCTTCCTCGGATTCCTGTCCACTTTTTTTTGGCAAGGTTCCTTCAGAGGTGGTGGAGCGGCCTTCCAGCGGGAGGTTCAGGATGTCGTTTGTCTTTCTTTGTTGCCTTATCGGCCATTGCTGCTGCTGCTTACTTCATTAGGGCTGCCTGTATTTTTTTAAAAAAGATTTTATTTAATTATTAGAGAGAGAGAGCACAAGTAGGGGGAAGGCAGAGGGAGAGGGAGAAGGAGAAGCTCAGCGGGGAGCCCAACGGTGGGGCTCAGGGCTTGATCCCAGGACCCTGAGATCATGACCTGAGTGGAAGGCAGATGCTTAACTGACTGAGCCACCCAGGCACCCCCCGCCTATATATTTTTTTTAACTGAGCTATAATTCCCATACTATAAAATGCACTATTTTAAAGTGTACAACTCGGGGCGCCTGGGTGGCTCAGTTGGTTAAGTGTCTGCCTTCGGCTCAGGTCATGATCTCGGGGTTCTGGGATCAAGCCCCGCATCTGGCTCCTTGCTCAGCAGGGAGTCTGCTTCTCCCTCTCCCTCTGCCGCTCCCCCCGCTTGTGCTCTGTCAAATAAATAAATCAAATCTTAAAAAAAAAAAAGTGTACAACTCAGTGGGATTTCTTTTTAGTCTATTTACAAGTTTGTGCAACCATCATCTCTAATTCATCACCCACAAAAGAAACCCCGCTCCGTTAGCAGTCCCTCCCCCTTCTCCCCTTCCCCCTGCCCCCAGGTGCAGACAAACGCTCATCCACTTTCTGTCTCTCTGGATTTTCCTCTTCTGGACATTTCATATCACTGGAATCATTTGTAGTCTTCTGTGACTGGCTTATTCATTTAGCATAGGTTTAAAAGCTTCGTCCACGTTGTAGCTTATATCAGTACTTTATTCCTTTTTATTCTCAAGCAATAAACCATTGTATAGACAAACCGCATTTTATTTATCCATCCATCAGTTGATGGACATTTGGGTTGTTTCCACTTTTTGGCTTTTATGAATAATGGTGCCATGCATATTCATGTACAAGTTTTGGTGTAAACATGTTTCTGTTTTTCTTGGGCGTATATTTAGCAGAAGCTTTGTAGTTTGATGTCATCCCACTGATGGTTTTTGCCATTATTGCTTGTGATTTTGGTGTCACATCCCAAAAAAATCATTGCCAAGACCAATGTCAAGGTGCTTCTTCCCTGTTTTCTTCTAGGAGTTTTATGGCCTCAGATCTGATGTTTAAGCTTTACTCCCTTTGAGTTAGTTTTTGTGAGTGGTGTAAGAATTTCATTCTTCTGCATGTGGTTATCCAGTTACCTAACACCATTTATTTTTTTTAAAAAAGATTTTATTTATTTATTTGATAGAGATAGAGACGGAATACAAGTAGGGGGAGTGGGAGAGGGAGAAGCAGGCTTCCTGTGGAGCAGGGAGCCCGATGCGGGGCTCGATCCCAGGACCCTGGGATCATGACTTGAGCTGAAGCTTAACGACCGAGCCACCCAGGCGTCCCACCTAACACCATTTATTAAGGAGACTATCCTTTCCCCATTGAGGATTCTTGGCTCCCTTGTCAAATATTAGTTGCCCATATACATATATATATATATATATATATATATATACACACACACACACTCATATATATATATGTATGTTTATTTCTGGGCTCTCGATTCTGCCTCCATTGATCCCTATGTCTGCTTTTGTGCCAGTATCATACTGTTTTGTCACCTCCAGCTTTATGATATAGTTTGAAACCAAGAAGTGTGATGCCTCCAGCTTTGTTCTTCTTTTTCGGGATTGCTTTGGCTATTTGGAGTCTTTTGTGCTTCCTTACAAAGTTTAGGATTTTTTTTTCTATTTCTGTGAAAAATGCCATTAGAATTTTGGAAGGGATTGCACTGAATCTTTTCAGATTTGATAATAGCCATCTTTTGGTTGCGTTTTTGGAAAAAGAGTCCTTACATTTAGAATCACTGAAATATTTACAGGAAAAAAAGAAAAAGCTATGATGCCTGGGATTTATTTCCAAATAATCAGGAGAGAGGGAAATGGGTGGTTAGTATAGATGAAAGGAGATTGGCCAGACGTAGACAATTGTGGAAACTGGGGGACAGGCATGGGGGGGTGTCATTATGTTCCTACTTTTGTGTGTTTGAGATTGTCCACCTTTCCATGTTTGTTTATTTATTTATTTTTTTTTTATTTTTTATTTTTTATTTTATTTTATTTTTTTTAAAGATTTTATTTATTTATTTGAGACAGAGAGAATGAGAGACAGAGAGCATGAGAGGGAGGAGGGTCAGAGGGAGAAGCAGACTCCCTACCGAGCAGAGAGCCCGATGCGGGACTTGATCCCGGGACTCCAGGATCATGACCTGAGCCGAAGGCAGTCGCTTAACCAACTGAGCCACCCAGGCGCCCCTATGTTTGTTTATTTTTAAAGTAAATACGAAAGGGGACATTGAAAGAGGAACGTCACAGGCCAAGCAGTTGCCAAGGTGGCTGTCAGGCCTGCCGTGTGTCAGCTGTGGGCAGGCTGGCTGTCACTGCCCTGGGCCATCTCCACGCCCACCCCCCCATCCTGCGGCCACCTCCCAGGAGAGAGTGATCTCAGTGGCTGTGGCCATCTGAGCCTGGCTTCACTGCCGTTTCCACGGGGGAAGAGTTGGCTTCTGTGGGCCAAGGTAGGAAGAGCGGGTAATCCCATGTGGCCGGGCTGTCGGCCCTCCCGTCACCAGAGCACTTCAGAAAGCAAAGAGCTGCAGTGTGGGAGAAGCAGGGTGGAGAAACCGAGGCTGAGAGCTCACTGCAGGGTAGGATAAGGGAGAGGGGATTTCTGGATCAGAGGCTGGGGAAAATCCTGACCAAAGGGGTGGACGAGAGCAACAGATAAATCAGGCAAAGCATCTTCGAATGCAGAGCTTGATGAAAATTGAAAGGCCCTGCAAGGAGGATGTGTGCTTCTCCTTTGCTCGAAGACGAGCCACCTTGGAAATGGCTGGTGCCCCGAGAAAAGATCATTTGTAGGCTCAGCTGTTTAAGAACAGGGAACACATTTCCCGCGGGGGCACTGTTACATGCAGTGTGGGGTTCCCAGGTTCCCCCCTAAATTTTATTTATCCAGTTTAACTGTTGAGCATTTGCACCTGAAGTCGCTAAGACCATTATAAAGGTTCGGCAAGATAGACAACACTGGAGTTACACTTCTGGCCAGCAAGGTGGGTGCCTGCAGCCCTCAAGGGCTGTGAGGAAGACTCAGCGGGGGAGGGAGCCCTTCCAGATGGCAGTGAGATTGGAGGTGAATACATGGCAGGGGCAGGCACAACCCCTCTGTCCTCCTTCCACATCTTTGTGAAGGAAAATTCTGAAGTGTGCTTTGAAGCAATTGCCAAATTAGCCTTGAAGGAGGCCCCATGAGTTAGGAGGGAATGTTAGGAGCAAGGCCAAACCCATCCAAGACAGACATAAATGTTCTGAGGATGTGATGTGCTGAGCTGGTAATCATCCTCCAGGGTTTTGGGATGCCTCCAGGTGACCATCCCCACCCCATATCCCTTCAGACTCTAGCCCCTTGGCTCCCTGACTGATTTCTCACTTCCACGTTTGTCAAAATTGCAGGGTCACATTGACTCTTATCTTTGTTTTTATTTTTGATGTTCCAAACATGGCATTCCTCAAGCAATCTTTTCTACCAGGCCTGTAACTTCTTCCTGAAACCAGCATCCAGAATGCAAATACCAGATCCATTCGGCAGGTTCAAAAAATAGGTCTCTGATGACTTCCTTATTTCAGGAAACATTGAATTAATTATTTCCACTCAGGAAAATACTGTATTGGAACCCATTCCTGCTTCTAGTCCCCACGTGAACACCAGGAAGAAACAAATGAAAAGCAGTCTTAGTGCATGCAGATCAAAGGAGAAAAGGAACTCATTTTCCCTAGAATGAAACTTTAATAATTAAAATAATAAAGAAGATGGGTTTCCTTGGCTCCCTCCTATCCACTCCAGCAGCCACTCACTCATTTCCCATTTGCCTCTTAGCCATGAACTGTTCTGTATCAGTTATCTATTGCACAATAATGCCGTGTAACAAAACATCCCCAATTTTAGCAGCTTAAAACAATAACCATTTATTGTTGCTCATACGTCTACAGGTTGGATGGCTGGTTCTGGTGATTTGGGCCAGGCTTGGCTGAACTCACCTGGGCTTACTCTGTGGCCAGCTAGTTGGTTCCAGAGCTAGAGTTAGTGGATTTAGCATGGCCTCGAGTAAGATGAGTTGGCTCTATTCCACAGATTAGCCCATGGTTGGTCTCTTTTCCTCCAGCAGGCTGGTCCAGGCTTGTCTTGATGATTGAGGCAGGGATCCTATGCAAAGACCAGACACATTCAAGGCTTCCTGAGGCCTGGACTCTAAATGGCACATTACTACTTCTGTTACATTCTGTTGACCAAAGCAAGTCACAGGGCTAGCTCTGATTCAAGGGGAGAGAAAACATACTCTACTTCTTAATGGGAGGAGTTGCAAAGTCATGAAGCCAAGGGGTGGGTACAGGGAGGCCATTAATTGTGGCCATGAATACCATCAATCTATCAGAAATGCCAATTTCTTTTTAATTGTAGACTTAGTCCAATTTCACATATTAGTGAAACTCATTCAGATTCGACTTCCAGATTCCCAATTCCTAGAGGACTGGGAAAGCAGAGCATGCCAACCTTCTATAATCCTTCTTCATGTGACAAACATTTCCAGAGCTCCGACCCTGTCAGGTCCCTTGCTCAGTAGGTCCTGGGGAAATAGAGGAAAATGACAGTCCCTCGACCCTGAAGTGCTCAGCTCAGCAGGAAAACGGGGCTGTGAACAGTGAGAGCAGGTGAGAGGCAGCCACTCAGTTCCCGTGGGAATCCCTGGGGAAGTAATAGTTGGTCTTGAGAGGTGAGTTAGAGTTTTCCAGAAAGAGAAGGAAGGTAGTTTATTCCAGAAATCTCAAGGATGAAAAGATGGTTGTGTTTTTGGGAATATGAGCTGCTTGCAGGGAACAGGATGTCCCACACGGTGAAGGGACTCATCTGCCCTTCAGTAGAGTATACACCTTTATTGTGAAGGATATGCAAAGCCACCGGAGGGTGTAAGCTGCACTCTTGTGCTTTTTGGAAGGATCTCTGGGGCAGCAGGGAGGTGGGGGGACAGCTGAAGACAGGGAGACCAGCTGGGAGACTATTTCCATTTTAAATCTATCCTTTCAGGTTGAAGTTTCTATGACTGTCCACCTGAAATGGGGAGATTCTCTGGAGCAGCTAAACTTTCGTGGTTGCTTGCTTAGAATTCGGCTAGTCAGTTTGCGGTGGGGGCAGGGCCAGAAGCTTTGTCCTTCTCTGCTCTTGACTTGACTTCATAACAGGTTAGCTTTTAAACTTCTAGTTCATTCCAGACATTACGCCGTTGGCCCCGAGAAAGAACGCGGCCTCCCTGACCCTGCATAACATTTTCACTTTCTGGGAAACACACCCTGTGCGTGATTAGGTGAGGGAGGCATACACAGATCCTTTATGTCTCAAGCCTCCCTTCTGCGGTCCCTTCCCTTGTTTATGCACAAAGGTTCCAGCCTGTGACAAGCCCCAGGCGCAGTTTTCTTCTTCTGACACCTCGTTCAGCCCTCCTGAGCCTTCTGATTCCAGCCCTTCTCTTGCAAACCAGGTTGTCAAGAGTGTCATGGGAAGTGGGACAGGCAGAAGAAATGGCCGCCAAAGATGTCCATGCCCTGACCCCTGGAACTTGTGAATGTGTTATTACATGGCACAGGGGAACTAGGGTTCCTAATCAGCTGACCCGAAGACAGGGAAATTATCCTGAATTATCAGGTGGGGCTCAATGCAATCGCCAGTGTCCTTAAAAGTGGAAGCGGGGTATAGGAGAGGGGGCAGAAGGAGGCAGTGAGAGAAGATCTCTGTCTGACATCGCTGGCTTGCAAGAGGGAGGAGGAGGGCCATGAGCCAGGAACGTGGGTGGCCTCTAGAAGCTGAAGAAGGCGAGGAAACGGATTCTTCCCTGGAACTTCCAGAAAGGACCATAGCCCTGCCAACCCTCTGATTTTGGCCCAGGAAGACTCACATCGAACTTGTGGACCACACAACTATAAAATAATAAGTTTGTGTTATTTTAAGCCACCAATGTGTGGTAGTTTGTTACAGCACAATAGGAAACCAATACAGATGTGTGAGTTGACAGTGGCCTCCTTGGCGACAGGGTGTCCACTATCTCCCCGTTACCTATGTGATGTCAGATGCTCAGGGCTCAGGAAGTGCCTTGGGAATGGACAGGGCTGACTGAGAGGCAGGAGTTGACATCTGGTCTCTCGAGGCCCCATCTGGCTGTGTGACCATGGGTGAGTCCCCTTACTTTCCAGTGACTTAATTTCTACGTCTCTAAAGGAAGGACGTCAGGCCTCATGCCCTTCAACGTTTGGGTGACTTTTGAGTTGACTCATGATATGTCCCTTAACCTCCTTTTCTCTCCCAATAGCCACCAGTGGGTGAGTCTCTCCCTTCCGCCTGGTCACACCCGTGAAGTCCAATACCATCAATCTCAAATGCCAAAGTCATTAATTAGTCAGCACCTGAAGCTTTCATCAACTCTGTTCTCATCACCGTCTCTGGGGCCCCCTTGTTTTTCATGGGTCCCCTGTCCACAGGTTCAACTTGGGAGTCACGGTAGGTAGACATTGCTGCTTGGACCCCCCTCATCCTCCAAACTCTGGGACAGCACCTGGCCCATTGTCAGCAATGAGTTATGTGGCAGGGACTCCTACATCACGATTTTGCTTATGGTCAGAGCTAGGACACCCCCCTGGCCCGTGATGATATTTTTAGTAGAGCTTTGAATCTGAATCGTTCATTTCCTCTGGCAGTGTGTGGCTTCTGGGTCCAGCTTCTCTATACAGTGTTAGGGGACAACTACTGAATCCACGGGAAGAAAATAAAGCTCTGTGTTCTTATTTACTATAAGAACTATGTCACAAGTATAGGAAGATATTCATGGTACCATCTGTTTTCCTAATCCTTTTACCTTTGTTTTCAGAGAGTAACGATATGTCTAAGTGCAGATTCAACTTAGAGGAAGTTTTTTTTTCCATTTAGTAAAGAACTGAACCAAATTATTGCACATTACCTCCGTGTGACACTCACACAGTCTACGTTGTTTTAAGGTTAGAGATGTTTTGTCTTAGAGCAAATTCTGGCTACCCATTAGAATCACTCAGAGTATTTAAAACCCAAAGCTGGACCCCAGAGCCCCTGAAACATTGGGTTAAAATCATTTGGTTTATTCATTCTTTAAAGATTTTACTTATTTATTTGACAGAGAGAGAGAGAGTGAGAGAGAGCACAAGTAGGGGGAGGGGCAGAGGGAGAAGCAGGTTCCCCACTGAGCAGGGAGCCCGATGCGGGGCTCGATCCCGGGCCACTTAACTGACTGAGCCACCCAGGCGCCCCTGGTGTGTCCCCTTCTGAGAGCAGGTCTGACTCCCCTCACCCACTCTGGGCTGCCACGGTTGAGAGGGAGTCCAGTCACACAGCGCATCTCTTTCCTGGGTGAAACCCCTCGGCTAATTGTTCACTCAAAGAAGAGTGAAACATCCCTGCTTCCGAAGAGCTGCTAACAACCAGCTGCTAACTAGGTGGCACTCGAAGTTCACAGACACCAATTCCCATAGCAACCTCAGGGCACTCTCACGGCCTGCCCCTGATCCAAACTGCTTTAGCAGGGGGTTTTGAGAGAATCACATATTTTTAAGACAAGTTTTAAGCATAGTTTTTATGTAGATGTCAAGGGGTTCCTCAACTGAGGCACTTGGATGAGAAAGTTGTAAAACTACTCTGATGTGACTGACTCCCAAAGGCTGGGAGCAGAAGGACACGGGCGTAAAGGCAGCCAGACTGCATCCCATGATGCAGGGGGACATCCTAGGCTTAGCATCGTGTTTGAGAACCTTGGACAGACCTCCACGCACAGTGCTGTTTGGGTCGTCTTGCCAAATCACAGAAGCCATAGATGCATGATGTCAACACTGGTATGAGCCCCCCAGTGGCCTGATGGGCACAGAAAGGTCACATCTTTACTTAGCCCCTCTATTCTGCCACCTCAGGGCCTTCTGATGAGAAAACAATACATTCTCCTCTTTCTTGGGCACTGAAGGGGATGAGTCAGTTTCTCCCCAGGTCCTCTTCTGGGAGAACAGGATGTCTGGCCCACTAGAATGGATTATCCGGGTACAAGGGCTTCTTGAAAAAAATGGATTGGGATTTCCCTTGAAAAAGGGAAAATACAAAATAAGCCAGGAGCAGCTTGTGGTGCCAGAAAGTGAGGAAGTCCTTGAAACACAACGGAGACGTGTGAAGAGAGCACAGGAGCCAACTTGAAAGGGCTCTCAATAGCCAAATCTGGGGAATTTGAGCAACAAAGTAAATAACTATGACAATGGATCATGACCCATAGAGGAAAATGAACATATTTTGCTAAGTGAAAGAAGCCAGATCCCCAAAGCCAGCTATCCCCAAGCTATTACATGAATCCACTTATATGACATTCTTGAAAAGGCAAAACCATAGAGATGGAAAACAGATCAGTGGCTGCCAGAAATGGGGGGTATGGGGAGGGGTTAATTACAAAGGGGCAGCAGAAGGGAATTTTTTGGGGGGGATGCATCTGTTTGTTTCATGACTGTGGTGATAGATACAGCTCTATACATTTGTCAAATCCCATAGGACTACAAAGCACATAGAGTGAATTTTACTGTATATAAATTTTTTTAAAAAATTAAGCAGGATGTGTGTTCCCCAAATAGAACACAGATTGTTACAAACGAACTCAATACAGATGAATACTATAACCACACTGAAAGGGGGGGGTAGAAAAGAACTAGCTTGGGGGCACCTGGGTGGCTCAGTCGTTAAGCGTCTGTCTTTGGCTCAGGTCATGGTCCCAGGGTCCTGGGATCGAGCCCCGCATCGGGCTCCCTGCTTGGCGGGGAGCCTGCTTCTCCCTCTCTCACTCCCCCTACTTGTGTTCCTGCTCTCGCTGTGTCTCTCTGTCAAATAAATAAATAAAATCTTAAAAAAAAAAAAAAGATGATTAGATAGACAAATGGTGAGCATTTAATAAGACCTGTAGATTATATAGTAGTGTTGTATCCATGTTAATTCCCTGGTTTTTATAATTGTATCGTGGACCATGTAAGATATTAATGTTTGGGAAATTTTTTTTAAAAAGATTTTATTTATTTATTTGAGAGAGAGAGAGAGAGTGAGCTGGGCCGGGGGGTGGGGGGGGCAGAAGGAGAGGGAGAAGCAGACTCCCGGCTGAGCAGAGAGCCCGACACGGGGCTCCATCCCAGGACCTTGAGATCACTACCTGAGCTGAAGGCAGGCACTTAACCGACTGAGCCACCCAGGCACCCCTAACATTTGGGAGATTTGAGTGAAGGATTATGGCAATTCCTTTTTGTTCCCCAGGTTTATTGAGATATAACTGACATAACATTGTGTAAGTTTGAGGCGTTGCAATGTGATGATCTGACATAATTAGATGTTACAAAATGCGTACCACAATAGGGTTAGTTAACATCTCGACTATGTCACATAATTACTTTTTTTTTTTTTGTAGTGAGACATTTAAGATTTACTTCAAGCAACTTTTAAGTATATAGTTTAATATTGTTATCTATAATCACAATGCTCTACATTAGATCCCCAGAACTTATTCATCTTCTAACTGGAAATCTGTACCCTTTGACCAATAGCTCCCCATTTCCCCCATTCTCCAGCCCCTAGCAACCACTGTTCTACTCTGTTCTATTAGCTCAGGTTATTTAGATTCCACATTTAGTTGAGATCATGCAGTATTTCTCTGACTTATTTCACTTAGCATAATGTCACGTTCCATCCATATTTTCACAAGTGGCAGGATTTCCTTCTTTCTCATGGCTGATAATATTCCTGTGTGTGTGTGTGTGTGTGTGTGTATCTCACATCTTCTTTATCCATTCATCTATCAATGGACACTTAGATTGTTTCCAGACCTTGGCTATATAGTAAGTAATGCTGCAGTGAGGGCGCCTGGGTGGCTCAGTTGGTTAAGCGACTGCCTTCAGCTCAGGTCATGATCCTGGAGTCCCTGGATCGAGTCCCGTATCGGGCTCCCTGCTCGGCAGGGAGCCTGCTTCTCCCTCTGACCTTCCCCCCTCTCATGTGCTCTCTCTCTCTCAAATAAATAAATAAAATCTTTAAAAAAAAAAAAAAAAAAGTAATGCTGCAGTGAATGTGGGAGTGCAGATATTTTATCAAGATCCTGATTTTGTTTGCTTTGGATATATATCTAGAAGTGGGATTGCCAGATCATATGGGAGACTTTTGTCTTTCCACATTAACTTTAGAATCAGTTTGTCTATATATAAAATAGTTTGCTGGGATTTTAATTGGATTTGCATTGAATCTCTAGACTAGGATGGGAAGAATTGACAATTTAACAATAATGAATCTTCCGATCTGTAAACACAGAATATCTCTCATTTATTTAGATCTTTCTGATTTCTTTCACTGGTTTTGAGGTTTGCTGCATATGGATACTAAAGATTGTTCATTAGATTTATATGTAAGCATTCCTTTTTGGGGGTGGGTTTGTCAATATAAATGGTACTGTGTTTTTAATTTCCAATTCCAATTGTTTGTTGCTGGTTTATAAGAAAGCAATTAATTTTGGTATATAAACCTTGCATCCTGTGACCTTGCTATAATTGCTTATTTTCTGGAGTTTTGTTGTCAATTCTTTGGGATTATCTACAAACAAAGGCAATTTTTTTTCTTCTTCCCAGTCTCTATGTATTTTATTTCATTTTCTTCTCCAATTGCTCTGGCCAGAATTTCTAGTACAATGTTGACTAAGAGTGGTGAGAGGTGACATTCTAACCTTGTTCTTGATCTTTGGGAGAAAGCATCCTGTTTCTCACCATTGAGTATGATGATGTTGGCTGTAGGCTTTTTGTATATGCTCTTTATCAAGTTCAGGCAATTTCTATTTCTAGATTACTGAGAGTTTTTAATCATGAATGGATGTTGAATTTCATCAAATGCTTTTTTTTCTAAACAATTGGCATGATTATGATTTTCTTCTTTAAAGCTTGTTTATATGGTGGATTAGACTGATTTTTGAATGTTGAACTAGCCTTGCATACCTGAAATAATTCCCACTTAGTTGTGATGTATAATTCTTTTAATACAATGCTGAATTGATTTGCTAATACTTCGTTGAGGATTTTTCATATTCACGAGAGTTATTGGTCTATTATTTTCCTTTCTTGTAATATCTTTATCTTGTTTTGGTATTAGAGTATGCTGGCCTCATAGAATGAGTCAGAAAGCAAACTCTCTGCTTCTTTTTTTCTGGGCACTAATTTTAAAAATGGCTCTTATCATTGGAATAGTCAGAATTTATGTAGATTTCCAACATGTTTTTACTGTTGCTTTGATCAGTATTTCTTTGCTAACTGTTTCATCTGTCATTCCATTTCTTCATTAAATGTACATATTTCTCTTAGCAGGGATCTGTATGAAATAAAATCACTTTGTCTTTGTAGTCTGAAAATGTCTTTATTTCATCATTGCTCTTTTTTTTTTTTTTTTTTTTGAGAGAGAGAGCATGAGTGCAAGCAGACTGAGGGGTAGAGGGACAGAAACCTAAGCAGGATCTGTGCTTAGTGTGAAGCCTGACACAGGGCTTGTCCCATGACCCTGAGATCATGAGCTGAGCTGAAATCAAGAGTCAGATGCTCAAATGACTGAGCCTCCCATACACTCCTTCACCTCTGCTTTTGAATAATAAGCCCGAGTATAGAATTCTCATTTATGAAATTTGCTGTGATTTTCCCTCAGCCCAGTCATGATTATTATTCCACTATTTTTGGTATCTATTATTGCTGCAAAAAAGTCTATTGTCGATCTGAGTAGACTTTTTTTCCTAGTACCTTTTAATATTTTCCCTTTATCCCTGATGTTCTCAATTAATGGGACCTTTTAAACCTGAGGACTCATGTCTTTCCTCGATTTTGGGATATTCTTAGGCATTTCATTCTTGCGTATCTCTTATTTTCCCTGTTCTTCATTTCTGGAACTCCTTTTCTTTTTTTAAAAGATTTATTTATTTATTTATTTATTTGAGAGAGAGAGAGCAAGAGAGCACAAGTTAGGGGAGGAACAGAGGGAGAGAGAATCTCAAGCAGACTCCCTGCTGAGCATGGAGCCCGACATGGGGCTCAATCTCAGATCATGAAATGAGCCGAAGTCAAGAGTTGGATGGTTAACTGACTGAGCCACCCAAGCACCCCCATTTCTGGAACTCTTATCTGGAATTGGAGATCTCACCTTTTTTCCCATTATTTTCTATCTCTACCTCTTTAGGTTGAGTCCTGGGTAATTGCCTCGGTTGTATCTTATAATTCATTTACTGTAGTTTTTAACTGTGTCCAAACTGATGATTATCCCTCTGTTTAAATTTTTAGTTAAATGATTATTTTTCCATTTCAATATTTTTAGTTAGTGCTTTTCAATATCTGCCTGTTTTTGTTTCACAGCTTCCTCTTCTTGATTTATGAATACCATCCCTTATTTTCTCTCTGGGGATTTTGAGAATATATATTCTTATTATAGTTCTCTTGTGGTGTTATCTACATTTCTGCCAGCATGAATTTTCTCATTTGCTGAACCCAGTCCAGTGTTCATAGCACTGGATTGACTCATGTGTTTTGCCATTTTGTCTGAGAACTCTTCTTTCAAGTGAGTTTTTCCTCACTGTTAGGTGGTTTCCTGGTTACACATTCTTAAAATTTGATCTTAGGGTAGTGGTCTAATGTTTCTTCTCTGGGCAGAGATTAAATTCTGGATATTAGGTGTGAGTCAGTTTTCAGTCATGCAAGTGCCCCTGTGTCATTCTCCTGCTGTGGGCAAGAGGTATATTTTTGGTTCTAAATCTAATAAGCAAGCGATTTGAGTCCCTATTCTTGAGCAGAAAGCATGATTTCCAGCCTTGGCTTCATACCCAGGGCTGTCAGGTTAGTCTGCTCCCACCCTGAGGAAAGTGAATATGGCTCCCATTCTCAAGCAGGCATGGGGGCCTTTGCCCCCAGCTCATATCTGACCTTAGCTCTCCATGAGTTCCCAGGGGCAGCCATTATAGCTAAAGATTTTCGTTGTATGTGGGGACCTTCGTCTTTCATTTATTTCTGTATTTGTAGTAGAAGAGAGTGGTTTCAGTCAGTGCCATCTTGACTTGGAAGGTCTGAGTTATTTCTATAATGAAAAAATACACATTCTAAGATAAACATTATGTATAAAAGAGCTGGCTCTAGAGACATGTGATACAGCACAACGATTAAGCACATAATCTTTGGAGTCAGACAGATCTGGGTTTGAATCCTAGCTCTGCTACTTGCTAGTTGTGCAATCTTGAGCAAATTATATAATCTCCGTGTGCCACTTTCCTCCTTGCACAATGGACATAACAACACTGCTTGGGCTAACTTGTGAGGACTGAATGAGACAATGCATTTAAAACCCTGCATAGCCTGGCACATGGAAATTCCTCTCTCCCCTCTTCCCGGGTCCTCACCTATTGGAATGGATGTGGGAAGCAGGCAGAGGAGACCGAACGGGCATTTCTATTGCTGGTGGAGTTGTTGGAGAACAATAGGAATATTAAGTAATGGGTATCTTTCCAAAAAATGATGCCTCTTGTCATCATTAATCCATTTTCAACAGATTGTGTTACTATATCCAGGTCAACATAAAGAATTTATTACTATACGCAGCTTTGTTGGTGCCCCTCCAATAGTTCATTTGCATAAGAAACATTTTCAAAATATGTTGGTATCTTTTGGAGATTTCAGAAGAGGAGTTTGTTGTTTGTGTGGATTTTTTTCTCGGCCTCTGGGTGCTTTGCATGGTATGGAGCAGGACTAAGACTGGAAGAAAGCATGGCTATGTCGGCTTGAGTAAGACGCTAAATGTTAAGAGTGATGTTGTGATTTTTTTCTTATCATAAGCTAATTAGTGTGTAATTATAATATTTCATAAAATAAGACCCAGACTCAAATTTCCTCCATTTACTAGATGCCTTCACTAGTCCACAACAGCCTAGACATGTACTGATGCTCATATTTTATACTTTCATCAGCTAGACACAAGTAATCAGAAAACTCTTTTTAAAATAAATGTAAATCATCTCCTCTCTTCCTTTTGTCATATATAAGTATACACACATATGCAGACAAGCAAAACCACAATCACAATGTTTTTGTATTTTTCCCCCTACAATCTGGACTCAGGGGCTCATCATCATCATCATTATTATTATTATTATTTAAATTGTGGTGAAATCTACAAACATAAAAATCCCCATGTACACCATTTTAAGTGTGTAGTTCAGTGGCATAAAGTACATAACACTGCTGTAAAACTATCACCATCCATCTCCAGAAAATTTTCACGAAAACACAATGTTTTGAAAACTATCAATTTTATTACGTACCTCTCGTTCAAACAGAACAGCTAAAGAAAGAAATATAGACAGAGAGACATGGACACTCTTAGCTGCTACATTTCAGAAGTAGTAAAGTAACCCGCGTTGAAAAATCTCTTTCTATTTTATCATTCCTTGCAAATCCTTGCAAATTCCTTGCTTTGTGAAAACAAAATTTAAAATAGAAAACAAATACTTGTCCTTGCTGGTACATAACAACCAGAGTTTATAACAAGGCAACCATTTTATAGCCCTCCAAGCTCATTAAAACTTCATTCTTCCTGTTGTATTCTATCTTTTGGACAGGTATATAATTAAGATAGATGGTGTGTGTGATCCTAAGAGCTCCCTTATTGGAGAATGTTCTGGCCAAATTCAGTTTGTTACATTATATTATTGTTTTTTTGTTGTTTTTTTTTTAATGTCGCTTAGTATCATACTTCTTAGCTGTCTCCATTAATATCAAATCTAGGTATTTTCCTTTCTAAAATGTTTTCAACCTTTGTTATATCCACTAATTCTGAGATGTCTGAATTTTACCACTGACTGGATAGATCTTTTTCTGGTATTAAGTGTAAGTTTTAAGGCAGTGAAACATGAACTGAACTATGTTTGTGGTAGTTATCTTTCACTTCTTCTGTATTTTCTTAAAAATTTTGTAATCCCGTGAAAATATGCCAGGCCATCTTATGAGAGCATGGTATCCAGAACTCTATCCTCCTTCTTGGAGTTTAAGAATGTTCTAGAATAGTATAAGGTAGGAACGGAGCGTCCAGGATCAGGAGAAGGGGACTATGCGAAATCTCTGGCATGAGTGGTCATCCCCTCCTGGGCGGTCACCAGGCAAAGGGCTGGCTGCGGCATAAAGGAAGTCTTGCCCAGGGAGCGGCAGCTGATACAGTCTGCGAGCCAACATGGTGGCTCCCAAAGTACTCCTCAGTCCCCTTGCAGTGGCCTTTACATCTAGTTTTTCTCATTTGTTTCAGTGGTTTCTTCACATCCACCCACCACGCTCTGCCCTCAGTCTCTTCTCCTCTAGTCTAGAATAATATTTTCTATTCCACCAGAGCAAATCCCACAGCTGTGCCTCACATTGCCCAAACTTTGAGCCTAGGCCTAGAGACCTCCAAGTTCAAAGGCCTTTGAAAAACCACCACTCTGAATTCCTTTCTTGTCTGCCTCCCACCGGGTCACATCTCACCCTCAAGCCAACAGCCAAACAACAGGGGCTTGAAAAGGGGAGGGACAGCTACAGAGAGCAGAAAGAAAGGGGATTTTTTTCACGGATATTTCAAAAACATTGTCCCACTGTGATGTAGAGAAGTAGATTTTGTCTGATAGAAATAAAATATAGGGAAGCCTGGGTGGCTCAGTCGTTGGGCATCTGCCTTTGGCTCAGGTCATGATCCCAGGGTCCTGGAATCGAGCCCCGCATCAGACTCCCTGCTCAGCGGGAAGCCTGCTTCTCCCTCTCCCACTCCCCCTGCTTGTGTTCCCTCTCTCGTTGTGTCTCTCTCTGTCAAATAAATAAATAAAATCTTAAAAAAAAAAAGATAAAATAAAATATAGTCAGGCTCTCTACTGGGGAAATTGATCTGCAGAATAGCAGTCTCTCTCTAGCCTCAAAAGGTAGTCTCTTAACAATTTTTTTAGGAAAAAAAACCCCAATAAGTTGGGACACCTGAGTGGCTCAGTCGGTTAAGCATCTGCCTTTGGCTCAGGTCATGATTTGGGGGTCCTGGGATCAAGCCCCATATTGGGCTTGCTGCTCAGCCAGGATCCTGCTTTTCCCTCTACTGCTCCCCCTGCTTGTGTTCTCTCTCTCTGTCAAATAAATAATTAAAATCTTTAAAAAAAAAAAAGAGAATTTGCTATTGAGAAACATACCTTACAAAGAAAATATTATTAGAACTTTTAAAAATGCCAAAATTGGGTGCCTAGTTTCCCCCTAGAGACTTTGATTTATTGCTCCAGGGGTGGAGCTCCAAACAAAGCTAATTTTTAAAGTTCCCCACGTAGTCACTGTAGGGCGGAAACCCTCTGGATATAAACAGGGCCAACTCATTCATTAGACACAGCATGTACACTGCTCAGGCCCATAATGCTTTCAGAAATCCACAAAAATGTTTAATTTCTTTTAAAATTAGAGGAGAAAAAATGAACATTCAGGTGGAAGAACATGTTTTACTATATAATATTAACATACTTTATACCAATGCATTTGTAAAATATCATTTTTTTAAAGATCTTATTTATTTATTGGACAGAGAGAGACATAATGAGAGAGGGAACACAAGCAGGGGGATGGGAGAGGGAGAAGCAGGCTTCCCGCGGGCAGGAGCCCAATGTGGGGCTCGATCCCAGGACCCTGGGACCATGACCTGAGCTGAAGGCAGACGCTTAACCAACTGAGCCATCCAGGCGCCCCATTGTAAGATATAATTTTTAATATTTTTTTGGAAGAAGGGACCCACTATGCCAAAGTGCCCAGGTACCGCAGAAGACCACGTAGCCCTATAGTAAAGGAACTATGTAAGGGTACATCTTTCAGTATCCTTAAATATAATTATTCTGTTCGCATTAAAATACATCAGTCATGTTTAGACCTCACACTGGCAATAGTGATGCCTAAATTTCCTTTATCATGTCCTGTCCACTTCAGATGGTTCATGGTGGTCTCTATCCCACTGCAGTGAGGCAGATGTAAATTCTGCTTTGCTGCCAATGATAGCCTAAGAGGCATTTTTGAGTGCCTAGTCTTTTATCCAAACATTTAATGCCATGTTCGATTTGGAGCCACTGGCCTTGTCCCCGTAGTTTCAGAGACAGAGTGGACTGGAGGCCTCAGAGGAAGAGAAGCTTTGTCCCTGACTGAGAGGCCCAGGGTGACTCTTGTCCCCGCCAATGTAGAGGCTCTCCACCCTGGCTGTGCTGGCCCCTGATGCCCAGCTCAGCTCCTGCCTGGCCTCTCCTGCGGGCAGAGCTGCTTAAGGCTGACTTATACACAAACCTCTGCTGCCCCTTTTCCTTCTTTCTAAGCCCGCATCCAAAGCTTAAAAGTCATCTTCATTGTGTTGGCACAAATTCTGGAAATCATATGGCGAGGGAAAGCCCTATGGACACCAATATCCATGTCCTTATATTTCACAGAAGGGTCTCAGGGCTGGGAGGGACTGATGTATCAGGCATGGAGGGACAGCTCCAGGCTGGGTTCTGTGGGCATGTGGTCCCCTCTGAGCCTTGGGTGTGAGACTAAAGCACATGGGGCGAGGGGACAGTGGGGGGCCCAGTGCCTGGGTAGCTCAGTCAGTTAAGCATCTGCCTTCAGCTCAGGTCATGATCCCAGGGTCCTCACATCAGGCTCTCTGCTCAGCAAGTAGTTTGCTTCTCCCTCTGCCCCTCCCCACCACTCATGCTTGTGCTCTCCATCTCTCTCTCTTTCTGAAATAAATAAAAACAATCTTTAATAAATGAATGAATAAATAAATAAATAAATAAAGCAAGCAAGCCAGCAAGCAAGCACACAGGGGAAAACTGCCCCAAACCACCCATCTGGAAACTCCTCGTGGCCGCCCAGGCGCTAAGGTCCCCTTGGCTTCGTGCAGGGCGCTGGAGAGGCGAAGACCAACACTGTTCTGAAATGAGGGAAGGAAGTCTTGGGATGAATCTCCCTAAATGCCTTCCAGTCTGACAGCCTGGGATTCTCCAGCAAAGCTCTGGTTCTGATAGACCCAGGAGCCATAGAGATTGCTTCTTCACATATTCATTAAGGAGCTGGTCTTGGGCAAGTTGTGTGACTTTTCTGAGCCTCAACTCCCTCATCTGGAAAATGGGGATAAGAACATCTACCTTACCAGGTGGTTCTGACATTTAAATGTGAAACGTGAGTTCCTCAGACTGCCCCAGAAATCCAAGTTCCTGCTACAATCACTGTCGCCTTGACCACAGGACTGTAAACAGAGGGAATCACCAGCCTGTGGACTTCAGCCTGCTCTTTAGTAGACCAACTCACAAGCCCTATGCCAACTCTTTCTAGGTTCTAGAAAAATAAATCATATCGACTTTTGCAAGATAAACTAAATTCTAGTTTTTGTTATTTCAGGACTAGCTACCAATTAATCCCTTGATACTTTTTCTTTAGACACACCCAGAAAGATGCATTCTGGAAGGAGAACTCCCTTGTTTGAGAGCTTTGGCAATCCTAAATGAACAAAAACACAGCATTTATTTATTTATTTATTTTTTAAGATTTTATTTATTTATTTGACAGAGAGAGACACAGCGCGAGAGAGAACCTAAGCAGGGGGAGTGGGAGAGGGAGAAGCAGGCTCCCCGCTGAGCAGGGAGCCCGATGCGGGGCTTGATCCCAGGACCCTGGGACTGTGACCTGAGCCGAAGGCAGATGCTCAACGACTGAGCCACCCAGGCGCCCAAAAACGCAGCATTTAAAAACAGCTCATCTGGTGTTTCAGGTCTCATCTGTTGCCCAGGTGGTCTGAGAATGTGGCCCGCAAGATGGCTTAAATGACCTATGATCAAGTAATCCAACCCCCTACAAATGGTTCATTAATTTGCTACAGAGAAATTGTGGCCCACAGAGTTAAAATTAAAAAAAGAATTTTTTTTAAGTTTTGTTTTTAATCTTGGAATTTGAGCTATCCTGACTTTGGCCAAAGTGTGGTGAAAAGGCAAGGCTTTTATATACTAGAGTTGTTTCGACACAGCCAGGGACACTCTGGGGATAATATTTAACAAATGCATCTTCATTGAATTCATATCAGTGGTGTCAGAATGACCGAGGAGACAGGGACTGTGAACTTGTCCTGTGTCTAATAGTCCCTCCCTCAGCTGATCGCTGATGAATTCTGCCTTTCCTACTCCAGACAGGCATGACAAGCTTCTAGAAAGTTCAGCCCTGCTTGGGGACAACGGAGCCACTAAATGCACATAAAATTCTTTTGACTATGCTGGATCCCTCTAATGTTGCTATTTATTCTCTCTTGATTTTTTTTTTTTTTTATTGTGCACATTGAGACACCTGTGGGAAAAATTTGTGGTCCCCTTAGAGGAAATCCTGAAAGGGCAGTGTGGAATCAACTCAACCATGTTTCATTTTTTTTCTCCTCCTCTTTCAACATTTTCACCTATATGATAGGGACATCCTACCTTTAAAGTGAATAAAAAAATAAAGTGACGGTATCTTTATCTTCCTGTCTCCCCCAGAATAAGAATGTGTTAATGGCATATTCAGCTTCATTAACTTCCTCCACACTATACACAAACACATTTGTTTTTCTAAAGGCTATTTAGGATCTTTAAATAGTAATTAGACTCCACCTCTTCCCTGTGGGGTTCATGAATATCACCTCCCTTTAGAGACCCTGGGATCCAGGCCACGGGATTATTAAATTACTAGTCCAAGTCCACGGGGCAAGTTTGTTAGAATCAGATGGGCGGGGCTATGCCCTGGTCTGGCCACAAAATGATGAACTCAGAACCTGTTCTCAGTGGCATTTCCTGATGGCTAGGGTGTGCAGGGACTAGCAAGTGTTTGTTTATTCATTCATCAAACATTTACTGGACACCGGCTATGTGCTAGTGGCGGGAGACTCAGTGAGGGAACTGGCCCTCTCCTTGCAGTTAAGGAGCTCGCCATGTGTGGGGGGACTGAGTTATACGTAAATATGTGCTGTGATAAAACTCTGCAAGGCAACGTGGGTGGACAGAGGAGGAAGGACTTGAGCTAAACCTTAAAAGATAAAGAGCCAGAGGGAAGGACGTTCTAGGTAAAGGAGCCTCGAGAGCGGGCCCAGAGTATAGGGGTGAGGTGGGCAGGGGCATGGCCCCTTGTTGAGTTCTCTGGCAATCCGGGCCAGAGCATGCACGGCTTTCCACACCTCGCCAAGGGGTTAGAGTTTTTTCCAGTAGGCCGAAGGAAGATCCTCGCAAGTTTGCCAGCCCACGGGACTCTAGAACTTCAAACAGAAACTTAATTGTTGGGGCGCCTGGGTGGCTCAGTTGGTTAAGCGACTGCCTTCGGCTCTGGTCATGATCCTGGAGTCCCGGGATCGAGTCCCGCATCGGGCTCCCTGCTCGGCAGGGAGTCTGCTTCTCCCTCTGACCCTCCTCCCTCTCATACTCTCTATCTCTCATTCTCTCTCTCTCAAATAAATAAATAAAATCTTAAAAAAAAAAAAAGAAACTTAATTGTTTGCTATATTAAGTATCTTCTAGCACCTACAAGAGTGAACACCTGGACAAGTGAATGGTTTGAGGCAGAGATTCTTAGCCTCATGTGGAAAGGGTGGACGGTCTAGAAATGAGATAGGGCAGCCAAGCAATAGCCTCCCCTCTGCTCTGGCTCAGAGCCAGGCCTTGCTGGGGAGGGCACAGCTTGGTCTCACTGGATGGCAGAGAAGTCGCTGTGGTGCCAGGCTGGTGGAACTTGCTAGACGTCTGACCTCTAGGGTTCCAGGGCAGTCACTCCACCATGAAACAGCTTGGGGGTGACGCAGTGGGAGTAGTACCAGGAGAAGCGGCCGGCTGGCTGCCATAGCTGTAGGAGGCAGGGCCTGAGGACCCACACGCACTGTGAGAGCTGTTGCTACGGGATGGTTCTGTGCAAACCCAGTGTCACTGAGGGCTGTCAGCTGCCCCCCCCCCAGGGAGCGCTTTTGCCCCAGGGAGCTGGGGTGGGGAGTGTAGGCCTCAGGGGCAGTCCTTGCTGGACTTCTGGGAAAATACTCCAGCTCTCCCCCCGCCCCCCAGACCTCCAGGCTGTGAATTCTGGGGGTGGGGGAAGCATTGAGGACCTTCTCCAGAGGCACCATTACACCCTAATGGTGGCTGCCTCCTTCCCTCTCTCACGTTTCCTGCTCCCTCACTCCACTTCTGGAATAACCACCGGACCCATATCCTGTCTCAGGCCCCACTGCCAGGGCAACCCAAACTAAGGCTGACTCTTCCAAAGGCTCCAGCCAGAAGTCCCCTTTCCACCCCCACTTTCTTCCCAAGCAGAGCTTCTCCACTTCAACCAAATAAACCACTTTACTCTTTTCTGCTTTACTCACTTCCTCCTGTTTCCTGTCTTGCATGTCTGAGCTCACCTTCTACAAATGTCCTTCCGCGCTCCCTTTATTATCCGCATTCCCTACATCCTCACAGTGGGAGCCACAGGAAGCGGTCCACGATGCAGCTTCCCTCCCATGGCCCCTCCTGTGTTCCGCATCACTACTTCTATGTTATTCATCCCACAGCATTACTCTCAATGTTCCTGCATCATCTTTTCCATGGACACAAAACTGGGTGGAGAAAAGAGGCGAGTTTTCTTTACTCTTCCTCCTGAAAATTTCACTTCTGGCAAGTTGCTGCAATTGACAAAACAAAAACAATAACAAAACCCCCAAACCAAACAACAACAACAACAACAATAACAACAACAACACCTCTTTCTACAGGCTCAGTAGCAGCAGTTAAGGGAGACTTACATTGAATAAAAATAAAGGAAGGATGCTTTTCAAAATTTCTGAAGCTTTGCCCGGAGAGAAAGGTTTGCTTTCAGTTAGGGCTGAAGGGGCTTGAGCATGCAACCTGATAACAGCCCATCAAAAGGCAGTTTCTCTGATAAACTAATCTCTACCCCCTCTCTCTCCTCACCCTCAAAGGCTCCCCTTATTTTTGTTATTGGCAACATAGTTGCCTCGAAGTGGGTGGGAGGGCAATTGCTGATTAATGCTTTTTATTTTTATTTGTAATTTTTTAAAAAGATCTTATTTGAGAGAGCGTGCACAGCATGAGAGAGAGGAGCGGGGAAGGGGGAGGTACAGAGGGAGAGGAAGAGACTCCCCATTAAGCCTGGAGCCCGAAGTGGGCTCGATCGCAGGACCCTGACATCATGACCTGAACCGAAGGCAGACGCTTAACTGAATGAGCCACCCAGGCGCCCCTGATTAATGCTTTTAAAACACTTAATAAATATTTACTGAGCACGTACTTTCTAGAGCTCCTTGTGCAAGGATCTAGGGAAGAAGTAAGATTAATGACATTCGGCACCAGGCTCTCCTTCAGGAACCACTCACCACTGGTAGCCATCAAAGGTTTCCCTGGGTCTTCCCGATGGCTGGCTGGCTCTCGGCTCTCAAGTACCTTGGCCGCTGCCCTCAGCCCCCTCTGCCCTAACTGAGGGCACGGCACTCTTCTCTCCTGGCACCTGGTCTGACCCTCACTCTCCTTCACCCTGCACCTGGACGCTGCTCACATCTGGCCCTCCACCTCCCACCCCCACCTCCCGCTGCCTGTGGGCTATTTCCACTGGAAAGTGCCATCATTACTTCAGAGCCTTCCACAGCTCTCATAGAAAATCATCCTTATTTCTGGTGCTCCAAGCCACGGGCCAAAGTCTGTATCAGCTTTGTCTTTGCCTTTTGCAATCCCTCCCTGCACACACCTGGTTCCCAAGTCTCGTGGCTTCTTTTTGGAAATTTCTTTCTTTCCTGTCCCACCCTGCGTCAAAGCCTCCTCATAGCTTTGCTGGTTCCTAGGCTGCAAGTTTCGGCCATTCCTGGTCTCTAGGGCCTTTTAAAAATGCCTTCCCTCCTTAAGATGCAAGTTCTCTTCTAACCATTTTGCAGTGTCCAAGTACTGTTGGTTAACTTGAGCCCCCTCACTGCAGTATTTCATGCTTTTTCAAAGGCATCTGTCTGGCCCCATTCCCCTTTCTAGTATGCCTACAACATAATGATTCAATATTTGTATTGTGAGAGGATCACCACAATAAGTCTAGTTAACATCCAGTTACAAAGATTTGTGTGTGTGTGTGATGAGAACTTTTAAGATTTACTCTTTTATTTTATTTTAAAGATTTTATTTATTTATTTGAGAGAGAGAGCACAAACAGGGGGAGGGGGAGAGGGAGAGGGAGAAGCAGACTCCCTGCTGAGCAGGGAGCCTGGTGCTATGCGGGGGGCCTAATCCTAGGACCCCTGGGATCATGACCTGAGCAGAAAGGCAGACACTTAACCGATTAACCAACTGAGCCACCCAGGTGTCCCAAGATTTACTCTTTCAGCAACTCTCAAATATGCAATACAGTATTATATATAGTCACCATGACTTATTTATGTAATAACTGGATGTTTGAATCCTTTCAGCCATTTGCCACCCCACCTTCCACTCCCCACCCCCCATCTCTGGCAACCATCAATCTGTTCTCTGTGTCCATGAGCTCCTTTTAAATTTTTTTAGATTCCACGTATAAGTGAGATCATATGGTAGTGTCTTTCTCTGACTTACCTCACTTAGCATAATACCCTCAAGGTCCATCCATGTTATCACAAATGGCAAGATTTCCATCTTTTTTAATGGCTAAAATAAAATTTGTATATATATCATTTATTCATACACACATTTGTGTATGTTACATATTCATCACATTTTCTTTATCCATTCATCCACCGATGGACACTTAGGTTGTTTTCATATCTTGGCTATTATAGATAATGCTGCAATGAACATGGGGGGGGGGGTGCATATATCTTTTTGAGTTAGTGTTTTCATTTTCTTCAGATAAATACCCAAAAGAGGAATTGCTGGATGATATGGTAGTTTTATTTATAATGTTTTGAAGAACTGCCATATTGTTTTTTAATATGGTTGTACTAATTAACATTCCCAACAATGCACAAGGGTTCCCTTTTGTCTACATCCATACCAACAGTTATTTCTTACCTTTTGGAGAACAGCCATTCTAACAGGTGTGAGGTGATATCTCATTGTGGTTTTGATTTGCATTTCCCTGATGTCCTTTGCATAGTGATGTTTACAACTTTTCATGTATCTGTTTGCCATCTGTATGTCTTCTTTGGAAAAATGTCTATTCAAATCCTCTGCTCATTTTTAAATCAGCTTGTCTGGGTTTTTTTTGTTACTGAGTTGTAGGAGTTCTTATATATTTTTGGATATTAATCCCTTGTCAGATATATAATTGGCAAATATTTTCTTCCATTCACTATTACTTTTTAAAGCCTTTTTTTTTTTTTTAAAGATTTTTATTTATTTATTTATTTGAAAGAGAGAGAATGAGAGACAGAGAGCATGAGAGGGAGGAGGGTCAGAGGGAGAAGCAGACTCCCTGCTGAGCAGGGAGCCTGACGCGGGCCTCGATCCCCGGGACTCCAGGATCATGACCTGAGCCGAAAGCAGCCGCCCAACCAACTGAGCCACCCAGGTGCCCCTAAAGCCTTTTTATATTGTTACTTGAAATTACTGAATTTTCAAGTGTCTACTTCATTCAGTATGTCCGCAACCACTAACTTACCAATTACAGGTCGCCTGATATTTCCACGTTTTCTCAGGCAACCTTCACAACCTGGTGGGGTAGGTATCCTGTTCCTCATTTCATACTTGGTCTCAAGCTCTCCCAGCTGGCCAGGGGCGTCCTGCAGTTTCCCCTGGACTGGGCCTAAACTAGATGCTAGAAATCTGCTTTCCAATCCCCGTCCCACTACTATCAGCTGTGCGACCTGGGGCACCCCACTCCCCTGCCTCCCTAGCAGGGACAGACTTTTATTTTTGTTAGACTGGAAGTGGCCTCTATCATCTGACACCCCTCCACCAGGGTCTAGACATAGTAGGTGCTCAATAAATATTTGTTGAGTTGATTGCAGTGGAAGAAAAGTTACACTTTAAGTTTCTGCCCAGTTGGGGTTAAAAGGGCTGCAGGGAGGGGTAAAGCGAAAACTGGGCTCAAGGGCCGCGGGGTGGGGGGGGGAGACAGGCAGGGGTTGGGGGGGGGTGCTGCGAAACCGGGAATTTGGAAAGTTGGCGGCTTGCAGGAGAAAGACACCCAGCGATGGTGGAGGGGAGGTGGGAGGACATTCCGATCCCGGGCAGAGCGAGGACAAAGCGTGGTAAGAGAGGAGCGTGGGGCGTGAAGTGCGGTGGGAAGAGGTGCCGGCGCCGGGCGGCGCGTGCGGCCCAAGCCCCAGTCGGGGTGCGGAGGGGAGCAGCTGGCGCGCGGGGCGGAGGCGGGGAGCGAGGGGGCGCCTGTCCCGCGGCCGCCCCGGCTGCTCTCGCCCCCGCGCGGCCCCCTGCCCCTCCTTTCCGGAGGGCGGGGCGGGGCGGGCTCGCCCGGCCTCCTGGCGGCGCCGCGGCCCCTGCACTCCGGCCGGGCTCTGCTGGCTGCGGCGGGAGCGGGACCTGGGCGGCGGCGGCGGCGGCGGCGGTGAGTGAGGCTGGGAGCGGGCGCTGGGCCGGGGGCCGAGGTGACTCGGAGGCCGGAGGGGCTGGGGCTCCGCCAGGTGCGCGGAGGCGCGTCCGCCCTGCGGGCTGGGGACCGTGCCGCACCCGCCGCCAGGCGCGCGGGTGCCGGGGCTGGAAGGTGCGCTCGCGGCCCGCCGCCCTGCCCAACAGACGGTGGGGACTCCGTGGGGAGCGGCGTCGGGGCTGGGGGGTGGGCCTCCAGGACCTACCGCCCTGCAGAGAAGAGGGATCGGCAGCCTTCGCACCCTGCCTCGCCCCCCGGGTTCCTGTGACAGCTGCGAGGGAGCCGAGGTCCCAAACGGAGCACCTCAGCCCCTGTCCCACCCAGTTTTAGTTTCTCGGCGTGCTCGTCCAGACCGTCCCTTGCAGAGAAAGGGCTTGTGGCCGCGGCTCTCTCCCTGGCCCTCCCCGTCCAGGCAGGTCTTCCCTGAAAGCCTGTCTTACAGCACAGAACCTTGCTTTCCAAGGGACTTTTCCAAGTTGCATCACTCCTTGGCCTCTAGACAGGTGCTTGGCTATCATGTTGGAGTTACACGGGATTTTAAAAAACTTTGTGTATTTACTATGTGCGGACCCCTTCACCCCAAGGAAGCAGTGCCCTTCCAACGCTGTTCAAAACACCTTGAGAATTCTTTTGGGGCACTGGTTCTCAAACTTGGCAGCATGTCTAGAGAGTTTTAAAAAAATACTGATGCCTAGGTCCCACCTCTAGAGATCCCCATTCAGTGGGTCGGGGCTGGGGGTGGGGGGGGCTGCCTGGACAGTGGAATTAAGAAGCCAGGTGATTCTAACGTGCAGCCACATTTGAGAACCGCTTGTTTGGCGCTTGCTCCCAGAGCTACTTTTTGTACTGGGGAAGATCCGTGTTAACAACTCATCTCAGGCACTCTTGACTGCCTTGCTGTAGGCCACCTCTCCACCTGGAGGGCCTGTTGGTTGGTGCTTTCCAACCTTCGACTGCAGATGGTGCCTTTTTCTGGAGTATGCTTTGTTTCTGCCTTTCTGTTTACAGTAAATATTGCCTGGGCACTTTCTGTCAAGGAGTTGGGAGTGTAGGAATTTAAGCCACAAAGTCCTTGCAGGATCAAGGTTATAATACAGGGTTGTTATGCTCAGGCAAAACAAAGTGATAATTTGACTCATCTTATTTGGAGAAGATTTCAGATTAAAAGGAGGGAAAATACTTTAGGAATCCATTAACTTTTGGAGACCCTCTGCCACAGATAATGATTTTGCCTCTAAGTGTGAGGATTTGATCTTGGAGAAAGCAAGCTAACAAGATCCTTAAGGTTTTGTGGCCAATTTTGTGTTAATGTGCGAGCATTTGTGACTTAAGCTTATTCCCGTTGTGTGATTAAGCCCAGATGTAACACAGTGTATATTTCTTGTTGATAGAGTAATACCTGAATTACAGAATTGGTGCCTTACGGTAGCAATGCACAGCTGAGCTGAGTCCGTAGCCACGTTTCTGATGATCTTAAAAATGACAGGGAAATAGGACTAAGGAAAAATTGAACATGGGTATCAATATTGACTGAATTTGATCATATATATTTTATTAAGTGTGTTTTCAGTGTCCATGCTATTGTGACAGTCTGCTTGGATCTTGGTTAATTTTCTGTTGTATCCAAGTATAATGTTGCTACCTGGCCACAAACCAGTGGCTTTTATTTCTTTTTAGGTGCTGGCTGGCGCTCTATTTTGTGTTTTTCTTAGGAGCAGGGTGTCTTTTAAGAGAATACCCTCCAGAGGTGGAGAAACATTTGAGTTCATTTCTAGCCCCTAACATGAGTCAAAAGAACCATTCATTTTGAAAAATAAAAAATTGTGTAGTTCTGCCAGTTGGATTTTCTTTTTCCCACCTTCTGCTACCATACCCCGCTCCTATCACTGTGTTCAATTGCTGGAAATGGGGCCGCTGTGGGAGCGGTCTTAATTGTCTTGGCTTGAGAATGGAGGTTATGTGGAGTGCATGGTCTCACAGGGTGGCCCCTGACCTGAATCCTCAACCTTTGGGGAGCAAGACCATATGGAAAGTGTTTTCCTACTGTTGATTTTTTTTTTTTCTTCTCCTTGGACCAGGCCAACAAAATGAAGCCTGCCTTATTGTGGTATTGCATGGTATTGCATGGCTTGTAACCTTTCTAATCTTGTCGCCATTTTGGGGAAAAATGTTTATTTGAGGATGCTATTGAATTCTTGGTGTCTGAAAAGTTGCACTTGAACAACAGTGGTTACACTGTGAATATAATCGTGTATTCTTCCCCCCCCCCAAAAAAAACATAAGAAAGGAAAAATGCATGTTATCTGTGGCTCTAAACAGATTTATTGAAACGTTTCTCACTTGGGTCTTGCGGCTCTGATATTCTAAAATGATTGGAAGTAAGTGAAGAAAAATGAGAAGAAAGTTAGTAAGGGGCTTCTTCATTTTGAGGAAGGGTATACGACACTCAGAAGAATGATTTTTGATTTGTGTTACGAGTAGACTGCCCTATTGGTTTCCTCTTTTTTTCCTTCTGTAAGTAGGGACAGTTAACTTGCTTGTACAGTTGGGGTGCGGAGTGGTTAAAGAAATGTAATGGATTCCTTACCTGCCTTTCCCCCTGAAACCCATTTATCTGAGAGATGCCGTCGACCTTTAAACAACAGCAACAACTGATTTTGCGCTTTTCCTTTCTTTCCCCGCTCTGATCCGGGCAGTGCAATGGGAGAAGTTGGCATCAGCAGAGAAAAACAAAGTTCAAGGGAATTGAAAATTGGGTAATTCTCCCTGAATGACCAAGTGCTTATTTTGTCACATGGCATTGCTGTTATCAAGAAACAAGTAATGGCATGAAGACTCTGAAAATGGAAAAGAAAAAAAAAAAAGGGATGTGACAGGAGTATCACCACGGTTGCCTGGCTTTCACGTAGGGGAAGCTTCTGGGAGTTTGCAGTCCAGTGCCCCGGTTCCAACCTGCCTTTACCCTCCTCTGTCAGGCACTGCCCTCTGTCAGCGCCACACCCCCACCCCCCCCACCCCCCCCCCCGCCCAGCCAAGATTGAGACAGTGCCTCAATCTTAAATTCACGCCAGGTTTTTGTTTGTCGTTTGTTTGCCTCGATTACCGGCAAAGCTCCGCATTCCCTCATTGAGTTCTTGGTGAACAAGGTACAGTCCTTGACTTAGGGAGCTTGAAGTCTGGTGGAGATGAAAACTGTGGGTTATAGTCAACTGGGAGCTCTTATAATCACAATGAGCACAAAGAACTGTGAGGAGCAGCCAGGTAGCCCCTGGCTAGCCTCACCTGGGTAAATGCCTTTGCTTGGGTTTAAATTAGAATTTACTAGGTCTGACATCAAGGCTTTTTTGTTTTGTTTTAAGTGGGCTCCATACCCAGTGTGGAGCCCAACGTGGGGCTTGAACTCACGACCCTGAGATCAAGACCTGAGCTGAGATCAAGAGTTAGATGCCTAAGGGACTGAGCCACCCAGGTGCCCCTGGACATCAAGTTTTAAATGACTGACTTGAGTCCTTCCTGACAGAGAGGGGAGATGGTGCAGAGAGGTAGTGGGGAGTGAGGAAAGGAGGCCAGATTCTGGCAGAAGCATTTGGTTGAAGGAGCGCTTAACCAAGCAGTGCAGGGCATTCCCTGGGGTTGGGAAGCTGGCAGGGAACGGGGCTGGGTCCATTTGGGGCATGTTGGTAACTGGCAAAGTAAGCTTCGTTAGCAGTGGCTACGTCTGCTGTGGGGCGGACAGGAGAGAACTCGGTGCTTCTTTGAAGATGCAGCTGGTGTGCTTTTAGAGCAAGTGATTTGCTTACTGTCTGCAACTCCAGCCAGCATGCGACATTCATTCTTTGTCATTCTGTAGTCACTTTAGCTCACATTTCCTTGGACAGACTGAGAACTGGACTTCACACTGTTTTTCCCTCTGGAGGGTGGTTTCCAAACAGCTGACCCACTGGGCTAATAACCCCACGGTTAAAAGAGGAGCTACCCTTTGTTTATTGGCCCCCTTCCAAGCACCGGGTCGCGTGCTTAGCACTTGTCCTGTACCTACTCAAGAGGCAGGTGGCAGTGGCTTCACCTTACGGATGAGGAAGCCGAGGCCCAGTGAGGGGCTGGATCCTGCTGTAGCTCACGGCGCTGCAAGGAAGTAGCAGAGTTGAGGTTCGAGAGCCTTCAGGGTTTTCTACTGCTCCGTGTGCTTAAGCAGAGCTGATTAAGAAAGTATGTTTTCTGTGCCCTATTTTTCTAACATCCAGTCCTCTTAGGTCTGGATTGATTTATCATTTTCCTTTACTAGGTGATATGTTTTGCTTTTTTTTTTTATTTTTTATTTAAAGATTTTTATTTATTTATTTGACAGAGAGAGAGGTAGCGAGAGCAGGAACACAAGCAGGGGGAGTGGGAGAGGGAGAAGCAGGCTTCCTGCAGAGCAGGGAGCCCGATGCGGGGCTCAATCCCAGGACCCTGGGATCATGACCTGAGCCGAAGGCAGATGCTTAACGACTGAGCCACCCAGGCGCCCGATATGTTTTGCTTTTTAACGGAGAGGGTAGATTAGGCTGTTCAGAAAGACTCTGAATGGATCCCACATCCTAAGTGAGAGAGATCCCCGCATTTCTGCAAGCTCTGCACACTTCTGAGTTTCTGTAGTTAATTGGCTGTTGGGTAGGAAATTAAAAGCAAAATTCAGTGTTGAACATTCTGGAGCAAAATAAAGCTGTGCACATTCAATTCTTATTTATGTGGTACTTTCGACAAAAACAAACCTTTGCTGCATAGCAATTACCTCAAGCTCCTAAAATTACAGGTAGTAAGGGCTTCAAGGCCCTATGGGGCTATAATTAGGAAAGATGAGTTTAAAACAGGGTTAGTGAGTGTGTGTTCATTACTACAGTGGGTTGTAGCTCAGTATTTCAACCTGAGAAGGATCGGCTCCAGAGAACATTCGGAGGCGTGTCAGGGTAGGGTCATCATAGAGTTAGTATGTTTGGGATTAGAGCACAGGGCATTTGTCTCGAACATGGATAATTTCTGCCAGCCTGGCTGGCAGCCTTTTTGTTTATAGGGACAAATTTATTCCCTGCCACTCAATCACAGGCATTTCTGCTTGCCCTAGGTAGAGTACACAATGGTTCAGGTTGTTACTATGTAGTGTGGTGTGTTTTTTTTTTTTTTAAAGAAGTATAAAGCCCCCTTATTATTAATAATCGTTCACTGTTGCTTATCTTGCTTTAATCACAGAAGACTGAGGCAAGGTGACCATGATTTTCTAGTTTTGGCTTCAGGAATTCTCTTGGTTTTTACCTCTGACTTCCCCTGGCTCTCTATCCTTGCATTTTATTGCATTTGAAACAGGCCTTCTGCGTTCCCTTGTGAATCTACCGTCCATACCAGGGAGAGGGCCTACTGTGGCCAGGACTCCTCTCAGGGATCCTGTCACATCAGTATTGTTAGTCCCATTTTCCAGGTGAGGAACCTGGTGAGGTCTGGAGTCAGGTACTAAGTGGGAGTTTGGGGGTTTCAGACTCTAAACAGCTGGTCTCTTTGGACTTCATTTGAAAGGAAAGAGAAATGGCCCAGTTATCTAAGCCGTGAAGAGGTTCTAATATATCCTACGAATTAATATGTAACTTTGAACTTCATTGTAGCAGTATTGGTCACTTTAAAAAAAAAAGATTTTTGCCTAGGAGATTTTTATACTCCTTCTTAAAAACAGTGACTTACTCAGAATTACACAGTAGTAGCTGAAAAGTTGATTAGCCTCTCGCCTTGCCCTAATCTAATATCAAAAACCCGGAAAGTTTACTGAGAGAGTGATTACAATGGAAGCATTAGGAGTTGGAGAGGAGCTGATAGAGAAAGAATGGAGGGAGAGGTAGGAGTAGTTTGCAAAGAGACTGCAGGGTAGATTTTACCAAATTTAAAAGATTTCTTTTACTTGTGAGTTTCTGGTTTGGGGCTTGAGCCCCTTTGTTCCAGAAGTAGGCAGACAGGCTCAGCCTTGCCGCCCTGGGCCACCTGTGAATTTTTTTTTGCGGTGGGGAGGGATGGTGAGGGTGTAGGGTGAGAAGGAGAAAGAGGGGAAATGGGGAGTGGGGCCAGGATTAAAGCCACTGGTTGCCTGGTGTCTGGTCTGCTCTGGACTGGACAGCACTGGGTCCCTGCAGTGAGTCTAACTTCTTGGGTGTGAGGCAGCTGGGTGGTATACGAAAGAGAAGGGGCGGGGTGGGGGGGCGGCGGAGCGGGTGTCATCTTTGGATATCCCAGAGACTTGCCCAAGATCAGTAATTCTCATAATTATAGCAAATCCTCCTAGAGCACTTACTTCCAGCCCTGAGGGCTTTTAATATAGCAACTCTAGGGACCAGGTACTACCATAAACCCATTTTACAGATGAAGGAGACAAGGCCTTGAGACATTGGGTAAGTCGTCCAGGTTGTGCAGCTACCGAGTGGTGGGACCCAGGGTTCAGACTCGTCTGGCCCTGAGCTGTGCTCTTAATGACTCAGATAGCCTCCTTAGGCCCACGGTGGTCTCTGCACTGGTTCTTCATTTCTTTAAAAGGCCTGCTTGTGTATGCCTTTATCTCACAAGTAGAATGCCATTGGTCCCCTTTGTGAACGAGTTCCATCCCCACAAACCTGTAAGCAAACCTATAAAGAGGAGGGATCTGGCCACTGACCTGTATACTTGCATCTAGCAGAAAAGAGGTGTTTGGTGAAGTTTCATGGAAGGAGGGATGGAAGGCAGCTGGCCTTTGGAAACTTGATGTCCCTGTGTTTCTTCTCTCTCTCTCTAGCAGCTACAGTGATTTCTAAACAGAAAAGAAACAAGAGGGAGCACGGGAGAGTGTTTCATAAAAGTAATCAGAATTCCTGAAAAAAGCACATTTAAAAAAAATGTATTTCAGGTTCCCATGGCCATGATCTCATGTTTGTGCGTAAAGCAGTTACTGTTCGCAGGGCCTGCCTACCCCCCGCTTGCAGGGGGCTTTGTGAGGAAGGAGGCCCTTCAGACTCTCAGACGCTTGTTGGGGCTGCTCTTATCGGAGAGCCCGCAGAGCATATTTTCTTTGGGGCCGAGCACCAAATACCAGGCGGCTTTGGCCCACCGTCTGTTTTGCTAGGGCCACAGACATAGAAAGTGGTTCTGTCCCTTGTGTCCTCATTCCGTCTCCAGAATTCGGGGCGGGGTGGGGGGAGCGTCTTCCCTTCGCCGGGAGTGTGGAGTCCTGGGCAGCTCCCCCTTCCATCCAGACTTGTTCCTCACCTGTAAAATGGGGGTGTAGTGCCCGCCTCGTAGAGTTGTTGGGGCCACGTCTCTTTGACACGAGAGACTGGCTCTCAGGTGGGGCCCCGCTGGGGACAGGTGGCGATCTCTGTAGACATTCTTGGTTGTCAGACTGGGGGTGACGGTGGCTCCTGGCATCTGGTGGAGAGAGTCCAGGGTTGCGGCTAAAGACCCCACAGTGCACAGGACAGCCCCCACAACAAAGAAGCATTTGGCCCCAAAAGTCGGTCGTGCTAGGCTGAGAGCCCTGGCAAGTGCGAGCTCTAACAGCGGTGGCTGTTTTTCACATTTCTCACCAAAGGGAGCCAGGGGGACAGAGAGCCCTCCTTTCTTAAGTAGGGAGGAGGAGATGGAAATTAACCTTTTCTTGATGCGTCTGGGTTTCCCCACAGGTGCCCCTGAAGTGTGGGAAGAGCTACTTTCCTCTCCGTTAAGCGCTTAGCTTCATTTGTAATTGCGTCTATTTACATATAAATAATACATATACATTTACAAATAAATAGTTAATATGCTAAAACCCTTAACATCTCGGGGTAGTTAAAATCTGGTCTGCAGGAGCCGGGCTTCAGATCAGTGAGCGTGTGGCTTCAGATCAGCCACAAACCTTGTGAGGCTTGCTTTTCTTTTCCATAAAAGAGGACAGGTTCCCCTCCTATCTTATGTTGTTCCAGGACTAAAGAAAGCAAAATGAAGTAATTTTCACATGTGCCCATGTGAAAATAGCTCTACACATGGGAAGGTACGGTATGGGTCCTGAGGTGTGCCTTTTGGTCGTGTTTTTCAGAGAACCCCGTTCCTAAGTGGCCACTTGGTAAATGGCACTAAAAAGGATTCGGGCTCGGTAGCCAAAGAATGCTGTGTTGCTGGCAAGGTGGTAAACTCGGCCGGGAAAACAGTCCTTCCCCCCGGGGAGCATGTGATTCAGAGGCAGTGCGGCCTGCGGAGGTTGAGAGGACGCGTGTGGGCGTGAACCACCTGGTCACCCTACCTCTAGGTTCACCCTTTGGCTTTTCCCTTATTTGTTCTCTGACCCTGGGCCAACTCCTTGACCTTCCTTACACCCCAGTCTCATCACCTGTGAAAGGAGGCAGACGATGACACCACCACCACCCACCTGAGCACAGGTGTAGGGAAGTGACGCGTCCTTGAGAAGTGTCCTGGAGTGTGTGGTGCGCATGGGGAGCTTAGCTCCATAAATGCATTGTTATTAGTAAAATAGCATTATTTATTATTTTGGCCTATAGCATGTGTAATTTTACTCAGGTGAGGAAGGGACGGCTCTTGGGTTAGGAGCTGAAGAAGGTTTTCTCTGGAGTTCCCGGTATCTTTTAACATTTCAGTGTCACAAGACACATAACATAAGATTGGCCATTCGAGCTGGTTTGAGCAATTTAGATTTTAAGTGGCATTAAGTACGTGCACAGCACAGCGTTGTGCAACTGTCAGCACCATCTAATTCCAGAACGCCTTCGTCCGCCCAGAGGGAAACCCTGTCCCCACAGAGCGGTGGCTTCTTGTTCCTCCCCCGCCCGCAGGCCCTGCATCCCTGCTTTCCTCTTCGGCTCTGCGGGCGGCGCCTGTCCTGGACGTTTTCTGTACATGGGGTGCTCCACTACGTGGCCTTTGTGGCTGGCGTCTTGCACTTCGCATCCTGTTTCCCAGGCAGTCCAGCCAGTTCCAACACTCTTGCCTCTTTACCTGGTCTCTCCCGAGATCAGCTCACGCCTCCTTTTCATTGGCCTGTTTTTTCCCAAGTCCTGTCCGGTTTGCAGGCATTTAATGTCTTTCTTCCTTTCTTCCTTTTGGCCCTTTTTGGCCCACCTTCTTTTTTCCATGGTTCCCACCCAGTGATTCTAATGGCCCTTGAAATGAAGATTGGAATGAAGTGCTCAGCCGGGTTCTTGGTGCTGCTGGAGAGCAGGTCCTATCAGGGATTTTGTTTCTGTTGAAGAATTATCAGCAGGCGTGCACACAGGAGTGGGAGGGAGGGGGGGAAGCGGGGGCGGGGGGGCTTGAGCTGTCCCCAGGACAGCGTGGCAGGTTTTAAAAACAAGTGTCTGGAAAACACCTACCAGGCCCCTTTCATTCCTGTGTTTAAAAGCCTTCCACAATGAGAAGTGGCCCTCAATTAAGTTGGTTAATAAAAACCTCCCCCTGTTTTAAAGCATTCTTGGGAAGTGTTTACATTGAACCCCACTGTGGGCTTCTAAATGAGAAGCTGTGGAGTGAGTGATCCTTAACCTGTGACTTTAATAATATCCTTTGCTTTAGATTTCCAGGTGGAGGCCTGGGCCAGATTTGTAGCTTGTCATTGATCCAGACAATCTTGACTCTCTCCCTGTCCCTCCCCCTTCAGCCAGACCCTTAGAAGATTGGACAGGCCTAAAGCAGCTCAGAGATGCAAACTAGCTCCCTGGCGAGGGACCAGGCTGAAAGGGGGTGCTGTGTTCCCCACAACCCCTGTTCTGACCTTTAGTAACAGGATGGAGGGCTTCAGTAACAAGAGATGAAAGCATTTAGGAGAGCAGCTCAGGGCTTGTGAGGTTCTTCTGGGTCCTTCCACCAGGATTTGGAGTTTTCTCGGGCTAAGGAGGCCGTGGGCCCTTAGAGGTGAGGACGCTCTGCTTTTTGCTCTGATTCTGGAGAGAGAAATAGGGCCCACCAAGAGGAAGCACGATGCTGGCTGCTTTTGGGGGCTTACAGAGTTTCTTTCTTTGGAAACTTTAGAAGTTATCACAGAGATGCATTCAGAGAAAAGCTATGTCCTGAAATAAAGGGCCCTCTAGGATGCCTTCCCTTTGTGCTGCCTTTCTGGGGACCCGAATTATGCTGGCTGAGGGCAGGAGGGTGGGAAAATCCAGAATCACAGGCACAGGTTGGGATTTACCCAGAGGCAGCAGGGCCTGGTGGTTACCAGCCTGGACTCTGGCCCTGGGCTGCTTGGATCCAAATCCTGGCTTCGTTACATGAGTTAATATGTCTAAGGTGCTTGGAGCAATGTCTGGATAGGGAGGTGTATATGCGTATGTTCTTATTATTCTGGCACTTTGCTTTTATGAATTCCCAGTTAGAATTGTAGAAATCCTTCTTGTTTTCAAAGCTAATTCACCTCTGTACCCGGCAGGCTTGTGCAATCCATGGTAGAGAGTGATATCACTGGACCCTTAAAAGGCATGACCTGCAGATGGAGAAATCATGCTTGATGAGTCTATTAAAGTTCTTTGAGGGAGAAAATAAATGTGGGGAGAAGGGCAAACCCATGGATACAGTTTTAGAGTTCCAAAAGACCTTTGAGAAGACTTCATGCCCAAGCCTATCGAATATATGAGTCTCCCACAACTTTCTGTGTGGAGGAGAATTTAAGAAGGAATATGGCTAAAAACCATCTTCTGTTTGTCCTCAATAAGAGGAGAGAGGGGAACTGTGAAATCTTCACATTGCAGTTGAAATGAAATCGTTTTAAAAGTAAGA
>NC_138377.1:86874816-86946238 GCF_054177405.1 Leptonychotes weddellii
CTGGGTGGCTCAGTTGGTTAAGCGACTGCCTTCGGCTCAGGTCATGATCCTGGAGTCCCGGGATCGAGTCCCGCATCGGGCTCCCTGCTCGGCAGGGAGTCTGCTTCTCCCTCTGACCCTCCTCCCTCTCATGCTCTCTGTCTCTCATTCTCTCTCTCTCTCAAATAAATAAATAAAATCTTTAAAAAAAAAAAAAAAGTAAGATGCAAAAATGTTAGAGTTAAAACCATAAGGAGTTCTGTGGTTTTCTTTTTTTAAAAAAAATTTTGGGTGCTATATGGATATGTCAACTATACTTTTATTTTTATATTATTTATTTATTTATTTTAAGGATTTTATTTACTTGAGGGAGCGTGAGCGCACAAGCAGTGGGGGAGGGGCAAAGGGAGAGGGAGAAGCAGACTCCCTGTTCAGCAGGGAGCCTGACGCAGGGCTCCATCCCAGGACCCCAAGATCACGACCTGAGCCAAAGGCAGACGCTTAACTGACTGAGCCATTCCGGCGCCCCTCAACTACACTTTTAAATAATTCATTTGTATTCTGTGGCTACACCTCAGCAGCCAAGGGTTGGGACTAGGAATTGTGTGTGCTGCTTCCCATGCTATAGATCATGGGTGCTCAGTAAATATATGTTGAATGAATAAGTAAAAATTAATAGAACCAAGGAGTTCATTAACAAATAACTTAAATTCTGTCTTTTTTTTTTTTTTTTTAAAGATTTTATTTATTTATTTAATTGACAGGGAGAGAGAGAGAGACAGCATGAGAGGGAACACAAGCAGGGGGAGTGGGAGAGGGAGAAGCAGGCTTCCGGCTGAGCAGGGAGCCCGATGTGGGGCTCGATCCCAGGACCCTGGGATCATGACCTGAGCTGAAGGCAGTCGCTTAACCAACTGAGCCACCCAGGCGCCCTTAAATTCTGTCTTTTGAAAAATAACATCTCCTTTCTGTATTTTAATTAAATAGTACATTTGTAGAAGGAAGTAGATTCCTCCATTAATAAATATACAAATAGGATCACTTAAATGCTCAGATGCTGAATTTCATCCCTTCTGTGATTTAACCTAGGACAATAAATGAATGAATGAAATGAATAGAAGCTTTGTTAACACAGAGCCCTCTAGCCCAATAGGATTACGAACCTTGGAGTTTTGCTAGACTAAAAAGACACTGGCAGGAATTAGTCGCCTTTGTATTTTTTGCTTTTCTCGGCTCCCTGTGGGTTAGTGTGGTGCCACATGTGTAGAAGTGTTCTATATGTTTGATGAACAAAGTAAGATCTCCTTAGAATAAGCACAAGTGTTTTATTATTGCATGTCTAATATGTACCAGGCAAACTTACCATTGTCTTTGCTCTTAGAGTGGTTATAGTAACTTTTCCTGCATAATAGTGCTGGGTAACAAACAACCCCAGATCGCCATGCCTCACAACCACGAACATTGATTTTCCCACTTGGTCATCTGTTGATTGGGTGTGGTTAGGTTGACCTAGGCTGGCCTTGGCTGGGCCAGACTTCCATTTGGCTTCGGTTCTCTTCCTCATTTGCTTATTCTGGGGCCCAGGCTGAAGGGGCAGCAGTTACCTAGTACATGTGCATCTTGTGGTGGATCACGGTGGCATAAGATGTCAAGTGGAAATGCATGATGGCTCTTAAGACTTTGGCTCATAACTGCCAAATGTTTTGCCAACATTTCACTTGCCAACAAACACATGGCGAGATCCATTATCAGTTGGGTGGGGAAGCATGCTTGGTCCATTTTCGTGGGAGGTACTGCAAAGTCAAGTGGCCAAGAACGTGGACATGTTACCCCATTATAGTGGAGTGAAGCATGGGAGAGCCTGGAAAACCAGCCTTTGGGGAGCTTGCTAAACCTAGGCCAGCTGGGTGAAGAATCAAAGATGTTTTGTTCAGGTACCAGCTTAGGCCTTGGTAGTTACCGTAAATTAGCCTGACATGCGCTGACTCTTGGCTCGCTGAACGTCATTTCATATTCATTCACTGTGCTGGTGCTCCTGAGAGTTCCGAGTATCTGTGGGAGGGGCAGAAGTGATGGGCTGGGTTTCCTCCTGGTCTGCTGTCACGACTTGATCTGCTCCTACCGTGATGGCAGGAGAGTGACAGGTAGAGCAAAGAGGACAAAGAGCCAAAGTACCTGGGGAGGCGGGGGGTTTGCCTTACCCTTCGCACGGTCCTTTCTCAGCATAGGTCCATGGGAGTGGGCCTAACTCCCCCTTTACCAGGCAGTGACGCTTGATTATCAGGGCCTTCTTGCATGCTGTCCCATCTTTATAAGGACCCTGGGCCTTCATTTCCAGAGTCTTCCTTTTCTGTCTGGAGAAACAGGCCTCAGGAGGGGGGTAGGTGACTTCTCTTTAGCCAAGTGGCTCATAGGTAGCAGATCCAAGCTAGGTCATCCTCGATCACGGTCTAGGGCTTGTCCTTCCCCATGCCCGTGACTGTCTCAGCCCAGGCAGAGAAGTGTGCCTGGCTTTAAGGCATTACAATATATCCTGGCCCTGTGATGGCGGTGTCTACTTTCCAGAAGGAGTCGGCTCAACCTTGTGCCTCAATGCAATGCCTTGGGAGGAGCAGAATGAAATTTTGGCCAAGAAGAGCCAGCCTTTGTGTTACCTCTTCGTAGGGTGTCCTTTTTAAATGAAGAACTGTCAGACTCTCCGAGAAAAAAAAAGACTGGCCGTTAAGTGAAAATGCACAGAGAATAAATGGGGATGAAACTCCTGTGAGCTAATGGGGTGAGGAGACACGACGCTCCTACGTACCACGGGGGGGGTCATAAAGCCAGTGGACTTCTTTTTGGAGAGCAGTTTGGCAGTGGGGATACTTTCACCAGCAAGTAAATAAAACTCACTTAAAAGTGGTTTAAATAGCAAAGACATTTATTATCGCATGTAAACCAGAAGTCCAAAGGTAGGGCACTTTGGGCATTAGTTATTATTATTATTATTATTATTTTTTAAAGATTTTATTTATTTATTTGAGACAGAGAGAATGAGAGACAGAGAGCACGAGAGGGAGGAGGGTCAGAGGGAGAAGCAGACTCCCCGCCGAGCAGGGAGCCCAATGCGGGACTCGATCCCGGGACTCCAGGATCATGACCTGAGCCGAAGGCAGTCGCTTAACCAACTGAGCCACCCAGGCGCCCTGGGCATTAATTAATGGAAGACCCAGATGCATTTCCTCTTTTCTCTTGGCCAGCCTCAGTGTTTGGCCTTTGTCCTCAAGCTTCCCTCTCCTATGGTCCTGTTGTGGCTGCCGCAGCTCCATCCTGTATCCTCCTATACAGTGATGTCCAGAGGCGGGAAAAGAGGAAAGCAGAGGAAACCTTTGCTAGGAGTCCCCCGCCCCTTTGGCAAAACTGGCTTAACTGGGTCAGATGCCCACCCCCGACTGACGACTTGCATGGGAGAGGGGGCTCCCGTGGCTTGCTTAGGCCAATCTGTGGGTTAGACAGAGGCCCATTCTTCCCTGAAGCACATGGGTACTGGGAGGAGAGGGGTCGAAACTGGAGCTTTGCTGGCCAGGGGGAAAGGGGTGGTTGTAGGCAGTCAATGGTGTTGGCCACAGCATTATCTTTCAAAATTAAGAATATATATGTCCTGACTCGACCCTTCCACAGTTAGAAATTTATCTTGCGGATATACTTGCCCAAGTGCTGGCAAACATACAGAGATACTCATTGCAGCATTATAATAGCAGAACACTGGAAATAACCGAAGAATCTAACAATAGTGGACCGGTTAAATAAATTAGTACATTATGGAATTGAGCGAATCTGTAAGTACTGATAAAGAAAAATTCACAAAATCTATTATTAAGGTTTTTTTTTCTTTTTAAGCAAGGTGCATTGGTATGTATTGAGATCCCTTTTTTTTTTTTTAATCTTAATTCTTGATTGCAAAGATAAATTTCTGTGAAAAGTCCCAGGAAACATGTTTATTTCTGGGCTATGAGATTGGTGGTATGGTTGGGAAGGAAAGTTTCTTTTTCATTTCATGCCCTTCTTGACTGTTTGAATTTTATAAAAATCACTGTATGTATTACCTTTATAATAAAGAAGGAAATGATAGGTATTAGAGTGTGCAGGAACTTAAGGAGAGGAAACCATGGTCCTAACGTGGGCATTATGAGGGGATGGGAGTGCCATTTGGCTGTGTGTGATTGGCCTGAAGGGAAGTTGGGGAAGGAGAAAAGTCCAGGAGTGAAACAGGGTCATTTAAAAAAAGAAAAATCTCCCTTGGTATCCTGTACCTTGCCTTACACATAGTAGAATCAAACATACATTTGAAGAATGAATGAATATTTAGATCAAGACCCAAAGCAGCTTTAGGAAGTGCCAAAACCCAACTTAGCAGCTCAAGTCAGCAAGAAAGTCGATTCTGCTGGAAACTTATTTTGCAAATAAAATATGGCTTCTGTTTCCTCCTATTTCCTTGAGCTCCCAGAATCTAATTCATTGCGAAAAATCAATCTGAGTATGCAACTTTCTATTCATCATCCATCTCAAACTGAAGCCTACTGTGCCAAGTTCTGAATAATAAAGCTGAGTAAGGTTTTTACAACTAAGGGTAGGGCAAAGACAGGAACCACCATCATATATTAACTGTGTTTATAGTTGCAGCTTTAGTGGAGAGGTATCTGGATGGTCTAAATAGAGCAATTTTTTTTTTTTTTAAGCAAAATAAGGCTCTCCGATACTCCAAACTAACAAATCAGAAAATTAATTATGTCACTCTGATAATAGGAAGAAACCAGATAATATAGTGAAATGGGGATTTTCTATTTGGCCAGTATTAGTAGAGAAGTGTGAATGTCCTTATTAGTGAAATGAAAGAATTATACGTAGTAGTATTTTCAAGTAGAATTCTCTGCCGTGTGGAAAGGTAAAGGCATAAGATTATTGGAAAGTCTTTATATTGGAGAGTGCTGGGCGAAGGGGCAGTAGGGTGCTACCATTCTGTTGTGCTGATACTCTTCATAATTCCTTTGCCTGAGGGCTCTCTCTGAATTTGATTCTTATAAATCAAAGAAAGAATGTTGTAACTGACATTTCCATTAAGTTGCTTTTAACTTTTATACCCTTGGGTTTTAGCATTTAACTCTCTGTAATGGCCACCGGATGCCCACTTTATTCAGACAATAAAGATACCGTTGAGCTGTGGTAAGATCATTTCCTTTGGAATAAAATGAAAAGCTTTCTGTGCTCACAATTGGAGGAAAATGTAAAATTTTAGTAGGCCTTTTCTGCTAAAATTGAAAAGAGTCCATGTTTGAACACCATCAGCTTTGCGGCTCAAATGTGCCTTGGAAATTTCCAGCATGGTTTTAAAATAAAAGAAGCAAATATACCTTTTCATGTGTGTTTTTGTAATGGGTCCTTAGAAATATTTGGAAGATGAGTAATATTTCACATCTTTGTTGGGATCATTTTGGGATCAAAAGATCCTGAGATCATTGGTGCATTATGTTCTAGAGTGGGCCTGGTTTAAATTACTTATGCGAGAGAGAGGAAGGAAGGAAGGAAGGAAGGAAGGAGGAGGAGGAGGAGGAGGTAGAACAGAGGGAAGAATGTTATGGGGGGGAGGGAGGGAGAGAGTCTGTGTGTATGTGCATGTGTGTATACCTATAAACCCAAATGTTTATGCTCACTTCACATAATCTTAGTATATATCCTCCTCTGGTTTTCAGTCTATCCTATATCTGAATATAGGATAATTTGATAATTTTATTTATTTATTTATTTTTAAAGTAATCTCTACACCGAACATGGGGCTCAAACTCAGGACCCAGTGATCAAGTCACATGCTCTACCGACTGAGCCAGCCTGGCACCCCTAAGTTTGATAATTTTAGATGAAATGTGCATCTACATCAGAAAATATAAAAATTAATGATAGAACCCTTCTATGGTGTTTGATAATGCTTGGCACTGTTTTAAGTACTTCACACCTATTAATTCACTTAGTCCTTATAATAACCCTATTATTATCCCATTTTTACAGTTAAGGAAAAAGGCACAGAGAGATTAAATAACTCACCCAAGGTAATGCAGTTAGTAAGTAGTGGGGCTAGGTTCAAAACCAGGTAGTCTGTCTTTCCTTAGTTGAAAGCAAATGAAAAATTAATTGAAGCAAAAATTCATGAGATTTGAGTCCTTCCTAAATCTACTGGTTAATCTTGTCAATCGGAGACTTTTCTATTGGTGTTGATAATGTTTCATTTAACTACAATAATCTTGTGTACTCTTGAGTCCCTTGCTTCATGATCAGCATTTTCAGTTACGTTACACAGTAGGCATACACTTTATAAATTATTTTAGTTGTGAATCTGATACACATTAAAGGACAGTAAATTTAGCTAGTCAGCATGAAAAACTTTACAGAGAGTTCCTTGTCTCCTCTTTCCTTAGGGAAGAAAGATGAGCTCTGTCAGTTCCCAAATGACTCCTCAATTTAAAATGAATTATTCCGCCGGGAGAAAATATTCTTTCTCCTCCTGCAGAAAGCAGCTACTGCTTTCAGAAAAGAAGCTGCAGTCATTTTTCTCTTCAGTGGCCTGGATTTAGTCCTGATGTGTGACTCCTGCCAGTTTCCTTTCTTTGAAACCCCAGCAGCAGCGTAACGAGTGATTCACCCTTGTTGAAATAAACGCTGTGTAGAACATAGACAGCTTTTGAATGTCCCAGTCCCTGCCTGTGCTTCTGGCCTTGAGTTACGATGAAGAAGGAGCTCCCACTGGGGGAGATGGTGTTGCAAAGCAATTAAGAGCTGAAAGCTAAGAGCTGTACCTGGCACCCTAGTAAGACCTCAGGACACGGTTGCCCCTGCTATGGTTGTTGGATATCGGGCCCTCGCCTCGTGCTGGGCGCTATGGTAGACACTCTGCGTGCATTGCCTCCTTCCATTCCCATCACATTCCCCCCAAGTAGGTGCTGTGTTTGTATCTGTCTCCACTTACAGATGTAGACACAGCCCCTGAGAGAGGTGAAGAGTTTGCCCGGGGCCATATGGCTAGTAAGTGGTTAGAGCTATGGTGGTTTAGTTTTTTAAGGTAGAAAAGTACAACTATCATAAGTGCATAGGGTTTAATAGAAGTTTTCACTTCCTCCCAGGCATCATTCCTCAACAGAGATAACCACCATCCTGTTTCTATCACCATAGGTAAATTTTTTTCATTGTAGGTAAATTTTGACCATTCTTGAACTTCATAAAAATGGAATGATATTCATATAGAGTGTGCTCTTTTGTGTCTGGCTTTTTTCATCCAACATTATGTTGACATTCATGCATGGATTTGCACTAGTAGTCATTTCTTCTTTCTCACTGCTAAATACATTGCTATATTTCTCACTGTATATTTCATTGTATGACTGTACCTCAATAATTGATTTATCTACTGTTGATGGACTTTTGGGTTATTTGTATTTCTTGGCTGTTATTAAAAGGTCTTATTCAGTATATGTATGTACATTATTTCTTTCTTTTCTTTTCTTTTTTTTAAAGTAATCTCTACATCCAGCGTGGGGCTTGAACTCAAGACCTGGTGATCAAGAGTTGCATCCTCTACCGACTGAGCCAGCCAGGCGCCCCTATGTATGTTGGTTCTTTGGTTATATATCTAGGAGCAGAATTGCTGGGTCTTCATTATTGTGGAGCCACATTATTGTGGTTGATACTGTGAAACAGTTTTCCAAAGTGGCTTTACCAGTTTACATTCCCACCTAGCAGTGTGTGAGTTTCAGTGGTTCCAGTATCAATGCTTGGTGTTGTGTGTCATCTCCATTTTAGTCCTCTAGTGAGCATGTAGTGGGACTGTGTTGTAGCAAATTTGGTTTTGGATCAATAGATGCTTATTGTAAAATGTTTTGAAAATCACAGAAAAGTATAAGATGAAAATTAAAAACTTCAGTTCTACCATCAAGATATACAGGCATTAATATTTGCGTGTATTTTCTCTTTTCTCCACTGCATATGTGTATGCATATGTATGCTAAATACAAAACTGGAGTTGTTTCACACAAGCAAGATTCAGTTAGGTGATATTTGGGGTGCCTATACGATGAAATAAGAAAGCAATGAATGGAATGCCCCGGAATAGAGTCTTGATGATACTGTAAGTGTACATCGTATTGCCATTTTCCTATTTTACTTGGAGGAAGAAGGAAAAAGGAAGGGAATCCAGCATCTATTATGCACCTGCCATGTCCTGGGCACTGTGGTGCTGGGAAGTGCTGTACGCGTCCAGAGGGGACTTGTGTACTATGGGAAAGTGTAACCCACACGGCAGCCATCTACCATACAACATGATTGAAAAATAAGTCTTATTTCACACCTAGTAACAGAGCATGTTGGAAAACTGGGCTCATGTCCCAGTGTAAACGGAGTTTAATTAGACTAGCAGGTTGTTTGCCCAGTTGCAAAGGTACACATACTCCTATTGTTTTAACCACTTGAACACTAACGCACAGGGAACAACACTTTGAATGGAGAACACTTCATTATTTGGTGCATAGGCTTCATATTTTAACAATTGTCTTGTTTCCTTCAAATGCATGAAATCCAACTCTTTGTTGTTTTTCAACATTGAATCTAATCTCAAAATCCTAATTAAAGTCTTTATCTGAATAATTTGCATTATTGGCTGAAATTTTCATTGGTTTGAAAAGTGGAACCTTGCTCTTTGAAGCCATGCTTCATCTCCTGAAGGAGACGACATCTCCAGGACTAATTTTTGTTGCCAGTAAAAATGCACTGGGGGGTGGGGTAAAGAAGAAAAAAAATACACAGGAAATATACAATCTTATAATCTTGAATGTACTTTAGATCTTCATGGCAATCTGTAGAGATCTCTTGTTTTTCTCTCAAGAGCAGAGGGTATGGAATCTTTCTATTGAAGCTTGCTGGCCTACGGTAAAGTTCTCTCATGTAGGTGTAAGTTAATTTTGCCTGTGTGGGGGAATAACTTTTAAGAATGATAATTATTTTGTATAAACTTGTCAAATCACTAAGTTGTACACCTGAAACTAATGTAACATTGTGTGTCAACTATACTCAAATTTAAAAAAGTTTTTAAAGAATAGTGAATATTTACTTTAATGGTCTTTAAGAACAAAACCCAGAATTCATAAAACTTAATTCAGAAAATACAACCTAAATAAAAATAATAGCTTAATTATGGAACATGTTGGACAATTAGATATTTCATATTAGGTCATTTTCCTGATTTTTGAAGTTCATTTGTTTAAGGGGCAAGACTAAATATTTAGCTTTTCAATTAAAATTTCAATGGGGGGCTGCCTGGGTGGCTCAGTCATTGGGCATCTGCCTTCGGCTTAGGTCATGATCCCAGGGTCCTGGGATTGAGCCCCACATCGGGCTCCCTGCTCCAATAGAAGCCTGCTTTTCCCTCTCCCTCTGCCACTCCCCCTCCTTGTGTTCCCTCTCTCTGTGTCTCTCTCTGTCAAATAAATAAATGAAATCTTAAAAAAATAAAAAAATAAAATTTCAATAGGGACACATTTCCCTGAATTACTAAAACCTAGACACTAATTAAATTTATCATTTTCATTCCTTTTTTTTTTAGATTTTATTTATTTATTTTGACAGAGAGAGACACAGTGAGAGAGGGAGCACAAGCAGGGGGAGTGGGAGAGGAAGAAGCAGGCTTCCCGCCAAGCAGGGAGCCCGATGCGGGGCTTGATCCCAGGACTCTGAGATCATGACCTGAGCCGAAGGCAGACGCTTAACGACTGAGCCACCCAGGCGCCCCACCATTTTCATTCTTATTAGTCTTTTTTTTTTTTTTTATTATGTTATGTTAATCACCATCATTCTTATTAGTCTTATTTATCATGTGGAGATATCTTTTTTACACTTTCTTTTTTATTGAAATATAGTTAACATACAATGTTATATTAGTTTCAAGTGTACAACATAATGATTCAACAATTCTGTACGTTCCGCGATAGGTAGTTACCATCTGTGACCATATGTATTACAATATTATTGACTAAATTCCCTAGGCTGTACTTTTCATCTCCATGACTTATTTTGTAACTGGAAGTTTGTAGTTCTTCATCATCTTTATCTAATGTCATCCACCTCCCTCCTCCATCTCTCCTCTGCGCCCACCAGTTCTCTGTATTTATGATTCTGGTTTTTTGTTTGTTGGTTTTGTTTTTCAGATTCCACATATGAGTGAAATTATATAGTATTTGTCTTTCTCTGACTTATTTCACTTAGCATTATACCCTCTAGATACATCCATGTTGTTGCAAATGGCAAGATCGCCTCCTTTTTTATGGCCGAGTAATAGTCCATTATATATATATTACCTCTTCTCTATCCTTCCATCTATCAATAGACACTTGGGCTGCTTTCATGTGGAGATATCTTTAGAGGCTCTAGGTGCCTAAGTCTCCTTGCTCCTACACTAAATAGCTGTGGAAATTGCTGTGCTTCCAATTCATATGACTGCTTTTTGTGGTCCTTCTGTCATTGTCTGTAACTGATACCTTGTTTGCTTGCATAGCAGCCCACACTTCTGTGTCATTGCTTCTACTTTACTTTGGCCTAGGGATTGTGATTTCCACCTGTGCAGGGTTGTGTGTAAGAAGAAAAGAAGGAAGCTGATGGTGAACTGTGTTGTATGTTGGGTGCTGGGTCTGAGACTGTGTGTTGCCTGAAAAGGAAATGGTGACTTTCCAGCACCACTGTTCTGCATGCTCAAAGGCCATTTCTGCTTCTGTTTATTTTTTGTTTGTTACAGTCATAATAACTTGTTTGTAACCACAATGGAAGCACTACAGAAATGTGTGATTTAAATTCAAAATGCCCTATTTTATCACCTCTAGGCATAACTACTCTTTAAGAATTTGGTAAACTTTTAGATTTTTATGTAACTTAATAAACATATATGATTTTACAGAAACAAGGCTAACTCTATAAAATCATATATGTTTATATATGATAGTTTTTTTTTTTTTTTAAAGGTTTTTTATTTATCTGAGAGAGAGAATGGGAGACAGAGAGCATGAGAGGGGGAGGGTCAGAGGGAGAAGCAGACCCCCTGCTGAGCGGGGAGCCCGATGTGGGACTCGATCCCGGGACTCCAGGATCATGACCTGAGCCGAAGGCAGTCGCTTAACCAACTGAGCCACCCAGGTGCCCCTATATATGATAGTTTTTAAAAACAAGGTATCTTGATACTTTTCATGGCTGTGTATATAAAACTTTTTTTAAGTTTTAAGTTTAAATTTTGTGGGGGGGCTGGGTGTGGAGCCCAATGCGGGGCTCAAACTCATGACCCTGAGATCAAGACCTGAGCTGAGATCGAGTCAGATGCTTAACCAACTGAGCCACCGAGGTGCCCCTAAAATTTTTTTAATAGCTTTCCGGTATTCTGCAATATGGATATATAAAAATTTAGCCAGCTTCCAATTAATGGACATTTGAGTTATTATAAATGCTTTGTATACAAGTATTTATACATTTAGGATTATGTTTGTATCATTCTTCCGCTTAGGGTGAATTACTAGAACTAGAATTGCTGGATCAGATGATGTATACATTTAAAATGTGGTATTATCTGCCATAAATGTGCCAGTTTGCACTTGTTTTTCTCCCACCCTCATCAAAAGCTATTTCTGCATGTTTCCTGGTGTTTTCAAAGCGCAAATTGTGAGTCAGAAGTGTCAGATGAGGTATTTTTGAGTTTCAGTTTTTAGTCAGAAAGGGAGACCTTGATTTCTTGGATGTAGAGGCAAGAAAGAGGAGAAATGGATGCCTCTCTGTCAAGAAGAGAGGCAGATAGAGCCAGGAAAAGGAGGAGGGAAGGATGGAAGAAAGAGAAGACACCAGGGGAAATGCTATCACCAGAAGCAGATCCCTCCTGCGCCCTCTGGTCTCTGCATGTGGCTCTTTCTAGCCTGGCCTGAGGGTCTTCCTAAATCCCCACCTCCCTCTTCACCATTTCAGGTTATCCACTTACCCTGAAATGGATGACCTCTGGGGCACGAGGCCTCCCTCTTTCCATGAGGACACCAATCACGGGTCTTAATTGTCAGTGATAGAAACTAGCCCTTGTAGATCCAAGATATTGTAAGGCTCACAGAATTGCTGGGCAGGTGGGAACCAGCCTGTGGAAATGGTCCGGGACCACAGGTGGGTGGGTAGATAGGGCCACAGGCATGCTCTGAGTAGGCCCTGCCGCCTCGGCCACGCCACCCTGGGGACACAGGCCCACCTCATGGGGGCAGAGATGAGACTTGGGCCTTTTCGTTCCCACCAGCTGGTGGTGGACTCTGCTTCACTTCAGCTCCGGCATATGTGGGGAATTCCCCGACACAGGAAGATATCGTGTTCAGATGCTGACTGAAATATGGATCATTTCCAGCCTCTGACCTCTATCCCTGGGTAATCCCTCGACCTCCTTCCCCTGGGTCTTTGAGGTCTCAGAGAAGAGGCATGTACTGCAGATATATAGACCCATCCATGCACACACACTTATCTACATATCCATTTTTATTTATTTATATATTTTTAAAAAGATTTTATTGATTTATTTGAGAGAGAGACTGCACAAGCAGAGGGAGTGGCAGGCAGAGGGAGAAGCAGGCTCCCCGCCGAGCAGGGAGCCCGATGCGGGGCTCGATCCCAGGATCCCGGGAACATGACCCGAGCCGAAGGCAGATGCTTAACCAACTGAGCCACCCAGGCACCCCTATACATATCCATTTTTAAATCACTCCAAGTGCTCCCCCTTATCAGGTGGCGTGCATGGCAGCACGTGGTTCTGAAGGTGTTGGGTCTGACCACAGGGGTAGGGATTCTGGCAGATGGTTGGTTGTGCCATGTTTGCTGGTGGCCAGGTAAGGATGATTTAGATGGAAATTGGATTTAGCTTGGAGACTAAGACCCTTCAGCCAGAACATCTGGGTAGGTTGCCTAGATGGTTGGATTATTTGTGTCCAGGAGTCTGGAGGCCCAAATTCGCATTCCTTTGAGAGGTGACTTCAGGTAAAAGAGGACTGGATTATGAGTGAAGAGACCAAGATTCTAGGCTTGGTTCTGCCTGAAAACCGATAGGGACCTGGGACAAGTCACATGACTGTTTTAAGTTGTCTTCTCATGTTTTATTATTTTATTTATTTATTTTTCATGTTTTCAGTGAGAGTTGGATGAAGTCATTGTTTTTGGATCAGACTACCCGTCAGAAGAATTACCTGGGTTGCATGTGTGTGTGTGTGTGGGGGGGGGTGTGGGTACGCGCATGCTGGCATGCAGAACGTTAGGCCTCGACTGTAAACCATCCATCAGAATTTCCAGAAGGGGTCTCAGGGACTTGTTAAAAAGGCTTTCAAGTGATTCTGATGGCGCCACAGTTCTAGAATGTTGAAGAAATTTCCTTATCAGTTTTAATGTCTCGTGAAATATGTTCAGTCCAAAGGTGGGTGGTTCTGGAAAATTGGTTTTATTAAGCATCTTCAACTTAATAAAGATTTTAGTCATCCTTGAGGGATAATATCATTTGAGACTTCATCCCTCAATACCCCTTCTTTTTTTCTACTATCAACTCTTCTCTGAACATAGTAGAATGCCAAATTGTCTCATACTTCAGATTCTCTTTTTATGCATTCTGTGCCAAAGACTACTAACTTTATATCCAGTATCACTCCTCTCCTTCTTCTTTGGTAACCAAAAAACCTGATATTTTTTTAGGGTGTAGTAATGTGCCAAGCTAAAAGATTCTGTTTCCCAGCCTCCCTTTCACCTGGCTATGGGCCAAGGACTTAAGCTTTAGTAAGTAAAAGGTGAAGTGTTATGTGTGGGGCTTATGGGAAGGTTCCAGAGACTGACTTGTATAGACAATGCATCCTTTTGCTTCTTCTCTCTCTTCCTACCTGCTGCTTGGAACATGGGCACAATGGCTGGAATCTAGCAGCCATCTTGGCTCACGAGCTCATCGTGGAGATGGAAGCATGCTCTAAGCAAGTAGGGCACAAAAAAAGGAGGAGCCTTGCTCCCTAATGACCATGTGCCACGATACCACCCCTGGACTGCTTAGCCTCCACACTTCTTTCTTACTGGTTAAGCCAAAGTTATTTTGGGTTTTCAGTCATGAGCAGCTGAACCTACCCTAACTGTGTGGAGGCCTCCCCACCTGTAGGTGACTTGCACGCAGTAGGTGCTCCGTTAGTATTTGGCAAGTTCAATGCACAGTGGTACTGATGGCTTCAGCTGCTCTGACCCCCGCCTCTCCTGCGTCACATTAAATCACTCCTAGGGGCCTTTTGTTTGCTCTGTCGCAGCCACCGGGAAGGGGGTTCCCACTCCCCTGTGCAGGGCTTCAGTGCCACAGGCTCAAATATTTTGACAGGTCCGTGCACAGTAGGCCTTTGAAATTCCAGCTGCACTGCACGCATGCATTATTTCAAATACAAATCCAAGGACCGGGCACTTTTCTGAATCTACTGATGAAATTGGAGGTGGTTTTCAAATGATGTCAGGAAAGGCCACCATGGGATCTGTTGCTATCATTGGGAGGCTGTACTTTCCGCAGTGCCTGCCGGGAACCGGATGTTAGGGGACCCTTTGGAAAGTGACTGTTCGGGAGCCCTGATTGCCAGCTCCTGACGAGGGGGTCTGCCTTCTCAGTGGCACCCTCAGAGGTGGTCTTGGCCAGACCGGCATGCCCCCCTGACTCCTGCCAGGCCTCTCCGGCCAGGCTGACACGCCCCTCTTCTGAGCGCAGGACAACATGCTGGTTTCCTGGAAGCGTTTAGGCCAAGACTCTGCTGTGAAGAAAATGATACTGTTTTTGCAAGGATGGCCTAATGGGAATGTGTTTAAAACTCTTCCTTAACTAGTAAAGCTCCTTTCCAAGAAATATGGGGTTAAAAAAACAAACAATAAAACAAAAAGGCGCCTCCTAGAACAAAAAGCAAAAGCTGGGAGATGAATTAACTCTTCACTGATACCAAGGAGTTTCTTTCAAACCATGTTTCATTGACTGCATTGATTTGGGTGGCCTACCCCATCGTTGGTCCATCGAGAGCAGGGGGCAGAGGCCGACCCATGCCCCTTTGTGGGAAAAAGTGAATTCCATGGCAAACCCCAGTGCTTCAAGAGTGTTTGCTTCTCCTGGAAATAATTATAGAAATACGCAATCACTGAAAGGCAACATCTGGCTGGCTGGAGGCAAGCTGGCAAATACTCAGTCTAAACAGATGGAGGTGACGTTGCACAGAAGGAAAAGAAACAGCCTGAGAACACGGCTATGGGGTTTAACGCCCATGTCTAGAGAGACACCCCTCTCTGTCCCAGGGTTGATATTTTCTCTACCTCTGTGGGTTCCCCCTGACCTTCTAGAAGACAGATTCACAGCCGGAGCCCAGTCACCTACCCTCTCCCCTTCTGAGGCTTCTCTGGAGGAGAGGGGGCCTCGTAGAGCTCCGCTTGGCACCCAGAGCTGAGATGTGTTTGCTGCCCGGGGAGCACCCTGGGCCAGTGCTCTGGGGTCAGCCTTGACTTCTTGTCTGCTTCCAGTGCATTATGAGGTGTTGGTTTAGACTGTTAGACATGTCTCTCCCCTCTCAGTGCTTTCTCGAGGTGCCAGGCCCAGAAGAACCTGGGAGCTCTGCAGCATGCCTCCCTGCTCAGTTTGGAGGGGCCCAGCTTTGGACTTCTTGGAACTCCAGGGCAAATCCGCTTCTTTCCTTTTCAGTTTCTCATCTACCAGCTGGTGACAAAAGCCGAACAGCATCTTCTTGGATTTATGAACACGAAGGGTTTTTCAGTTTTAAAAGCATGTGCGATATTTTCAAGTAAAGAATGCAGTTCTTTTTATTTTCTTTTTATTTTTTAAAAAGATTTTATTTATTTGACAGAGACATAATCAGAGAGGGAACATAAGCAGGTGGAGCGGGATAGGGAGAAGCAGGCTTCCCGCTGAACAGGGAACCCAATGCGGGGCTCCACCCCAGGACCCTGGGATCATGACCTAAGCCGAAAGCAGACGCCCAACGACTGAGCCACCCAGGCGCCCCAAAGAATGCAGTTCTAATAAATCCAATGAACCTGTCTGGGATTTTCAGAGACCCAAGTTTCTATGAGAGCTACGGTCGTGATTATTTTGAAGGATTTATTGGGAAATCTGGGCCCTTACAGTAAGGTTTTGCAGATGGTGCATTTTCACATAGAAATGCTTCCAGTGGTAGTTTTGTTCAGTCATTCTGCTGTCGTTACCTTGTGGCTGTGGTTTTGCGGAGCCGGAGACAGTGGGCTTAGAAGCCTGGGCTTGACTTTGCTCTGGTCCCTTCAGCTTTCAAGCACCCGAGAAAGACTTAGAGAAGACCAAATTTCTTTCAAGTCAAGAGGTCATGAATAAATCCCTGGAGGAATTCAGGAAGGGCATCCTGCTTTTCAATAAATAGTCCTTAGCATAATGTGGGTGAAGTCCTGTTAACCATGTTGAGAGGGGTCTCAAGGATTGTTTGTCTGGATTTGAAGGGTTACAAGACCTGAGAGTCCTCGGAGCACTGAGACCCCTGAACTTCCACCTCTGCTTGCTTTCTGTGTGATCTGAGACAAGAAATCACTTGACTTTTCTGAGCCTCAGTTTCCTTACCTGTAAAATGATGCAGCCCACCTCCCTGTCTTTTTATGTGTATCAGTAAAGTCATGTGGTGTTAGTGCTTTCTAAACTGTAAAGTGCTGTGTTGGTGTTAGTTATCAAGCCAAGGGCTCTGTTTTTCACTTCGTCCATCCCATGACCTCTGGGGTCAGTGGTGACATCCACATCACTGCTTCTGCCGTCTCTGCGATGGACCCTCTTTCTTGTACCCAGGCTGGTGTGTCACACTTTCCTGTGTCACTGACTTCGGGCAGCCATTTGGCCCTGCTTCTGATTTGGGAGATGTGACCTTGCTTTTCCCGCACCCAGGTGGTAAGGCTTTCTCTTCCTGTTTGGACTCTGCTATAGGTTCTCTGTTTTCTGCAGCATTTTCTGCTCTCTCGGCTCTTTTCTGTTTAAGGGTGGGTGGTGAGCTCAGTAAGTGGGGAGGGGAGAAGGGATGGGGGGGGGCCTGAGAAGGTGGCTTATTAATCTGACCTTTTCGTGCTTCCTCCACATTCCCCTCCCCCAGCCCAGACACTGCCCCCCTTCCCTGGGGTTTTGAGAAGACCTGAAAGCTCTTAGAAGGCATTGGCCTTATTTAACCTGGTGGGGCTGCATTTTACATTTAATACAAATGCTTATTATTCATTCAGTACAGATATTTACCAACTGGCATATTTACAGCTATGTTCCAGGCCCTACATTAACCCTAAAGATATAGAGGTATCCTTAGCAAAGGATAGCAAAGCAAGGATCCTTGTGTTTAGGTGGGGGAGATCTGCTGGAGGAGAAGCCAATAAACACACAAATGAAGGCTTATCAGCGGGTGATAAGAGCTCAGGACAATTTGGTGAGATAAGGTGGATTGTGAGGATGGTGGGGGATGGGGAGAATCCTGCTTTATGGGGATGGTCTTTTCTGAGGTGGTCAACGAGAAGTTGAGGCCAGAACGAAGTCTGGAGCATGGCTCTCTGAGCATTGGGAAAGGGAGACAGGAGACGGAGACATTCTGGCCCTAAAGTGTGTTCTGGGAACAGCAAGGGGAGTGGGGGAGGGGACCATGTTCTAAGAGGTGGTAGGGTTGGAGGTGCAGAACACACTGGATTTTGCAGGTCATCTTCAGGCTTCTATTGTGATGGCAGTGGGAAGCCATTGAAGGGTTTCAAGAAGGAAGGAGGTGGACAGCCTAGAACTCTCTGTGGAATTACAGAAAGCCCAGGACTTCCTGTAGACTCATTCTGCAGCCATTGCCGAATAGCTGTGGCTTAGTGACACGTAAGAGTAGGGCCAGTGACCAAGGCAGGGCCCTGAAGGTGGGAACAACAAGCCTGGAGTGAGTACCTCGGGAAACCAGATGCCAGCCGGCTTTAAAAATGTGTTTTAAAATGTCGACTAGCACATGAGAGCGCGGTAAGAAAGTTGCATGAAAATGCTGTGTAAGAGGCGCCTGGGTGGCTCAGTCGTTGGGTGTCTGCCTTCGGCTCAGGTCATGATCCCAGGGTCCTGGGATCGAGCCCCGCATCGGGCTCCCTGCTCGGCGGGAAACCTGCTTCTCCCTCTCCCACTCCCCCTGCTTGTGTTCCCTCTCTCGCTGTGTCTCTGCAAATAAATAAATAAAATCTTTAAAAAAAAAAAAGAAAATGCTGTGTAAATCCAGAAAATTATTAAGATGCGTACTAAACTGATGGTCAGTTATTGATAGTGCTGTGCCCTGAGTATATTCTGAAACAAATGCTTTTTCTTGCATTCATTTATTTAACAAAAGATTGACTACCTCCCACATAGCAACTTGGTGCTTATGTACTGACTGATACTAGAATTTATTGTCTTATTCCTGGTCGGTTCACAGGCCACGTGGAAGGTTGGGCCATCTGTCTTTCTGATGTGAGTTTTCTAGTATCTGATGGGGGTAGAATTGGTAGCTGTTGGGTCATTTGACTACTGACGGCAGAGCCCTGTCATTTGCCCCTGCTCTTTGGAGGGGGGGGGGCTGCCAAAATGGCCTCCTGCATACACGAGGAGTTTCAAGACATTTGGCAGCAAGAGCTAACATTTAGTGTTTACAGGAGGTCTTGACTCACTTGCTGTAACTTACCCGATGCCCGGGAATATTATTTTCTTTGTTTTTAGCAAATATGAGGGAAAAAAAAAAGATTTCTCATCTGCTTTATTTTCTGAATTGCTTCTAGTCTTACCAAAAACATTTTCAAGGAAATAATTGTGAAAAGTAGGCTTAGTGTGGATGAAGTTTCTTATCACAAAGCTCATTAGAATGACATGTAGTCTTTTTGCTACTGAAAACAGTGGTCCCCTTTTGATGATATTTAAAGTTTTAAGTTTGTTCCATGTCTGAAAGTATTCTTACTCTGTTTAGTTTCTTCAAAAGGCAGGTAGCTGAGAGGGTGGGGTGAAAGTTAAGTGGCCTGGTTAAATATCTGTGTGCTGCTGAAATCTTACAGCAGGTGGGATACTCAGAAAGAAAATACTTCATTCCAAGAAGTTGTTTCCCCAAAGCAACTGAGGACAGAACACACCCTGTTATATGTTTATTTTGGTAAAAGGAAAACAGAGTTGGGTTTCCCTGGGGCCCCAAATGTCAGGGATGATGAACACATACATTCATAAGCTGCACTCATTTCCTGCGATAGAGACCTTTGTCCTGAGTGCCTCACTCAGAGGTAAATCTCTTTTCTCAAATGGGGACCGTCCAGTTGCTCTCTTTGGGCTTGCAGAACTGATTCTTCAGAAATGAGACTTTCAAGCCCAAAAGCAAAGTTCGGGCAGTCTTCCCAGGGCTAGACATCTGGAGGCACTTTCCCACCAGTTAGCACAGGACCTTCCTAGGCTCCTTCTTCATGAGAGGTGTACTCTTTTTTTTTTTTTAAAGATTTTATTTATTTCACGGAGGGAGACACAGCGAGAGAGGGAACACAAGCAGTGTGAAGAGGCAGAGGGAGAAGCAAGCTTCCTGCTGAGCAGGGAGCCTGATGCAGGGCTTGATCCCAGGACCCTGGGATCATGACCTGAGCCGAAGGCAGATGCTTAACGACTGAGCCACCCGGGCGCCCCAAGGGGTGTACTCTTGAAATTGCCATTCAGCCCCCACCTCTGGGTCATTGTGTGCATTCATTGAGGGCCATTAGGAATTAAACACTGTAGAAATTCAGGGGCAGCCCTGCCGTCCAGGAGCCCGTAGTCTGCAACGGGGAGGTAGAGAAGTCAGAGGGCAATCACAGTGAGTGGGCCTAGGCAGCACTGGGACAAGTGTGGGGAAGGGTGGGAAGGGGACAAAAGGCAGGAAACTTGGGGGAGTCAGGGAAGGTGACGCCTGAGAAGAATAGGGGTTGCCAGGCAAGCTCATGGAAGCCAAGGAGCATGATGCCTTTGGAGACCCTCAGTCCTGCATGGGGCCATCTCAGGTAGCCCGAGATTGTCAGGGACCTGGTCTTGTATACCATGCTAAGGAGTGCAAAAAAAAAAAAAAAAAAAAATACCAAGGAGTATTTTTATCCTGAGCGTAAAGGAAGAAACCATTGAATAATTTTTAAGCTGAAGTACAAACGAGTGGACAAATTTGAAAAGGTCACACTTGAAAAGATCAGGGTCATGTGGGGAATGGATTGGAGGAAAACAAGACTGGTGCCTGAGAGAAAATTCAGGAAACCATTGCTGACATGCAGGTGAGAAACAGGGCAAATGAGGATGCCAGCACGGGAACAGGGAAGAACAGCTGAGATGTTCTAGGAGGGTCAGCAAGAAGGAATCACTAACTGGTGTGGTACCTAAGGGAGAGGAAGAATCTAGGATGCTTCCAGGTTGCCTGGGGTAGGGGGTGGGGGGGTTGACATTAATGCCATGTCCCGTGCTTAGTCAGGATTTTTAAGAAAGGATCAGATGGGGCCAGGAGCTTTAGCGCTGTTACAAGGCAATCAGAAGGTACTACAAGAAGAGTGGGCACGGCTCTAAGTTGAGTCTAACCAGGCAGTTGTTTTTCTTATGAGAAAAACATAGAGACGTCCCAATAAGATGTTGTTTGGTTTAAGAAACAAAACTACTTGGAGAGAATTAGGAACGGAAAGTGCCCTGCAGAGCATCTTCACTGTATGCTGCCTTGCCTTAAGGCATTGCCCTTTACCCCCTTGACAGGTGGCAATAATTCCTTCTGTTCGGGAAGATTAAAGGCACAAGCCATCAGCCCAGAAGGTATTTTAGCTCAGAAGGTTTGGGGTTCTGAGCAGCAAGAGCTCACCACTTCAGGGAAGTGAGTCCTGCCCTAGTTGGGGGGCTCCCCTGTGTATGGTGTGAGGACTGCCTGCTTGGGAGGTGGCATGGTCTAGTAAAGTGGACAAACAGGGACTTGGAGTGGGATGGACCAGATGTGCTCAGAATCCACACTCTGTCATCTATTAGCTTATAACCTTGTCCAAGTTACTGAATGAAGCTCCTTGTTCTTTAGTTTTCCCATTTTTTGGAGGGGAGGGAGGTTGTCAAACAGTGTTTATTGAATGTGAAGTATTCCCAGCCCCACGGGGAAGAAAATTCCAAGGAGAAAGGATAAAAGACGTTAAATACCCACCTGTGCATTCACACTCACACATGTGCACACATGCATGCCCAAGCATGCATGCCACGTACATATCTAAGCCCCAACAGTGACAGATCAAACGCCTGGCTCCCCCAGACTGGTGACAGCTGTTAGGGGGTGGTGCAAAGGTGGGGCTCCGGGATGGGTTCTGATATCAGCAGCCTTGTCCCTCCCTGGCCCCTGACCCGTCCAAGGGAGTAGGGTGCCTAGGAGGTAGGAGGCAACTCTTCCCCACTCTGCCACAGACATTTTGTGGCCCGGATCTCATTCACGGCCTCTTCGATGGAGCATGGATTCCTCTTGTTGGCCATGGGCACACAGCCGTAGGTCTTTTTGGCCTCTAGCATGTGGACCGCATCCTTGGCTGCCCCCTTGCCAATGAGGTGGCTATACTTGTCCTTGTAGTCTCACTAGCAGGGCTCACCACCGTGGGCCCCTTCTGGGCCTCCACCTTCTCCTGCCTCTGGGCCAGCTCCTTCAGCTTCTGTGTCTCCTCTGCCTTCTGCAGGTCCCACTCCTCCCCATGATGGTAGGAGTCCAGCTCTTCATCTGAGGGTGCAAACTTCTTTTTGAAGATCTAGTGATTCTCATCATCTTTCCCAAAGGAGAAGGATGTCAGGCCAGCCACTTCCACCATATCGTGTAGAATGCTCCTCTCTATCCTGTTCATCAGCTGACACTTCTTGATCTGCCCAGTTTCTTGGATGAAATCTGACCCCTCTTTCTCCATCCTGTTGTTTGTTGTTTCCCTTGCTCCTGTAATGTCTGCCCTCAGGCCTTGCACCGAGACTCCTGGTCACCAAGGCTGGGTGGCTTCTCCATGGAGCTCAGGATGGAGCCGAGCCCAGTAGGTCCGCCGTCTTGGGAGTCCAGGTTTCCCATTTGACAAGAATGTTAGGAAGGTTAAATGTGAACCTAGGTAAAATGCCCTAAGGAGTGCCTGACCCATAGTAGGCACTCAGGAAATTGTCGATCTTTCCCCGTTGTTGATGTGGGACATGTCTGTATCACCACTGGACAGGAACCGTGGCTTTCTGCTTATGACCTGAATGACACTTAGTCCTTTGGGCAGATAGCCATCTTCTTTCTCTTCTACTCCGTGCAGCTGGTTTGGTCAATAGATGGAGGGGGATGGGGGCCATCTCATCACTTCCTCTCTCTCATCTGTCTGCATAGTGCCAATGTGTGTGTGTGTGTGTATGCGTGGTGTGCCTTGAGGTGGGAGGGTTGGACTATGAGAAGGCTCAATAATAATGATTGAGAGAGAGAGGAAAAATACAATTAAATATATCTGTTGCTATAATATTTGTTAAAGACCTGCAAAAAGTCTTGTTAACCACTAGAGAAACCATAAATAGAACCTAGCAAGACTGCTTTTTCAAAATATTAAACCTCTGCACCCTAGTTTTATCATGGTTTATGAGCGTGCCCTTCAATTCTTGTATTAAACATGCTGCTTTTTTTTTTTTTAAAAGATTTTATTTATTCACTTCGAGAAGCAAGCTCCCCACTGAGCAGGGAACCCAATATGGGGGCTCTATCCTGGGACCCCAGGATCATGACCTGAGCTGAAGGCAGCCGCTTAACTGAGCCACCCAGGTGCCCCTAAACATGATGCATTTGTGTGGCTTTAGTTTCTTCTCTCCTTTGCTAAAAAGATAACGTGCAATCCTTTTCCTACCAAGAGTGAAGTTTATCATGTTTGTGTCTTTTCAGAGTCAGTGGAGAAAATCAGATTTACTTGAAGATAATGAGATATGTAGTTTCTGTATTTTGATACAAGAGTCTGAAAATAAGCTAGAACAGCTTAGAGAACACAAATGAGCACTTTACCACAAAGACCACGTTAAAAAAAAAACCCAACTTTTGAAGGAGTTAACTAATATGCGTGTCAAATTTATACCGTATTGGATGGTGCCATTGGCAACGTCTTTCTCCATGTCAGAATATTACAGAAGTGTGCCATGAGCAGGTGCTTCATCTGTAGATACAGATTTTTCCGACAGGAGCCGGTTTCTGAGTCATCTTCCGAGTCATCTTCTAGAGTCCTCTTGAGCTGTCTGCAGTCTGTATTTGTCCCCTGTGGCTTCACTCACTGCCAGCTGGGCATTCGTTCACATGTTCCGTGTTACACCAGCTGTGCTCTCTATGGTTTGGGAAGCCGAGACCCCATCTGCCGTCCTTGTCCTCAGGGAGCTTACAATTGGGCTTTTCCGGTGTCCCTGCCATGTCTTGCGCACCTCTCACTCCTTGTCTTCATTCTCTTCTGTGATGTGGGTGATTTCATCGGCCTTTGACTCCGTTTCTTTTTTTTTAAATTGCATTATTATTTTATTTTATTATTATTTTTTTATTTAAATTCAGTTAGCCAACATCTAGTACATCATTAGTTTTTGATGGAGTGTTCGTTGACTCATCAGTTGCGTGTAACACCCAGTGCTCATCACATCACGTGCCTTCCTTAATACCCGTCACCCTGTTACCCCATCCCTTGACTCCGCTTTGTATGGAGTGTCTTAGTATCTTGCAGTACTTCCCTGAGAGGAGTCTCCATGCTGCTGCCCCAGCTCTTCCCTAGTACTGCAAGGACAGATGCTGTCCTCAATGAGTGCCCAGTGCTTCTTGGAAAAGTCCATCGAAGCTCCTAGTTTTTGTGTGTTCACAGCCTTGTAATGTGATGTGCCCAGGTTTCCTTTGACTTCCTTCCTCTATCAAGGAGGGCAGCCAGCTGATGATGAGGGTTTGGGGATAAGCCTGATGTCAAGGATGTGCCTGAAGTAATTGTCCTTCACTTCCTGTCCGGGCTGGAGTCCCTTGGCGGTGGATGTGTTGGGTGGGCCAGAACACCCACACCCCAGCTGCAGGCAGGAGCAGCTTCCCTCCACTCAAGGGACTTTTATTTTCAAGTCAGTGTTGGCACAGATAAAAGTGCAGGATAAGATCTGGAGAATACTTTGCTCTTTGGTTGTTCGGTTACCCTCTCCCATCCTAAAGACTGTTCTGTCCCCGGCTGTACTTAACCTTCGTGCTTCTTATCTTTGGTGTGATCATCCTGATGTTTTCTCTGCATGTGCAAGTGGACAGTTGTTACTGAGTACGTATGAGATGGGATCATTGACTCTCAGATTTGGAAGAACCTTCCCCTTCCAAGGGGCTGACACTGGAGTTCCTTCTCAAACCTGCCTGTGAGCCTGTTAAGGGATTCCAGGCAGCCCCACGCTGTTTGCTTTCCTCCACCAATGGGGAACTCACTGTCTCCCAGAACAGCCCATTTTATCTTTAGAACAGCCCATTTTATCTTTAGGCATCTCTAACTGTTAGAAAACTTTCCCCGGCTCAGATTGAATTGGAATTTGTGTCCCTGGCACATTTAGTCATTATTCCTTGTTGTAACCTTTGGAGCCATGCAGAGCAAGTTTAATCTCTTTTCACATGGCAGCCCTTCTGGTATTTATACTGGATGACAGTTTTTCCTGTTCTCAGCCCTGTTCTCCTCCTCTGTACCCAGTGCCTGCTCTTAGCTTCTCAGTCCTGACATTATCCTGGCCATGCAAACTAGACTATCTCTGATCAGCCCCAAGCAGAGGGGGCTCCCTAACTCACCAGGGAGTTAGCACCGATTAGCAGGGTTCATTTGGCTAATGTGATTGCTCAGCTCTTTTGTCCTTGGGACTCCCTGAATGTTCCCCTGAGGCTGTGTGCTTGGGTGTGAAGACACACTTCTGAGATAGTTGGGGCTAGTTGTTCTTGATTTCAAGGGAGTCTGCAGTCTGGCTAACTGCCCTGCCCTGCCCTGCCGAATCTGTATGTATAATTCCAGAGCTCATTGTGTTCATTGACAACCATCTATCTCACAGTGAACTTGTCAGCTCTGATCCCCCAACTCCTTTTTTCTTAAAAAACAAGATTTGCTTCTGTGCCTTACCCATTCTGGAGTCAAACAGTTGTTTTTTGGGGGGCCTTTGATGCTCCCTGTTAAACTTCATTTTGCTAGGCCTGACCCATCGTCCAGTCTGCTGGTCTGTTTGGCCCCGTAACTCTCAACACAGCGCCTGTGTTTCCTGAGTTTCTGTGGTTCTAGTGGTTCAGGGCACGGGCTTTAGGGTGTAAATCCCATGTCTACCACCTACTGGGTGTATGGTTTGGGGCAAGGGCATAGTGAAGAATCTTCTGGGGCAACTCGCAGAACAGAGGGGTGGTGTTTTAAGCAACCCAAGGGCAAGAGGGAGCATCCTCAGGAAATCAGAACTGGGGAAGCTGAAAAAAGATCTCATCTCATTCTTGCTGTTTTCTGAATGTTTAATTTTTTTTCTTCTCCTTTTCTGGAGGCTGATTTTCCCTGTCCACTTACATGGCAGGCAGAATAATGCCCCCCCTCCCAAGATACCCACATTTTAATTCTGGAACCTGTGAATATGTCACCTCACATGGCAAAAGGACTGTGATTAAAATAAGGACCTTGAGATGGGGAGATTCTCTTGGATTATCCCGGTGGGCTCAGTGTCACCGCAAGTTCTCATGAGGGAGGCAGGAGAGGAGGGGCGTGACGAAGGGAGCAAAGTCAGAAGAGGCTACCCTGCTGGCTTTGAAGATGGAGGAAGGGGCCAGAGAGCTAAGCAGTGCAGCCAGCTTCTAGAAGCTGGGAAAGGCTGGGGATTTCCCCCTAAACCCTCCAGAAAGAATGCGGCACTGATGACACCTGGATGTTAGCTGAATGAGGCATCTGACCTCCATTTACGGTAAAAATAAATGTTGTTCTAAGCCACTCAGTTGCAAGTGCCTTGCCTTAAAGTCTTCCCCATGCCACCCACCCTCTTGCAGTAATGAGCTCCCCACCTGCCCCTTGTGCCCACGTTGGAGGCAGTTTGGGTTGTTCCTGCCTTCCCACTTCCATCATCATTGTTGTCTGCCTCAGGGCCCGGCATGCACCCTCCGTCGGGTGGGTTCCTGGTAGATGTCCGTGGAACCAAAGACCCCAAGAGAAACCTGGAGGGGTCTTTCATATAAATCCAGCTGCTCAATCATAGTTCTCGGCCTCCCAGCTTACAGCCCTGCCAGAAAAGGAGTAAGGCCAGTCCCTCATGATTTTCTCCCAGTGAGCCCTGTGTGGGCCCTGAGATGGCCACTTCTTCCCTAACTGTTCTTTCACAAACTTGGAATCTGCTCGAGAGCCTCTCTGTGTGAATTCACCTGCTTTGTGAGACTGAATGATTGCCACGTTTTCATAGTCTCCAAATAGCAGAGGTTTGTTAAAAAAACAACCCACAGAAATATGGTTTTGATGCCTTCTTTTTCTTTAATGTACTATAGTTGAAAAAGTGCTTCCACACTGAGGATCTCATTTAATCCCCAACCCTTTTCCAGTTTAAGTATGGAAGTGACAGCATCCAAACTCTACATGTTGGGGTGGAAACCCATCACCCCTTTCCATGGTAGTGACCCACCCAATCTCTCTCATAGGGGCGGGAGACATTTCTATTCCCAGGGCTGCTGGAACCATGGCTCACCACCTCTTTAAAGTTGTCAAGAATTTTCTCATTTTCCCCTAGAATTCCAGACAGCCCTTTGCATTCTGCTTTCCCTTTTCCCTAAGTCAGCATCCTCTTGTACCCTAGCCCTCCCTTCCCTGCTCTTAACATGGCCTCCTTGCCATCAGACGCCATCTTCCCTCTGGTTGGAATTGGAGGTATTTTGGGAAGGTCTTCCCGAACCATGCTTGCTCTCAGAGGTGCCTGCTGTCCATGTGTTCTGGAACCTTGTCTCATGTCTACTGCCGGGGCACACAGAGATGCTCAACTGCTGCCCCCCGGGTGTGGTCCTGGCAGCCACATCCTTGGCCTTCTGCAGATGGCCCCTAACCCACAAACCAGATGCGTTCTGAAAGTTTATTTTGCAATTCATTGATTGTTTGGAGCTAGAATGCATTGTCCTGGGGACTCAGTGTTCCAAATGGTGCTTGGGTTCCAGGCCCCCAACCAGCATCTATTGCACCTGTTCTATGGTCAAAATCTGGAGTCACGAAGAGAGAGGGCTTTGGAGTCAGACTGGCCTCGGTGACTTCGGGCTCTGCCACAGCTATCTGGGGGACCTTGGGCCAGTGATTCAACCCCTGTGAGCCTCAGTTGCCTCACCTGCAAATGATGATAAGTAATAAGCTACCTGGCAGGGTTGCTGAACAATGTATTGGAAGTGCTTAGCGTAGTACTTGGTAAATGTTCGGTGAGGGATCGGTATTGTTTATTACTGTACTATTAATCATGTATCTGGTTTGTTTAAAAGCACCAGACACCTAATCGCTATTTATACTGTCATTTCTATGGGTAAACTGATTCCAAGGTCAGACTCTGTACCAGGCACTCAGAATGGGAATGTACTTTTTTCCTTCTGGAGGTCTCGGATTGCTGTGGGGGAAGGAGTCTCCGTTCCTTCATTCATTCATTCAATCAATCAGTCAATTCACAAAAGCACTGTCAGGCATGCTGTAGGGAACTGGGGGTAAAATGGTGAGCAAAACCCAATATAGCCCCTGTTCCCATGGATCTTGCAGTCCGATAGAGAAGACAGACATTAATTTAAAATAAAAAAAAAGACAGCTGCTGTGGAGGAAGCTGGGAGAGGGTCGAGGGAGATGTTGCCCAGTGTCTGGTGGGCCTTGGGGTTGGATCTGTGTCACTGCGGGGCAGACACAGTCTTCGACTGGGAGGCTTAGGGCTTTGGCAGCACTGGGTCCAGATCAAAGCAGGGTGGTGATAGCCTGGGCCCCAGCCGGTGACAGTCCAAGGTGTCTGAGACCTCAGGGACGCCGTCAGAGGCATGCATGTTTATAGGAGAGGGCAACTCTGAAGAGCACGGCTGGGGAGGCAAGGAGACTCTGGGCAGCTGAGCCCTCAGGTGGTGCTTAGTAAGGAATGTTTGAAATGGGGCTTCAACTTGGCCGCTCCTGTCCAGCCCAAATGATAACCCTGGTCCGCATTTCCTGTCACTGCGGCTCCCTGTGGCCAAGCAAGTTTAATTAATATCCTATTCCATATAATTGCTTCCCTCTTATCTCTCATTTTTCACTACTTCTTTCTTGCTCTCAATCCCTGTTTCTCTGTTTTCTCCTGTTTGGTTTGTCCTGTTCTGTGACTAACTCAGCTCTTTTGTGTTTCATCCAATAAACGTTTCTCTCTAGGAAAAGCGTGCTCTTTGGCTCTGAGATGGAGGAGGAAGGAGGTTGAGTTCTGTCGTCCATAAGCAACACTGGTGAATAGGTTTTGTTTGATGCCCCATTTAAACTCTGCCCCCATGCTGCATTCTCTGGGGAAGGCATAGCTTCTGTGTTTGCCCAGCTCTCCCCCATGTGCTCATTCTCCTTTCCACAATGCAGTTTGCAAGTTTTTTAGTCATTTAGCTCTCCTCTGTGTCTTGTGGGAAACTGTCCCCAGCTCAGAGAGCATATTCACACCCCACCTTGTATAGCCTATCAGCTCGGGAACTCGCTGGGTTTCTTTCCACCTCCCTGTGATGGGATGCTCTGTGTTCACAGGGTCCTGGAAGATTATTTACCCTGTTTTTTTCTGGCCCAGGTACCATCCAGGAGTAGAGCTTTGAGACCTCACCAGGGTGGTATGCCTGGTGACCTGTTGAAGGACATGAGTATCTGTGTTCTGACCACCTACAGGCCAGAGGTGGAAGATGAGTCAGGAATTACAAGTGTTGGCTCTGAAGTGACCACAAGGACCACAGAAGTGGGATTGACTGCCTGGTGGTTTCTTTTTTAATGTTACTTGAAAAAAACAAAACAGAACAAAAAACCCCAACAACTTCCTATTTTAGAATGGTTTTAGATTTATAACAAAATCATGATGATAGTATAGAGTTTCCATAGACTATCCACCCACTTTCCTCTATTGACATCATACATTTGGTTTGTCGCAATTAAGAAACAAATATTGGGGCGCCTGGGTGGCTTAGTCGTTAAGCGTCTGCCTTCGGCTCAGGTCATGATCCCAGGGTCCTGAGATCGAGTACCACATCGGGCTCCCTGCTCCGCAGGAAGCCTGCTTCTCCCTCTCCCACTCCCCCTGCTTGTGTTCCTGCTCTCGCTATCTCTCTCTCTGTCAAAATAAATAAATAAAATCTTTAAAAAAAAAAAAAAGAAACAAATATTGATAAATTATTATTAGTCCATACTTTCTTTAGATTTGCTTAGTTTTTATCTAATGTCCTTTTTCTGTTCCAGGATCCCATCTAGGGTACCACATTACATGTAATTGTAATGGTAGGCTCCTCGGGGCTGAGATAGCTCCTGGGACAACTTTTGTTTCTGATGGTGCTGACAGTTTTGAGGAAGACTAGTCAGGTATTTCATAGGATGCCCCTCTATATTGCCACTTGTCTTATGCTTTTCTCATTATTACCCTGGGGGTGGGGATTTGGGGAGGTAAAATGCCATTTTCCTTCCAGTACATACTATCAATATGACTTGCCACGACTGACGATGACCTTGATGAAGTAGGGACCTGGCTGAGGTCGTGTTGTCGGGGTTTCTGTACTGCAAAGTTCTTCTTTTTTTCTTCTTTCCATCCTGTCCTCTCTGGAAGGAAGTCACTGTGTGCAGCCTACACTCAGGGAGTGAGGAGTTGCGTTCTCCTTCCTTTAAGGCAGATTATCTCAATCAGTTATTTAGAATTCTTCTGCATGGGAGATTTGTCCCTCTTCCTTCATTTATGCATTTATTTAATCATTTGCTTATATCAGCATGTACTCATAGATACTTATTTTTATATTTTGGGTTTTGATACTTCTTTATCTGTTGCTCAAAGTGTTCCAGCTTTAGCCATTGGAAACTCCATATCGCTTATATATATCTCTGTTATTATAGGCATTGTGGGTTTTTTAAAAATTATTATTTATTATTTTTTATTTTTTAAAGCCCTTCCTTACTTTCTGGCACTACAAGATGCTTCAGGCCCTCTTGTATGTTTCCTGCCCCAGTCCTGGAAGTGGCCATTTCTTCAAGGAGCTCTGGTTCCTTTTATGAGAGAATTTATTGGTATTATAAACCAAGATCTGGGTGCTAGGAGTGTTCATTGCTACTGCAATATTGTTGCTCCTAAGCCCTCTTGGCTGACAGAGCAAGGAAAAACATGTATATACTGTATTTATAAATATGTAACTATCTGTATCAATGGTGAGCTAAACACGAACTCACACTGATGTTTCCAAGTGCAATCCACTATCGAAGATCATTCTAGCTTTCTCCCCTTGCAGATCTATAGCCTCCCACTCCAATAGTGAGAAACAAGGCCCCCACCGTCTGCCATCCATTGACTTAACTGTTTGTCTAGTACCAGGATACAGGTATAGTGGTTTCAGCATTATTAACCCATCCCTCTTGGGAAACAACTTAATCAACTACCCTAAAATACCTGTGTATAGTTCCTTTTGCTTTTGGTCTCCACTCATCTCTAGAGTTACTTAGATAATTTCTTTTTCTCACCCCCTTCTGTGAAGTTGTTTCATACATTTTTTTTTAAGGTTTTATTTATTTATTCATGAGAGACAGAGAGAGAGAGAGAGAGAGGCAGAGGGAGAAGCAGGCTCCCAAGGAGCAGGGAGCCCCATGCAGGACTCAATCCCAGGACCCTGGGATCATGACCTGAGCCAAAGGCAGACACTTAACCATCTGAGCCACCCAGACACCTGTTTCATACATTTGTAATACAGATAGATTTATTTCAGTCTGATGGCTCTTTAGGAGAGAGAAATGGGGGGATGAAGACTCAGCTGTCAGGGAACAGAGTTAGAAAAAACTTGGGGATATTTAATTATATCTACCAAATGTGTGGTGGTTCTTTGCCGCTGGGTGACAGGATTCTCATAATCTTTTCTCCCTCTGCTTCCTTTTTGTCCTACCCATTTGCCACTAAATGTTTGTGTTCCCTTCAAATGCAGATATCTAAGCCAGATCTAAGCCCTTACCCTTCATGTGATGTTATTTGGAGATGGAGCCTTTGGGAAGTAATTAGGATTAGATTAGGTTAGGTCTAAGGGTGGGGCCCTCTTGATGGGATTGGTGGTTTTGGAAGAAGAGGAGGAGAGAGATCTCTCTCCCCACACAGGCACTGAGGAGGGGCCATGTGCTGACCCAGTGAGAAGTCTGCCATCTGCAAGCCAGGAAGAGAGCTCTCATCAGGAACTGAATCGGTCAGCACCTTGATCTTGGACTTCCCAGCCTTCAGAACTGTGAGAAATACATTTCTGTTGTTTCATCCACTCAGCCTGTGGTGTTTTGTGGTGAGCAGGCTAATGCACCCCTCTCTATAGAAGAAGGATAGGCACCCCTGCACTGTTGAGGGGTCCCTTTCTTAAATCACCGATTCCCTTTCTACCTCTAAACCACAAAGGATCTCCCTTTCCTCCAGTGATCTGGGGTAGGAGATGGGTCTAGTTACATATACCTATGAAAGCTCCAGGGTAAAGCCTCTATTGGAATTGTCTGATGCTATGATGGGACACTTTGAGCAAAAATAAGTGTCAGGATCAAGGGAATGCTGCTCAGTGGAAAGATTATAATCACTTAGTTGGAGAAAAACATAACCCCATTCCCCAAACATACCGAGCGTACGAGAGAGCAGGAGGGCCTGGTTATAGAAGCAGGAAGCACACTGAGAAGGGTCGGAGGGCACGCTCTCTGGTGGCTCTGAGCTGGACTCGAGTTCTAGCTCTTCACTGTGGCCAGCCAGACAGCATCACATGCTCCTGTCCTGCCCGAGATCATGAGCTTGGAAGTGCTTGGTGAACATTGCAACGTGGATGTGAGTGACTGCTAAAAGTTCCATGTTAAAGGCTGAGGCTTCCTTGAGGCAGATTTTTCTCTGGGATGCTGCTGTGAGTTCTCCATGTTTCTACTTTTATTGTTAAGTGTTTTTAGCTTCTTTAGACAGGTCATCCTGTCTTTGCCTTACAGCCCTCTGTAGAAAAATCATAGGAGCTGTCACGGAAACAAAAAGAGGCCTGAAGCTCCAGAGAAATGTATGACCGTCAATTCTTATAGATGGGTGATTAAAAAAAACCAAAACAAACCAAAAACTCTTAACTGCCAGGGAGGGACTTCCTTTCATTGTTTTCCTTTTGTGTTTCTTCCTTTTTCCTCTTCTTTTTTTCTCTTTCCTTTGTAGTGATCTTTTTCATGTCTAGGATTCAAAAAAAGTTATTTACTTTTATTGCCTGTTTCATTTCACAACCTTGGCACCTTTGTGGATAGGAATGTCTGCTTCCTGCCACCCTCAGGACAGTCAAAGCGTACAGGGTGAATTTGCCAGGGCTTCACACCCTGATTTCTACTGCTATGACTCAGGGGAGGCTCCAACTGGGGAGAGCTAGCCAGGAAAACAAATTACACTTTGGGTTTTAATACAAAACCTTTCTAAATTGAGCCCCTAGGAGAAAAATGAGACCTTTAAGTATGTTCCCTTTTTGCCGTATTTTTCTATACGGTCATCACTTACCCACCCAAATTAAAGCGTGTGTGTTAATGTTCAACATTAGGCTAATGTCCAGAGGTTAGTTTTGGACATTACAGTTCAGAGTAGGTTAATGTTTAGTATACAAGCATTTAGAAGAGTACTTGGTGCATAGTGTGGAGTGTTTAAGAGTTAACTACATTATTGTCATTATCGTGAACGAAAGAAGGGCCCCTGTGCAGTGTGTTGTGGGACCATGAGACAGACATGAGGGACTAACGTCAGTACTGGGTGTAGGCAGAGGAAAATAAACTGGAATTGCTGCTCTTGTGTTACTGGCATGGGAGAAGTGATAATGGGGGTGGGAATGGATCCCAGAGCAGTGGTTTGGGTCTAAAAACTGGGAACGAAGGAGCTTGAAAGTGCTTTGTCTAACGGATGACAGGGGTATGTTACGTGGCCTCTGAAAGCCTTTTTACCTTTAGAACGTGATTCTAGTAGGTTCTCCTCTACTTGGGCTAGGGCTGGGTGGGCATGGGCATGGATAGGTCAGGGGGTTTTGTAGAAGAGAGGGAAAAGGAGTGACTTCTTTCCGTTTGGATTCTGTTAAGTTGGATTTGTTTCTGTCTTTTCTGGCATTTCCAGGGTGAAAAGGTATTTCCATGTGCTTCTGCTGTTGGTCTAAATTAAATGCAGACCATACCTCTTTAGCTGCTCTTGGCACAGCCTTGGAGCTTCAGCTGCAACCAGGACAATAGGCAACTGCCAGAGGGAGGGAGAGAAGTTATATTCCTTAAAATTAGGGAAGGTCTGGCTCAGAATATTTTGAGCGTGAATACCAGGTTTTTCGTTTCATTGGCGCCCCCCGGGCTGCAGACGCATCCCTGGGGATTGAGAATAAATCTGCCAGAGATCTCCTGGGTTGGAAAGGGAGTAGGCTGGGCAAGGGAGACATCTAAGTTTTCCCCTACTGCTTGTGTTTTTGTGCTTTCGTTTCTATGAAAATTGACATTCCTTGAAAGAGTTGTCTTTACTCCGCTCTTTTGCTAGCCCGCTCTGGTCAGGTTTCCCTGCCTTCCAAGTCAGGGACAGAGTTCTCGACTCCATGATGCTTAATACTGGCATTGCTCCCTAGTCTTCATCGGCTTAGTAGCAGCATTTGGCTCATTGGACCCTCCTTCCTTTTTGAAACACCAGCTTCTGTGGACTTGTAGGCCACCACACTCCCTGGTTTTCTCCCATCCCCTTGCTGTCCCTGCTCTGGTATCTTTGTCTGTTCCTTCTCTTCTCATTCCTCAGTGTTGCGGCCCTCCTTGGATCTCCTTAAATACAGATAATGATTCACTGGGGGGTGGGGCTCCCAGGTGATGCTGTGACTCTGGTCCAGGAGCCCACTATGCAGCAAGGCCTCCGGGGCTCTGTCCTCAGCCTCTCCATCTGCCTTACTTCCTAGGGGAGCTCATCCGGCCCCTGGCTTTCAAGAACATTTGACTCCTATCCGTGACTAACCACCTGACTTGGCATAAGACCCAGAGCCCTTTTGGATTCCCGCACACCCCCATAATTTGGCTCCTGCCCACTGCTCTGCCCTCCCCGGTACGTCTCCTGCTCATCTCTGAATTTCTTCTGGCCAAGTTGGCTTTCTCGCTGATTCTCCAACTCGAGTAGTACCTCCATTTCTTGGGAACTCTAAACTTGCTGTTCTGTCTACCTGGTGCTTGCATGGCTTGCAAAGATCTCCCCGTAGCCTTCCAGTCAGCTATTCCCCTCTCAGAGGGGCCTTCCCTGACCATCGTAGTGCAGATGGATCTTTACCACCACCTTGCTCTCTCCTTGCCCTGCTTCCTTGTCTTCACAGCACTTGTCACTGTTTGAGTTACCACTAATGCGTAAGTTCTGCGGTGGCAGGGACCTCGCCCAGAGAGAGGCTCTCCGTGAGAACCTGTGAGTGACTAAACAGAAGGTTAGTGTCAGCATCTCCTCAGCGACTGGGTGACTCTTGGACACCGACAATCAGTTCCAGTGGCTATGTTTGCAAGGGCTGGGTTTCGGGTAATATTGTTGTATTGTATTGTATTGTATTGCATTTATTTTATTTTAATTTTATTATTTTATTTTATATATTTTATTTTTTATTTTTATTTTTTTTAAAGATTTTATTTATTTATTTGACACACAGCGAGAGAGGGAACACAAGCAGGGGGAGTGGGAGAGGGAGAAGCAGGCTTCCCGCGGAGCAGGGAGCCCGATGCGGGGCTCGATCCCAGGACCCTGGGACCATGACCTGAGCCGAAGGCAGTCACTTAACTGACTGAGCCACCCAGGTGCCCAATATTGTTGTATTTTAATTATCATGACCTATTGGAAAGAAACTGAGATACAGTGGGCACATAAATGAGGCCGTCGCCCCACGGAAAGACCCAATAGTTTTATGTCAGACAGCACAGAGGAAGGTTTCGCAGTTGTTTGAATAAAGAAAGGGCATGGAGTATTGCACAAGGTGACGTGTACACGGTGAAACCAGGAGGACCTGCCCCGTAGGGTCAGTGTCCTGCTCACACGACGTACGGCGATGGCGATTCAGTTTCGGCAAAATGAACGTTGTCCTGGGTATTAAATTTGTGTTGTGAATCTGAATTGTTTTGACTTCTTAAACATATTTTGTTTAATGTGCAGATTTGTTTTGGTTGTATGGTATCATAAGAACTATAATGGTTTCATATTTGTACATTAGGTTAACACCAAGGGTCTTTGAGAATTTTTTCTTTAAAGACATCTGTGCTGATACAAGCTTGTGAAAGACTAAAATAGGGACCCCTAGGAATAGGTTTTAACATCTCAAACTGCTGGTGAAACGCTATTTTTAGCACAATGAAGATAGCGTGGCTCTGAATGGGCTCTTTTAGCATGCTTTCAAGAGAGTGAAATTTTAAAAATATCCATATTCCTATGAATACCGAAGAATGTACTGACAAACCCCAAAAGGATAAAGTAGGTACTACTTTTGTTTATTTACATAATTGAACCTTCTGTTTCTGGTTACTGCTTCAATTTCTAATTATTGAAGAGCATCCTGAACTGTGAAACTTCTGTACCCGAGACATCTGCATAAGGTAATGATATTTCCATATTTCTGCACAAAACAAAGACATTGGAGTTGATGGTACCAGGCTGGGGTTACGAAGGTGTGCAGGTAGGAGCTCCCAGTTCTGACTTTTGCCCCAGGTGCTTCTGGCCCCTCGAGACTGGAGAGGAGGTGATTCTGCACTTGGGACCTGAGACCCAAGAGGAGACAGATTCTTTGCTTTGAAAGGAGCTGTGAGGGGTACTTCCCCACACATTTCATTTGAATATATGCGTTTGTTTATATCCTGTACATTTCTGTCTCATCCCTTTGGGCTGCTCTAACAAAATACCAGAGACTGGGTTGTTTCTAAACCACAGAAGGGAATTTCTCACAGTTTTGGAAGTCCAAGATCAAGGCGCCAGCATGTGGCGTTCTGGTGAGGGCCCTCTTCCTGGTTCATAGCTGGTGCCTTCTTGCTGTGTCCTCACAAGGTGGAAGGGGCTAGGAGACTCTCTGGGGTCTCTCTTAAAAGAACACTAATCTCATTTATGAGGGCTCCACCCTCAATGACCTAAGCACCTCCCAGAGACCCCACCTCCTAATACCAGCATCTTTGGCAGTTATGAATGCAGCATGAATTTGGAAAGGGGTTGGAGACACAAACATTCAGACCGTAGCAACTTCCAAATATAATTTGAGGCTCTTGTGCTAACGGGCTCAGCCCTGTGGAGCTGTGCAGCCGGGGAGACTGGGGCAGAAGGCGAAGAGCAGAAGGTGGAGATGGAGGTGGGGTGGGAATGCTTCAGGGAGAAGGGTAGAGAGGACTTCAGAAATGCTCAGATTATCTAAAAGAACTTTCCGTTCTCCAGTTACCTAAGTAACCGGTGAGAGCAAGATGCAGCATGTTGGGCGTGACTTTGGGCCCTGGGATAGTCCCCCTTCCCCTGCCACCCGCCCAGAGTTTATCGGAGTTGTGGTGCCATCAGACGCTGGGGGTGATAACTGAATGAATGACAGACAACCTGTATTTACACATGTGGGAATCTGCTAGGTTTCTACTTTAGGTTTACTTTAATTTTATATTGTAAGATTTTTGGATGGCTACCCAGTGTTATCTTCTGTTTGTTTTTAGCAGTGTGGGACTCAGTAAGCTTCTGTGGGCAAATCCAGGTGCCTGTCATTTATAGCCTTGTCTTTCTGGGTGCTGTGCAAACAACTGAGGGGTACATCTAGGGCACTTGGTTGGTTTATGAATTGATGGCTGCAGGGAGGTGGGGAGGCTGCATGCCACGGACCCTTCCTGGGTGCCTCTGGGTTTTGCAGTCATTTGGCGAGGTTTGCTCAGGATGCCGACTCCTGCCAACTTTTCCCTGGTGAGGACAAAGTTGGACAGATTGCTCTGGTTAATCTTACTTTGAGTGACCAAGAAGAGATACTTTGCAGAAGGCATAACACATATCCCAGGGGAGAATGTTTAGCTTTGGAATTCACTTTGCAGACGTCGTGTTTGAGGAGGTTCTGGGAATCAGGCTTGTTACAGCGGGCATTGTTGGAATTCCAGTGTCCCTTTTACCTCCCCGAGGAGATGCTTGATAACCCAGGGCCTATTTTCTACTTTTGAAGTATGCACCTCTTATTTTTTTTTTAGATTTATTTATTTATTTATTTGACAGAGAGAGAGAGGGAACACAAGCAGGGGGAGTGGGAGAGGGAGAAGCAGGCTTCCCGCCGAGCCAGGAGCCTGATGTGGGACTCGATCCCGGGACTCCAGGATCATGACCTGAGCCGAAGGCAGTCGCTTAACCAACTGAGCCACCCAGGCGCCCGAAGTATGCACATCTTATAAACATGGCTGCTGGGGTGGGGAAAAAAGCCACAATGATCTGATGCTCAGGTTCTAGTATTTAGAACAGTGACACAGGAGCACCTGGGTGGCTCGGTCGGTTAAGCATCTGCCTTCAGTTTGGGTCATGATCGTGAGCTCAGGGTCTTGGGATTGAGCCCGGAGTCAGGCTCCCTGCTCTGCAGGGGGTCTGCTTCTCCCTCTCCCTCTTCCTCCGCTACCCCTGCTCCCCGCTCATGTGCACTCTCTCTCTCTCTCTCAAATGAATAAATAAAATCTTTTTAAAAAAACACAACAGTGACATACTTAACAGCTGGAGGTAGGAGCATGCGTGAAAGTTGTTCAGATTTTAAAAGGCTACATGCATTGTGCATACTTTATTAATTAGTTCATTCATTTATTCATTTGGTACCTGCTATGTGCAAGACACTGTCCTGGGTGCGGGAGGAAGGCCTCCTTGGAGACTAACACTGCTCCTGACACCTGACAGTCCAGAGGCTGGCTTGCTGGGTGCCAGTGCAGTGGGACGTAGGGGCCCGTTTTCCACAGCCATGCGATGACCACACCAGTGTGATTGTACCAGATGCTGTGGGAGGCAGAAAAAGGAAAACGTGGTCCCCGCACAAGAAAGAGCTCAGGTCTTTGGGACAGAAGGTCTGGGCCTGAATCCATCGCTGCCCCCAAGCCAGGTGAGACGTTGGGGGAAACCACTGGCCCATCAAGCATTGACACATCTCTAAAAGGGAGAAGTTAGGGGCTGCGAGGCTCTGAGCAGACAAGATGGTACAAAGAAAGCCTCCTGCACATGCCATGGCACGGTGCAACCACATTTGAAAACCTTAAAATGCAGTTGTTGGGACAAAACCCATCAATAGAAGAACCACTGCTGGAGATCCTGTGTGGAGCTGCGTAAGGCAGACTGTCCTGAAATCCAGAGCAGGCAGGTGCTGAGCCTGAAGAAGGAACAGGGTTTTTGTAGCTGAAGGGAGATCGTTTTTTACTGGAGCAAGAAAATGTTGAAAGTCGAGGTTGCAATAACAGGGTGAGGATTGAAGCTTCTCTTGCTGGGTATAAGGGTTCCCTTCCTCTTGGTGGCCTGGTAGAATGTTTTAATGGCAATAAGATGAATGTGAGCATAAGGTATGCACGGAGTTTGAGGAGCATCCCAGTGTTTAGAGCTGCCTACGAAGTAGTGACAAGACTGGAGAAATTTCTCGGGAAATATAAGAAGACTCCCCTAGGTTTTAGGAGGTTAATTTCTTGGCTTCAGTCAGTGTAGATAGTTTTAGGTAAGTATCATGTGTCAGGAATGGCAAGTAGGTTTTATTTTATGTCTACACAGATTGTCAGTGACTATGGGAGTGCGGTGTTGAGGAGGATTTTGAGGCTAGATTTTGGCTTATAGAAAAAAGGCAGTGGTAGATAACCTTGTGTTTATGTGTTTGGGGCTTACGCTCCATATAGGAAACCACAGGACAAATGTCATGGATCTCTCTGGTTAAGGTCTTTTCCGTGTGCCTGGCAACATAAAGACATTCATTTATTCTTACAGCATTTATTTACTGAATTTCCACTAAGGACACAGCACTGTACTTTAGATTCTCAGCTGTTGTCTGGGTTCTTAATTAGTTAATTATTTCAGGATGTTGGTGGTTAACGCTGTTTGGTTAACCAGTGGGATTTTTAGCCTCTGCCTCATATTTAAAAACATTTTATGATCAAAGTTAGCTTTCTTTTTTTTATTTTTAATTTAAATTCTTTATTTTATTTATTTATTTTTAGACAGAGAGTGGGAGGAGGGGCAGAGGGAGAGGGAGAGAGAGGAGAGAGAGAAAATCTTGGCGTGGAGCCCAACATGGGGCTCCATCTCACAACCCTGAGATAGTGACCTGAGCTAAAATCAAGAGTCAGATGCTTAACCGATTGAGCCATCCAGGCGCCCCAAGAAGTTAGCTTTCTTGTGGCCATAAGCGCCATATTGAATTTTTTTCACTTACTATTGTTACCTCCTTTAGCCTACAATTTATGATTTAAATTCTCAATTACCTTATGCAGTAATCATCAGTAATCTGACTTTAGAGAGAGGGAAACACTCAGAGATGTTAAAGAACCTGTCCAGAGCCAGGATTTGACTTGAGTTGAATATCAGACACGTTCCCCACCCCTGCACCTGAGTGCTGGGCTCCATTACTTGTCCTCACAATCGCAGACTTCCATCTCTTAGCCCTGCATTGGTGGGAGAACTTTTTAGAAATCGTTTGGGTCAAGAGGTGAAAAAGGATGAATAATATATCTTCAACATTGTTTGGACATGAATTCTGTATTTTTTTTTCAGAGACCATGTAGAATATAAAATGTCAGTCACCGAATTTTAGAATTAAAGTTAGGAAGAAAAGGGGCGCCTGGGTGGCTCAGTCGGTTAAGCATCTGCCTTCGGCTCAGGTCATGATCCCAGGGTCTTGGGATCAAGTTCCACGTCAGTCTCCTTGTTCAGCGGGGAGTCTGCTTCTCCCTCTGCCTGTCGCTCCCCCTGCTTGTGCTCACTCTCTGTCAAATAAATAAATAAATAAATAAAATCTTAAAAAAAAGTTAGGAAGAAAAGAACATTATAAATTTATTGGTAACACACATGCTAACCAGGTAAGGAAAGAGGAGTGGGATCAAAATGGACAAAAATGGAACAGAGACGGATGTAGTGGGACCATCCATGGGGACCATCCATGGCAGACTTCCAGAGGAGACGTGGGGGCCCCTGGAAAGCCAGCTTGGCATCTGTGCTCCAGTCTGAGTGTGGTCGGATTGGTTAGTCCTAGATCCTTAGACTCCTGGTTGATTCTCCAAAGCATCCATCCTTTGCATAAAAGGAGACTTTCTACAGGCTTTTTCCTCCCCCTTTTGTTTATCCACTTTACTTTTTGTGTGAGGTGGGTGGGTTTAGGGGGAAGACGCTTTACTCAATATTAAAAATTTAATTTTTGCCCCCAAATGGAAAACTTTTGGTCGTCATTGTCATTTAAGATGCTGGTTGTCATTCTCATCTTACTCAAACCGTACTGAACTGTGTAGGTTAACCAGCAAGCTCTGCTGTCATTTTCTAACCTCAGAGCTTAGTTTTGGAATTGTTTTCCCAGGGAGTTCCCAAGGCTTGACTATGTGAAGACATTTCCTTTGAAATCTTAAAAGTTTGTTCAGTTTCCTATGTTGGCACAACAGAACTGATAGGTAGACAGGAAGGAAGAAAAGAAAGAATGTAAAGCTTAGTTTAGGTAAGACTGCCTGTCTCTGTCATGTTTGGGAATATGCACATTTAAGAACCAGTATGCATTTTGCTACTCTTTGGCTTTTCACACTCTGATTTTTCACTTTCATCTAGTTGAAGTTCTACTACGGATATTACCCCCAAAATTCAGTCTTCCCACCTGTCCTACAAGCAAGTCTTAGGAGTGAACATTTTGTCCACTCTTTAGAAGTGTTGGTTTGTGTATCATCAGACTGGTAGTAGCTTCCCTCTGAACGGGACAGCCAGAGAATCCCATTCAGGGGAAATGACTTTTTAGTTTGGGACTCACTTCTTATTTCCTGGAATGAAGCTCAAGACCTCTGAGGAGGCTCATTAGCTCCCTACCCCTGTTTTAGATGCTCTTTTAAATGACTTGTACGATAAAACAGGGTTACTTATTCCAAGCAAACATACACAGAATCCCTCTCCCATGCCAGGTGCCTTGCTGGGTGATTGGGCCAGCCTGGCCTGGCTCGTGGGGACTGTTAGCCTCAGGAGGGAGGGCAAGCCATGGCGGAGACGTTTCCGAATGCCTGACTCTGTTTCCACGGTAGTTGGCAGGGCCTTTGGAGGGGCTGGTGCATAGGCTTCCAGGTCTTAGGGGTGCCACAGGGAATTAGAGCGATGAGGTGGGGATGTGTGGCCCAGCATTGTGACTAATCTCTGTGCCCAGCTGATAACATGTGATGTCCCAGAGAGAGGAACTGTTTCTGTCTGGCATATGTTCATCGTTCTTTCAAGTGCTAAGCTCTTTGTTCTTACTCAGAAACACACTCATTGATCTCGCTAACTAAAGCAATTATCATCATTTAGTAGTCTTTTCCAAAAGCATTATTTCCACTCCAAAACACCACTTTTATTTGCCAAGTGCCACAACGTTACATCCTGGCAATTGGTCTGCACTTATTGCCAAATTATGTAAGTTCTTGGTTGGGCTTAGTCCCCAACTGAGCAAGTGTGTTCTGTGGAGTGTATTAGGATGGTGGTGTGGCCTGGTGTCTGAAAATGAACAGCTGTCCTTAAATTCATTCATTAATTCAGTGTTTACACTGTGATTGGGAAGGAAATCCACATTTGTTTAAAACACCAGTGCCCAGCTGAGAAATGTCATTCTGCAAAAATATTGGATTGAGGTTTGTTGTCAAGGAAATGTGTATTGTGGACATTTCATGAAATTCAAATATGCGGATTAATTTGCTAACAGGGAGCTAAGACTATAATAAACCGAGGTGGCCTTATTCAAAGATTGAAATGTAATTAGTGTTGACTATAGTAGCAGCAGCTAATGAAAGGGCTGTAAAACCCTAGAAAAGAATTTTATTAATAAATATTAAGGAGAAATATTTTCATAGAAAACTCAGAGTCAGCGCAGAAGAGATTATTGGTGAGTAAAATGTGACCCCATTTAGCAAATATCATAAACAAAGCATTGCAGTGAACAGATTTGTTTGTTCAGAAACTCTTCTGTTAAAAAAGTATTTGTTATAAACTTTAATGAGTGCAAACACTTCTAGAGATCCAGAATAACACAAGCCAGTGTTGTTCCGCGCAGGTTTGGGACAAACCCAGGCATTCTGGTCTTGGCCTCTGTGCATTGCTTCCTCGGTCTAAGACACGCTTGCTGTTCTTGGTCTAGTACTGAAGTATTTTATAAATATTATTAGCCTTGTCAAGCTAGATCAGTTTACAAGCAGGGGATTTATCCCTTTTCAAAATCCCACTGAAAAGATAGTAAAGGCGCAAAAATGTTTCAAGCTACAAAGACAAAGAATGTCAGACCTCGTGGAGGAGAGCTTGCTCACAAATGGAAGAGAGACCATTGAACTGGTGGTGGTGGGGAAACGAGGTGACTTCCCTGCAGAGCTGCTGGGAGGCTCAGAGATGGAAGGCATGGGTTGGTTGCCGTAGGAGGCGGGGATGAGGGGCTGAAACCTAGGGAATTATGTGAGTGCCTTGAACAGCTAGCCCTCCAGGGCCCTCTCTACACCCTGGTATCTAGACACCCATCTGTGTCTGCTCCCCTCCCCACTGGAGGAGGTCAATCAGCAGACTGGAGGTCTGTTCCCTGGAGAAATTGAACTGGAGTAATCCTGGAAGGAGGTATGGATGGCTGAAAACAGGGGGATTGAATGAGAGCTGGGACCTCCATGCCCTTCCCCTGCCCTGTCCCATAATGCCAGCAGCCAGGCTTGTGCAGCCCCAGCAGTGGATTGGAAGATTCTTTCCTTGAGAAATCAAACCAATCCAGAAAAAAATGCCCCAGATCCTGAAATGTGCATGTCCCTCATTGGAAATCTTGGTACACCCCCATTCCTTGAAGCTCATCAGCTAATAACTCCTCTTCCCACTTGCAGAGGCTCCAATCTGCTTTTAGTACTTTACTGTTAAATAGGATCAGGCAGCCAAGGATCTGAGTCCTCTTAGGAAGGGCTTCAAGAGGAAAGAAAGGACCAAAACAAACCAGCAAAGAGATACCTTACAGAAGATGGAGATACTGCAGAAAGCAGAAAAAAACATTTTCTTTTGAAAATTATAGTATCTTCAGAGAGAGAGAGAAGCTATTTCATGTCTAAAATGAGAATAGCATTTATGAAACAGGACCAATTAGAGAACAAGAAGGAGATAATGGGGATTACAAATTAAATACTTGAGTTTTAAAAGAAGTTGAGGATGTAGCTCTCAAAAAGTAAAACGAAAAGGACAGAGTTGAAAAGTAGATGAGGAAAAAAATCCAAAAAATTGAAACTCAGTCTAAAAGATGCAACATTACTAATATCTTAGATGCAAAAACCAAAACCAAAATAAAATGGTTCTTTGAACATTATCACAGAAATAATACCGGAACATTTCATGGAACTAATGACATGAATTTCCAAATTGAAGAAGTATATTAAGTGCCCATGTTTTATAAAACCCTCACTCAGATACATCATGGTGAAATTTCAGCCACAGTAGGGACAAAGAAAAGGTCCTAAAAACTGTCAGAGAAAAGTACACAGGGCACACACAGAGGAAAGGGTGTCTTAATAGAAGAATTCTTAACGACATCCCTGGAAGCTACAAGGTAATGGAGTAATACTTTAAAAAATCAGAGGGAGGGGCGCCTGGGTGGCTCAGTCATTAAGCGTCTGCCTTCGGCTCAGGTCATGGTCCCAGGGTCCTGGGATCGAGCCCCGCATTGGGCTCCCTGCTCCGCGGGAAGCCTGCTTCTCCCTCTCCCACTCCCCCTGCTTGTGTTCCCTCTCTCGCTGTATCTCTCTCTGTCAAATGAATAAATAAAATCTTTGGGGGAAAAAAAATTAAAAAAAAAAATCAGAGGGAAAATTATTTCTACCCTGGATTCTAAATCCAGCTAGACTATCAATCAAAAGTAAGCATAGAATAAAGACAAAACACAAGGACTCAAAAAGTTTGCTCCCTTGGACCTCTTAAAAAGCTACCGGAGGGCACCTGGGTGACTCAGTCAGTTAAGCATCTGCCTTTGGCTCAGGTCCTGGAATTGAGTCCCACATAGGGCTGTGTGCTCGGTGGGGAGCCTGCTTCTCCCTCTCCCGCTCCCCCTGCTTGTGCTTGCTCTCTCTCTCTCTGTCAAATAAATAAATAAAATCTTAAAAAGAAAAAAAAGCTACTGGAAGTGAGCTCCCTCAGACCAATTGGGTAAACTAAGAAAGAGGAAACTTAGGAAACAATATGCAAGGAAGAGAGCAACCAGACCCTAATATAAGGCGGGAGGATGGAAGGCTGCAGAAGGGAGGGCACCAGGAGAAAAGATCACCACATTATCTGATAGTTTGGTTATTTTGAAATTAGTGCTTGGTAAGCATCTAACATGGGATGTCGCTGACGAAAGGATTTAAGGATAGGTAGGTGTATCAAAAAGAAGACAAGTGAGAATAGCAATCAGATATTAACCCTAGAAAAGTTAAAGTTTTATAAGGAAAGATGGCCAGAGTCTACAGTTTGGCTCTTTAATGAATATTTAAATAGTCATAACAATATATATCAAAATAATATATAAATAATGTATAATCATAATATAAATAATATTATTGAGAAGCTAACAGAATGAGAAATTTGCATGTATGGTGTGTCATCTCCCATATGTAAAACTGGTAAGTTAGGCAATTGCAGCTAGGCATGTTACTGGGCACCATGGAGGTGAATATCAGAGAAATAGCTAAAATTTGCAATTGGTTTCCTCTGGGGAATGTGACTGGGTAGAGAAGGGAAGCTGGAGAGTCCAAGTTTTCATTATATCTTGTTTTACTTCGATTAAAAATGAAATTGCCTAATACTGTTAAGATACGTCTGAAAATACAAGTAGGCATCATGAAATCATTGGGGTTGGTGAGTTAATAATGGATTTGCAGATGAATGTCCTTCTCTAAGTTGTTCCCGTTTGTAAAATTGGGGGTGATGATGTCTAACATGTTCTACATTTAGAAGAATAATCACCAAGCAGAAGTGACAACACTAGGCTGGTAGGAGACATATGTATCCAGGCAGACCCAAGACAAATTGGAAAGACAAAATAAGTCAGGATGCACTATAGCTGAATAAATAATTGGTAAAGTCGTATGGATATATTTTGAATGCCATGCCTTAAAAAAGAGACTACGCCCATTACCCTTTAAATGTTGACAAAAATTATCCATACATTTGCCCACAAAGGAAACCTCAATACATTTAAAAAGGAAGGAATAATAGAAACTTAATTTTTTGACTACAGTACATGTAGAAATTCACAACATACAGAAATAAGGACCCTCCAAGCCAAAACAACACAACAGCAAACATACTGGATATGAAAAGACTTTCTCGAAAACAACTCATGGGTCAAAGCAAATATCAAATCCATAGATTGAGACTATGTAGGAAATCATGATAGAAACATTACTGTGGTAGAAATTACTGGCTGCCTTCCCAGCGTTAACAGGACGTTGATTTTGTTGAGAGTGTCAGTGACCAGCTAAACATTCCTGTTTCTCAATCCGTCCTTGTAGATGGGGGTGGCCATATGATTAAGTTCTCACCAATGAGAAAGATATAAAATAATAGTGGTGGGTGGGACTTCCAGGAAAGCTCCTTAAAAAGGTTGACTCAGCTGACCTACTAAACCTTTGGCATATGTGATGCTGGGTTAACCATTTTGTAATCCTAGGGTGACTAATACATGCTAAAAGTAGATGAGTGGAAAGATAAAAGAGGTATTCCTCAGAAATATACTGCCATCCATTCTGGCCTTGGACTTCCTGCCTCTGGGGAAAAAAAAAATCCTAACTCTAAAGTTGCTATTTTGGGTCTCTTTGTTAGTAGGAGCCAACACAGTTCCTAACTGACAGTCAGATATCACAACTCATGGGATGTAATTAAAGAATAAAAATAGGGTGCCTGGGTGGCTCAGTTGGTTAAGCGACTGCCTTCAGCTCAGGTCTTGATCCTGGAGTCCCGGGATCAAGTCCCACATCAGACTCCTTGCTCAGCAGGGAGTCTGCTTCTCCCTCTGACCCTCCCCCCTCTCATGCTCTCTCTCTCAAATAAATAAATAAAATCTTAAAAAAAAAAAGAACAAAAAAAATAAATGAAGCATGCAAGTCAAGAAATTGGATACTGAACAACAAAACAAAGGAGAGCAGAAGGAAATAATAAAGATCAAGCTAGAACTCAATAAGAAAATTAAAAAAGAGAAATGATTGTGAAATCTTGAGAGCTACTCTTTAGGAGAACAGTTATTTTTAAAAAATATATGTAGATACACATTTTACTTGCTCAGTCAAGAATTAGGTGAAGAAGCACAAATAAACACAACTGGATAATGAGAAATTATAAAGGAGATGAAATGATTTACATTTTGTAAAACTCTGTGCAAATAAACTTGAAAATGTGGATCAGATAGATGATTTTCTTGGAAAATGTGCTACTAGACTGACTCCAGAATAGAAAGAAAACTGAAAAAGGCCCCTAGCAGTGAAAGAAATGAGACAGCTGTTATGTGTGACCACTTGTTACTGCTCTTCCTGGGGCTTCTTTGCTGTTGGGGTTCTCTAGAGGGGGTGGAAGTGAATTTCTGGTGGGAGGCCTCAGAGTGTGGGGTGGGTTGGGCGTCCTGCCTGGTGATCTGTGTTCTGTCTCTGACAACGGTGGCCATGCCCCAGAAAGGTGATGGCACTGATTCTTGGCATTAGGACACATCCCAAAATAAGGGGCCCCAATTCTTTAGTTTTTTGTAACATTTTTCAGATCCATGTGTTACTGGAACCTTTTTGGTAAGAAAAAAATGATGAAAAATTATTTTTAATCATTTGCTCTCATTGGCAGTCTCAGGAACAAAATAAAACAATGTTCTGCACATCATATACAAATAAATAGAAAGATTTCAAAGCAAGATTGTGAATAAAAAAGGTTGAAAATGCTATTCCAACAGGAAGATCAGTAGTACAGGAGAAAAGAGAAAATGGTGAACATCAGCGTGCCTTCGGTCTTAATCGTTTCATGGAAAAGTACCTTGTTCTCAAATGCTAGTAACTGGAACATCCTATTGGTTAAAAATAAATAGCATAAGTTGTGAGGAGACCAACTAAGGAAAAAAACAAAGCAACCAGAATGGCCTGTCAGCTAGAAACAGAATAAGGAGGTTATGCCAAAGGTGTCAGGTTCTTATGCCTTTCGTCCCCCAGAGGCCACGGTTCAAGCTCGGTGTTGACAAAACCATGGTCACGGAGGGCATCCAGAAAGGCCTGTTTGGATGAGCATTTGGTTGAAGTGTCCTTGCTGGTTAAAGTGTTGTGTTTTCTTGGAACTTTCCCCTCATCATCTTCATTTAAACAGATGTAATTCTCTGGGCGCCTGAGTGGCTCAGTCGTTAAGCGTCTGCCTTTGACTCAGGTCATGATCCCAGGGTCCTGGGATCGAGCCCTGCATCGGGCTCCGTGCTCTGCAGGAAGCCTGCTTCTCCCTCTCCCACTCCCTCTGCTTGTGTTCCCTCTTTCGCTGTGTCTCTCTCTGTCAAATAAATAAATAAAATCTTTAAAAAAACCAAAAAACAAAAAACAGATGTAATTCTAACCTAATGTCCTCTTTTTACCCCATCTTTCCCTGGTAGCGGGAACAGTGAACCATGGAGCTGTATTTCGGTGAATATCAACATGTGCAGCAAGAATATGGCGTCCATCTGAGACTCGCAAGTGATGATAGCAAAAAATCAAGGAATTCCCAACACTCTAAGGCAGGCTCCTATGGTGTCAGTATCCGGGTGCAGGGAATTGATGGCCACCCCTACATAGTCCTGAATAACACGGAGCGGTGTCTGACAGGCACATCTTTTCCTGAAAATGGGCCACCATTTCCATCTCCAATGATAAATAACCTGCCCCTGCATTCCAGCAATGGGTCTGTGCTGGAGGAGAGCAGCGCAGAAGAATTGCAGCTCCCAGAAAATCCTTATGCCCAACCCAGCCCAGTAAGAAACCTGAAACAATCCTCTCTCTTTGAGGGCAAGAATGGGGTTCTCGAATGCAAAGAAGGGCCAGTGAAACCATCCCACATGTTGAACTTTCAGAGGCATCCAGAGCTTTTGCAGCCCTACGACCCTGAAAAGAATGAATTGAACTTGCAAAATCATCAGCCTCCTGAGAGTAATTGGCTAAACACTTTAACAGAAGAAGGTTCCAACAATAAGAAGGCTTGGACTTGCTTCCCCAAACCTGGTAGTTCCCAACCTACCAGCCCTCCTTTGGAAGATGTGGGCAAATCCAGCGTGACGGCCATTCGTTTGTGCAGCTCTGTGGTCATCGATGACCCCAAGAAGCAGACCTCAGTGTGCGTAAATGTTCAGAGCTGCGCCAAGGAGGGGCTGGTGGAGGAGGCCCTTTCCCCTAGTGGGAGGTCCCTGATGGCCCACAGCCCACACACCCATCCCGAAACCAAGAAAGCCAGGCCGGATGTGCTTCCCTTCCGGCGACAGGATTCAGCGGGACCTGTGCTGGATGGAGCTCGGTCCCGGAGGTCCTCTTCCTCATCGGCAACTCCCACTTCGGCCAACTCTTTGTACAGATTTTTACTTGATGATCAGGAATGTGCCATCCATGCCGACAATGTAAATCGTCATGAAAACAGACGGTATATCCCCTTCTTGCCAGGAACTGGGCGGGATATTGATACAGGATCAATTCCTGGTGTGGATCAATTGATTGAAAAGTTTGACCAAAAACCCGGGCTTCAGAGGAGAGGAAGGTCTGGGAAGCGAAACAGAATCAACCCAGAAGACAGGAAGCGGTCCAGAAGTGTGGATAGTGCCTTTCCTTTTGGTCTCCAGGGGAACGCCGAGTACCTAAACGAATTTAGCCGGAACCTGGGCAAGTCCAGCGAACACCTTCTCCGCCCGTCGCAGGTGTGCCCGCAGAGGTCACCTGCTCAGGAGCACCGGGGGAGACAGAGCGTGGGCCGGGCCTTCGCCAAGCTGCAGGGGGCCCACCTCAGGCCTCCCCAGCAGAGCAAGGATGGGAAAGTTCCAGAAAACACAGGTGGTCGGCAGAATACAAACACGCACGCATCTTCCCTCCCAGCACAGAATAAAAAGGAGGAGGAAATCAAAACAGCCACTGCGACGCTGATGTTACAGAATCGGGCACTAGCAACTTCGCCTGACTCCGGTGGCAAGAAGATTTCTGTGAAGACATTTACTTCTGGTACTCAGGTAATGCTCAGGTGGGCCTGAGGTAATGCTCAGGGAATGCTAGCTGTAGGAGGCTACAGGAATGCAGACCCTCTGTCTTGAATCACTAACTGCATATTTGATTTGTGTCAGTTTTCCCCTACAGAGTTTTCAACTTACTGCCAATTGTGTGGTTTTCCAAGTTAACTCAGGTACAGCTAGAATCCCATTGTGGTCTTGTCTGTCAAGTGACCTGACACTATATGCTTGATTTCTCTGTGTGTGTGTGACATCTGAAGGTGTGCAGAATTTGTTTCCACACAGAGGTTCAGTGCTTAGGTTGTGTAGATATATTGACTTTTCTCATGACATTGAGTGACTGGGTTAATATCTGGCCTGAGAAATTAGGTTAATTTTAATTTAGGTGAATCCTAGAGTGACGGAATTTACTTAAGTGGTATATTTAGTGTTTTGGTAGTACCAATAAAAAATAATGATAGTGGTAAAAATGATGATAAGGTTGGTAAGTGTCAGGCACTATTTGTTATAGATTCTAGGATTGCACCAACCCTATGAAGGTAGGTACTATTAATCTCCATTTACAGGTGAGAAAATTGAGGTGAGGCAAAGTGAAGTAAGTTGCCCAAGGTTACAGAGCTACTAAGTGGTGGAGCCAGTTGTAATGAGGATCCTTACCTGAGGAATTGTTTTTGGAAAGTAGGAATGTGTTTGGAAGCTTCTGCATCAGGGTTTTGCCTTCTTCCTGGAAACTTCATCCTGTGGTCTAATAACAGGCTTTATGTTCCAGGCCACACCGGATCTGTTGAAAGGCCAGCAAGAGCTTACTCAACAAACCAATGAGGAGACGGCCAAGCAGATACTTTACAATTACCTCAAAGAGGGGTTAGTGATTTTCCTTAAAGGAGCAAAGTCTTGTCCTTTGGGGGGGGAGGGGCTCTTAATTTCCTTTTCTGAGACCTTGTGTTTTCCCCTCCCTTCCTGCCCTTGTGCGAACTCTTTGAGGCTTAGGAGTCAATGGCTGAAGTTTGCATAACAGTATTTGAGTTGTGGGTCGTGGGTATGAAGAGCAGGGGGAAAATGAATTTATATATATAATTTATTTTTTTTAAGTAATCTCTGCATCCAGTGTGGGACTTGAACTCACGACCTCAAGATCAAGAGTCATGCTCTTCCAACTGGGCCAGCCACGGGCCCCTATTTTTCAAATGACTCCTTATTATTTAAAAAGAAGTTCAAAGATGGGAAGAATGTCTACTCTTCAGTTTTGACTTGAGTCTGCCACCTTGAGTTCTTCATGCATATAGTAGTAATCAATCGTCCCCTTATTAGCCTTTATTAAATAAAACCTCTTTATTAAATAAAACCACTTCTTCCCCTCCCTGGAGTTGATATTGGCCAGGAGCCCCTGCTCCCATGATTTTTAAAGCATGTATGAGTCATTTAAAAGCACTGCTTTTCACATACTTATCTTGGAGGTTGAGTTTGAGTAATCTGGTTTTCAGTCCTTGCTTAGATATTAGGTCAGGAATTTGCACTTTCTGTTTCCATTGTCTCATCAGAAAGGATTAAAAAGGAAAAAAAGCTTTACAACCTGACGTGACTGCAAGTCACTTGGCAAGTACTCATTGGTATCAAAACGCTTCATATTTTTGCATTGTACCTTACAATTAAAGAGCTGACAAAATAGGTTCAGAATGTAAGAGAGGGGCTCTTTTTGGCATGGGGGTGGGGTGGGGAGTAACCAAGCAGATTCTTCTAGCTAAGAACTAGTTGTTGCTGTATTTTTTTGCTCATGATGTATTGAGAGACTGGTGAAATAGACTTTAACAGGAGGTGACTATTTGAGGAAACTTATTTAAAATTTTTTTCCTAACTGCCAGGTATGTGTGATAGAAGGTGTGGTCGAAGTTAGTAAAACTCTATCTGGGGGTGCCTGGGTGGCTCAGTCGGTTAAGCGTCTGCCTTTGGCCTCAGGTCATGATCTTAGGGTCCTGGGATCGAGCCTTGCGTCGGGCTCCCTGCTCAGTGGGGAGTCTGCTTCTCCCTTCCCTCTGTGCTCTCTCTCTCACTCTCTCTCGCTTGCTTGTAAATAAATGAGATCTTTAAAAAACAAACACACAACAAACTCTATCTGATCATTACCTGTGAAAGTGTAGACAAAGAGCTGGGGTATTGACAGTCTCCTCTTGGGCGATTTATTTTTTTAAACACAGGCTAAAAACCAGTTAAAGTCACTGTAGATCATTCTTAGTGTAAGATTTACAAGTAAAGTGTGTGCATGTGGTTTTGTGTGAGAGAGACACACAGAAGAAAGGTATGAATATAAGTCAGTTGAGTCAAACAACAAATTACTGAATTTTCACTGTATGTTTTCTCCAGGCTTAGAATGTTGGTACATCTCTTTCACATGCTTGGAGATGGGACCCCTCATTCCAAATTTAGTGTTAACATAGAACAGTTTATTTGAAGAGAAGTACACCATCCATCTTGTTCTTCTCACACTGGCTTTGCCTGCAGCCTTAATTAATTCATACCTCTTGCAGTTTATCTTCTTAAACGGCTCTGTTGTTTGTATGTTGTGGCACCTAAAGTATCTTGAGACCCATGGTTGTACCCCTCACTGTTTTTTCTGCTGCCTCTTTTCCAGAAGCACCGATAATGATGACGCAACTAAACGGAAAGTCAACCTGGTCTTTGAGAAAATCCAGACTTTAAAGTCTCGAGCAGCAGGGAGCACACAAGGAAATAATCAAGTAAATTGGAGTTCTGTATTCTGCAGAGGGCATTTAACTTGGAATGTGGCAAACAAATTGCTCTTTCTTCAGCCAGTACATTCCTATACATTTGGTTATTGCAGTAAGTAGAAAGTTACCTGAGTAGGGAGCAGGACCTAAGATGGAAGATCATGTTGTAAATATTATTGTGCACCTGCCTTTTTTTCAGCAAGGTTTTTAAAGAGATTTTATTTAAAAAATATATAACATATAACATGATGAAACAAAAAGGGGGTGAACTTTAGAAAGAGAAAATAAGGGCGCCTGGGTGGCTCAGTTGATTAAGCGACTGCCTTCGGCTCAGGTCTTGGTCCTGGAGTCCCAGGATCGAGTCCTGCATTGGGCTCCCTGCTCAGCAGGGAGTCTGCTTCTGCCTCTGACCCTCTCTCCCCTCGTGTTCTCTCTCTCAGATAAATAAAATCTAAAAAAAAAGAGAGAGAGAGAGAAAATAAAAATAGGAAGAACGGAATGGAATCATGGTCGGAGAACCCTAACATATCCAAGGTATCGAAGGAAGCTCTAGAACTTCAGAGAATAAGAAATAAGAGGATAAGAACAGGAGAATAAGGAATAGAGACTGGTGAAGCCAACCGGCATGGGTGGAAGAGAAAAGAAGAAGTGGAGTGGGGCCAAATTCTTTTTAAAAAAACTGCCTGTTTCATTTATTGTGCTGAATTACAGTTGGGATGTGGAGATTTTTTTGGTTGTTAAAGGAGTCATCCCATGTTTGGTGAACATCTACATGCCAGACACACCTTGTGTCCTGACAGGAAGCAACATTTGAGAGGGACGACTAAAAGCTTGTTCCTCAATCCTGCACCGCCTTGAATTGGGACGCACTTCTTGCTTGTGTGTCTTCTCTTTCTCTCCCGGGGAATTCTGCGTGCAAAGGAAAGAGTATACCAGAGACCGTTCACAGGAAGTTTGCCTATAGCTTCTTTGTCACTTTGGAAACATAGGTATACAGGATGTTCTTAGGCATCAGCTCCCTCTTTTCTCTACTGTTCAGCGCTCAGCTAACCCATGACTGCTGCTATGGCATCCAGTAGAATGATCTCACACACACACACACACACACACACACACACGAACTATTCCGATGGGGGAATCTTTAAATTATACACCTTGCTTATAGGCAGGCTTCGGGGGCTCTACATAGTTCTTAAAATTGGTGTAGGGGTTTTGTGCTAAAATTCTTAAATCCAAATTACCACTGTGACTCTTGCTTTTCACTCACCTGCATATTTTTAGGGTGAACACATCCTTTGGCCTTGATGTTAAGATTGTCATTGTGGGTCACAGACTGTGGGTATCCAGACCAAACTAGGGAAGTTAGGTTAAGCCCTCTGGAATCTGGGACACTAACAGTGTCTTAAAAAAGTAAAGAAGTCTCTGGGAGAAAAAGGGAAGGCAGGATGTTCTAGGTAGAGGGACTAGCATGAACAAATACAAAGAGGTACGTGTTCGCTATGTTTAGGGGACTGGAGGTGATTTAGTGTAGCTGGAGCAGAGAGCCAGGGTGTGGAGAGGAAGTGCCAGATAGAAGGGACCTTGGAAATCACAGAAGTTTCCATTTTTGGCTAACGGTGATGAGCCATCACCGATGGGCTTTGAACAGGAATGAATAGTGTGGTATTTGTAGAATTTCTTTTTTTTTTTTTTTTAAAGATTTTATTTATTTATTTGTGAGAGAGAATGAGAGACAGAGACCACGAGAGGGAGGAGGGTCAGAGGGAGAAGCAGACTCCCTGCCGAGCAGGGAGCCCGATGCGGGACTCGATCCCGGGACTCCAGGATCATGACCTGAGCCGAAGGCAGTCGCTTAACCGACTGAGCCACCCAGGCGCCCTGTAGAATTTCATTCCGTTCATTCATTCACCATGACTGCTTAATTGCCCAGACTTTTCTACTCTTGTTCTTTCCCTGTTATTTTTTGAATCTGATTATCTGTGGCCAGAGGCTTTGGAGTTTTATCTTTTTGGTGTCAGTTGAGTGATTTCCTGTGAGAGAAGGAAAGACCATACTGGAAACAGCAGAGTAGGTAGAGTTTTCGTTTGGGCGAGAACAATGTACAATTTCCCTCATTGGGTTGGATTTAGATTTCCATAATGGATTGTTCTCATTTTGCCTAAGAAAATAGGAAATCCTGTGTTTTTGTTGATGGTTGGGTTCGGTTAACTTCACAGGAGTAGGTGAGGAAGTACCTCATTCCAAGTTCATCACACACAACTCACACCTGGATTCAGGCGCGTGAGAGCCAAGACGGCTTTTTCTAGCTTTGATTCCTGTTTTTATCCCTTTTCCTCCCCTTTTGTGGTGTCCTAACCACTTTGCTGTAGGATTTTAGCCAAATCCTTTCAAGAGCATCATCCTGTTATATCCATGGAAGAAAAAAAATGAGATCGTTAATATTCATACTCAGATCAGAGTCTGTTTTCTAATAGACTCTCTAATCAGACCCCTCTTTGTTATATCTCCCTTCATTATGGAAATGTAGCATCTAAAAGAAGAAAGCCAATTCAGCCAACATACATTTATTTACTACTTGTATACAGGCATATGCAGAGAGCAAGAAAATCTCAGGTTCTAGAATAATGATTCCCAGTGCAATGGAAGTTCTGTAATAGATTGTACGAAGGGCCTTGGGAACACAGAAACATGGGCTTTGGTTATAACTTTAGGCAATAGAGGGATCTTCAACAAATACTTATTTTTTATCTTTTTACATTGTTTTATTGGGGTATGACTTATATACAGTAGATCGCACAACTGTCTAGTTCATTGAGTTTTTAATATAGGTGTGTGTCCATGCACACACCACCCTGATCAAGATACAGAGCACTCTGATCACCCCCAGAAGGTTTCCTTTTGCCCCTTTCTCTAGAGGGGTTTACATTTGAATTGAGTCTTAAGATTTTGATGTTACTGCTCGCATTACATTTTGGGAGAAAGAAAATAAAGCATCTCGAACATGTACATTAGGTTATCTCTGCAATTAATTACAGGCTTCTAATTCTTCGCCTGAAGTCAGAGACCTGTTGGAACAGAAAAACAAGTTGACCACAGAAGTGGCTGAACTTCAGAGAAAGCTTCAACTAGAAGTCAAGGTATCTGATTTTTCCTTTTATGTTATTTTTTAAATTTCTGTCTTGCAAAGAATATCTTAAGCAAATCTGGGTGCTCAAGTGAAGCGAAAGCGTTTTTTTCCCCCCCAAAAGAAATATTCCTCTCATCACTGAGTAAATTCCTGTATATTTGGCTCCTGCTATCCAAAGAATTTTTTTTAATTTTTAATTTTTTTAAAGTAATCGAAGCCCATAGACACAGTTTGCTTTGACAGAGTAAAACACTGTTGGATTCAGGCAGGCCAGTAGGAAACTAAATGCATATTAAATATCCAAACTGAGTAATAGAAGTAGCAGACTGAGGTTTAGCTGTCTTTGTATTTCTCTTAGAAGTATTACAACTCATTCAGTATTTAATGTTTCTAGTTGCAAACTCCCAGGCCTAGTCATATAGGTTGATTAAGTTGTTTAATAAATGAGTGCAAAGACATGGAGTCCATCAGAGTTTTGAGGTAGTCTTCTGTGGGATTGCATTAACGTTCAGTGGAGGTACTTGAAAATCACATGTATTCATCTTAGAATCAGCAGAACATGAAAGAAGAGAGAGAGAGAATGAGAGCAAGCTTGGAAGAGCTCCAGGGCCGGCACGACAGTAAAATGGAAGAGAATTCCGTGCTGCAGCAGCGCCTGGAAGAGAGCGAAGGGGAGCTCCGGAAGAACCTGGAGGAGTGAGTTCTGGGCCAAGAGCCTTGGTTCCTGCATCCAATGTAGCCAGAATCTTTTTGTCTGTTTAATACTACCCAGCCTTCCAAATATTTAGAGGGGCTGCTGACCCTTCCTTTTCTCCCTCTTACCTTGTAAAATTGCGAAGCTGATGACACATGCAAGACTGGTAAGCAGAAAGGTTAATAATTTCAAATTTCGTTGAATACCTTAAAGGATGCCTTGTAAAGTTTTAGCTCTGAGACTGGCTCCTGGAGCTGATAAGCGAGAAGCAGGGAATACTGAATGGTGATATCTATAGACAGAGATTTCAAGAAGCCTGGACCCAGCCTCCAAAAAGCACATGTCCTATGACTTCTGTAATCTCCCAGTTTGTGAATTTTATCCTGAATGCTGCTGACCAGTGCTTATGCCTCTGTTGAGTCTGCAGAGAGGGAAGGTCAAAGCCAAGATGGCCCTGCTATTGCATCATATTAAAATCTGTGAAAAAGGGATCTGAAGCCAAAGTCTGCAAACGTGCAGTGCTATGAAGCTCTGCGGCTGTGGTGGAGGTCTTAAGTGAAGGTCTAAGCAGGAGTGAAATCCAGAAGGAAATTCAAGAAAAATATAATAAAATCATTTGATTGCCTTTGCAATTTTGATGATGTAGTTTTTGCTTTAAAAACATTCCTAGGTAGAAAAATTGGTGAGAAAAAAACAAAATTTAGGGTGTAATAAAGACTTTACAAAATCAAAAGGTAAAATAGTTGTGAGTTTGATTTAGAGCAGAGGTTGGCAAACTTTTTCTATCAGGTAGTAAATATTTTATGGTTTATGGGCCATATGGTCTTTGTTGGACCCCTTTTGTTCTGCCATTGTATTGTGCAAATGACCACGTGTAATACATAAATGAATGAGCATGGCTCTATTCCGATAAAACTTTATTTACAAAAATTGGCCGTGGGCCAGATTGGCCAAGTAGGCCATAATTTGCTGACTCTTCTGGGCCTGGGGGCGGGGTGGGGGGTAGGGAGTAGGGTGGCTTTAGTGAAAGCATTATCAAAGAGGTTCTGCTTTTTTGGGTCAATTTCTTTCTTATCATCTAAATTCTAGTACCCTACAGTCTCCTTTTGGGGAGAAACTGTCACTGCATAACCTTCCCCATTACATTGGTTTGAATTCTCACTTGCCTTCTTGTTGGACAAATTAGACTGTAGACATGAGTTCCTGCCAGTGCCTTTTCTGGTTTGTGATTCCTTGTTCAGTATAGAACGGAGAATGGAAGGCTCCTTGGGGCTTCAGAGGACTCTGCTTGACCCTCTGAAGGTTTGAAATCAAACTGGATGAAACAATGCAAGGCTTAGCACAGTCTCTCTGATGGGCTTCTTCCCCTGCTAGACTGTTCCAGGTAAAGATGGAACGGGAGCAGCACCAGACCGAGATCAGGGATCTCCAGGACCAGCTCTCAGAAATGCATGATGAATTGGACAGCGCCAAACGAGCTGAGGACAGGGAAAAGGGAGCTCTGATTGAGGTAAGGGGGGGAGGGCGTGGGATCAGGTGTCAAGAGAGACCCCAACTTCCTGGAGGGGGTGGGGTGGGTAGGGGCGGCGGGGTCTGGATACTACAAGCCATGTTCCACTATGCCTATGGCTAGATTCCATAAAAGCATCATCTGTAATAGTTTTTAAACTTTGTCTTAGGAAAAATTTCAACCATACAGAAAAGTAGAAAAAAGTAATTCATTAACTCCCATAGAGCCCCAATCCAAATCCAATGGTTGTCAACATTTTGTCATACCCCATTTCTTCATGTTCATTCTTTTATCCTGTTATTTTTTTCATCTGTCCATCTATTCATCTTTGCTGAACCATTTCAAAATAAATTACAGATAATACCACACTTCACCCCTAAATTCTTTGGCACGCATCTTTAAAAAATTAGGGAATTTTGTTATAACCACAATACTATTATTATACCTAAAACAATGAATAATTCCTATAATATAACAGTAATACCTGGTCCTTATTCAGAATTTGCTAGTTGTCCCTCAAGTATATTTTATAGTTGTTTCCTCCACCCCCAACCCAGGGTCCAGTCAAGAATCCCATATTGCCTTCATTGTTCTCTTTCTCTGCCAATTTCCTATTCCCTGTTCTCTTTCTTCCATTCCATTGATTTTCCAAAGAGACCAGACCAATGGCCCACATTCTGGATTTGTCTGATTATTTCCTGACGGTGTCCGTTAACTTGTTCCATTATATCCTGCATTTCCAGTAAATGTGAAGTTAGATCTAAACACTAATAGATTCAGGTTAAACTTTAGGCAAAGACACTTTGTAAGTAATGCTAGTAATGGGAAAGCATTTTAAAGATGCTCATGCCCATACAGCATTTACCACAGTTTTTTTTTTAAGGCCCCCACAAGAGTGTAAGCTCCAGGAGGCAGGGCTGGTGATGGTTGGCTTAGTGTTTTATCCTCATTAGCTGTTCCAGTGCCTGGGACATATAGCACTTGGCAAATATTTGTGGAGATGGTTGGATGGATTCATTATGAATAAATGAATGAGTGAATGAATGAATGAACACTTTTGCTATGTACACAGGCTGTCCGTCTGGCTTCTGCCCATATCAGTATATTCCCTATTGATTATTTAGTTCTTATCAATCCATGAATCAGTGAATGAAGGTGACTCTTTCCTCTGCTTAGCATTTGTTAATTATTGTGTGGTTTCCTAAAGACAGTCATTATCTCTTCCCTGAATTAGACTGCAATCCTGTTAAGGTGGTAGATACATACATAGGTTGTGAACGTCCACATTTTTTTTTTTGGTCAGAGATGGGTATAATTGAAGATCAGAAATAGAATTTGTATCTCTGTGTCCATTTAGGTGTTTTGATATTGGCTATAATTATCATACCCTGTATTTTTGGCATAGTTTTGAAGCTTATTTCCTTATAAGCTTCGGTTTGTAGGAACAGCCAACAAATAAATGATACACAATTTAGAACAATGCGAAAAAAAAAAGAAGAAGAAACCATAAAAAAATAAAACAATAAAGGTACTTTGTCAGCATTTACTTCTCATTTTCTACAGCTTTCCCCCTAAGGGCCTGGGTCTTTGTTCTGGTCTTGGAGTTCAAGTTTCTGGCTGCCTCCAAGTCTCAGCGGTCAAGTGTTTTCTCACTCCCTTCCTTGTTTCATTTTGGACTAATTCCCTGGAGGGATTTTAGGTCTTGCTCTTTAGAACTTAGAGTCTCTTCCCTGTGACTTGGTGGTGGCAGAGAGCAGAGCGCTGGTGGCTACCCAGTTATAGGTGTTCTCACAAATTCATTTACCATATGGGCAGAGGGGAATTGTTTCTCTTCTCCCACATGAGCATCTCTCTCTCTGTCTCCACTTAGATCTTTTCTCCTGAGAAAGCCTTGGGCCTGTTCCATAGCACCTCTTTTTATCCAGTGACCTTTATCTTAAAAACCAGCACATTCATGGTGTTATATTGCTTCTCATGGTTCCGCCTTCTTCTTGGGGCTGAGTTACAAAGACAAGGGGCATTAGAATGGGGTTTTGAAAATGGTGTATTTGTTGCTGAAATATTAAAACATCATAAAATGGGGGTGCCTGGGTGGCTCAGTCGGTGAAGTCCAACTCTTGATTTCAGCTCAGATCATGATCTCAGGGTTGTGAGATGGAGCTCTGCATCGGGCTCTGTGCTGAGCATGGAGCCTGCTTGGATTCTCCCTCTCTCTCTGCCCCTCCTCCCCTGCTCACGTGCTCTCTTTCTCTCTCTCAAAAAAAAAAAAAAAATTAAAATTTTTTTAAATTATAAAATGGAATTTTAAAATGGAGGGGTGGTAGAAATATTTTCCTAACATCTTAATGACTATTTTTATTTCTACATTTTCTATTTTTATATCTACATTTATTTCTTCACTGCCTCCCTATCCATTGACAACTTTCATCTACCCTTCTGTAATTTAGGGACAATTATAGTGTCCCTACAGCTTTGATACCTGCCTTTAAAAATTCATTAGTCAAGGGGCATCTGGGTGGTATAGTCGGTTGAGCATCTGACTCTTGGTTTTGGCTCAGGTCGTGATCTTGGGGTCATGAGATCGAGCCCTGCTTCGGGCTCCGCACTCATTGCTGAGTCTCCTTAGGATTCTCTCTCCCTCTCCCTCTGCCCCTTCCTTGCACATGAGTGCTCTCACTCTCTCAAATAAATAAATAAATCTTTTAAAAAGTTCATTTTTCAGAAACACTTTTCCTTATTATAATTTATAGTCTTCATATTTCATTTTTTAGGGAGATAAACCATAATAAATTTCATCATCCTCTATTGTTTCTCTCTTTTTTCAATTACATAAAAATGTGTTGAATGTTTTTCACATGTATCCTTTTACTTCTTTAGAAAAATTTCCTAAGGATAAGTTCCCAGAAATGATGTCACTGAACAGTTTATGACTTTCAATAAAAATGTAGCTTCACAAACAAATTTAAATAGAAGACTTTGCCATATCCTATGATACTTGTGTGGACACTTTATTGATTCTAAAAAGGGAAGGTGTTATCTTTGCTGTTGGGAAGTCTTTTAAGTTGCTGGATTTTCTCACTAACAGAAACCTCTAATTGTTAATTGTCCTTTCACCTGAAATCCTGTTTCCTTTTAGGTTCATTTTAGCACATTTGAGCTTGCTCTATTTTATATCTGTCCATTTCTTCTACTAGCCAGTTAGTTCAAGAACATGTCGGCTTTGCTTCTTCCCCCATTTCATGCCTCACACAGTGCCAAGCAACAGAGCAAATGAATAAATAAATTTCAGTATTTAAATTATTTTAGAACTGTCACCATTTAAGAAAAGGGAATAATTCTGAATTGAGCCGCATGCTTCTTTGCCTTTTTAAGCACAATGCACCGAGCATATATTACTGAATAAAATTTAATTAATTAAATAGTCTGACTTATTTATAGTGGTAACTAGGATAAGGATATGAGCCTCAGTTTTGGTGATGTGTTTTCAGGCTGGTAATGAGAGACAGAAAAGGCAACAGAGCACATCTGTTCTTAAAATAGCCGATATTGCTGGCTTTCTGATTATTTGCCTCTTTCCTGTAACAGGAGGAATATCATCTATTCTGTCTTTCTGCAAGATGAGTTAGGGCACAGTTTCTCTGTGTCAGATTGGGTTTCTCTGGAGGTTCATCCTCACTGTTTCAATCAGGTTCCTTTGACTTGTCAGCAATAGTTAAAACATGACCTATGGTTTCTATAGCACTAATAAAATAGACCCTATCTCCTTGTCACATTCAATTTATTCTTCATATCTTAATAAAAAGTGGCCTGGGGGAATCTGATAACAGATTATAGTTATGGCCAAGTTTTCCATGGCATTTGGCTTAGAACAGGCTCTTAAACACAATGAATATTAAGCACTCCTGCTTTTGAGTGTTTGAAAAAAGTTTGAAGGCTTTTTATTTTGGGAGGCTTGCCAAATGCACAAGATTTTTCATGAAATCTCTTTTAATTTTTTACATTTTGTTAAGTAACATTGGACACCAACACAAAATCAGTAAAGTAACAGTGAGAGAGAATAAAGTTAAAAAAAAAAAAGAAGGAAGAGAGGGAGAGTGAAAAAGAAAGAAAGAGTAAAAAATACCATTCTCTTAGGATAAACCATATAATTGACCAAAAATAAGATGACTTTGTTATTCTGTTAAACAGTTGATGGTTCTGAACTTTTTTTTTTAAACTCAAGTTACAAAAATGATTACAAAATAAGTTTTCAATCACTTCTTTGTTGGTAAATGCATTCCTCTCCATTCTGGGGGTAATGGGTGAACATGAGACCTTGCTCTAAGTGCCATGACAGTGGAGTTTCTAATTACCAACCATTGTCTTTGATGGGAGCCTGCAGTGCTGATGGATGGGCCTCACTGCAGCAGACAGAGACTGGTAACGGTTTATCCCTGGCATTTGCCAAGATGCAAGTACTTAAAATATTCTGGTATTGAAATTGTATTGATCTGAGGATAAACTGTGCTCAGAAACGAGGTCTCTAATAGTAAAATACTGGTAGGATATGACTGCACATTTTACAAATTTTAATTAAAAAATAACTAAAAAATAAGGTTTTTCATCAGCTGTGATATGCTTTCTAGGCCATTCTTCTGGGGGAAAAAATTACATAATTCCCTATCAGCTACAGTTTTGACATAAAACCTTTTATGTGTCCTTTTAGTGAGTATGGGCTGCAGATAGAGACCCTATAACTTCTGGGAAATATGTACACAGAAGAGATCAGCATTTTTCTCAGTTTGGCATGGAATACCTGTGAATAGGTGGTGTGTGAAATGGGGCTTTCTATGGGCCAGTGAGTTGCTGGCCTGGATATTCTGGTGTGTGGGTCTCAGTGCACCTGCTGTCAGGACAGCCACTTGCTGCTGCTAAGAACAGCCAGGTTCCAGAGCGTGCTTTCTTTTTCTTTCAGCTTTCCTTCTTTCCTTTCAGGTTCTGGGCTTGTCTCTTTTCTTTAAGGAGGTGGACACCCTTCTTATAAGCACTTCCAGCCAAACACAGTGTTCTGTTGCGTTTGCATCGAAGAGACTGAGCATGGTGTAATTGTTTGCCCCTAAGCTCCTCTTGAGTGTGTAGGCTTGTTGTCAGGCCTACAGAGGCTGGGTGATAAAGAGAAGGGGCAGCGGTATTCAGTCTGTGTCCCAGTCTTCCACCTATAAGCTGTGTGATCCTAGGCACGTTAGTGTCTCAGAGCGCCAGTTTTTTTTGTTTTTTTCATTTAGGAATGAGAATACTATTAATCTCCTTGAATATTCATCTCCTAGGATTTTTGGAGATGCTTAGCACAGTTCTTTTTACATACTGCGTACCAAGCACAGTGAAATTTGTAGCCCCTCCCCCTAGCCCACAGACGTACTCACTAGATTTTTATCTCCTGGAGGCTTCTGTGTCTGCAGCTAGCCTGGATGCATAGAGGTTTTGTTGTTGTTGTTTTTAATTTTTTTTTTTAAGATTTTATTTATTTGCGAGAGAGAAAATGAGAGACAGAGAGCATGAGAGGGAGGAGGGTCAGAGGGAGAAGCAGACTCCCTGCCGAGCAGGGAGCCCGATGCGGGACTCGATCCCGGGACTCCAGGACCATGACCTGAGCCAAAGGCAGTCGCTCAACCAACTGAGCCACCCAGGCGCCCTGCATAGAGGTTTTGAAAGTGCTGATTCCGATTGGCCAAGGCCTCCCTCTGTTTTCTCTGAGTGGTGTCTCCAGAGAGGCATGCTCATCTCCAATGGATATTTACTTACGTTTTGAAATTTATATATTTCCTCTCCTTTCTTTGGCTTGAGATGATTGGCAGTAAGGCTGATGAGGTGATGAAGTCAAGTTTCTGAAATCTCTCCTGCCTTTTGGTCTCTCCGAGCCTGGACCACCTCCAAGTGCTGCTGAGCGATACGGCGCGGTGTAATCTGATGGGATCTGAACAACACGGGCCGCCTAGGCGGCAGCCACACACAACACCATGTCGGTGTCAAAGGGACCATGAAAACCTAGGTTCTTGACATGCATTGGAGGCACTACACAAAAGGCGACACAAAGCACAGATACATCCTGGAAAAGATAAGTGTGGGAAGAGAAACTGCCTTATCATCACAACAACTGAGAAACAAATGTGTGAGAGTGAGAGCAGGAAACGGGGGTTGGAATCACAGGGACTCCCACAAACAGGCTGGCAGAAGGCCCAGGAAGACCTGCAGGGACAGCCGGTAGCAACAGTGATGGGTGCGGCTCTGGTCCTCCCGAAGGAGGGACTGGCAGCCTCGGCACCAGGATGTCCCCCTTTTGACGAATCTCAGGATCGGCCCTATTTTCCTAAGATTCGCTCATGTGTTCTGCGCTTGGTGCTTCGGAAGACCCCGAATTGCTGTAGTTACCTGGATGAATCTCTTGGCGTTTCATCTGAACTTACCAGTGCCTGCTAGTGAGATTCTGGAAGGTGCGAAGTCTCGGTGTCTGCAGTGCAGCCCTATCCTGGGACTGCAGAGATTCCCCTGGTTCAACGGATGTGCAGGTCCTAGAGAAAAGGAAGGAGATTCCATTGCCAGTTATATTTTCATCCCCTCATGAGTGACATACTTCTTGAATGGAAAGTAGTTTCTCAGCTCTGAGGCCTCGGCTCCCCCGGTGGCAGGCATTCCTCTGATTTCCCGGGAGCTCCAAGAGCACAGCATGTGTATTTACTCAGAAGGCACCAGTGAAAAAGAGAGACTAGTTTAGAATTCTGTTATCTGCAGACTTCCGCTGTACTGCACATGTTAATTCATTTATATTCAGAACAGACACACTCCCAATAACATTGGTCCATGCACCAAAAATATGATCACATCGGTATCCTTCTTTTGAGGGGCTGACAGTCTGGCAGGGGAGAAAAGAACATAGTCTAATGGACTGCAGGTAAAAGAATTACATGCTCTGAGATGTATAGCTAAAGTGAGGTGGGTATCAGGAGGGGGATTCAAAGAAGACTTCTTGGAGAAGGTCCTGCTGTATCTGCGTCTTCAGAGATTTTCTGAGAGGCAGAGAGAGAGGCGGGACTGAGAGGGAAGAGGGGCACTTGAGACAGAGGATGCATGTGGATAATGTCATAGGGGCCCCAGGTGAGCGACTGGATGCAGGGAGCAGTTGGGTGGCAGGAGAGCCTAAACCAGGGAGGTGAGGGAAAGGATCTAAGATGTTACAGAACTTTTAGAGGAGGAGGAGGAGGAGGAAAGGAAGGAACATGATGAATTCACCAAAAAATATAAACCTACTGAATCTGAGGTGCCTGTGGGACATCCAGATGGATGTGTCTGGCAGGTCACTGGAAGTGCCGGTCTGAACTCAGATAGGAGTTGGAGGTAAAGGTTTGGGAGTTACTTGCTTAGAATTAATAGGATGGCGGGAAAAAATAGATGAGCTTGCCAAAAAAGAATAAAGAATGCAAAGTTGCATTCTTGGGGATCATCTTAGCTTTTGGGAAGAGGGAGAGAAAAGCCAGAAAAGACTGTCTAGAAAAAGCAGCCTGAGGGAAGAAAACAGGCATGTACCGTCTTTGAACTGCAAGGCCAAAGAGAATTTGAAGGAGATGGGTGGGGAGGATCAAAGAAGGGTCGGGGAAAAATTGAGGACTGGGAAGAAGCCTGGATGTGGTAATTAAGAGGTCACTATGACCTTGGAGGGGACAGTCTTAGTGCAATAGGATCCAAAGCTATATAGCAAGAGATTAAGGAGTGAATAGGTGGTTAAGAAGCACAGCCAACAGAAATTATACTTTCAGGAAGTTTCGTGGAGAAGCTTGTTTTTGTTTTGTTTTATTTTGTTGCCTTTGACCCAGTGGATTCTTATGGCCTGAGGAAAAGGACATAGCTCCAAGGAAACGGAAGACAACAAAATGACAGAAGAAAGATCACTGATGGAGGAAAGGCTTGGAGCAGTCTGGCGAGGGGCAGCTGGATGTGTGTGAGGCGGCTGCGGGTGGGAGAAGGCCGGGCATGCGGAGGAGAGCCGGGGTGGACAGGAAGCTGAGGCAGCCATGGCCGAGTCCCGCCAGCATGAAGTGAGGGCGTCGGGGCTTGACGAGAGCTCAGTGGGTCTGGGACAAAGATGGCGAAGTAAAAGGAATGCTGAGCTTTTGGCAGGACACACTTGGGTTTAGGGAATGCGATTTGTAGTGGAACTTGCTGCCCCGGTTTTATGCCTTTCGTCAGGAACGCTTGGCAGTTAACGAGAAGATGGGAGTGTTGCGCCTGCTCAGAGGGGCGAGCGGGACCCGAGGAGAAGTCAACCAGGCCTGGGACCCTGGGTTACGGGTTTGCCCACGCACCCCCCGGGGTCCCAGGGGTGGTGTGACGTCAGTGAGGCCATTCCGTCGGCATGTCCCCCAGTGAAGCAACAGCACGCAAAAGCCCGTTCATTGCAAGAGCGACAGACCTTTCATTGCACAGGAAGGAAAGGAGGTGGAAAAGGCAGACATGCCCCGTCAAAGCAATGAAAATGAAATCAGTTTCCCTTTTTTCTTCCTCAAATTAAATCAAACTCAGAAAAGCTGAGACAGACAAATCAAGGGGAATGACGGTGTCCAAGGAATGAAAAGAAAGACGGGGAGATGGTCTAAACTGGTGGGGAGTGTGGGGAGGAGAGAGTCGGAGGACAGCTTGGGAGTATGGCCATTGGCCCCAACCGGGCTGCTCAGCGGAGGTGATTAATCCTCACCTCCCCTTTCTTGATTCCTCTCTCTAGGAACTCTTACAGGCAAAACAGGATCTTCAAGATCTGCTCATCACCAAAGAAGAGCAGGAAGACCTCTTGAGGAAGCGGGAGCGTGAACTCACCGCCCTGAAGGGAGCCCTGAAGGAAGAGGTCTCCAGCCATGACCTGGAGATGGACAAGCTGAAGGAGCAGTACGACGCCGAGCTGCAGGCCCTGAGGGAGAGTGTAGAAGAAGCAACCAAGGTGAGTCACCGCGCCAGGTCTGACCAGACCCTAGGGCCCGTGGGCCTGGGGCGCGAGAGTCTGGCTTGGGGACAGACGAGGGGGTGAGACCACCTCGCCCACACCCGTGCTAGTCGTTTTTCATTACAGAGTGAAGCTCAGTTTCATCAGATCATGGAAGTAGAGCTTGTTCACAGATAATGAGGTTGGCAGTGCCGCTGTGGACCCTTTTGAGTCAGTAAATTTAAACATTGTTAAAGACACAGGCATGCTTTCGTTCAAGGTGAGATTTGGAGGCCCATGAGTGAGCCTCTTGCAGAGCAGAGAGCTGGGCCCCTCCAGGTATGCCTAAAGGTCGGTGGCCGAGGGCATCTTGTGGCTTTGCTAACGGGGCAGGGTGGCCGACCAGACCCAGATTTCTGGAATCCTTCACCCCTGCCCCTGCCTTAGCCTGTTCCTTTTGACTCGTGACGCCTTCTGTTGAACAGTTCAGTTTCTTTTCTCAGGAGAGTTCCACGAGGGTTAATTGGCTGAATTGTCCAAACCCTTGCCAGATAATTTTTCTCTTAATTGAATTCTTGGCCCCTATAAATAGATTGAAAAATTATGTTGAGGTCTTTTGGTGCAGGCCTCATCTTGGCCATTGGAGAAGAGAAAAGCAGTGTTTTGAAGGGGAAAATGCTCTGCAATATCATGCCATCTTTAGGGAACGAGAGGAATTACAGAGCATAAAGTTTTTCGCGTCTCTGCAATGCACAGGTTAAAGATGATGAGGAAAGAACTCTTGATATTGTTGTTTTATTCTGGGATGATTACAGAGACAGCTCAGAGCGAGTAGGCCCCCTGTCTCCCCTAAGCTGCATAGTGATTCACTGATTTTCAATTATGGCATGGTAATTGCAAATGACAAGAAGTGAAAGATGGTTTTGTTTGTTATAACAATAAAAAGTCTGGGAAATAGTCTGTTTGGGGTTTGTTATAACTGAGACAGTTTTTAAAGCTCTTCTCATTGATTTGCCTTAGTGTTTTTTTTGTTTTGTTTTTGAGACTTGGTTTCATTTGAGGGAGAAAATGGAAACCGATTTCATTTTCGTTGCTTTGAGAGGACGTGTCTGTTTTTTCCATCTTATTTTCTTTCTGTGCGGTGCTCCAGACCTTTCTGTGCTGTTGTTTCATGGGGGACGTGTCAGGAGGCTAGTGAGAAAGATGATTCTCCTTTGAACCCACCACGTGTTCTTCACCTTCAGACCTTGCGTCAGAGCTTGAGTTAACGTGATTGATTCATTGAAGGGTATTTGAGGATGGTGTCTTGGGGCATGTTTATAGTGATTTAAATGTAAGGACAGTTAAGCTTGTGCCACACTTGGGATGCAAGATATTTTGTCAGAAGCTTCTACGTCCACTCACAAACACTGTGAGTGGGGAAGGGAAACGTGGTAGGTGAGTGGAATTGAGATAATCTGTAGAGACTTAGTCTGTTGGATTTTGACCCTTTCAAAGGTCAGTATTATATGTTCATTTACAGCATTTTCATTATGCCAGTTCAAGAGAGATAACTTCCTTGACCTGTACCGGTCTGTGAAAGAAATAACAGGTGAGTTCGCCAAGATATCTATCATGGGCAGAGAACATAGGGTTTCTGAGCACCCAGAAACTAACACAAAGGGGCTCACCTTAGCATCCAAAGGGGTGCATGCCAGCAAGCTTCTTTGCCCCAGGTCATATTCTACAGTGCTATCAGCATCTTTCCCTGAAAGGACAAATCTGATCATGTCAGCCTCTGCTTAAATGCTCTCTTGGCTCCCCACTGCTCCAGATGTAAGTTCAAAATTGTTAGCATGGTAGGCCCTTCCTCTGCCTAACCCTGTCTCCGGAAAACTCCATATTCTTTTAGTCCTTTCACCTCTGGGCACATGTGGACTGACTTCCTTCCACTTTTCTGCCTGACCACCCTCTTTTCATCCCTCAAGACCCTCCTCAAATGTCGTCTCCCCTGTGATGATGACTGGGTACCTCCACTTCCCTCGGTGGATCCTTCCATAGGGTTTCTGTTGCTCCCTGGTTATTCCTCTACTGTAGTTTGTATCATACCATGTTATAATTCATCATGTCTACCAACTTCATTAGACTCTGAGCTTCTTAAGCACAGGGGCCATTTTTATCCCCCCCCCCTTTTTTTTTTTCCCTAGAGTGGGAGTGACAAACCCAAGTACCTCAGGGCCCAGACAGGGACATCAATGAGTGGACCTCTGGGTGTGTTGTTGGGGTGACAGTAGGGCACGGTGGAGACTGTGGCAAACTAGAAAGTGTGCCCTTTGCTGTAGGGTCAGTTGCTTCTCTGCTGCAGTTGAAAGTTGTCAGTGAAGGAATCCTGGGCTCATGTTGCAATCTCTCAAATTTTTTTTTTTTTTTAAGAAGCCAGATATCTGGATGTTGATGTGAGATCTCCTGGCTTTTAAATTAGCAAGAAAAGAATGATAGAGACCAAACTCAACCCATCTGCACATTGACAGCATGTGATCTTTTTCTCTTGAGTTTAACACAGTGTCTGGCACGCAGTTATGTCTATGTAATGTCTGATGAATGAAAGTAAGTGGAGGACAAATTCCCCTCTTAACTAGGTTTTCAGTCCCTGTGGCGTGGTTCCTGTTGGATTTTCTCTGATGGTGATGTGGGAGGTCTTTTAAGAAACCCTGCTATGACTCTGAATTTCTGTACCTTGCTTTTATGTTTCCCTGCAGTTTTTTAAAGAGCATCATGATTGTGTCTTTGCACCTGTTAGCTTTTGCTTCTGAAGGTGGTTCCCAAACAAATGTGACAGAATCTTATCTAATGGAAAAAATTATGTCAGTCTAGCGGACAGATGCTGCCTTTTTGTTAAATGATTTACATGTGGATATTGTAGAATAGAATTTTAAGATTATTCTATTAACTACTTGGAGGAGAGTGAATTAAATATAACTTTTTAAATTTGGTAGTGTGTCTCTTAAATGTGTGTGTGCACTAGCCTTCAGCCTTTTCTAGCCCCAGGGGAAGGACTCCCCCATCACTGTGACTAAAAACTGACATTTCCTTGAGGAACTGTGTTGCAGTAAAAAATTTATTTCCTTGGTAAGTCTTAGGAGGCAGCCCAACTGTCTGGCATCAGATTTTCTAATTTTCGCCACTGCCCCGGGGCCAAAAACTCCTAAAGTGTTATCTTATCGTTGTCCAATAACAAATATTTCATCCTGGCCTGAGCTTGAGCACTAAAAGTTTTTTTTTGTGTGTCCCATGATTCATTGTTTGCGTATAATACCCAGTGCTCCATTCAATACGGAGCACTAAAAGTTTTAAATTACTAGAACATTAGGTGAAAACTGTCAAGTTATGTTAAGAACATTTTGAGGATGTTAAAGGAGCGACTTTTATTTTTGTATTGTGTGATAGACTTCGGGGCCATGAGGCTGTTGTACGGCCCCAACATACAGCAGTTAAGCCACAGATATTTCTTACATGAGTGGGTGAGGGGTAAGTGGAGGGAGGATGAAGATATGTGAGAGACTCTTGCCATCCTTCACTTCTCCATTTGTATCATTTGTAAATAATAGCATTTACAGATTTACTTACTGAACCGTTGCCAAGTGCAAGGTATTATGAAGGTTATGAAGATAAATCAGATAAATGTACCTTCCAGAAGATTGAAGCAGGGGAGAGAAGTAACACTCAAGCTGACTACAGAGTAGGAAAAAGTAAATGTCCCAGACATAAAGTGCTGTAGGAGGTGGCTTGTGCTCAGGAGGGCAGTGTGTAGGGGAATGTGAGTGGTGTTTGAGCATGGAGGCCAAGTACATGAGCACCCGGTACTGAGTCCAGCACCTTGTAGGTGGGAAAATGCAATGTGGGTCTGGGCTGGAGCCTTGTGGAACAATACAAGTTAAGATGGTTACAGATTAAAAGAGACTTTTGAGAGGCAGAGTCCCAGATCCAACACGTGGACCATGTTTGGATCCCAGTTCAGACAAACCAACTGTAAATACACACACACACGCACTTGAAATCATTGGGAACATTTAAATACTGTTTCTATATTTAAGGATATTAAGAAATAAAGTAAGCAAAAGCTTTAGGGGTGACAATAGTGTCATTATTTTTAAGAGTCCTTTATCTTTTAAAGAAACTTACTGAAGAATTTTTAGGTGAAATGGTAGGCTATCTGGAATTTGCTTTAAAATAATCCACTTGGGGGAGAAAGTGCGTGGGGGTGTGGATGAAACAAGATTAGCCATGTGTTGATAAGTATTAAAGCTGCGTGATGGATAAGAACGAGTTAATTATACTATGTGCTCTACTTTTGCTAATGTTTAAAATTTTTCATAACATGTGTTTTTTTATTTTTTTAAGAACACAGAAAGACTTAAGATAGAAAAGGTGAGGCGGAGAGGATGTGAGGACTCATTGAGTGTCATAATGACATGACACAGGAGTGGTTTTTAATTGCTGAGGGAACACTTACTTGGTGTTTGTTGTAGGGACCTGGGACGTGCTTTCCTATCAGTGACCGGCAGGTAGGGGAAGTTAGCAGGTGGAAAAGTGGTTAGAAGTAAGGAGTGAGGAAGATGGAGCTGCGGGTTTGGGGGATGGTGGCCAGGAGAGGCAGGACTGGCAGGAGAGACCCCACGGGGGTGCCATGATTGAGGTGAGGGAGAAAGAAGAGACAGCTAAGCCGCAGATCTTCCCTCGGGTGCTGAGGCCTTGCTGGGGGTGGGAAAGTTCCAGGTGGGTCCCCTAGGGGAAGCGGTTGGTGAGAGGCAGGGCAGCCCTGTTGGGTGGGATGGTGAGCCACTCCACGAGGGTGGGGACCACTCCTGGTGGACTGGGACAGCTTAGGG
>NC_138377.1:86946338-86958348 GCF_054177405.1 Leptonychotes weddellii
CTCTCTCTCTCTCTGTCTCTTATGAATAAATAAATAAAATCTTAAAAAGAAAAAGATTTTATTTATTTATTTGACAGAGAGACACAGTGAGAGAGGGAACACAAGCAGGGGGAGTGGGAGAGGGAGAAGCAGACTCCCCACTGAGCAGGGAGCCCGATGCGGGGCTCGATCCCAGGACCCTGGGACCATGACCTGAGCCGAAGGCAGACGCTTACCGACTGAGCCACCCAGGTGCCCCTGCAGTGCATATTTATATAGAAGTCTCCATGCTTTCATCTTGTTTTGCTCTGTAGAGTATAAATTCTTTCTAACATTATGTCTACGTTTTAAATTCTATAACACTTACATAGATTTTATTCAAATTCAGTAATGTTGCAACTTTTTCTTGCCTCCAAAACTGTCCTCAAATTATGGCTTCATGTTTGCATCTCACTGAACAATCTGGAAATGTCACTCAATCTTAGAAAATGATGTGCTTCAGTGCTCCTCTCCTGTATCACTTCTAGATTTTCCTTCCCTCTTTTCTTACAACTCGCGAACCGTTTCTTTAAAAGCAAAAAGGTCAGCAGAGGCTCAGATGGCAAAACCACTGCTAATCTTAGGATCAATGGACTTGCCTCCCTTAAAGACAGGGCTGATTCAGGGAAAAATCTCATTTCTTTTTTCTCCATGGGAACTAGGGTAGTGAGGGAACCTGTAAAAAATCCATATTTCCTGAGCTTGCTAACTTCAGATAATCCGCTTACTCTGCATGACCACTGTTGAGAACAGGAGAAGTGGCACAGTTGCATGTGCCCAGGTAAAGGGAAGTATCTCTTTTCCACCGACTCACGTGTGCCTGGGGTGGCCTAGAACTTTCCATCGGCAAAAGTAAAATGGGGAAGATTCAAGGTTAAACAAGGTCCCCTTTCATTTTTCTTCTCTCTAGTTTTTTTTTTTTCTCCTCCAGAAATGACTCGTTTAGTAATTACCTTGCTCTTTTACATTCTGTACTGATTAAAGAGTAGCTAAATAGGAAGCATGGTGTGGTGTCCTAGCATGTTTGTTTGGGACCCACCGTCTAAGCCCTAGATATGCCCCCTTCCTGCTGTGACTGATCCCAAGTGCAGGGGTCCTGATAAACCTCTTGGGGGCCTTGGTGAACAGGACATCTCTGCACTTGACTCCTGGTGTTTTAGCTGAGCTGCCAAATTCACTTGCTGTGGTTTGTAAAAGACAGAATAAGAGTCCCAGAGACAGCCATTCCTTTCTTATCAAATGTTTGAGTGTGTTTTACTGGTGTCAGTCACTGAGGGCCCATAGGTGGGCGCACCATGGTCTCTAGCTTTGAAGATCTTTTACAGTCTTGTAGGAAGAAAGGCATGCAGATAAGAGGATAATGAAGTTTTGGTGCTGGGGTTGAGTCACAAGCAGGGTGGGAAAGGCTTACTGCCTTGGATGGCAAGATTCAGGAGAGAAGCAGGCCGCGCATCCATTCTGTACCTGGACACCCTAAGTGTCTTCTACGTACCAAATAGTTAAGAATTAGAAATGAAAACGATTAACTTCCCTTTCCCAGGACCTCTCCAAGAGTTTCTGGACATTAGCACCCCTTGAACCTGCTGTCTTTGTACTCAGCTCCTTTTAGTAAACTCACAGTTAACAGTTAGAAATCCTGGACGCTTAAATACCTTAAATGCAAGACCAAGAAAGAGCATTGACTTGGGAGAGGAGCTAAAATAGATTTCATTTACTTAAGGAGACAATTGGATTCCAGTTACAGTTAAGATTTCCAGAGGGTAGGACCTCATAAGATAGTTACAAGGAGGACCTCTATTTCCTGGTTAGGACCACAGCAGTAAAGGAGCTCTCCTCCTGGGAGTCATGAGTGGATTTGCTGCTGTATTTTGGGGAGCATCACAGCGCAGGAGGAAGAACCGATGCCGGATTGCATTAGGAAGATTCCTCACACAGGGATGGGTAGGACGTCGGCCAGGTTTTAATGACGGTACCTCGAGGCTTCATGAGTGTGGTTAAGCAGGAGAGCATTTTCCCGCAGCTCCAGTGGGAGGGGTGGCAGAAGCAGGGCTTTCAGGACACCCAGAGCACTCAGATGACCCAGAAAATCACAGTGAATTCACTTGCAGTGTGAAGAGAAAGTGTTGAAACTTAATTGGGTGGGAAAGGAAGTAACAAAACCTTTCCCGGGCCTCAGGGAGGGCAGCACAACAGCCTGGTCTACAAGTCATGCTGTCCCTGCCCTGCCTGACACAGGCTTTGAGGCGGTTGGGAGGAGGGAGGGGAGCTCTTGTCCGTTTCCCATCTGTACTGAGGAATGACCAGAGGACGAGGCTTAAATAATTCAGGAGATTTGACATTAGCATCAATTCCTAACCTTGGGAATGGGTTGGGAAGGGTTGTTGAGCCAGCCACCCAGGCGTCCCTCAGTTGCATTTTTTTTTAAAGATTTTATTTATTTATATTTTTGACAGAGAGAATGATAGTGAGAGCAGAAACACAAGCAGGGGGAGTGGGAGACGGAGAAGCAGGATTCCCGCCGAGTAGGGAGCCCGATGCGGGGCTCGATCCCAGGACCCTGGGATCACGACCTGAGCCGAAGGCAGACGCTTAACAACGGAGCCACCCAGGTGCCTCCCAGTTTGTAAACTGTGTCCAGGAGCAAGTGGATGAGGGTGGATAGGGACCTTGGAAGAAGGGAAAAGTTTGCTACATGGTGGTGAGGTTTGTAGGAGGAAAGTTCTCATTTGTTACTTGTCTGCTAAGGTGGTTGTAGTGTGTCAGGGCTGGAAATGCCTTCATGCATTTGTAGAAGTAGTGAGAATAACCAAGTGGTGTGCTTGCCTATCTCCCCAGATGGAATGAATGTTTTGAGATCTCTGAAGCATCAGGGACACCACCCAGAGTTCAGGTATGTAAGCAGGTATGTAAGCAAGACAGGAGTGGTGTCCACACGCTGAGGGCCAGTAACCAGACGCGTGTCCGGGCGTGAATATGGTCAGCCCACAGAACTGGGCAGTGTAAAGAGAGGGGCTCTTTCCAATAGCAGGGACCATCGCAGCCACTAGCATATTGCAAATAGTTAAATCCTTAACATCTGAAAGGAAAATCACTTCAGTTTTATTACCAGAAATCCTACTTAATCTGTGTTACACTTTCCCTGATCCTCTATACTCTCTCTGACCCTCTAAACTCTGCCTGATGAATTTTTTTCTAAAGACTTGCCAAGATCATTAAGTAGATTTCTACTTGGTGGAAAAATTTGGCACTATTATTTGATCACGTTAAGCAGAAAATGGAACCCGTCATAAGCTTTAAGTCCATTAGATAAGGAGCAGTGTGGAAACAGAAATATGTACAACGTCAAAACAAATCCGGATATATAAGGCATTTGTGGTAGCTAGCCTCTGAGATGGCCCCCAGTGATCTGGGCTTCCTGGTACTCTTGCTCCTTTGTAGTCCCCTCCCGTGTTGAATAGGGCTGATCTGGGTGACCAGTAGGAAATGGTAGAGTATGACTTCCAAGGCTAGGTCATGAAAGACATAAAAGTTTCTTCCTTGCTTCCTCTTGAACCGCTTGCTCTGGGGGAAGCCAGCTGCCATGTTGTGAGGGCCCACAGGCAGCCTGTGGGAAGTCCCTTGTGGTGAGGGAGAGGGCTCCTGTCAACAGCCATGTGAGTGCGCCACTTGGAACTGGATCCTCGGGCCCCATTCAAGCCTTCAGATGACTGCAGTCTTGGCTGGCATCTTGACTACAATTTCATCAGCGGACCTGAGCCAGGACTCCCCAACTAAGTCACTTCTAGATTCCTTACCTTCAGAAACTCTTTGAGATAATAAATAGTGTTATTTTATGCTGCTGAGTTTGGGGACAATTTGGCATGTAGTAATAGATACCTGATACCATGGTTTAACAAAGCCATCTCTTCTGTGTCGCTTTTCCTAATAGCCACTGACTCCAGCAGAAATACAGCATCCTGCCACACTGCTGCTCTAGTTCTTGTTCTGTTAGACTATTCCTGTTAGGTCATATGTCATTCTCCTCATTTTGAAGGAGGGACCGTCTTATCCTTTCTATCTCTGATACTTTGCAGAGTGCTCACTAAGTAGTCTCCGTGTGAATGAATCAGAATGTACAACGGCAAAACAGAATATCAGCTTAAGGAGAGGTCGGGGTTCTAAATCTGGCTCTGCTATGGACTTCCCAGAAATTTCCTGGTCCTTGTTTTTATTTCCTTTATTGTAAATGGATACCGTTTGTATTAATAAAAACAAGCCCCAAGTGAATGCATATGCATATATTCTTGTGCACATATAGACAATCTCAGGAAGGATGCAAAGCGATAAGTGGTGATTGCATTTGGGGACAAGTAGGCAGATGCGGTGAGAGGAAAACTCTTTAAAAATCATGTATAAGGGGCGCCTGGGTGGCTCAGTTGTTAAGTGTCTGCCTTTGGCTCAGGTCATGGTTGCAAGGTCCTGGAATTGAGCCCCGCATCGGGCTCCCTGCTCAGCGGGGAGCCTGCTTCTCCCTCTCCCACTCCCCCTGCTTGTGTTCCCTTTCTCGCTGTGTCTCTCTCTGTCAAAAAATACATAAAGTCTTTAAAAAAAAATTAAAAAAAAAATCGTGTATAAAACCCTTCATACCATTTGAATTTATCCCATGTACAATGAAATGGGGGTGCTGATCTGTGCCTCCACCAGGTGGGCCAAGAGAACCCCTGAGTTTAGTGAGGAATGTTTACTTTTTGTCCCTGGGATCTCTGTCTCTTCCTTGTCCTTCACCTTCTGTCTGCTGCCCGGGTCTGTGGCTTCTATGCCATCGGCTCGTCTCCTTTCCTATGGCCGCTGCCCTAGTTCAGCCTCCTTAGCGTCAGCCTGGATGCGCTCAGTAATGCTCTTCCTGTTTCCCCTCCTGATTTGGCCCCTCCCCACCATTCCCTCCTGCTGCAGGTGGGCTACCCTGCAGCTGCTCCCCCGCCCACCCCCATGGCTTCCCTCTGGTCAGAGTCCTGCACAGGCTGCCTCTCAGCCTGCCTTTTCAGCCCTGGTCCTCACTGTTTTCTGTGATGAACCCAGCGCCAGTCACACTGAAGAATCCCCGTTCCCTCCACAAAAATGTGTGTTTCTGCCCCCCTGTCCCCCATGCTTGCCGCCTCTGGGCCTTTGCTTTGCGGTCCCCTCCAGCCTGGTCAGCATGGTGCAGTAGACAGAGTAGAGACATGGGCCTGGTCTCCACTGCTTACTGGCAGGGAGATCCTTTTTTGGGGTACCATATTTTATTTTGTAGAGTAACATTGCACATGATTTTTTTTTTTAAATTCAATTTCTGTGCACCAGTCACCAAAATACCCTCAATTTTTCTCCTCCTCCCAACCCTTGTAACTCTTTACCTCTTTGGGAGGTGGTCTGTGTTGGGTGTTCTTAGCTGGGCTGATTCTGCCCACTTGCCCTGGGGGACATTTGACAATGTCTGGAGACATTTTTGGTTGTCACAACCAGGGCAAAGCTACTGGCCTCTGGTGGGTGGAGGCCAAGGATGCTGCTAAACATGCTACAATGCACAGGACAGCTGCTCCCCCCAACATGTTGAGAACCTGGAATCTATGCCTACATGTACATGTGTGCGTGCGCATGCACATATATATTCTTTTCTTTTTACGCAGATGACTGCTGTGTGACCTTAAGCATAGTTGGTGAGCGATGACTGCATCCTTTGGCAAACCACATCTGTAATCCCCAAAATCCTCCTCTCTCTGTTGGGAAAATAATGCTCACAGAGTCTGCTAACTCTGTCTCCCAGAGTTGTACATATCCTGGCCTCAGCCTGGCTTTTCTGATTTGCTTTCCTGTATCCTCCTCCTGGACCTTCCCCTGTGTCCCCTTGGCAACCCCCTGCCATCTTTCCTCTGTCTCTGGTCATGTTAGCTGTCTGTCTCCAATGTCCTTCCCACCCCGGGACCCCCGTCACTGCCAGTTAGAACCCTGCCATCCCTTAGGGCTGAGCTCATATGCCCTCTTCCTGGGGTCTGGTAGCTGCTGCCCTTTCTCTTTGAGATCCCCAGAGCCTTTGTCCCTCCGGGAGCACTTACTGTTGTACTTTGCCCATAGCCGTGTATTTACTCAGCTCATGGAGCATCATGCGAAGTGATGGCATCCAGCATGTAAAGCAGAAACACAAAGGGATGATTTTGTTCTGTGTAGGCAGGCCAGGAAAAGGGAATTCCCCAGGAGGGAATGAGGCGTGGATGGAGTCTGGGGAGCAGTGAAAGTTAGTGAGTGACTTACAGGTGGGAAAGGGCATTCCAGACAGAGGGAACTTCATGAACTGGAGCATGGGACACTTTGGGGTTGTTGTCTCCTGAGACTTTTAGGGATAGCCATTTTCCTTAATCGTTTTGGTATCCTCCGTAGTCTTACCCTAGGCAGTTGGTAGATGTGTTTGTGTGTTCATGTCCTTACTCATTCAACAAAATATTTTTGAGTGCCTGCTATATCTGACATAAGTGGATTGAGGCATATTGTTGGTGGCAGATGGATTGCAGAAGAAAGCCATTAGAGTAGTAGGTGTCCTCTGCAGTGATTAGATGTGGCTTAGTGAGTTCTGGAGCTACCGATTAAGTCATGTGTTTGTGGGGACCACATGTTCGGGTCCTGGAAATGTGTGTAAGCACAAGTCAGAGGCAGATGTAATGGAAAACTCCTCCTGCCCCAGTGATCACTAGGGAACAGAACTTGTTTGAGCCAGCATTGTTAGGTTGGTTTCATGGGAGACCAAATAAAGGGCAAGATGTTCGTTCCACAAGGTGATTGCAGCAGTTTTCACAGTAAAGAATAAAGTAATGTTGTTTTGTCAGCAGTGAGTAGGAGTTGGGTGGGAGAAGGGACAGGGGAGAGGTTGGTTCCTTTCCTTGGAAATTCCAAAGTCGCAGATGGGCCTTATCCTTGGGGACTTAGAGACGAAGGGGAAAATATGGCCAAGTGCACATATTTCTCCTTTTAGCACTTCTCCTCATTTTCTTTCTTTTTGTTAAAAAAATTTTGTTAAATTTCTGCACATGTTTCTCAAGTGTGTGGTCCAGAGAGAAGGAATACTGGCTGCGTCTGGATTTAGGGAAACTCTGAGTCCACTTATGGTTAGAAAAAAGGGCTGGATGTGCATCAGAGACTTTTTGGAACAAGACTGGGGATAAAGTCAAACAAATAAATGGCCGAGCCCAGAAGAGGTGGCATTGAGAAGGATCTGAAAGTATTTGGGCAGATGTGGCATAGGAGGATGTGCAAACTTGGCTTTTCCATCTCTGAATTGCCCAAGAGCCTATAAAGATGTCTGTCTTGTACCAGGAGAAGTGTGGCCCCCGGCAGGGAAGCCTCTGATGCCTGCATATTTAGTTGGAAAGCATGGAGTTCTTCATGGCTTTGGAGCAAGAGCCAAGGCATTCAGAAGCTCTGGAAAATAAGCACTGCGGTTGTCCTCCACAGTCCATATGGGGAAGTCTTTTGAGCCACTGGGTTTATAAATAATGACTGTGAACTTGAGTCCAGCACGTGCCAAGCCCGAAGGAGCAGTACATCGTTAGAATCCGACAAGCTCTCTGATCTACAGGGTCCTGTCTGCCTGGCCAGGTATTTTTCTTCTACGTCTCTCAGCCCCTGACCTTGTGTGAGAAGAAGATTCCCACTGCTTCTTTGGGACTTGGTTTCTTGAGACTCCAGGCTGCCAGGTGCTGACCTTGCCTGCTCAGCTTCCTTCTCCCCATCCTGTTACGACTAGTTTCCCTTACAGCCCCAACTCGCTGCCCTTCCCAATATCTGTCTCAGTGACCCTTCTGGGCAGAGGCAGACCCGTGGGCTGTGTACCGTGAACTTCCGCTGCTGAACTGGGGAGAAAACGTGGCTGGTGGGTGGTGACCTCTGTGGCTGGTTTGGGCCCTGTGGAGAACCAGGGTTAATAATTTACTGTACCTCTGTGCAGCCATCGATGTTGACCTTGACAAAACTCTGGTGGAAATGAGCCAGAGCCTGGCCTGGCATTGAGCTAACAGGATAATATGACCCAGAAATAACTTATTGTTGAGAGGTTGCTGCTGTCTCCGCATTTACAGTGGACATTCATCTACATCGGTCCTGTCTGCATCCAGCAGGGGACAACTGTTTGCTTACCATATTCATGGCATCCATGAGATAAAGGTGTCATCCCAGGTCAGGGGGCCTGGCTTCATATGGAGCCACTCCTCCGGGTAGAGAACAAGAGCCACATTGAGGGCTCGGGGTGGGTAAGATAGGTGGAGAGGCTCCCTGCCAGCCTAGCCCACACAGCTTTCATTTTAAATCATAGCCCCTTTTCTTTCTCTCTTTCTTTTTCTTTCTTTCTTCCTTCCTTCCTTCCTTCTTTCTTTCTCTTCCTTCCTTTCTTTTTAAGATTCCATGTATTTATTTGTCAGAGACAGAGAGAGAGAGCATAAGCAGGGAGAGCGGCAGGCAGAGGGAGAAGCAGGCTCCCCGCCGAGCAAGGAGCCCGATACGGGACTCAATCCCAGGACCCTGGGACCATGACCTGAGCCAAAGGCAGCTGCTTAACCGACTGAGCCACCCAGGCACCCCTCGCCCCTTTTCTTGAGCAGGTCTGAATCTTTTACCGCCGGTGCAAGGTGAAGGTTATACGGAGTAAACTTCCTAATGCAAAGTCAACAGCACTGCGGCTTCTAGAGGCACTTTATATGGGGGGGAGGGGAGGGAAGCTCTCACTGTAGAATTTGTTCTCTCTCCTCCCTGAAATGAAAGCAACCTCAGAGCAATAAAGAAAGCTGGATTAAAAGTTCTAGTTAACTCTTGGATAAGCCTAGGCTGCTAGCAAATACGTGGTGATCGAAAGGTAGACTCACTTGTTAGGGAGTTGTCCAAATGAATATGTGTTAGCTGCACTGGGGGTTGCGCTCTTGCTCTCTGAAGTAGGAATGCAGTTATTTCCCTGTCAAGAGTTACGAAGTGCTGGGGTGCCTGGGTGGCTCAGTTGTTAAGCGTCTGCCTTCGGTTCACGTCATGGTCCCAGGGTCCTGGGATCACGCCTTGCATCGGGTTCCCTGCTCAGCGGGAAGCCTGCTTCTCCCTCTCCCACTCCCCCTGCTTGTGTTCCCTCTCTCGCTGTCTCTCTCTCTGTCAAATAAATAAATAAAATCTTAAAAAAAAAAAAAAAAGTTACAAAGTGCTGTAGATGGCCAGCTGCCCTTCTCCTTCCCCTAGACCTCTATGAAGGTGCCATGACTTGGTTAGAGATGGTTCCAGCGCATAGTTTTTGGTTCCTGGTTGTACTTTTTCTAGTATGCTGGCCAGCACTTTTATGCAGCCAACGAATACGGACTCTGTAAATCCACATGTACTTTTGGGGAAGGCAGCTGCACAAGATGGGAGCGTGTGGAGGATGGGACTGAAAAACACAGCAAGCCAGAGAAAAGGAGAGGAGGAAGAGGAAGGAGAGGAGCTAGAAGGGAGAGGACTGGGGACTGGCCGGTGCCCAGCTACAGGGAAAATCAGCATGAGAAACAGGCACGATGGACAATCGTTAGTTGGAAGTGTGATGGGCGCGGTAAGGTGCGGTGGAGGTGGAAGGGATGAGGGATGGCAGGGGGAGGGTGAGAGGGGTGGAGATGGTGTGGATAGGAAGTGGGGGGCTGGGAGCATCAGAAGATGAGAGAGAGAGGAATCAGGAGTTTGAGCCCACCGTCTAGAGGGTAAAGGGAGGAGAGATGGCTCTGAGAGACCTAAGTGGGGCAGCAGAGGATGGAGCCTAAGTGAGCTCTGGGTCATACCAGGCAGGATTTCTGCCCCGGGGGTATCGGCCCACAGTGATCCTAGATACAGAGCAGTCGGCCTTGGTTTCATTGCAATGTTAAAAACATGTGGTTACTAAATAAAGAACTTGTACAATAAAATGTGAGGTGTGAGAAACTAGAAGAGGATAAACGGACCGTTTGTCACCCAAGATGGATAATCTATGCCTCCTGATTGTAGGGACTCTCTTTCGATAGCATTGAGCATAGGTGTGAAAATATGCATTGGATTTAGGGTTTAAAAGAGTTCCAAGTGGCATTTATGTGTCTGACGAAAATAGGACTGTAGTCCAATAAGTTGTAGCTGTCTCTTTTGGTCTTTGAGCAGGAGTTTGCAGAGTCACCCCTGGAAAGATGTCAAAAGAAGAATTTAAATGATTCAGGTCCCATCCTTGAGAATTATAAGAGAAATATTCACTTTTTAAAAATTTATACTCTAGCCAAGAATTCATACAGCCTTTTAAAGAGGAGGGCGGACACATTCTTGGTTCCCAGTGGTCTGTTTGTGAGCTTGAGGCATTGCTTGGTGGGTCTAGGACCTTGTTCCCACCAGCTGGCTTGGGGCCATTTCCCTTCCACATGAAACCAACTTTCTTTGATAGGTCATCGGAGATTTTCTCTTTCCTCCAAACCATTCCTTGATGATTAGAATGACAGCCTCCCCTTTGTATCTTGACATTATCAGATACCAATAGTATCTTATTAGTTCTAAATTTTTTTTGGGTGGGGAATGGATTCCTTGAAATTTTCTTTTTATTTTTTTATTTTTTAATTTTTTTAAAGATTTTATTTATTTATTTGAGAGAGAGAGAGTGAGAGAGAGCATGAGAGGGGAGAGGGTCAGAGGGAGAAGCAGACTCCCCACTGAGCGGGGAGCCTGATGTGGGACTCAATTCTGGGACTCCAGGATCATGACCTGAGCTGAAGGCAGTCGCTTAACCAACTGAGCCACCCAGGCGCCCTCCTTGGAATTTTCTGTATTGACAACCACACCTCTGCCAATAGGGATAGTTTTGTTTCTTCCTTTTCGATCTGTATGCTTTTTACTTCTTTTTTACTATGCTGGCTAGAAACTTCCAGTACTCTGTGGAGTAAGAGTGGTGAGCGTGGGTATCTTTGCCTTATTCCTGATATCAGGGGGAAAGCATTCAGTCTTTTACCACTAAATCCAGTGTTAGTTATAAGTCTTTTGTAGGTGCTCTTTATCAAGTTTAGGATGTTCCCCTCTAGTCAGAGTTTTCTGGGAGTTTTTATTTTTATTTGTGTTTTTATGAATGGGTGTTGAATTGTGTCAAATGCTTTTTCTGCATCACTGATCTGATCATGTGATTTTTCCGGTGATTTGCAAACATTAAACCAGTCTTGCATCCCTGAAATAAACTCCACTTGGTCTTAGTGTTTAATTCTTTTTATATATTGCTGAATTCTACTTTCTATTATTTTGTTTAGGATTTTTGGGTCTGTACTTGTAAGGGATATTGGTCTATAGTTGCGGGGTTTTTTGTGTATGTTATTTTGGTACCGTCTTGGTGTGGTTTTGGTTTCAGGGTAATATTGACCTCATCAAATGAATTAAGAGTGTTTCTTTCCCTTCTGTTTTCTGGAAGACATTGTGTAGGATTCATGTTTGTTCTTCTTTAAACACTTGGTAGAATTCTCCAGCAAAACCATCTAGGCCTGGAGATTTCATTTTGAGAATTTTTAAATTATGAATTCAATTTCCTTAATAGGTATGGGACAGGTAAATGATCTATTTCATCTTGGGTAATCTGTGGTAGTTTATGCTTTTCGAAGAATTGGCTCATTTCTTCTAAGTTGTCAAATTCACGTGTATAAGGTTGTTTGTAGTATTCCTGTATTATCCTTTTGATGCTTGCAAGGTCTGGAACAATACCCTGTTTCATTCCTGATATTGGTAATTTCTATTTTATCTTTTTTGTCATTTTTGCCAGAGGTTTGTCAGTCTTACTGATCTTTTAAAAGAATCAGCTTTTTGTTTCATTTACTTTTTTTTTCTCTTGTTCTTATGTTTGAAGTTTCATTGAGTTCTGCTTTTATCTTCATTATTTCCTTCCTTCTATTTGCTTTGAGTTTGTAATGCTCTTCCCTTTCTAGGTTCTTGAGGTGGCAGCTTAGATTATTGAACTCAGACTTTTCCTCCTTGAATTTCCCCCTCAGCACTG
>NC_138377.1:86958448-86974620 GCF_054177405.1 Leptonychotes weddellii
CTTTGGCTCAGGTCATGATCCCAGGGACCTGGGATCAAGCCCCACATCGGGCTCCCTGCTCCATGGGGGGCCTACTTCTCCCTCTCTCACTCCCTCTGCTTGTGTTCCCTCTCTCACTGTTTCTCTCACTGTCAAATAAATAAATAAAATCTTAAAAAAAAATAGTAAATACAGATAAATCTCAGGGATAAAAATAAATGATTTCTTTTACCTGGGCAGTAGATAGATTGTTTCTAGTTGGACAAGCTACTTAATCACTCATAGCCTTAGTTATATCATCAACAGAATGAGAATGCATCCTTTTTAGTGGTTTACAAACACATCTATATTTGCATGTTAAAATTAAGTGGTAGAGGATATGTAAAGTATTATATTTGCCATTTTTCCCATTCAGATAATAATTTTATGGAATTTTTCTGTTTTATAGTTGCTTTAGTAAAAGAAATGATAGAAAAAGCTTGCTTTAAAATAATTTGAATAATGCATAAGAGTATAAGATAGGAAAAAATATATGTTTCAGATTATACTTTTGACAATACATATTTTCCTCTTACAATATATTTGGAGTGTCTTTAGGTGAACAAGTGTAGAACATCTGCATTTTCTTTACTGGCAGCAGCACAGTCCCCTGGACAATGATTTAATAGGGGTTTAGCCACCTGCTACCTCTTCTGGTGCCCCAGCCTCACTGAGTTCTAGCCTAGCATTCTCCTTCTAGAGAAATCAAAGAGTCTGCCAAGGTAAGTCAGCAAACCAAGCCAGAGTCAGGAGAGCCAGAATTTGAGTTTATGAGCAGCTGAGTCAGGGGACTAGAATCAGAAGTGAGGGTGAGTCAAGAGCAGAGCCTAGGTTACTTAGACAAGCTGAGGTGATGACCTTGTTGGATCAGCTGCCGTCTTTTTTTTTAAGATTTTATTTATTTATTTGACAGAGAGAGACACAGTGAGAGAGGGAACACAAGCAGGGGAGTGGGAGAGGGAGAAGCAGGCTTCCTGCGGAGCAGGGAGCCCGATGCGGGGCTCGATCCCAGGACCCTGGGATCATGACCTGAGCCGAAGGCAGATGCTTAACGACTGAGCCACCCAGGCGCCCCTGGATCAGCTGCCTTCTTGATACTTCAGGACAGGGTTGGGCTCACTTGTGCTGAAGTCTGAAACTTTATCTCCCACAGGGCTTGGCTACCAGATGTGGCCAAAAAATTTGGCCCAGGTCAAGCTTCCCTACCTCTCCTGTATTAAGTTACCTGTCAGAAAAATGTAAACCAAACCTTAGGGTCCCATGACTCTGTTTTTCTCTGTGGAAATGGGAATGGTATCATTGCAAGGGTCAGGGAGAAGGTGGGGAGGGAAGAAAGAAGGAGGTGAATAACTAACAGTGAGTAAGAGAGAAACACAGGGTTGGAAAGCAAGACAGACACTGGATGCTTCTGGAAGAAGTAAACTGTTACTATCATGAAGTATGCTAGTTTCTACCTCTCAGGTAAATCTGCTCAGTCCTCCTTTCCCTCACTTCTGCCATCTGAGTCCTTAAACTGGAGTCCCTGCCCTCAGCCATGGTTTGATTGAATGGGTGAGAACAGGTTGTCAAGAGTGACCTTCAGACATTTATACTAAGTGATCAGATGAGTATTGGAGACACTGAAAATCCAGAGGAGTTGAGGTCTCAGCCGAGTCGTGTTTTGGTGAGGACTTCCATTTTATTTATATTGAGTATGACCGTGTTGAGTTTGAAGGGCGTTTGGGACATCCAAGGAAAGGTCTTTGGCACAAGAGAGAAGCTAGCTGGAGCTACCAGTTTTGGTTGGCCCCAGTGAGCACTTGAAATAGTTAAATGATCCTAAGGAAGAGGCTGTTTGAATTCTGTCCTAGTTTTACATTCCCACTGAGAGGACATATTCTAGAACTTCTTACTGATGTCACAGCAATTGTAGGCCTGGCCTTGCCTGCCATGCTTGAAGTACTGTGGAGATAATTGACTTCTTTGGCACTGTTTTTCCCAGCCCAGTTCAGCTGTTTCCTGATGCAAGCCAAGATTTTAACAGAGGAAAGCTTTTTAGCGGGCAGACTTAAAGGTCTTTGTACCAGGACAACCACACTAAACTCTAATTGCACAGCACGTAGAAGAGACTAAGATCAGATACTCTATATTGTGTGCATGTATTTTGGGGAAGTTGGGTTGAGTTTGCAAATTCATATTTATTATGAAGATCCGAACCACCACTCCTTGGGGGATGAGTTTTTCCAAGATGTTAAGTGAGTTCCAAAGAACAACTTTTCCTTTCTCTTCTTGAGTTTATTTAACCTTCTTAGTTTACTTTCCCTTGAGCCAATATTACTTATTTTCAGGTATGCAAAGCCAAAAAAAAAAGTCATTGAAGAGGAAGGTTGGTTTACTTTTGTTTTTATGGGCAAGAATGATGCTTAGTGGGAATATTTGGCATACTGGCTTAGAATACATTTTTTTATACTAATGTTTTTAGGAATTTTAATGGGTTCGTGTTCTCTGATAATTGGTAATAATATAAGTGTCACTGGGTGTAACCAAATAAATCTATATACTTGGATTTTTCTTTTTGTTCACATTAATTTATATTTTTAAGAGGGCCCAAGGTTGGGGCACCTGGGTGGCTCAGTTGGTTAAGCATCTGTCTTTGGGTCAGGCCATGATCTCGGCATCCTGGGATTGAGCTGTGTGTGGGGCTCCCTGCTCAGTGGGGAGTCTGCTTCTCCTTCTCCCTCTGCCCCTCTCTGCCCAGCTCATGCGCACGCTCTCTCTCTCTCTCAAATAAATAAATAAATAAATAAAATATTAAAAAAAAAAAAAGAAGGCCCAAGATTGAGGCAAATATCTATATGGGACTGGGTGATTAGAACTGTGTTTAGTTGCTAGCTTTGTAGATAGTGTGTTATTGAGAATCTTGCCCATACTGGCTTCTTTTCTTCTCTTAATGTGCAGGTCTAGAATTAGAGGTCATGTTTTCTGTCCTAATGAACTAGAGTTAGGTCCAAGTTCAGGTGCTGCCAGGTGTGAAAATAAAAACCTTAAGATAGCCTTTCTTGAAAAGAGTCTCCAGTATTCTACAGTCTCTGCGTGTACTTACGGAGTAGATGAAGTGTACAAGTTTTTTTAGCAACAGATGTTTTCATTTGTTTAGGGTATATATCTAAGAGTAGCATCTTTGGGTCATATGGTAACTCTATGTTTAGTTGTTTGAAGAATTGCCAAACTGATCTTCAAAGTGGTTGTGCCATTTTACATTCCCACCAGCAATGTGTGAGGGTTCCAATTTCCTCACATTCTCCCCAGCACTTATAATTATTTATCTTTTGGATTATAGCCAATGTAATGGTGTAAAATGGCATCTTGTTGTGGTTTTGATTTGCATTTCCCTGATGACTAATAATATGAAGCATCTTTTCATGTGCTGATTGGCCATTTATATGTCCTTTTTGGAGAACTGTCTGTTCAGGTCGTTTGCCCATTTTTGAATTGGATTTTTTTTTTTTATTATTGAATTGTAATAGTTCTTCATATATTTCAGATACCAGTCTCTTTTCCACGTACGTAATTTGCAGATTTTTCTCATTCTTTGGATTGTCTCTTCACTTTCTTGATGCTGTCCTTTGAAGCACAAACATTTTAAATTTTCATGATGTCTAGTTAATGTATTTTTTTTTGTTGTTACCTGTGTCATATCTAAGAAACCATTACCTAAACCAAGGTCATGATGACTTACTCAGCTAAGAGTTTTATCATTTTAGTTTTATAGTTTTTAGAGTTTTGGCTCTTACATTTAAGTCTGTGATCCATTTGGACTTAATCTTTGAGGATGGTGTGGGGTTAAGGTTCTAAAGTCATTTTTTTGCATGTAGATATCAGGTGTCCCCTCACCATTTGCTGAAGAGGCTATTCTTACCCTAATAAATGATCTTAGCCCTGTCTGCCCCCATTAAGGTGTGCTTCCCAGGCCCCTTACCACCTAAATTGTTCCCCAGACTTCAGGTTTGGTGGTGAGGCCTGGACATTAGGACATAGAGGTTTCCCCAAAAGAGATTGTTGAAACCAGAAGGGACTGAGGCAGCACTAACTGCTAAATTCAAGTTGTGGTTACTGCTGTCCCAAATGGGTGAGAGATTGTCAGGAAAATTCAACTGGTTGTAAAAAATAAAGAGTGCCCTCTTCCCTGACTATCTGAAGGTTCCAAAAGCACATTTTTTTTTTTTTTTAAGATTTTTATTTATTTATTTGACAGGGAGATAGCGAGAGAGGGAACACAAGCAGGGGGAGTGGGAGAGGGAGAAGCAGGCTTCCCGCAGAACAGGGAGCCCAATGCGGGGCTCGATCCCAGGACCCTGAGATCATGACCTGAGCCGAAGACAGACGCTTAACGACTGAGCCACCCAGGCGCCCCCCAAAAGCACATTTTTGACCCCGCTCAGCCTGCAACCTTACTGAGGTCCCTTGGTTAGCTGGAGAGATTCAGTGATGGACACATTTCTCTGTTGTCGACTGGGCATTCACATATGGGCAATAGTAGGTAGTCAGAATAGTGAAAAAAAGAGAAATGAGCTTAAGTAATAGAAAGCAGGGGTTCCTCAAAAGGGCTCTGTGTCCCCAGGCATTGAGGTGACCTCAGGAGGGCACTAGATGAACAACCTCTGAGGTCCTCTCTTACGTTAAACCTCTCTTCTGCTGGTGTACTTGAAGATGTTATCAGCATGGTGAGACTTTGCTGTTTAGAAACCATGTTATAAAGACCGATCTGGCAGTGCCAGAAGTTAAGGAAACACTAGAAAGAAACACACACACACCATACACACACACGTGCGCGTATGTGCGCACACGTATTGATGCAGATATGGCAAAGGGACTCAGGAGCCAACTGAAAGAGCTCCTAGTGGCCAAGACTTGAACGCTTTTGAGCAATAAAATAAAGTAGTATTGGGTATAGAAAATAAATATCCACGGGTCCATACAAGTATCCATTTGTCCATAAACAAATGACTGAATACATAAATAAATGGGGAAGAATAGACAAATCTCCCTTTCAGAAGAATTCCAAATGATTTATACAGGTACTTTGCTTTCAGGCAGGTCGTTTAACCTTCCCACCCCCTTAAGTGTGGGCTGCACATTGTGGCTTCCTTCCACAGAAGACAGTGTGGAAAGCGGGGAAAAAAGAGTAACTTTTTTGTTTTTGTTTTCGTCAGTGGAAAGATGTGACAAACACTGGTGATGGAGGTCAACATCAACAGTGATTGATCACATTGATAGCATATACCCTTGGTCTGATGTGATGAGAATGCACTTACTTCTGTGCTCTTCTTCCCCTGATCCCATAACCCTAGTCTAATTATGCAAAAAGCATCAGACAAATTCCAGTTGAGGGACATTCTGCAAAATATTTGACCTGTACTCTTTAAACCTAGACAGTCTTCAAAAACTAAGGAAAGTCTTTGGAACCGTCCCAACAAAGAGGACCTAAGGAGACAGGATGACCAAATGTTATGTGGTGTCCTAAGTGGAATCCTGGAATGGAAAAGGGGCATTAAGTAAAAACTAAGGAAAACTAAATGAAGTATGGGCTTTTGTTAATAATAATGTATCGATACTGGTTTGTTAATTGTGACAAATGTACCATGCAATCATAGAAGAAACTGAGTGTGGGGTATATGGGACTTTTATATTAGCTTAGCAATCTTTCCATGATCTAAAACTGTTCTGAAAAATAGATTTTATTTGACAAAGTAAACCTACCTGGTGAGATCGCCTCACACCCAGTTCAGCACCTGTTCCTTGAGGTCATCTTGAACCACCTCCTTTTGATGGCACAACTTTCTCCGTTGCACGCCCCATGGACCTCTGTTAGATCTCTTGCACATTGCACTGTGGCTAACGCACTCTTGTCTGCCCCACTGGACTGTGCCCTCCTCGTTCATCTTTGTGCACCGCCTCCGGTCCACAGCAGGCACTCACAGGTGTATTGGCCGATGGAATGAGGGATTGAGTGTCAGAACAAATACTCCATGAATCTACTGTGTGCATGACCATTTGCTATAATTATGGTCCTTGTACCAGAGGTGCCCATCTTGTGGCCAAGAGGTAGAATAGGAATGGATATGATGCCATGATGCAGTCAAGCCCAGCATAAAGTTCACAATGAGATGCTGTTGGTAAAAGTGCTCTCAAAAAGGGGGTTCATCTCAAGTAGGGTTCCCATGGTACTAGTTGCACCAACAACCCCCTCCCCACCGCACCAGTTTCATGCCCAGGGATTTCTCATTAAGAGGCTTTATTTCTTCATTTAAGGCTTTTGCTCTTGGACATCGACAGGTAGGGGGACATACCTGGAGGAGCCCACTTTATTTATCAACTGAAGACTCCGATTTGTCAGACTGATAAGGGCAGAACGGGAAGACCGGGCAGGCAGGAAGATAGGCATCCCTTCATGGAGGGCTTAGAGGGTCTGACCCTCTTAGTGGTCCCAGAATATGAAGTAGGTGTAATCTGAGTTACTTCCTCAGAGGCATCACACACATTTCAGAATAACACTCGCAATTTTACCAAGTAGCACAGTGCAAATATTAAGGGCCGCCAGGCTCTCCTTTGGAAGGAAAAATTTCCATGGGCAATGGGTTTGCAACTTCGTTTACATCCTGATATTTTTTATAGGATGAATCTGACACCACTCACAAAAGCATGTATGATAAAATAAAATATTATGGGAAATAGAAATTCAAATAGAGTTAATCCTGGGAGTAGTAGGGGACAAAATAGAGCCGAAGCATGTCATCCAAAGATCCTGAAGGCGAATTAGAAAAGTCGCCCTGAGATTCCTGGTGGTCAGAGTGAAAAAAGAAACACGGTCAACCTCATGATGTTTGCTGTCCATAAGGGAGTGGGGGGTGGGGGGGGGAGAAAACACTTCTTCAGGGGGAAGTAAAGCTTCTCTTGACATACAACTTTGAAAATTATACCCATGTTTCTTTCCTAGCCTGGAGGTATGGGGAGTCTGTGAGCAGAGAGAGAGGACAGATGCTAAGATCCAGACAGGCCTGCTGTCGTTTCTGCTTACTTTAGGCTCACATATGACTGAGAGAGAAATAAGTCATTGCCTGGAGTCTTGAATAGCCCTTGGGGTATGGGCATTGTATTTCCAGATTTTACTTTCACATTGAGAATTATGGTAGCACATCTGTCCTTCTGCCCTGGGGGGAAAAGGGGACTAGTCAATCAGGCAAATGTGGGTATGAGTGTTTGTGATTCTGAGGTCTGGTTTATTATCAGGAATAAACAAGGCAAGAAAAGGAAGTATATTAGACTAGAACTAATAATGTTTTTAAGAATGAATTCATGATTTCAAATTCGCAGTGACGTTAATGGCAATAAAGGTCAATCGCGTTGATCCTCTTGTCCTTCTTTGGAAACTACTAAATGTTTGAGTAAGAGCTGAAGAAAGAGGTAATCCCCGAAAGTCATCAAAAACTCACAGAAGTCATGTGCTTTTCCTTTTAACGGGGTTATTAGGCAAGGAGATCGGGGTTACAGAGAGATTTGGAAGGAGTTGCCTAGTGATAGATGACAGGATCCTTGGCCCTGTTCTGTGAACTTGTTTCCCATGGCCTAAGACCCAGAGCAGGCAGAGAGAGCCCAGCTACTAGATGATGGATTCGAGATCCAAAATGATCAACTTGATTAAACTGAAAAGAGATAAAATGACATCTCTTGTTTCCTTTTCTTTCATTTTTTGGGATTAAGTGTAGAATGGAGGATCAAAGGCTCAGGAGGCCTGTTGGATGGCCATAAGCTCTACTGCATCGACCCTGATGCGAACATAGCCAGCCTCACGTGCATTAAGTCAGCATCCTCCAAAGTACCATTTGCTGGATGCAGTGACATTGCAAATTCTTGAATTCTGTTCCTTCCATCTGCTGTGGTTATAATAGGCATTTAGTAATTTTCCCCACTCGGGGGTATTCAGCAAATGGCAAATAGCTGTTGAGCTCCAGTTGTTAATAGGACACTGATCCAGGCACTGTGGCTGAGGAGATAAGTGAGACGTGGTCTCCATCTCCAAGAAACCCAGACTTCTCTCCTCAATCTGTGCGGTTGAGGCATGAAGTCATGGACCACTGTTGGACCCCTGTACTCAGAAGAGTAAGATAAACAGTAATCACTCAGAGATGTAAAAAGCACTGACTGGGGATACCAACCTGAAAATCACTTAAATCTTACAAGTCAAGGAAGGCTCCAAAGACCATCATTTTTATATGCCTGTGCTCTTGCCATTTAAAAATTTTACATTTATAGGACTTATTGTTTTAAAGGCGTAGTTGTCATATGAGTATTTGTAACTGGATAGTGTGCAAGTGAGAAGGATCTGTGTTCCGAACTGGCGGCCAAAAAGCTTTATTTATGATGGAAATACAAAGAATTCTCTTTCTTCTCTCCTCCTCTCTAGGTTCCTGCCATGGTTCTGTTGAAATCCAGGGCGTGAAAGAGCTTGTCTCGGCCACTGTCCTGTCTCTTGGTCCTTTTTTCCCCTCTGCACCCGGATTCAGCATTTAACGCCCCTCACTCATGAGCGGCTTATAATAAACTACTCGTATATACGATTAGGCCATTTAAAATAGAAATACAAAATTAAGAAGCATTAGGAAGGATGGATTTTATTTTGGGAAAGGCCCCAATCCCATGAACTTTCTGTTCTTTCTGTTTGGGGCTAAATGGTCCCAATTCTTTATTTTAGACTAATTGTAGACTGGTGTGTATTATATTTTCCATCCCAGAATGACTGGATTATGTGTTTCTCTGTTCATTCCTGAACCCCAGCCACTTGTGATGGTGCACAGCGTTCAGCCGGTATCCCATCCAACAGATTTTGGCCAGCGGTGTTCCCTGGAAACTTGAGTGTCTAGGCATGAGCTCACGCACTGGCACCTTTGCCATTCCTCTGAATCTCTCCATATGCTTCTTGTAGAATACTGATTGTAAAGCCAGAAGGTAGCTCCTCTTCTCTGGATGCAATAGCTTTCTCTTTGCTCTTTTCTTAGGGATTTATCATCCATTTGTTGTATGAAAGGAGCTGTGAAGATGGTTGTTCATCACCTCGAAACTCTTTGAGGACAGAGTCTTATTTTTCTTTACATCCTTCCAGGGGCTTCGTAGGTTAGAGAATCAGCTTGGTGATACCCCATGGGTCATGAAACCATGGACCTTTCCTGTAGTTTCTAGAGGAGGTTTTGCCTAGGAAGCCATGAACTAGCTTGCATGTGTAACCCAGAAACCGGGTGTCAGCGGCTCATTTGCATTATATCATTAATATTCCTCTTGCTCATTAACCACTAGGCTTGCCTTGTGTGGGTCTCATTACCAGCTTCCTTGTGGATTGTAAAATGCAGTGACTCTGAAACCTCTGCCAGGTCTCATACCTTGAGAATGTTTTGACCTGTCTTAATAGAAGGCCTCCCTTCCATGTCAAGAATTCCTCATGCCAATTACCTCCTGCTTTCTTTAAAACCAAATTTATCGTAAAACCTGAATTTCTGGTTTTATACCTTGAGGACTCTCAGAAACAGCTTTACTTTGCCCTTTTGACCTAGGAGCACCACCAAGGAGAGAAGGAAAGGATTAGGGTGAACATCAGCCTTCGGAACTGTCTGGGAAAATATGAAAGTAGAGCCACCCTCCTCTTTCTCAGATTCTTCATGGTACAGCATCGATGAGCAGTTTGGGGGGGAGGTGCTTATAAACACCAAGCAAGAGAGGTAAGCTAGTGCACATTGTCTTGGGAAGTGTTTAATGTCACTTGGATGATGATCAGCATTATTTTTCCTGGTATAGAATGACTTTAGTTTAAAGTCTTAAGGTCCCAGTTCCGTTGCAGCTTTGGTTAATGCCACGTAAAGGGTGAGGGAGTTCGGAAGGCATCTATTTTTCTAGGAAAGCATGACTTTGGAAGCCTATAAAGTAACTAATTGACAAGAAAAAATGAAAGCATATTTCTGGAAGGCCAAGAATGTCTTAGCAGTCCAGATAAATGTTGCTTGCAAAAGCAAAACTGATAACCAGGAGTGACCGTGGAGGGGAGCCTCATGAGCTCTGGGGAGCAGAGATAAGATAAATGGGTGAAAGACAAGAGGAGGAAATGTGTGTTTTTAGGGAAAATATTCCCAGGGTTGATCTAAAGTGCAATTGGATGTGCTCACAAAGGCAACAAATACATTCAAAAAGAGAGACAAAACCCACACCGCCTATTTTCTTCTCTGTAGGGTCTTAAAACCAAAATGTGACTATTTCCAAGAAAATGGTTCTAATTATCAATGGAATTGTTCACTGAACCGACCAAGAGTTGTCCTCGACCCGATGTTTGGGTTTAATAGTCTTCCACTCCCTAACAAGTCCCTTTGGTAGAGGAATTACCAAGGCACTCAAGAAAGAGGTCAGTGGCCTGGGGCCTGTAGTCAGGTAGACCTGATCTGAGCCCTGGCCGGGTATGATTCGGGGCATGTCACTTAACTAGTCTGTGCCCTGCTTTTCCCATCCGTCGAATGGGGACAGAAAAGAGCCGCAGAGCTGTGGTGAGGGTGACATTGGATTGTTGGCAGCACGGTCCCTGGCACTGCAGATGTGACAGATGGATGCCTGTAGGCCAGGGAGGAGAGGAGAGGGGAGGCCTGGGCAAGGACTGCCCAGCAGGGGGGCACGCAATCACAATGGAGCCGCAGATACCCTGGCCCCACATGCTACTCCGTTGGGTCCGCCGAGGGTGGCAGTGGAAATAGAAGGGTAGGGAGTGATATTCCCAGCGGCTGCAGGTCCCCGTGGGTGCCTGGCTCAGCTGGTGGCTTCAAACAAAGGGCGCCGGTGACCACATCAGCCCCACAGGAAGGACCATCTTGGGCAAGAGGGCCTCTTTGTTTGCTCCTGTGTGTGTGTGCACCTCATCTGCCCTGGCAGGCAGAACTAGCTGTTTGTTTTTGTGGAACAAAGAACAGGCCTGGTTAGATTGGGGGCTGGGGAGTGGAGGGGCGGGAGTGGTTCCTTACGGGATTCCTCTTGGTTAAACTCTAGGAGGAGCGTCTGGTGTATGTCTCCCTGTTGCAGATAGGGAGTAGACTAAAGACACGTACACATATGCTTAAACTTGGAAACAGCCAAGTCAAAGCCCACAGAAAAGGGTCATGTGTGACCTGACACCTCTTAACCTAGGCTTCTTATTCTGCATCAGTAGGAAGATTACTGAGCACAGTGGCCAGCCACAGAGTGGGATTAAAGAGAGGCCTGCAGTTTCCAGAAATGGGGCGGTTCCCCAGGAGCAGAGGGGTTAGGAAGGGCTGTAGGCATAGGGGCAGACCCCGCAGAGTCTGCACACCGTGGCTTTCATCTCAGGGCCATGGTGAGCTGAGTGTGTGCGCCGTGCAGCAAAGACGTGGGCTGGCCCACGTACGCACATGGGGGAGGGTGGCCCCGAGGCTCCCCTGATGGAATTTAGCCCTGCTGACCTACAGGGAGAGGTTCACTTCTCACACTGGCGCACTAGGCTTTGTGCTAGAGAAGAGAGTTTAGAAGACAGTCTCCTTTCCCTTGAGGATTGCAGCTGTAGGGCAGAATCCAGCAGAAAGCAGGCAGCCGTTGCTGGCTTCTGTACCTTGGCACGCACAGCCTTTCCCTTCCCTTCTCTGTGTGGCACCGAGCACTCTGCAGTTTTACGCACTCACCCAGGTAGAGTTAAGGCTCCCCTGCCTCCTCTCCCAGAGCACTTGGCTTATGTCTCCACTATGGAATGTACTGTATTGTACTTTTTTTTTCACATCACTTGCTCATGCTTCAGATTGATTGGTTCACCAATGGCGCGTGCAGATGCGCGTGCGTAATTTTGAGTATTTACTTTGGGCCAGACACTGTATTAAGCCTCTTGAGCAAAAGTGGACATGTGCTTCTTGCCCTCAGAAAGCGTACAGCCCAGAGGGAGAGAATATATAAGGATAAAAAAAATCATGTAAGTAAATGAAAATTGTACCTGTGTGACAAGTGACAAGGCTCATGGAGGGGAGGGGCTAGGATTTGACCTAGGCTGGAGGGTCAGAGACCATTTCCTTGAGGAGGTGATGATGAGGCTGAGTAGGAGCTAATGATATGGGGAGGCAGAGTCATCCAGGCAGAAGTGCAAAGGCCCTGGAGTAGGAGCAAACATGGTTAAAAAAGGCCAGTGGAAGGATGGGGTGAGTGAGGAGGAGTGTGAGATGTGATGGGGCTGGGAAGGTAGGCAGACCATGGAAGCCCTGTGGACCAAGTTAAGAAGGCTTGCTGTTGGGGCGCCTGGGTGGCTCAGTCGTTAAGCGTCTGCCTTCGGCTCAGGTCATGATCCCAAGGTCCTGGGATCGAGCCCCGCATCGGGCTCCCTGCTCAGAGGGGAGCCTGCTTCTCCCTCTCCCACTCCCCCTGCTTGTGTTCCCTCTCTCGCTGTGTCTCTCTGTCAAATAAATAAATAAATAAAAAATCTTTAAAAAAAAAAAAAAAGAAGGCTTGCTGTTTGTTTTTGTCTTTCTTCTTAAGAGCACGGGAAAGCCATTGAAACATTTAAGCAGGGGATTAAAAATACTCTCTCCTGCCCCTGTGTGCGGGAAATAGATCGGAGAGGGCAAAAGAGGGGCTGTAGGCAGACCAGCCAGGAGGTTTCTGCTGTTGTCCAGGAAGGAAATGGTGGCAGCCTGGACTGGCATGGTGGCAGTAGGGATGGAGAGCAGAAGACATATCGGCGACAAATTTGGGAACTCCTGAGATAAAGTTTTTTTTTTTTGTTGTTGTTGTTTTGTTTTTTTGTTTTTTGTTAAAGATTTTATTTATTTATTTGAGAGAGAGAGAATGAGAGATAGCACGAGAGGGAGGAGGGTCAGAGGGAGAAGCAGACTCCCTGCCGAGCAGGGAGCCCGATGCGGGACTCGATCCCGGGACTCCAGGATCATGACCTGAGCCGAAGGCAGTCGCTTAACCGACTGAGCCACACAGGCGCCCCCTGAGATAAAGTTTTAAATGGCTTTTCTTATTACAGGACTTCTCAGAGCCTTTAATATGTGGGTTATGGTTACTCAAGAAAGGATGTGTTTCTTTGCACCCTTTCTCCTTGGTGACGGTCTCCTTGGTGGCAGGAGGCCGAAAGAGAATCTCTTCTGTGTTTTTCTGAGGCCAGATAGGCACAGGACTGTCTTGGAGTGCTTGGGTTCCCAGGCAGTGCTGAAGAGGCAGGTGTGTGTTCACCTTGTCCTTGTCAAGGGCAGGAGAGGTACTACCAAGGTTAATAGATAATGCTGAGTCCACCAAGTTCCCACCATGGCGGAAATTCCACCGTGTGACTTTAAACACGTCACTTAACCTCTCCAAGTCCTGGAAAATGAATGGCTACAAGATGTCAGGCCCTTTCTAAGCTAAAACCTTTAGCCATCTCAAGGAACTGAAAATTCATTTTTTTCTTTAAAAACAAATTTTATATTCCAGTATAGTTAACATACAGTGTTATATTAGTTTCAGATTAAAATATAGTGATTCAGCACTTCCATACAACACCTGGTGCTCATCACGACAGGTGCCCTCCTTAATCCCCATCACCTGTTTCACACCCCCTTCAACCCCCAGCCCATCTCCCCTCTGGTAACCATCAGTTTGTTCTCTACAGTTAAGAGTTTGGTTTTTTGGTTTGTCTCTATTTTTCGTTTCTTAAATTCCACATGTGAGTGGAATCGTGTGCTGTTTGTCTTTCTGTGACTTAGTTCACTTAGCATTATGCCTGTTAAATCCATTTAAAATTCAGTAATTAGGGTAATCATTTATCAGGTTAAACAAGACGCTGTGCCTCTCAGAACTTCCAATTTTGTGAAAAAATTTGGATTGAGAATGGGGCCTTTGTAAAAACTGTGAGGAGTATCCAATTCACACATTCCTTTGAAATTCAGGCATCTTTCCTGAGGCAGAGATGCAGTGAAGTGAAGCAGGCTTGAATCGAGACAGAGCCCTTAGTAATGCGAAGGTAAACAGCACCCTAATGAAGGAATCTGCTAATTGGGGCCTCAATTTAGGAAAGGAAGGTGCTAAAAATTTATTTTATACAGGGTGTTTGGAAGTTGAAAGGATTTTCTCATGGCAACATTGTTATAAATCGGGGTTAGGTTTTCAGGTCAGATAACAAAAGTTGATGTAGCTCATGACTACAGAGGTAGTGTATGTTAACGATTTAAAACAATATAAACTCAATATGTACTGGGGTAATGTGTGTGTTGGTGACTGTCATTGGATACAAACATACCTAGACACTGAAAAACAGAGATAGCCAGTTGATTCACTGAACTTGAACTTGAGTGCAGTGTGTGCCAGGCCCTGGGCTGGGCCCAGAGGGAGATGCAGGCCCTGCCTGCCATGGGCTCACAGTTGAGTTTTCAGGATGTTGGGCTCTCAAGCCAGGTCGCCTGGGATTATATCCTGGCTCTACTGCCTACTAGCCTTGAAACTAAGCAGGTTACTTGACCTCTTAGTGTCTCCAACCTCTTAGTGTCTCCATTTCCTTGCTTATAAGCAAAGGATTTGACAGTCTCTCGCTCAGGAGGGGAGGGGTAACGTAGGAGTTAAGTGAGATGCCCATGGGATGGCCTGGTGCCTGCATAGAGCAAGCACTCAGTTCTGTTGTGCCTGTCTGGCCAGGGGCCTTGTCCTGCAGGATGCAACCAGCAGCTCACTTGGGGCCGGTGGGAAATTGGGCCTCTGGTCCAGTTCCCCAGGCCTAGCCCTGGAATGGGGTGGGTTGGAGGGTGTTGGCCATAAAGAGAGAGAAGTGCGGGAGGGAAAGGAGGCTACGGGAAAGAGAGTCTTTTTTCCCCCCAGAAAACTTAGAAGCAAAGAGAACAGTGTTGGGGTGACAGGGTGAGCTCCGGAGCTATATGAGAAATATTGGGGAGCCAGGGGGTGGTGGATGGAGGTGCCCTGGTGGTGGGGGAAGCGGAAAGGGACTAGGAGCCAAAGAAGGGATGGGAGCAGGAGTGGGGCCCCGGCAGTGACACCCTGACTGTCACTGTTGGTCCCAGCAGTGTTGCTCACAGGGGGGTCCTGGCCATGGTCTCATGGGTGTCTGTATGTTTCCAGGTCGCTGAAGCTCTGTTTGGCTTGTGGACTTGAGCAACCACCCGTTTCATCTTTGGCCTCTGTGCAGACCTGTGTCTGGGAGGGATCTGGCTGTTTTATTTCCTGGAAGGCTTTGTTTCCGGAGCCTGGGGAAGCTGGTAATCAGGGCAATGGCAGGCCAGATTCTTCAGGGAGCATTGTTCTGGTTTGGGGCCCCACACTTGAAAGAGTACTTGATACCGCACTCCAGTGGGTGAGGGCGGACCTTTGGAAGTTTAGCCTGAAGAAGAAAGGGCGGGGTAAGGTGGTCAGGGAGGTATGGGGGCTTCACATGTTGGAGCAGCTGTCATTTGGAGGAAGGGCTGTATCCTTCTTGGTTGGTCCTAGTGACGTTATAGGAACACAGATACCATCAGCTCAGCATGAAGATGTTTCCATGGCTGAGAGCTGTCAGAAAACGGAAGGGCCCAATTTGATAGGCAGTGTGTTTCCAGCCCCTGGGAGCTGAGGCTGATGGCTGCTTATCTGCCAGAGATATGGCGAGGGCAGAGAGAGATGGGGGGATATTGGAAATTCAGATTGGGCTTTGAACCAGAGAAATTTGGTGTCTCAAATAGTGCTGACATTGTACCACTTTATGAGTCAGATATGAGTGGATGAATAATATCCAGGTCTGTTTTAACTTATCTGGAGAAATGGAAACTTTGGTGGGCCAGAGAGAGGAAATAACCTTTATCTGCCCTGCAGGCGCCATATTCTTAATCACTGAGACGGACACAGTCTTGGAGGCCACGAGACTGCCGTGCTCACAACCCTCTGTTCAGGCTGTGATTACTTATATTTCAATTGTGAACATGTTTAACTCATTTGTGGCACTTCAAACTTTTTTTTTTTAATTTTTAAAAAATTTTTTTATTGTTATGTTAATCCCCATACATTACATCATTAGTTTTTGATGTAGTGTTCCATGATTCATTGTTTGTGCATAGCACCCAGTGCTCCATGCAGAACATGCCCTCTTTAATACCCATCACCAGGCTAACCCATCCTCCCACCCCCCT
>NC_138377.1:86974720-87041097 GCF_054177405.1 Leptonychotes weddellii
ATACCACATCTTCTTTATCCATTCATCTGTTGATGGACATCTTGGCTCTTTCCATAGTTTGGCTATTGTGGACATTGCTGCTATAAACATCGGGGTGCATGTACCCCTTCGGATCCCTACATTTGTATCTTTGGGGTAAATACCCAGTGGCACTTCAAACTCTTAAGAATGGCACTGTGCCCCATACGACTTGTATAGTTATCCAGCGTAGACCCTCAGTTGTGCATGCTTAAATCCTTAATTGGATTCCCTTGTGCCCAGACATTTGATGGCTGTGGAAAGGAGGCTCAGAGAGGTTGTGCCTTGCCTCAGGTCGAACAGCACGTGAGGGGCTGCCTCGGGACCAGGCTGCTGGCTCCATCCTGCCTCTAGCATTCCTTCCACACAGGTCACTCTCCGAGCTTTGTGAGCATTTGGGATGTCGGATGTCGTCAGGACCCATGATAGCATTTCATTAAGTCACCATCCATGGGCACACAGCTCAGGACGCTCTGAGTGTTTGGCCAGGGCTCTGGTGGCAAATGGCAGATTTTCCTGGCTGTGTGTTCAGTTACCCTCAGAGCCTCGCTAGAGCGCTGTAACTATTAACGCTCAAGCTGGGAGGGCCCGCCAGGCTCGCTCTCCGAATCCTCAGTGGTAGATCAGTAGGAGCCCTGGTGAGGGACCTCCCCTGGCCAGGGGCCAGATCTTCGTGGATAATATTCAAGGGGGCTTCTCAAATTCATAGGTCACCTGGGCTGGTGGGGGAATCTCAGGGGCAGTTTGGTGTGTGGGTCCCCAAGTTCAGAGTCCCTAACAGAAGCAGTGCTTATGGTCCAGTAAATGGCAACCGGTGAGTTGGCTGGGGCTGGGGGAGGAGGCTTCTGATCGGACGGGGCCCGGAGAGCAGTCGGGAGTCCAGGGCAGGCCAGTCAAGGACTGGGCCCTCCATGCACCCGGGGACGCAGCCTCTCTGGCCCTTGGTGCACTAGGGCTCCCTCAGGACAGGCTGGATAAAGTATGTGGTCTGGAGGAAGGTGGGGTATTCTCACTTTGTAAGTGGCTGCCACCGTGGCGCGGGCATCCTGCTGCCTGCTCCCGCAGACACGCTCACACCGAGCCCTTGCGGCCACCCTGAGAGCGGACACAGCACTACTCCCCCTTTTCACAGAGCAGGGGTCAGAGGCTCCAGTCCACAGCTAGTAAGTGGTCAGAATAGGGCGGAGATGATGGTGTGCGGGTCACTGCATTCTCTGCTGTTTTTCTTTCTTTCTTTTCTTTTCTTTCTTCTATTTTCTTATTTTATTTTATTTATTTGCCAGAGAGAGAGGGAGAGTACAAGCAGGGGGAGTGGCAGGCAGAGGGAGAAGCATCTTTGTGCTAAGCTCCTGCTTAGCAAGGAGCCCGATGTGGGACTCAATCCCAGGACCCTGAGATCATGACCTGAGCCGAAGGCAGACGCTTAACCATCTGAGCCACCCAGGTGCCCCTCTCTGCTGTTTCTTTAGTGCATAGTTCATGCCTGGCCACATGCTACGTACTTCACATTCATTACCTTTGATCCCCACCAGGACCTTGTGTGCTGGGTCATGTAATTGGCATTTCAAAGTTGAAAAACATTTCAACTCAGTTCAGGGGTAATGGACTGGCTCAGAGTCCCATGGCCAGTAGGTGGCAGGGTCAAGATTTGAACCCAAGTCTGCCTGACTCCGGAAGCCCATGCTCTTTCCTTGTGACAGCCCCACAGGCTCTTTGGGATGAAGCTTGCACTACACTCAAAGTTTTGTTCTCAGGGGACTGGAGGTGGATGGGCTGAACCTGTAAGTAGTAGGGCTTTCCATGACGTGATAGGCTAGGTTATGTCGCAATAACCACATCTCAGTGGCTTAACTAAGAAAAGACTATTTCTTGCTCACATTACATTCCTCATGGGGGTCATGGCAGGGTGTGGGTGGAGGTTGCTTTGCTCATCAGAGTTCCTGGGAGACCCAGGCCCATGACTGCTGCAGCAGTGGGAGGGGCGTATGGGGATCAGTAAGTGGCGCTTAGAGCTTAGACCTGGCCAGCTCCCTGACAGGAAAGGTGATATTTTGTTCTCTCTTTAGTCTGGGACCGAGTGAGAGTCGTGCCAGCAGCCAAGGCTCAGAAACAACTGGTCCAAGGGGAAGGAGGCCAGAAACTCGCCACGCCTCCTTCAAGCCTCTGTCTCAAAGGCAATCTGTGATTTATGTTCTATAACTTCTGGGTGGTACATACTCATTCTTTCCTGGACACTGCTATTTATACAGTGACTAGTGTTTTGACACTTGGCCCCATTATTTTTCATTTTCCCTGATCCGTACAGTGAATGGATCTGTAATACCACCCCTGCTTTTAAGAAAACCAAACTGTGATTCAGAGAAATTGTTACTGGAGCCAAACCTCCCAAGTGGGCAGGTGACCCTACCTGGATTAGGCCGTTCCTCTTTTTGGCCCTGCTCCCTCTGCTTGTCAGAGCTGGCTGCCGACCCCAGCAGGCTGGCCTGCAGCGAGGGACCTGGGGACCCTGCGTGGGCTTTATAGGAGCTCAGTCTGCTCAGCTCTGTCCCAGGAAACAGCCAACATCTTTGAAGGAGGAAATCAATGAAGGTCATCCTTGTCTTATGTCTTAATCCCGGCTATTGTGGGAACCAGCCTTAAAGCTTGGGGAGAGTTTTGGTCCAGCTAGTCCTGCTTTTCTTTCTTCTGCCCCTGTTGGCTTTATCCCTGCAGCTGCGGAAGTGGGGGACAAAGGAGACAATTTTCTGCATGGAAATTTGGTCTAGCTTGGGGGTGCAAAGAGGCCCTAATGGGATTGGTCATTGGATTGAGAGTTCTTTGTCTAACAATTTTTATTTAAAATTTTTAAATGGCGTGATTTCTACAACTTAGGATTAATCCTTTCAGTATGTATAGAAAATACGGTAGCAGCAAAATGGGAAAGTTGAAGGCTCAGCTTTCACAGTAACAAGATTTCTGGGAAGGGAACAGTATAGAACTGTGAACTCAATTAGGAATTGTTGGCTTCTAGATTGAGCCTTTGGTTTATCTTGGAGGGGTCCCCATAACTCCCCCATAGGCAATGCTCTGGAGAACCTGCTTATTTATCTTCTCTCTCCAAAAATCCTGTTCAACCTGTTGGGCACGTGTGTGCTGACAGCGAGCTGATTTTAACCATTTGGAAAGCTGTCAGGCCTATCGGTGACAGAAGTAACTGGGCGTCTAACCCGTGCTTTTTTCCTGCCCCTACCCCCCAATATTTTCCTGGTGACGCAGAACTCTGGATGCATGGCATTGTCTGGGTGGAGTCCTGCCGGCTAGCAGGCAGCTTCTTGAAGGGCCAGCCACACCGCGGGAGGATGTTGGGTTCCATAAACAAGAACTGCTACATGCTGGTTACAAGGTCAGCTTAGACAGCCGCCCTCAGGGTGAGGGAAGTGGCGTCTTATAAATATGACGTGAGGGTCCTTTTATCTCCTGAAAACTGAGAGGACCCAGGGACACTGGAGAAATTTTTGTAAGAACTTTTTAAGGAATGGTGTAAAAGAAGAATAAAGGCAAAAGCATAATTAAAAGTCTGTAGCCTGGGGCGCCTGGGTGGCTCAGTTGGTTAAGCATCTGCCTTTGGTTCAGGTCATGATCCCAGGGTCCTGGGATCCAGCCCCACATCGGGCTCCCTGCTCAGTGGGGAGCCTGCTTCTCCCTCTGCCCATCCCCCCTGCTTGTGCTCTTGCTCTCTCTCGCTCTCTCTCTCGCTCTCTCAAATAAATAAATAAAATCTTAAAAAATAAAAAAATAAAAGTGTAGCCTAAGGCTGTTTTAGAGAAGCCCTTGACTGTTTTCCTGATATAATTGCATATTCCTTTCTCCTCCCCACCCCCTTTAAGTCAGGGTGAGTGTGTGGACATTGCCAAACCCCCCAATTGCCAGGTGTGGATCTTCCTTTTCCTTTCTCTGGATGAATGAAGCTGCTGCTCTACTCAGAAGAACCTAGAAGCAGGCAGCAGAGATCAGAGACAGGAATTCGGAGCTAGATATGAGTCCTGGTCGTGTGACTTTGGGCTACCTGACCTTAATATGCAGCTGTCATCGATCGAGTTCTTACCGTGCGCCCCGACCATTGCTCTGTGCTTGGTGCAATGTCCCCCTTCATGATTAGAACAACAGGAAAACCGAGGCTTCGAGAGGAACAAGGGGAGCTGATGCCAAGGCCGGAACTCTTTTCTCATTTGTTTTTATTAAGGTGTCATTCACCTAGCATAAAATTCACTATTTTCACTCTTTTAGAATGTACAGTTCGTGGTGTTTATGTATTCACAAGGTCGGACAGGTGTCGCTACTTGCCAAGTCCAAAGCATGTCCATCACCCCCAAATGATAGCAAGCCCCTTACATCATCCGAATTTCCCCTTCCCTGGTCCCTTGGCAACCACTAGTCTACTCTCTTTCTCTATGGATTTGCCTGTTCTGGTCATTTCATATCAATGGAATCGTACCATATGTCAAAGCCTGAGCTGTTGAGCATGTAGCTTTTTGGGAAAAGCACTTGACCTATTTAGGGGCAGAGTATGTTTATCATAGGTGTTTTTATCTTCATCTTGGGTATCTCTCTAGGTTGATTGTGTGGCTTAAATGAGAACCTATGTCAAATGCATTCTGTGAGTGAATGTGAGGTATTTTATTAGCATAACTTTTGTCTGGGACCTGTGTCTGAATGACAGGCCACTCTGAGAGCAAATCTTGCAGGTTTCTTAACTATTTAAAGAGGGTTATATTGACTTACTTCACAAGAATATTGTGAAGAAAACCAGGTATATTTTTAACCTTTGTAATCACGGAGTTACATAGAGAAAATTGGGTAATTGAATCTGTTGAAAGGGAGTATCTTTCAGGTGGTTTGGTAAGCAGGAAAACTACCACCAGGGCAGAGAGAAAAATAGGATGTAAACAGCATCTTCTTTAAGTATAATACATTTAAACTCGGTGAGTCAAGGCAGTTAAGTGACACTTTGTTCTGCTCGGTGGCCAGAAGTTGCCTGCCTTTGGATAAGAGTCCTCACTTCCAGAAGCCAGGGTAGGGACAACGGTAAAAAGGATCTGAGATTAGCTGACAGCATTTGAAAAAATGAAATTTAAGCATGATGTTAAAAGAGTAAAACCTCTGGAATTCTTTAATTCCATGATTGCCTGATATCGCCTCAGTTTCTTCAAGTTCATTCTAGAATCCCAGACTGTGAGAGCCGGCAGGACACTGGAATGAGACCAGTTCGTGAACAGAGGCGCCAACTGCAGGCCTGAAGTCCTCACACAGTGAATAATTAGCCGAGTCTGGTCCAGAATCCCTATCTTCCAACCACTGTGCTTGGTGTTAGAATCAACTCTCCCTTGAAGATATTTGGGGTTTTGGTGATGAGCACCCTCTACTTCCTCGCTGATTCCTGTCTCACTCGTATGCTGCCCCCTTGTCAAAACACAAACAAAGCTCACGGGGAATTCCAACAGTATAACCGATTCAGTTCTGAGCTGCAGATACGTTGGGAAGGAATGGTGTTGGCATTTGGGAAATGTAGTGAGAGAATTTCTGGAAATTCTGATGTAGAGTAGGGATTTAAGAGATGATGTTTTTCAGTGGCTCAACCCCACCGTGACCAAAAAATGGTTAAGTAAGCAGAGTCAGAAAGGAAGGGAAACCCCATCACTTTACAGGAGTGCAGGGATGTCAGCTTTTTCAAGTGTCTTTATCTCTTATCTTCTTTTGTTTTAATTTTCTGACCTATTCAGAGCTAATGTTACCTGTTACACTTCTTTAATGGTGTGAACTGAGCTCAGAGGGGTCAGAGGTTTGCATAGGTCCCAGTGTGGGCAGGCTGCAAAGCCTGTGGTCACGTCCAAGCCACTTGACACCCCACTCTGGGCACTGGAGTCAGGCCAGGAAGCATAAAGGACTTGAACAGTTGGGGCCTCCGCTGTGGGCCTCCGCAGATAGGCCCCGAGGTCACAACAGCCTCTCCTCTGTCTTGGCCTCACCATTCAGAGTGAGACCCACAGGCCAGCATCTTTGGCATCCACTGGGAGCTTGTTAGAAATGCAGAGTCCCAGGCTTCCCTAGTCAGGGTGAGCGTTTAACCAGACCCCCAGGTGAGTCCGAGGCTCAGTCAAGTGTGAGAAGTCCTGGCTTGGAGGCTTTATGCCAATGAAATTCATAGACAGCGAGGGAAAGAGATGAAGTGAGCGGCTTATGACTACAGCTTATGCTGTTTCTATTCCTAAATAGTTTACTGTTGCTCAGGTGAGGGGGAAGCTGAGGACACCATACAGGGGACCTGGTTCTCTATAATTCAAACTGAGAAAGGGACTCCTAATTGTGACCCAGGTCCTCCCTGGGGAGGTGAAAGTGGCATCCACAGCTGTGCTGGTGAAAAGGCAGGAAGCTCCCAGCAGATGGCCTGACCCATGGGCCACTCTGGTAGCCGTCAGCTGAGGTCCTGCAGCCTCAACACACGGGAGTGTGGGGGCGGCCAGTGACGTGGAACTGACAGACCCACATTCCATTGCCTGGACTCCCGGCCTCCACGCCTCAGCTGTTTTCACTCATTCAGCAAAACAGGGAGACAGAAAAGAAACAAAAGCTGGCTGTGGCGGAGGCCTTGTTAATTAGTAAAGCCCCATCTGGCCACGTGTTGGGTCTGTGGCCAAGCCAGGAGCGAACCCGTCCGAGGTGTCTGTGCTCCTGCAAAGGAAAGTGCATCAGCCCCTTTGGATCAGAAAAAAAACACGCAGGCCTGGCTTTTTCTGCTGCTGTTTGGGAATTTTGTGCTCGTCATGGATAAAAGTTTCCTCTGGCTCCAGGGGACAGTGTGAGCATTTCTAAATGTGGGCATTAACTCATGAAAATGGGTCAACTTATAATAGCGAGTCATTATTTTCAGTGAATGGTGGTACTTGGCAAAGACTGGGATTTTGCTTTTTTTTTTTTTTTTTGGTGATACAATTATATCCTCTCCTCCCCTTTTAAGAGTAATTGGGGCACTTAAAAGTCAAGTATTTTGGAAGTAGTGGAAATTCAGGACGTTGAAACATGCTGTTTGTCTATTTTGGAAAAATTTCCTTAGTTGCCATCAGTTTAGCAGACCTTCCTTGACTGGGAAATGATGTTTAAACTTTTAATGAATTAGCCAACCAAGAAACCTGATTTGCCCTTGGAATGAGATGGGGGTCATCTAATTTGTGCAGTGCAGTTGTCCTGGAAAGACCATTGGAAGATCTCGGGTTTCTCTTTGGAGAAATGTAGGCTTGACATTTAGCTGCCCAAAATGTGCAGGTTGTGGTCTGAAGCCAAGTTGGAGGATTTAGAACCACAGTAAGTGAACTGTGCCAAGTCCTGCCCTTGGGGAAACATATGTGGGTTTCGTTGGCTTGGTAATTCTTGGTAATGGTGAGGACTCTTGCCTAGATGTTGACCACAGTGTACCAGGGGGGGAACTTCATCCACCTTTTCCAAGTGAGGGAAGTAAAGCTCTATGAGGCCAAAAGACACTTTCCAGCAAAAGACACTGGAAATGGGCACAGCCTGGATTTGAGTCTGATCTGGCCGACTGACTGGAGAGCCCCCTGCTCCTTCCTGAGAATTCCATCCTTGAGATGATTTACGTCTGTGTTACGCGGGTTGAGGTAGGCATGCGTGTACTGGGTACTGGGTAGTTGAGGGGGAGCGTACTTGGCACAGCTGCAGGGGAGAAGTGGTCCGTCTTCCAGAGCACCAAGGGCACCGTATCTTAATATAAAAAGAGACATGGAGTAGAATGAAAAATATCGTGGTGTCAAATGCAAAATATATACATGCAGTTTTGTTGGAAAAACCCAAACCTTGAAAAGCCGTTCTCCACAGCCCCTTGGATGTCTCTCATCAGCCCACATTGGACTTCTCTGCCTTCGGGTTGCCGGGTGGAAATTTTGGAGACATGCTCCCATAAGTGCAAGTCCTGGGCCATCTGGGCCTTTTTGCACTCTCCCAGCTGTATGTGGTGAAAAGGAATTTCTTAGCTATGTAAACCCGCGTGGGAGATCTCGTTGGCGCTAGGCTGTTTGTACAGCTGCACCCCAGGGCTCCGGCTCTGCTATCTTTCATGGCCCAGAAGCATCTGCAAATGTGCTGGGGAAGGGTTCCTAGCGGCTGGAGGAGGCGAGAGCTGGGCTGGGGAGGTGGTTGTCCCCCAGGTGCCTGTGGGCATTGATAGTCTTTTCAAAGAAAATGTGTATTTATTTAAAAAAGATGTCGTATCTCTTGAATTTCCATAGTTCAAGAGTTACAGGAGGGTTTGCCATGGAAAGCGTCCCTCTCCTTCTTTCCATAACCCTCCTTCCCTTCCTCACAGCCAGCCAGTGTTACCTGTTTCTCAGGGAGTCAGGTAATGACCTGTCTATCTCCTGTTGCTTTTCTTTTATACAGACCTCCCTTCTATGGGTACCATTCTCTCCCTTGCATTTTCCTTGCTTTCTTGTTCCTTTAGTTTTTCGGTCGCACAGGTTATCACTGAACTCATGTAACGTTTAACAAATGCCCCACCGGTTGCATTTAGTTCACTTCAATCTTTTGCTATTATAATGCTGCCGTTCATCATCTTGTTTATATGGCATTTTGCACACATGTAGGACAAGTGCGAGAAGAGAAGGTGTGGGGTCACAGGGAATGGACATTATAATTTTGATTGATACTACCACATTGCCCCCCAGGACCTCATACCAGTTTCCAGCACCCACCCCCCACCCAGCAGTGGCGGGGGGGTGGGGGGGTCCTATGATCCCTTACACCACTTACACCTTACCCACCTGCCTTCTGACCTCGGCCGGCTGAAAGGTGAAGAAATGATCTCAGTGCAATTTTAAGGGATGGTCCAGTCTTGACCAACAATAGAACATAGCACATCTGCTACTTTTGCCCTTGTGGTGATGACTGCAAGGTGCTTCCAACCTTTTGGAGCGGCAGAGGAATTAGAGCTGGTTTTTGTTGACACTGTGTGACTGCTTGCAGGAATGAACAGTAGTTAAAATACTGAGAAGTAAATCCATACGATTCTTTTAAAAGTAGATATTACCTTGGTGATGTGATACGGCTAAATGAATCTTTAGAGACCATGCGCTCCTTAGTTTTATTGATGCTGTAACAGCCTCTGCAATCTTGTTACGACAGACAGGACTTAAGATCAAAGGATCAGAGAAACATGGTCCCAGCAACTTCAGCGAGGTCAGCAGTCCTGTCTCCAGTGACCTCTAAGTCGGTCCTTACCAGCTCTGGGCCCGGTAGAGTTCTGCTGCCCTTCACCACATTCCTGAGATACAAGCGTAAGCATTTGGAAAAGATGATGCTTAGGTCAAGGTTCAGAGTTGGAAGGGGGGATTTGAAGGTCCTCGAGAACCGTTTTGTTTTCTTCGCTGAGAAGTCAGGTAGGACTTGCCTTGAACAAAGGGATATGCTGGGAATCGGGTATGGTTGCAGGAAAAGGAAGTTTGGCCTGTGGACTTGATATAAAATAGGGGCTTGGGTGTGTGGGGGGGGCGGTTCAGGGACGGGGAGGGGTTCTGGAAAAGTGTGCCAACAGAGGGTTAAGATAAATTTATTTATAAACATAATGTCTGCCACCCTATGAAGACACAGAGAAGAATATACTATCATTTACAGATAGTCAAAACAGGACTCGACGTCTCCACCCGTGCAGGCTCCCTGGAGTCACACCCAGCCTGTGTTACTGAAGGCTAGCAAGGCCGCAGAGCCCTGCCAGCCCCCAGCTCAGCCATTCACTTGCCTGGCCAATCCGCCCGGCATGCAATCCCTCAGGACTCAGGAGGTGCCTCTGCGACTTGCAAACGGAGAGTATACCAAGTCCTAGACATCAAAACACAGTGCGAGGTCCTTTATCTAGCGTGTCAGGGGGCCAGTGAGGCCCAAATTCAGGTTAAACCAGATCCGGTTTTCAGTGGCCTCGTTCTTCCTGAGATTTCTGGGTGAACAAAAGAGCAGTGTCAGCACGTTGTGTGTTCTTCACTTCACCAGAGCATCTAGGCGGGTATCTGTAGCCTGCTTTTCCTCTCCCTGGTGTCTCGGCCGACCTCAGACCACTGAGGTCGACGCCTCGCCTCTCCCCTCTGCCCTGACTCGGCGTCCCGGTTTCCTTTGTCTTCTCTTGGCTGTAGTGAGACATAATTTGTGTGACATACAATTCACCTGTTTTAAGTGCACAATCCCATGGTTTTTAGTATGTTCCTAGAGTTGCACAACCATTACCACTGTCAGTTTTAGGACATTTTCATCACCCTCAGCCCCATGCACCCCCTGATCTTCTTTGTGTTTCTGTAGATGTGCCTAGTTTGGACATTTCGTATAAATGGCAACATGTGGGCTTTTGTGACTGGCTTCTCTCACTTAAGCATAACATTTTCAAGATTCATCCATGTTGTAGCATGGATCAGGACCTCATTCTGTTTTTGAGCCAAATAATCCATTGCATGGATATACCACATTTTGTTTGCCCATTCATCCGTCGATGGACAGTTGGGTTATTTCCGTTCTTTGGCTATCAGGAATAATGCTGCTGTGAGGTTTTGTGCAAGTTTTTGTGTGGCCGTATGTTTTCCTTTCGCTTAGGTATACACTGAAGAGTGAAATTGCTGGGTCATGTAACTCTGTTCAACTTTGTGGGGAACTGCCAAACTGTTTTCCAAAGTGGGGGCACCGTTTCGCATTCGCACCAGCAATGTATAAGGGTTCTGAGTTCTCTATAGCATCCTCAACTGTTGCTATTATCTTCCTGATTATAACCATCCTGGTGAGTGCAGAGTGGTTTTGATTTGCATTTCATTATGGCTTTGATCTGCATTTCCCTGATAACTAATGATATTGAGCATCTTTTCATGTGCTTGTAGGACTTCTGTGGATCTTCTTTGGAAAGGGGTCTACTCAGATCTTTTGCCCCCCCCTTATTTTGAGAGAGAGAGAGAGAGACTGCATATGCGAGTGGGAGCAGGGGGTGTGGGGGGGCAGAGGTGGTAGAGAGAGAGAATCTTAAGCAGGCTCCACGCCCAGCACAGAGCCTGACCCAGGGCTTAATTTCATGACCTGAATTGAAATCAGGAGTCTGACGCTTAACCAACTGAGCCACCCAGGCGCCCCTCTTTGCCCGTTTTTTAATTGGGGTTTCTTTTTATTATTGAAGAATTTTTTATATATTCTAGATATGGGTCCTTTAACAGATGTAGGATTTATAACTATTTTCTCTCATTCTCTGATCCATTTTGAGTTAGTTTTGTGTATGTTGTAAGGAAGGGGGCTGATTTCATCTTTTTGCCTGTGCATATCAAGTTGTCCCAACACCCTTTGCTGAAGACTCTTCTTTGTCCATCGAATTTTCTTGGCGCCCTTGTTGAAAATCAATCGACTATAAATGTTGGATTTGCTTGGGGGCTCTCAGTTCTGTCCCACTGAATTGTATGTGTATCCTCATGTCAGTGCCACACTGTCTTATAACTCTAGCTTTGTAGTCTCATATTTTAATGGGAAAGTTAGGGCAGGAATGGGCAATCTAGACTTTTCTTTTTCCTTCCCTGGTCTGACCAGTTATTGGATTCTTTGGATCCTTACTCATGCTTTCAACCACACTATTTCTCCTTGTTCATCTTGCTGTTTTCGGTAGGAGAGGATACCCAAGTGGGTCCTGAGGAGTCCTAGTGGTTGGCCCTTTAGTTTTCTCCTTTGCAATGGCAGCTAACCGTGTTCTGACCCAGTAGCTTGACGTGATGGGTGTTCCCAGATGTATAGAATTAAACATTTGGGTTTGAAAAGATGCTCTGTTTTCTGAAACTCTCTGATCGGTTAAGTTCAGGATAATACATATTATTGTACTGTTAAGAGATTTAAAGATCTTTCTGTAAGGCTATGCAAGCAAATAAGCAATTCCGGCAGATAGTTCTCCCATGGGGCCATGACATAACCTTCAAAGCCAAAGCTTGCCCTCCCTGGGCCTTCCCTTCCTTGCAGGCATCTGCAGGGGTGTTCCGTGAGCATCCGATTTGCTGACATTAGCATCTTTGTAGTAGTGGAGCAATGGAAGGCGAGAGATCTTCTGGGAGAAGTGGAATTCTGGACAAGGCCACTTATCATCACTTCACGTTGCTGAGCCAAAAAAAAAAAAGCGCCCATGGTACATCTGGAATTAGCAATAACCACACTGTACTTGTCACCATGCCTTTCTGTTAGGAATTTTGTGCAGCATGGAGCTCATTTTCAGAAGATGGCGCCCAGAGCTTGCACTAGGAACTCTATCACAATTTAAGTGAATTTTAATTTCTGCTTTGTATTGGACATTAAAAAAATCTGTAAACAGGAACTGTCCTTCATCCAGAACTTCCATTAAGGGGCCCCGCACTTGGCGAGGGGTCAGGGATGTGGACTCGGGCCGAAGGCAGTGCTTACAAGAACAGGTTCTGGAGTCCGTCTGCCCAAATGCACTTGCTCCTAAGTGACCTTGGACAAGTTCCTTATCTACCCAAGTCTCAGTTTCTTTGTCTTTAAAAACAGTGTTAAGAATAGTACCCACCTCCAAGAGTCGTTAAAAGCTTGAAATCCCATGTTAAAGATTTAGTACAGGCAAGGGATGACAAAGTTTTTCTGGGAAAAGCTAGGGAGTGAATATTCTAGGCTTTGCAGCACCAGGGGGGCCTTCCCTCACAGGCATCGGCCACTCCCCGCTCCGCTGTGTAGCTCGAAAGCTGGTGTGCTCACCAGCGCGCGTGGCGATGCTCCCCGAACACTTTATTTTTAATAACAGGTGGCGTGCTGGACTTGGCCTCCAGGCTATAGCATGTCCATCCCTGGCTTCGCACGGCGCCTGGCACATCGCGGGTTTTTAATAAAGGTCAGCCATGCTCGAAGCTGGGGGCGGCCCCTTGACAGCAGCTCCCACGCTCACCCGCTCCGTGTTTTTAACAGAATGTCGAGGTCCTGGCCAGTCGGAGCAACACTTCAGAGCAGAGCCAGCTGGGAGCTGAAATGCACGTGAAGGCGCTGCAGGAGGAGAATGAGAAGCTGCGGGAAAGCACCGCAGAGCTGGAGCAGAGCGTCGCTCGGCTTCAGAGGCAGATTGCTGACATGAAAGGCGATGAGGCCAAAGCAAAGGAAATGCTCAAGAAGGGCGAGGTAAGGCTCGCCGGGCCCCCAGCCCAGGCCTGGCAGCCGCGGGTCCTTCTTTTTTCCTGTGTCTGTGGCTTTGGAAGCGGAAGGAGATTTACTATCATAATTTAGCAGGAAAGCTGAAGGCAGTGCTGACTGTATCCTCTCCACCAGCCGCTTCTGCTGTTCCTCTATGAGGGCATACTGAGGAGATGAGCTTGTCAGGAAGGTGGGAACGGGGCCGATGAAGTCAGGGTGGGAAACACAGGCGTCCCCGCTCAACCAGACGTCAGGCGCCCTCAGCTTTTTGGCACCGGGCAGAGGCCACCTTATCAGACCCGTTCTCACGCATGGCGATTTTTTTCTTCTTTAACACATAGTTGACGGATTTTGAAGCCCCACCAGTTTTAACCGATTATCTAGTTTGCCAGATCTCTAGAAGCGGGAGGCTGTTAGCAAGAGACACGCACATGGAGGGGGCAATGAGAGCTCACACTGACCATAGAAGAGGGGACAGAAGCATTGTAAAGGGAGATGTGTTCCAACAGGGCTTCCCAAAATACTCCTCGATCAGAATCACCTGGAAACCTTTCCCAAAACTCCGTGTGCCTGAGTCCATTCCATACCTGCTCTTTCCAAAGCTGCAGGGGGGAGGCTGGATATGTATTTTCAGTCATGCCGGATGATTCGCACTTTCACGTCTGGCTAAATAGGGAACTGCAGACAGGCACACATGTCTAAGAGCATACCTGCTCTGTGCCACCTTGGGTCCACCGCTGGCTGCGTCCTTGGATGTCTCCCGCCTTCCCTTCATGCCCCCGAGCCCGCTTCCTAGACACAACACGCATCCGCGTGCACTCTGACCTTGTGTGTCATTGTAGAGAGAGAGCCGGCAATTAGAGGAGGCCCTTGTGCAGGCAAGAAAGGAAGAAAGAGAAGCCACATCAGCCAGAAGGACCCTGGAGAGTGAGCTGGAAGATGTGCAGGTAAACATAGAGCTGTTGTCTTTATTCCTCATAGAAGAAGCCTGAGAAGCAAAATTGGTGAGACGTGGACAGATCGCCACTGGTCCTCTCCTCCCAGCGAGCTCCTTGCATAGTAAGAACCACACTGGGCTTCAGACCCTCCATCTAGACCACCAGTGGTTCTTAACTGGGGGACATCTGGCAATGTCTGGTGACATTTTTGGTTGTCACAGCCAGGGACATGCTCCTCGCATCGAGTGGGCAGAGGCCAGGGATGGGACAGCCCCCACAGCAATGAATTATCTGGCCCCAAATGGCAGTGGTGCCGAGGTGGAGAAATCCTGGTGTAGACAGTAAAGAGCTTGACAGCTTTCCAAAGATAAAATATGAATTGTGTGAGAAAGCTGGCAGGATCGGTCCCCGAGGCAGTGTGGAGTCAGCTCTCTGGCAGAAGCCAATTTCCTTTCTCCTCTGGGCAAATATACTCCGCAGAGTGTAGTCCTTCAGGACGGCTATTAAAAGCAGGAGGAAGTCGGGTGTTTTTTTTTTTTTAAAACTAGATAGCTATCTGTATTCGAAATCAGTAGATTCTTAGAAAATTAGGTTTTCCCATTTGAAGGTTAGAAAGATTGTAGGAAGTACATTCTTAAAAAAAAAAAATGTCTGCAGTGAAGCTCTAAAATGAGTTTGCAGAGCGACCTCAGTGGGATCCAGGTATGTCCTTCTACCTGCTCTGGGTTTTAAAGAACCAGCACCAAGCATTCCTCAGGCCGTTTCTGAGGAGGCCAAAGGCAGTGATTTTGAGCAGCTGTCAAAGAGGACATTGTTAACGTTTTCCATGAGGACCATTGGGTGGGGAAGGGACATATGAAATGTGTTAGGGGCTGACAGAGCAGTCAGGGTTCAGGTTTGTAAATCTGCCTAATGCCTAATTGCAGCTTTCCTTTCAGTATACAGCTTCCCCTCCTCCGGGGCAGAGAGAGCCTGCTTGTGCTAGGATTCACTTCAGGTCAGCCGTAGCCAGGGGCCATCACCCCCAGAGCGGAGGTCTGTGCCTTCTCTCCAGCTTTGGACAAAGACCTTGTTTTTGCAGACAGTAAAGCCCTCTTTTCTCCTGAGTTTGGTGTCTGACTGTCCTCACTTTGGACTTCTTTCCCTCTTTCTCTCCCCTCCCTCCTTCCCTCCCTTCCATCCTTCCTTCCTCTTTGTTACAAACTCTGGTTTGGTTAGTTTGGCGTGGACGGCAGGCTCAGCGTGCTGCTCTTGAAGCCTCGTGCTGACGACGGCCAGCCGCTGAGGTGCAGGGTTCCACCGGGAGAGCTAGCTGGGGGCAGGAAGAGAGGGAAAGCATTTCTACTCTACAGGGACAAAAGTCTGCACCTTCGTGTCACGTCCATACCAAGTGCTGGGTGCAGCTATTACACGCTGTCCGTCTTTATCATCTTTAGGTCAAACCAGAACATTTCACACAGAAGGAAGTAGTGTACTAGCTGTGGATCTGCAGCTCCGGGTTGCTTCGGCAGAGGGAGAGCGGGTGATGACCTCAAGGCCTAAAGATCTTAATGTAATCCCCACCCACCCCACCTCCGGGTTGCTAGCCTCGCCCCGCCTGGGAAATGATCCCTGACCTGTTCCCGGGTGTTCGGGCCTGTTTGCCCCGTGGTGCCGGGCTGGCTGGCGCATGAAGGCCTGGGGCGGTATGTGGCCGTGCCAACCACCAGCAGCGCTCTCGGGAAGACACTCAAGAAGGCCCGGCAACCTCCCCGCGGTTCTCTCAGGTAGCCGGTCTCAGAAGGAGTCCCCTGCACAATGCACCATGGCTCTCAGATGCTGGGTTTTCTGTCAAATCGGGAACCAGAGAGCCGGTTCGATGACTTTCCGCATGCCTCCCTTCCCAAAGCTGGCAACCGAAAGCGAACTTAACTCTTCGAGGAGGAGGAAAGAGTAACTTGTTTTTGTTTTTTAGTCCCCACATGGCATTTTATATTTCAGAGTCTTTGTACCTTTAGCAGTCTGTGGCATCTTCATGCATGATAACTTTTCCTTGACACAGTAGCCGAAGGCCACGTGAACTTAGGTCTGATTTATTAGGACTCAGAAAGTGGCAGTGGGATAGAACGATGCCATTGTTGGTTTGCTCGACCCCTGCTGCTGGGGTTAGGATGGCACTGCTGAGTAGATCCACTGGAACTGCCTTCAGGCAGAGATGTGTCGGATTCCCTTGAGAAATGGCTTCTGCAGATGGGGAAGTGAAGAAACCCTTTCTGGAGAAGCCACCATTCTCTCCTTCGGGGAGGGATAATGTGTAAGTTCTGTAAGCCTTCCCCTCCCACCCTGTCGGACTTCCGTGTCATGAAATGACAGAAGAGAGCCCTAGAGCTTCCCCCGTGGCAGCCCCGGTACTGTGGCAGGGAACTGCCTGGGACCCACGCGGTCTTGTGTCCCCACAGAGGCTGCGTAAGGGGAGCGCGTTTTCATTCATGAGCTGCTCTCACAAGCTGTAACTTGGGTATCTGGACAACACTCCTGAGAAGTGTTCTCATGAGTTCTTTTTTTTTTTTTTTTAAAGATTTTATTTATTTGACAGAGAGACACAGCGAGAGAGGGAACACAAGCAGGGAGAGTGGGAGAGGGAGAAGCAGACTTTCCGCCGAGCAGGGAGCCCGATGCGGGGCTCGATCCCAGGACCCTGGGATCATGACCTGAGCCAAAGGCAGACGCTTAACGACTGAGCCACCCAGGCGCCCCTCATGAGTTCATTTTTGTCAGTGCTTCATTGCAGCTTTCCTTTCAGTATACAGCTTCTCCTCCTCGGGGGCAGAGAGGAGCCTGCTTGTCCTAGGATTCATTCGGGTCAGCCATAGCTCAGGGGCCGTCACCCCCAGCTTCGGTCTGATCAAGCCTCTCATTCCTGTAAGTCCATGGGCTCACCTGCCACTCGGCTATTGTTAATAGGGACTAACAGGGGCCTTCCTTAGTCATACAGTAAAAGGCTCTGCATCCATCAACAGACAGTGGTCTTCAAGCTCAAGGGTGCTCACTATACATTCAATAACTGTGTTTTCTATTCTCTGAACTGATCATTTTTTCCCCGATTTTTGTCCCAGTATTTTGGTCAATGGGTTTATGTTGCTGGTCTTCGAAATATAGTCACTGTAGCAACAGCCTTTCGCTCCTGACTCCCAGCTGCAAAATGGGGAGTTTGCTTCTTTTTGTGTGAGTTTGGAACATGTTTTCTCAGCAATGGTGTATTGGAATACATTTCTGGAGGAACTGAGGAGGCAGAACATTATTCTAAACAGCATCTCTAAAATTTAAAGTATGTTAGAATTTTCTGGGTAAATTTTAAGTCTAAATTTGTGGGCTCCGGTCTAAGGAAAATTGTGATTCCATCACAAGGGGCTAGAATCTGCATTTCAAGTAAGGAACACCCCATCCTTACTTGGCGACTCTGACATACAAAGTCTTTAGACCACTTTTGGGGATAGGTATTAATTTCCAGCCACTGAGTTTTTATCATATGTCTCATCATGAATCTGGGCTATGAGACATACCCAGATGGAAAATCTCTTCCTGCCTTGACAGATCTTACTACCTTGCAATAGAGGCAAGCTACAAGAAATATTTTTTAAATAATTTAGTAACACTGTTCTTCCAGACAAATGTGTGAGTGTTGGGGTGGGGTGTGTGGGGTTTTGGCGGGGCCCCAGGCCCAGAGTGGGTGAGTCTCGTGTCTCCGGTGGCACGGGAGACCGGGGCCAGGCAGGGCGCCCTGCCTGAGCCAAGGGGGAAGCAGAGATGCACACACCATATGGAGGTTGATTGGAGCCAAGGCTGGCTTGTCTGCTGGCCTGTAGCCTCTGGGATTGGGATCCAGGAGGAGAAAAAGAGAGGCTGGTGGGGGGGTGGTCTCTAGGGGCATGGTTGAGTTGGATCCTATAGGAAGCCATTCATTTCCCTCTGTATTTTGTTGTTTTTCGGGAATTTACATTTTGAGATACGTTACTGAGAGTTTTCTCCCACACATGGAACCAGACCTTGCTTGCCTTACCCTGCATCCTCCCCTTTGCCCCCAACACCACTAAATCAACTACAAACACAAATCCCAGGAGGTGACCCTGTTTCTGGTATGTGCCCAGCTGGACTGTGGTGGGACACACTCCTGCTAATTGCCTCCACACTGAACTTCTAATTACCTTCCTTTTACCACCTTCTTTTCTCCCAACAGCTTTTGTTGACCTTGGTTTCCCGCAGAAATTAACTTCAGCAGCCCAGCTGCGTTGGCTGGTTCTGTGAGTGCAGTTCAGCCTGGCAGAGTGGAGGGGCCGGAAGGCCTCCACGGGTGGCTTTTTGGCCCCAGGTCACAGGGTCGGCCAGCAGCATGGCTGGCTATGCTTTGCAAACCAGGAGTGCCCCAAGTGATTTGGGAGTGTTTTCAAGACGCCTGAGTTGGTGCATGTGACAGCAGCTTGTAAACTGTTAAGCACCGTACAGATATAGAGACTGTTGTCCTTGTAACAGCAGCTGTGGAGACACAGGACACAAGTCCTAAGCAGTACCTATAGCAACTCATGCAGCCCTCAGTACCTGAGACCATTTTCTTTTTTTTTAAATTTTTATTTATTTGACAGAGAGAGACACAGCAAGAGAGGGAACACAAGCAGGGGGAGTGGGAGAGGGAGAAGCAGGCTTCCCACTGAGCAGGGAGCCCGATGCGGGACTCGATCCCAGGACCCTGGGACCATGACCTGAGTCGAAGGCAGACGCTTAACCGACTGAGCCACCCAGGCGCCCCTGAGACCATTTTCTAGATGATCCAGCCCACGTCTGGGTCATGCTGCCTCTTTCTGAGCTCTGCCCCTTCTTGGTATCTTTATGCCAGCGGCTGCAGCACTTAGCCATTTAAAGAGGCCACCATAATCTTTTTAAGATACTTTAGGATTTTGTTTTAGAATTGCATCTTTTTACATAAAGAATATCAGGCTCTGTGACTGGGTGAGGTGAGAGCTTCAGGGGACCCTGGGGAAAATAGCTCACTCAAGATAGTTTCATTTTATGGTAAGTACTAGGATTTGGTGCTGAATCACTAAATAACACTCATTTGCACTTTTCTAACTAGTGTCTTTTCCGTTTCACACCTTTTACTCATCAAGTTTATCCACCTGTGGATTGCCGGATTCCTTTTTCTTCTGTCTATGAGTCCAACCACGATTTTGTTGATTACAACTCCCTCTACCCAAGTGGACTCTTGACCTATGGGTCAGTGTTCTCTTTCCTCATAGATTCATTTTTAGCTATTTTAACTGTAGGAAGCGTCTGCAGAGCAGAGGAAATTCTAGAACATGAGATGTAATGCTGTATAACACAGGATGTAAATTGCCACATTGGTTCAGGTTTGTCTGATATATATCTTTACCTCAATTTTCAAGCATGAACTTGAAAATTTCATGTTTTCAGACACTGTCCTTAATCACTGCCCTGAGCAGCCTTGGCCATTTTCTGTATTTCTGTAATAAATCCTTTGCCCCTTTATTCTCATGTGTTTTTTTGGCTGAGTCAACTTTGCATTTGGGTCCTTGAATTTCAGAACCAGCCGTGTCCTTGTGTCTTGGGATGGTTTTGTTTTGATCCTTTTCCTTATCACCGATGTAGCAGGTCTGATTGCTTTGTGGTGTGGCTGCAGAATTCCCTCTGCCCCCTGTTCCTGGGGCTGACCTGATAGGTAGGTGACCGTGCTGTCCCTTCCCTGCCGTGTGCAGAGAAATCTGAGTCGGGCCACCCAGGAGCAGAAGCAGTTGTCTGAGAAGCTCAAAGATGAGACAGAGCAGAAGGAGCAGTTAAGGAGACTGAAGAACGAGATGGAGAACGAGCGATGGCACCTGGACAAGACCATTGAGAAACTGCAGAAGGAGGTGAGGGGTGGGGAAGCAAGAGGTGTGGGGGGAACACCTGGGCTGGGGCCCAGTGTCCTCTGAGGGCCTGGTGAGAGCTAAGGAAACCTACACTGATGTCTAAGCATGCATGTGTCAGATTTCCAGATCCCCTGAAGCAGCTCTTTGGACTTGTTGAGAATCCCAGTTAAAGGGAAACTGGTCTAGAAAATGCCAGTACTCTCTGGATTCTGGGCCCAGCTCCTCTCAACAATCACCCAAAGAAGCCTGGCACGTAAGGGCAGACTTAACAAATGTTACCTGAATCAGAACCGTGTGTAACGTCTGCATTTGCACCCATCTTTCTTGTCCAGAAATGTGAAAGGCAGTTTCAAAGTCTAGTAGTTGCTACTTCTCTTCTCTGCTCATCTCTGCCCTGAAATACCCAGAAGGGGGAGAGGCACAAAGCTGACGGGCTCCCTGCATTCTAGGAGCCAACAGGAATGCCTGCCGTCTTCTGATCCCTACTATGTACCAGTCACTGTACCAGCTATTTTGTAACTGGAATTCTCTTATGTATTAATTCTGACAACACCCCTGTAAGGTACATATGATGATTCCAGTATTTCCGATGAGGACACCACAGAGGCCCAGTGAGGTTTAAGGGCATGGTCCAGTTATGTAGCTGGTACGTGGCAAAGCAAGGGCATGACCCAGGTCTATGTATCCAGCCACAAAAGGTGTGCTTGTTCACTCCTCCTTGCTACTTCCAAGTTAGAGGTGACCAAGCCTGGACAGCCCATGACCAGGTGCTTTGCAAAGTCTTTGGGGAGGTTGTAGAAGAAAGAGGAGGAGATGTGTTCTGTGTTTCGATGGGACCCAAACCTAGCTCTCGGGCCCCAGCTGGAGTGTCACAGGGTGGGCTCACAGCCATGTCACTCCTTCCAGATGGCTGACATTGTTGAGGTGTCCCGCGTATCCACCCTGGAGCTCCAGAACCAGCTGGATGAGTACAAGGAGAAAAATCGCCGGGAGCTTGCAGAAATGCAAAGGCAGTTGAAGGAGAAAACCTCAGAGGCCGAAAAGTCACGTCTGACTGCCATGAAACTGCAGGATGAGGTAATGCCTGGCCAGATCCTTTCCTGGTTTACCCCCCCCGTTCAGAGTATGCTGTACTAGAGACTGCTTTGCAACTCTTCTAGGAGAGACTCAGGGTACGTCCGAAGACAGCATTTGGACTTGATTCTTCAGTGTTAACCCTTAGGATGGTCACATGGGGCAAATGGCATTCTAAGACACAAAGTCCCAGGGCCCCGGGCTGAAACTGACACAACTTTAAAGTGACCATTTTCTCAATTCATCCAACAGTTTCTGCCTAAAATGTTTAGCTGCCATTTATGGAGCAGCACTGGTATACCCAGCTGTGTCTCAACGATTCATGTGTATTAGTGTTTTTTTTGTTTTTGTTTTTTTATTTTTTTATTTTTATTTTTTTTTTTAAAGATTTTATTTATTTATTTGAGAGAGAGAGAATGAGAGACAGAGAGCATGAGAGGGAGGAGGGTCAGAGGGAGAAGCAGACTCCCTGCTGAGCAGGGAGCCCAATGTGGGACTCGATCCTGGGACTCCAGGATCATGACCTGAGCCGAAGGCAGTCGCTCAACCAACTGAGCCACCCAGGCGCCCCTTTGTGTATTAGTGTTTTAATTTAACCCTAGAACACAGATTATAGTAAACAATTGCTTTTTGACATTCATTTATAAAATACAGACTTTTATGAGAGCGGGTGTGGTGGACATGAGCTTCAGAACAACGATAATGGAGACAAAAAGAAATCTTCAGGAATGTATGAGTACTGAAATTATTAAAACATATTTTTTAGTTTTATATTTAGGAATAGGTGTAGAGCAAAGTAACTCAAATGTTAGCTCCCTTCAGTCTTGACTTGTAAAGAGCCGAGAAAAATAAAAGGAATGTTTTTGATTATTTTAATGGAAAGCTGAAGGTTCTAAAACACAAGTACGGCGTATGCTGATTTCTCGTTATGCCTCTTGCCAGCTGGATGACCTTGAGCAACTTACCCCAATTTTCAGAGCATCTGTTTTTACCTCTTTAAAAACACACCAAATAACGATGATTTAATAATGAAATGAGATAACGTGTGAGGCTAGAGAGCCGAGGGTTTGTATATCCTGGACACCAGTGTTAAGGGTTTTTTTTTAGAGTCCAAGGCTTGCTTTTTTTCATAAGCAGTGCCAAGAGCATCAAGATTCCACAGGAAAACAAGTTTTTCTTTAAAAAACAAACTTTTAATATCTTTGATGATCAAAGAAATATTGCCCATGAGTCAGTGCTGGAACTGTGTGAAAGAGCAATGGAGATTTATTATAGACTTCTAGAACATTTCTGAAAGGATCCTGATAACAAGTCCCCTCTGCTGCAGGGTCATATGATGCAGGACCCCAGTAACTGAAATTAGCATAGTGACATCACAGTTCTGTCTGGCATTAAAAGAAAGTCATTTGCATTTCTACGGCAAACAGAGGAGGGGAGTTTCGGATATTTGCCAGAACACCAACAAACACATGGTGCGCTGCTTTGATTTCAGAAACATCACAGTGTCATGATGACCTCTGCAAAGGGCTTCCTGTTGCTTTTTTTTTTAAAGATTTTATTTATTTATTTGACAGAGAGAGAGACAGCGAGAGAAGGAATACAAGCAGGGGGAGTGGGAGAGGGAGAAGCAGGCTTCCCGGCAAGCAGGGAGCCCAATGCGGGGCTCGATCCCAGGACCCTGGGATCATGACCTGAGCAGAAGGCAGATGCTTAACGACTGAGCCACCCAGGTGCCCTTCCTGTTGCTTTTTGTGTGATGGTTATCATTCTGCTAGAATCTTCGGACTGGAAGGAACTTTAGAGATCCTCTAGTCGGATGAGGAAACTGAGACCCAGAGAGATTAGTTAAGGCCAGAAGGAGATCAGTATTGTTCATAAAAGAGCAGTCATTCAAAACAAGATCCCTTAACAGTGAAAACAAAAGATGGCCCTTCCTAGATTTTTCTCAGTGGTGCAGCCCTGTGAGACACAGTTTCCGTCTGAATGGCAGAAATGGACACCTCATCGTTCTGGAAGGAAACTGCAGGCAGATACTGCCCTGTATCCAGCTATGGAAGTCAGTGGAGTTGGTGAAAACAAAAGTGAATTGACAAGCCAGGGTCACCCTGGATCCTTGAAAAACTCAAGCTCACCTCTGTTCACGGCCCCCAACCCTGTGTTTTGGTTGAGCTGAGATAAAGCTTGTCTGTTAACATAAAAGGGGCAGGGAGTCGGTCTGTCCTCAGGGGCAAAGCACTGCCTTCTTTGCTTTAAGAGAAATAGACATTTGACATGTTTTGCCTTTGGTGTGGAGCCAAAGAAGTTCTGACGAAGGTTATCTCTAGAGAATGAAGGCTTGGAGTTCACTGTTGGTTTATTGTCTGAATCCCACTTAGCGAAGGGGAGTTCTGACTACTTCAAGGGAGCACTAGTGTAGCTATAGCAGTGCTTGGGATCCCAGACACTCTCCGTGTTCTGTGGGGCATGGCCTCATTGAGTATTCTTTTTGACAGAGCCCTTGACTCAGTTACCACTACACCAGATGACGGTCTTTATCTGGAGAGGTCTTCTTCAAGGCTGTGCTGTTCTCATTGAAAGGTCAGGGGTTCCTGTCAGCTTCCAGGAACCCATTTCCTAAAGTTTTGCCACTGGGCTTCTGAAACTAGCCTAACCTGGTGCCCCCCCACCCCCAACACCAGACTATCTTTGAGGTTTCCCCAACTTCTCTGTGAAAATCACCCCCAAAAGATGCTGTTCTCTAATGGAGTTTGCCACTCACTGTCATAGACTCTCTGAAGGAACTAAACCCCTGGTGTAGTTAGTTATTCCTAAGACGGTGCCTTCACCCAATACCCTGTACCAGCTCCAAGAGGGAAGGAAGTTGGAAACAAAACAGATAGTCTTGGTCTTCACTGAATCAATCCACACAGGTGTATGAGGAGCACCTACAGTGTGTAGGAGCACCTACAGGTGGCTGGTCCCCTCGGGGAGATTCCAGCGAAGTAGAAAACAGGGACAACCCCCTTGCGTAGCAATCTCTTTGTTGCACTTTCTTCAAAGCTGTTAGTTCAGTGCCACCTTGTGGATGAAAAGAACAGTGTAGATTATGACAGCTGATTTAGGATTTTCTTCTAGAGAGCAGATGGTTTCACCTAATGTGCATGCTTATATTATTAGATTTTGTGCTTGCGAGTTGTTTTGGGGTCATTAATTTCATTTTTATTTTCCCCTCATTTTGGCCCTCCCACTGAGATGATGCTGGTACAGGTGGGTCATAAATCACACTGTAGGAAGCACTTACCTAGTTTGGTGGCTCTCAAGTGTTTTTGGCCATGGCCTATGTAGTAAGAACTACGTCTCGCATCGCAACCCAGTAATATGTACATCCATACAAATGTATGAGTGTCTAGTACAAAGGTTTCACAAAACAATATCTGTTTGTATTCTACTCTGATATTTTCTGTTATATTAAATTTCAAAATGCTGACCAACATCTACTAAATTGAATTTATAACTCAGTGGGTTGCTACCTGTAGCTAGGAAGCTGCTGCTTTTTATAGGAGAGGAAACTGAGGCCCAGAGGGAGCTGGAACTGGCTCAGGGTCTTCTGGACTGCACTCTGTGGGCATCCCCCGATCATCTTTGGGGTCAGCCTCTGCACTGTCTGTCCAGATGCTCTCCTGATGCAGCCCAGGTAACCACCCACTCCTCCTTCTAGATGCGCCTGATGGAGGAGGAGTTACGGGACTACCAGAGAGCTCAGGATGAAGCGCTCACAAAAAGGCAACTTCTGGAGCAGACGCTGAAGGACCTGGAGTACGAGCTGGAGGCCAAGAGTCACCTCAAAGACGACCGAAGCCGACTCGTCAAGCAGATGGAGGTCTGTAGGCTATACGAGTGTGAGCCGGGGCCTGTGCAGGGCAAGCATGGGACACAAGAGAAGTGACCTCTGTGTGCACACCTAAGCCTTTGGGATGCCTTCGGTTTTTATTCTCTGGAACAGCCAGACATTAGTAAAGTCATTTCTTGATTTGAGGAAGAAGCTAATAGTTCATAGACTCATAAGTTGTCAGAGCCAAAAGGAATGATGGGGACAGTTTAGCACAGTGCCCTCATTGTCTTGAAGAGGAAGCAAAACAGAGCCGGAAAGAGGCCAGGTGATTTTACATAAGGGCACATAGTGCATTTTCTGTTGGTTGCTTTGGGAGGTGCTTCCAACTACAGAGGAGACAAGATGGCTGCAAATCTAGAGAGGGGCTGAGCTGTGCCTTGGACCCGAACCACCTAACTCCTGGGGACACCCAGCTCTCATTTGTCACACCGCATGCTCTGTTCTTGTCTCCTAACTCTGGCCCTTTTTTGTTTTTTTTCTGTCCCATGATCCAGCTTTGCCAAAGCTAGCAGCAAACTGTGGCTCAGTTCATTTTTGGATACACCATATGTACATAGTCTAAGACAGTATGTCAGAATGTGCTCACTGGGGTCACCAGCTGGGGGTGACCTGTTCACAACATGGTAGAAAAATATGAATCAAGTAATAGAATCAAAACATGCACAAGCTACTGAGCAGGACAGGAGGAATCTTAACATCAGTCCACCTGAGCTTATACAAAAGAATAATCCTCAAGAACAAAACCAGCCCCAAACCAGAACACCCCCCCGAAAACACACATACCCCACATCCCAATGGAATTTAGTGAGGGAGAGAATCAGCCCCAGACCTATGGGAGAAGTTAAAATTGTCAAGGTTTTGGTAAAAAGACAGTGCTCAAGGACAGGGAGAGATGGTTTGAATTTAAAGTCAATGGAATTTCTGATTCAATTTTGCAAATAAATAAAAATAACTTTTAAAACCTCCAGGGGACTTAGTAGCAATTTCCAGCTAGGGAGGGATATTTCAACCATTAAAGATTTTATTAGATGGGCCCCTTTTAGACACTAGAATAACCTGGTTACAGTCTTATTGTCCTTTTGTAGGATTGCTGTGTATTTTGCTATTGTTCCTGCTTCTGATCTCATTAGAGGGGGTCATTTTAAGGCAAGCTAAGGTCAACCCAGTTAACTAGGAAGTGATTTTTCAAGGACCCAAACAATCTGGTTCAAAGCAAGCTAAAGCTGCATTGGACAGCGGTGTGAGAACCTTTGGTGTAATGACCCCTGACCTGGGCCCCTGAATGCTCTTGGTGGGTTTTGAATAGTACAGATTTTAGACAGGAAGAGAGGCCTGTGAGGAGGTGCTTTTAGCTAAACATTGGGTTGTCATCTTCTTCTAGAATATTCTGACTAAAAAGAACATTTCCTTTTACCAAATCAAGGTCTAGAAGCAGTGACATGACTGAGCTTCCCTTGCCCCTGGGCATTATTTTAGATATTTCTCCATTAATGACAAAATGAATAGCTCTCAAGGCCCTACCAGAGCAGCTCGCTGGAGGAGTGTTTCCTCCCCTCAGAGGTAGCTGGCAGGACTAGCTTGCTGTGATGAATATCTTGCCTGTTCCTTCACTAGCACTTAACAAATTAATTCTCTGGACTCAAGAGCTCTCTCAACAATGGGCATTTTCTGTAGGATCAGAAACTCAGGTGGCTGTTTTACGTAAATGAAGCACTTGTGGACCCTCGGTGATTTCTGCCACGAGCGGAACTGGCCTCGGAGGCGTCAGGGACCACGGAACAAAGAGGAGGGTCAGTGCAGAACCCGGTGCTCTGTTCCAAGTTGGTCTTCGAGCCTCTCAGCTCACGGGAGAGAGCTTTCTGGGTTCCCTGTAGATTTCATTCACCAGCAGGGAAGGCATTCACAGACATTTACTCATTCACGTGAGTAGCTCTGATTTTTGGCCTTTACAGAAGCGTCCAGAGCTTATCAGCCAGCCCACTTTGACAGTTGCAGAGACAGTATTTACGTGCAGATGCTGCAGACTTGTGTTTCAAAACTCACGATGCCAATTGCTTTTTTACCAAGTATGGCACTCAGTTAACGCAGACATATGACACATTGGCGAGTGACAGGAGAAACATGTGCATAGACCTTACAAGCCCCTATTTCTAGGTAGGGTGGTTTGTGTTAGAAGCCTCTTTTTTCATACACACAGCTACTTTGACATGCTTTTCTCTTAGCACTCAATGGTGTTAAATGAGGACCCAGCAAGGAAGACAGAAATGACAATTCTTCTGTAATGACTGGGCCACTGCTGTCTCTGGGTTACTCAGGTGCAGATTTGGGACTGACTGCCTAATGCACGAAGTGTGTGAGGTGTCCTAGAAAAGCAGGCGGGGGCAATAGTAAGTCGTAGCCTTTACTCCTGCAAGGCTCTCGGAAACTCTGAGCAGGAGGGAGAGAAAGCGTTGTCCAGAGCTTGGAATTTTTAGAAAAATGTGTCTTGGATGATGTCTGAGCTCCCACATTGCCTTTTAACAGGTAACTTGGGGATCTTAGGCCTAGGTAGATCTTTGTAAAGTTACTGATTCATAAGGGGGACAAAAGATGTGAAGGAAACAGGCTAAAATATCCACAGGGCTTATGTTAGGGCTCGGGGTAATATTTTGTCTCCTTTCATGTATTTTTGAGATGCACAATTACATCTTACATTATGAAAGCAATACAACTCGGTTTTTTGGGCTGTATGAGAAGGAGATGCATCCTTTCCCCAAACTCTAGTGATACTCAGCCCTGATCTGCTTTTGAGTTTTGCATTCCCCAGGGCCGTCCTTGCACTCCACCTGGGTCAGTGTGAGTTTAATAGGGCTATGTTTGTGTCTTCCTTCTTTCTTAGGACAAGGTGTCTCAGCTGGAGATGGAACTGGAAGAAGAAAGAAATAACTCAGATTTGCTGTCTGAGAGGATCACTCGGAGCAGGGAACAGGTGCTGTATGTAGTTGAATGATGAATGGATTGTCCTTCATGGAAAAGGAAATGTGAGAAGTGAAACCCAAGGATTCAGCTAGAAGAGGGAAGAAAGTTCTTGCCTTATAGAAATGATGGAAGGCTGGGTAGTGTTCACTGTAGTAAGCCATGAAGAGGGAGGTGTAGTATATAACATAAAGCACACAAAGTGGAAGTTTCCAGAGTGGTTATGGGTAACAGTCTATTAGCCATAATAGGCAAACTGCTCTGCTTAGAGCAGAGGCTCTAAGAATCATTAGTCCAACAAGCAATTGTGTGAAATTGGGTTGCCATGGAAAGTGGAGGACATGATGCAGATTTTTCCTTTAAGAACTTTACAAGCTAAATAGCCATACAGACGCCTATGAAGCATTCACAGTACATTAACAACCTCTTCCAAGTGAATGCTTTTTGCAGTTTTCAAAGGTGAGGAATTCCTCTTACCTTCGATCTGTACAGCAACACTGGGAGGCAGCCAGGGACCGTGTTCGCTGTCTTCACACTGTAGATAATAGAACTAATTTCCTAAATGACACTCCATGTAATCCGAAGGTTTTTGAATTTTGTTTACATTTTTTAATTAAAAAAAAAGTTTAAAGCAGCTGAGTTCTGTCCTGGGGATAGGGAGTCCTCTCATTGGGAAGTGGTGATTCCCTTCACTGGTTGCCTTGCCCAAACCATTTGACAGATCACATGGGGAAGCATTATGGGACGATATTCAGAATACGTAGTGACAGTTTTGAAAAGAACCTATATTCACTAATCTCAGCCTTTCATTTACATGACACCCATGGCTACCTGTAGAAACCTCTGAAGGGATGTATTTTCAGTGACAACTTAGTTGTATGCTGGGCTTCTGAAAATGGTACCAGAGAAACCGTACATAGACATTCAGAAAGTTCTTCACCTCTTGATTTATTTTGGGCACTTTCTTAATTAAGCAATGCAAACAAAACCTAAAAGCCTTGGATGAGGCTGAGTACAAATGAGGAAATTTTATCTATATAAAGGATTAAAATTAAAAATCTAAAATACAAGTTAATTTGGGCAAAATCTTCTTTATCCAAAGAAGCTCTTTCCTCTGGTCACTCTTCGACTTCGGCACATGCCCCACTTTTCCACCACCTCCGGACAACCAAGAACTGGAGGTTCTAATGCTTGGGGACGATGCCATTCCATGATGGTAGCCCCTCTTCAAAGTTGAAGGGAAATCACTGGCTTCTTTTCCATTGTTTCCCTGTTGACCGATTCTTTGCAAACAAGTAAGACAGTCGTGCTGTTTTGCTTCTGAGAGTGGAGAAATTCCAATCCGAACCTCTGTCCTCAGATTCAGTTCTGTCTACGTGTTCCAAAGCCATGCTAGCAGTTATCCTGCTCAAGGGGGAGCAGCCCAGCCAACCGGAGCTGCAGAAGCTAGGGAAAGGCTTTCATGGAAACCTCAAATGGATCACCCAACCTTGACACTTGAGCCCTTGTACGTTCTTACTGAAGTCTGCATTTTGATAGGCTCTTTCCCTGGTATAAAAGTTGCTTGGTGACGCGTTCCTGCCAGTGTGGCTGAGCCCCCACAGTGCCATGGGGCATTTTAGGATCTGCTAAGCATTCATGATAACAGAAGTGGCCACGAATTCGTTTTGCTAATGCTGCTCGTGGCTTAGGCAGGGAGGAATGGTGGCAAAGTCTGTCACCCTGTCAATAACCAGGCAGGCAAAACAGGCTTCCCAAGCCCCATGTTTTACACCAAAAACAAAACACAGACACAATGAACCAGAAAGTGGTTGTCTTGCTTGGCTCAGCTGATGGCCCAGCCTGAAGAGAACTGATGACTCAGTCCCCTTCTTTCTCCTCTCACCTGAGCATGTGACACATAGAGCTGCACTCTGTCATGTGGCCATGGCCGAAGATACTTCGAGCCAAGAACGTGAAGTGAGCCCAGGGAGGAGGTTAAGGGAATGAACTTGGTCTACTGGAAAGAACGTGGGCTTGCGAGTGCCTGGCCTAACTCCTGCACCAGCCCCATGGAGTCCCAGGAAGGTGCCAGCCTCTCTGAGCACATTCTTTAGGGGATGTCCCTGTTAAGGAGGCGTCACAGGTCAGTGTTGGGGTGGGGGAGAGGAGTTATCGTTATCACAGACTATTATTATAGTCTGTGAAAGGGCGGCTCTTCTCCAAATTCCAACACTGAGCCACTCTGACAAGGCTGCGTCTAGCCAAGTGTCATGAGTCCCTCGAACCCCCATCCTTCCCTGTGTCTGAGCTGTGTGCCCGAAGGGAGGTTTCCACAGCCTCTAGCCTGTTTGCCCTGTTCGTTCTGTTTTCCCCTTCTATTTCCTTTCTTGTCCCTGCCCTCCCTGAGGTGGGGGGTTGAGGGGTAAAACTTGGTGCCTGTCATAGTGGAGGAACGGAGCATCACGTTCACCTTGTAGGAATTGCTAAAACAACAACAAAACAAAACTCCTGAGGTAAGGCCTCTCTTCTGGCCTTTGCTATCTCTGGATTTGTGAGGAAGGGTAGCGTAGAGAACTGGGTTGACTGAATACCCGCCTCACAGGACAGCATTTAATTCTTATTCAACGCTGGGGTCAATCTGAGACTTCTTTTTTGCCTCTTAAAGTAAAGGTTCCAAGGAATGGCCTTGGGTATAGATAGTCGGGCCCTAATTTTGATCCGCTTACGTTAACTTGTTGGGCCATGAGCCTGCTGCCTTCCTGCCAGAATCAGAGGGGAAACTTCCAAACCTAAGACCCCTTCTCCTCTCCCCCCCCAAACACTGACCTGTGATGCCTCCTTAACAGGGACATCCCCTAAAGAACAGGAAATGTTGCCTGTCTGATATCTCCAACCCGATTTATAGCATCAGCCCCAGAAGCTCAGCAAACTGCTTCCAGGCACTGAAAAGGGAAGGCGTAGGGAGTTAGACTTTTTGGATCTTGCTCTCTTTAAATTGAAAAGGAAAAAGGTTACAGCTCTTACTTAAACTCTGCATTCTTATAAGCTCCCCTTCTGAATTTTGCCTTCCCCAAACATCTCTCATTTTTTCCCTAGTCTTAGTGGCAGGGCTTAGGTAGAAAAGCTAGGGGGGGAAAAAAAAGGTTTTCCAGCAATATGAGCAAATGGCCAACCCCTTTCACAGAATCTTAGATCTGGCAAGGACCTCCAAGTTCCTCTCCCCAGACTTCTGGTGCAGTGCACAAGAGATCTGAGGCCCAGCCCCATCGTCGCGCCCCTCCCCCCATCTGGCCAGCTCACACAGGTGGTCAGTTGCAGAGCTGGCCTCAAATCTCCTGACTCCCCAAACAGGGTTCTACCAGTGCTCGGTGCTCATAAGGTATGCTGGATACCTTATGAGCTGTGTGCATAAATAGCATTGTGGTGAGGCTGTAGAGATGATCAAAAGTGGCCCCTGTCCTTGAGTGTTTGAAGAGATGGAGGATGCCCCCCAAAATGGATGATTAATAAGAAAAAGCAACAGATACTAAATGCCAAGTGCAGGATTCAGGCAGCTCACGAAGGAAAGGCCATCATAGCAAGGGGTGATGGTGGGAGTTCTTTGAGGAAGGTGAACCTGGAGCTAGTTTTGAAGAAAGGGTAAGATTTAGACAAACTAAGGAGTGGGAAGGGAATCCTAGACAGAATGGATAGTGTGAATTAGGATTGGGAAGTAGGATATTTACAGTGTCTGGGGGACAATGAACGGAATACTGTGATAGGTTTCTGGTTTCCATAAGGGAATAGTAGGAGATAAGTTTGGAGAGGCAGGTTGAGGGTGTTGAATGGACCTTATCCTGAAGGCAGTGGGGAACCATTGAAGGTTGTAGAGCAGACAATGAGGCACCCGGGGTATTTTAAAAGATTAATGTAGTGGGGTTGGGAGTTAGGACAGCAGAAGGGGAGACCAGGAGGAAGCTCAACTGGGCTGTTCGGGGACAGAGAATAGAAAAGGCAGTTATGAGATCAAACATCCTATCCTTTATATGTTTTTTCCCCCCGTTCTTATACATACATTTGACACTCAGTAAATGCTGGGCACATTATTTGTGAGTTCCCAGCCGTTCTTTTCCGTACATGCTCAGGATGTAATTTTTCAGACTGATGGGTTCAGGAAATCCTAACAGAAATTTTTTTTTTTCCCCAAACTTTTTGGATGCTTGAATTTTGTTTCCAAATCTGACTAACATGAAGGAGAAGGGATGAATTTAGACTTGATAAAGTCATGTCTTATCTACTCTGTAAAACAGAGGTGAGGAGTATTTGTTTTCTCACCCAAATATGGTTTCACCTGATTCAGGAAGGGTTCTGGCTTGTAAGTTGAAGGCAAATTGATTTAAATAGTGGGTATTTCACCGGCTTTGGTCTGTTTAAATACAAAGAAATCCTTTTTTCTCTCCTTCCTCCAAAACCGTGTCTCCATTTACAATTGCTATCTTTACGGAGGATTTGCTAAGTGCTGGGCTCTGTGTGCCCTGCTTACATGCTTTTGTGTCATTGTTTCTGCTTGTAAGTGACCACCTAGGGTCCTGAAGCTTGGAGGCCAAGCCAGGATTTGACTCCAGAGCCTACTGCCTCCCACCTGTTCCCATCATTCCAGCATCAGACTTAAGACTGGTAAAGACCTCCCCAGATACATTTGGGGCCTCTCTTCACAAGTTAACAATAAGGCCATGGTGTCTTTTAATATGGATGAGGATTTATGATCTTCTCTTGACTGTCCAGTGAGTCCAGGATTTACATAGTAAAAGAGAGGCCCAGCATTGGTGTGTTTTAAACGTGTTCTAGTTCACTGGGCGCTGCTGTGCTGTTCCTGGTGGTTGAGTACAAACAGTTAACACTTGGGCTGGGCCTCAATGGAGAGGCGTTTTCTTGGCCATGGAAGCTATGATGACCCAGCTCAGTGGAAAGATGATTCTTCTAATATAGGCAGACAAGAGGAAAAACACCAACTCCAGAGCTTTGGGTGGCTTTATGATCCTTCCAGGGGCTGAGTAAGGCTTCCCTGTTGCCTTGGCAACAACAGAATAAATCCCAGTGGATGAAGTTGCAGACCCCTGCATTCCTTTTTGGAACTGCTCCCAGGTGGTTGGCTCACACCTGCTCCTCAGTCTGCACCAGGGTGATGCATCCGGCAGGATATGGTACTGGGAAGTAAGGCTCCTTTGCAGTCAGTGACTGAACCATCAATTATGGAGCTTCTTTTCTTTTAATTGAAATGCTCCTTAGTCTCAGACCTGGCTCCGATTGTATGGACGGCTTAAAACCCAATGTGTATAGTTGGTTAATAATGGTTTTCCTCTCTTATGATTGAGGATCTTCCTGGTGTTTTTAATACCAGCCAGGAGTGTAGGTCCCAAGGCCCTCTACAGCCCAATGGTAAACACAGGTGATGGGGCAAAATATTGTTATTAGCGATCATAAATATCTCTGGCTTCTCATTAACATGGAAGGCTGATGGGTCATGGGTGGAATCTGATACTGTTCTTTCCGATCAAGATGCTCAGGGTTTAGCATTTCTCCAATCCAGCTCTGATAAACTGTTGCCTTCAGCTCCTGTTCTGTTTTTAATTTGACTGGAAAAGTTTTTGTTTGGTCTATTTAGTATAGTTGAAGGGTAAACGACATGTAAAGCACTAAGCTTATATAAAAGAAATGTTTTCCCAGCCACAGATTTACTTCTCTGGTCCACAGGAGGAAGCTGGCCAAGCCAGCGGCTCTCTTCTCTTCCCTTCTCTCCCCGGCCCTCCCCTCCCCTCCTCGCCCCTTCTCCCCCCTCTCCCCTCCACTCCCCTCCCTTCTTCTCTCTTCCCCCCTTCCTCTCCTCTCTTCTCCCTTTCCCTCCCCTCCCTGCTCCTGCCCTCCTTGCCTCTCTCCCTCCTCTCCTTTCCCCTCCTCTCTTCTCCCCTTCCTTCCCCTCCCTGCCCCTCCCCTCCTCGCCCCTCTCCCATCCCCTCCCCTTTCCTCTTTTCTCACCTCTCCTCTCTTCTCCCAGTGTGGGCTCAAGTCACTGGACCAGTCCTAGGGATCACTGTTTTGACAGGGCTAAAGCACTTCTGGTTTACGGTAAAACCCAGCCTTGGGAGCATTGTCCGTCACTTCACAAGGTCTTCCTTGTATAAGGCTTCATGTAGTGGACTTATTTTGGAATTTTCTGTCAGGCTGTCCTTTTTGAAGAATTGAAGGAAGCCTCGCATGCCTGCTAAAAGGCCTGGTTTGCGAAAGAGTAAGAAAAAATGGACAGCCCCGTCACAGTAACTGTTAAGTTTTATGGTTGCACATTTGTTCCTTCCTGTTCTTCACTCTGATTTATTTTGCACTTCCATTTTAATAGCCATCTTTTGAAGAGATGTAGGGGAGTATAAATAATGACGTTTTGTTTTGTTTTGTTTGGGATTTTTTGGGAGCATCACCATTTGCCTGGGGCTCTCCAAGGAGGTCTTTTTTTTTAGCAATGAGATTTTTTTTTTTTTTTTTAAGATTTTATTTATTTATTTGTTAGAGAGAGAGCACAAGCAGGGGGAGCGGCAGGCAGAGGGAGAAGCAGACTCTCTGCTGAGCAGGGAGCCCAACATGGAGCTCGATCCCAGGACCTCGGATCATGACCTGAGCTGAAGGCAGCCGCTTAACCAACTGAGCCACCCAGGTGCCCCTCCAGGGAGGTCTTGAACCTGAGGAGACCTCTGGGATGCTGCCCCCCTGAGCCCTCCTGTGCACTGGGAGGCCCGTGTCCTGGCAGGACCCAGATTTTCCAGTCAGTGGCACTGAGGGAGCTAGACTTGGCCACTGGTTGCTGCTTGGAGTCACAGGGATTTTCCTGAACTCCCGTCTGGGCCCAGCGCTGCATGGCCCCTTGGTGGTCCCGGAGCCCCTCCCTGCAGCTTGTCTGCCTCACTCCACTGTGGAAGTCCCTGCCCGAACGCTCTTGCCTTGTACGATTTGCCCTTCACTGAGAGACCTGGGTCTTCCACGTTTGCCGAGAGGGAGAAAAGGAGTGAATGATTTTCAGCCAGAAAGCCTGGGCTAGAATCCCAAAGCTGCGTCCAACGTTCCTGAACCTCCCACCTGGAAAATGGGGTGATAACATCTGCTTCAGAGAGTGGCAGGAGGATTGATAGGCCCAGACGTGCCCAGGACACTCGCAGTTGCCCCGGGCATGTCACCCGGGGCTTTTGATTCTTGATGTTTCCCTCCTCGGTCCTCAGGCCTGGAGCACAGTTGCAGAAACCACCACCTGACCCCCTAAAAGCAGATGCCATATACAGCTACAACCACACCCTTGTCTCCACTCTGCCGGCCTTTTATTGTCTTTTGGTATTTTTCAGCCTAATGCCTCACAACTAAATTTCTAAATTTCTTTCTCTCTCTACAAGCCCACAGTTCTTCCTTATCCCCCACTTTTGGAAAAATAATTTCCCCTCCCTTCGCTCCTTTCCCTCCCTCCCATGCCGCTGAGCTACAGGAGCCTGCCTCCCTTAAGTCCTGCATTATGCTGTCTCTCAGAGGCTCAGAGAAAGTTCTCCCCCACTCCATGCTGCCCCCGGCACCAGGCCTACATCCTGTCCCTCCCCATACACAGTCAGTCTCCCTGTTCAACTCCCTTCTCGTCACTGTCCAGCGTCTGTAACTTTTCCCTTCTCCGTGATTCTCACCCTCGCCTGCTAATAGGTGTGGGGCGCCTCTATTACAGCCCTCTTTGGGGCCCTCACATCCCCAGCCCTCCAGTTGTAGCTGTCATCTCGTCGCCGCTGGAGTTCGAGGAAAGGCGTTTTTCCACCTCTTCGTGCCCGGCACCTTCCCAGTTTCTGCACTTGGGTTCACCTCTCTGCCGAGCCTTCCAGAGCCGACTTCTTGTCCAGCTCAGGCACTTTTCCCCAGGCTTCCTTCTGCCTGACCTTCCTCAGTCCTCACCCTTCTTGGCTTACAGGACAGGGCAGTATCCTGGTTTCGTCCCAGTCTCCCCTAGGGGGAGTGCTCCGCAGGGCACAGCTCTGGGGCCTCCTCATTCTTCATACAGTTCTCCTTGGGGAGCTCATCAGGCCCGTGGCTTCAGCTGGTGCCATCCCGTCTCTGCACCTGTCTGCAGCCTCTCCTGGACTCTAGGGGTAGATGGGGCTGGTACGGGACCTACCTCCTCCGAGGGGGTGGGGGGATGGAGGACTAAAGGAACAGCACTGTAAAAATGCTTAAGACTTCCTTTAGTAAGTGCAATCCAAGCTCTCTGGTCACCATGTAGTAACAGGCCCCATGGGACTGCTCCCTGTCCCCTCTCTCTTAACCTGCCTGTCTCCTGCCCCTGCATGTCTAGTCCGGTGCTTTGTTTCTCGAGCACCCCATCTTCTTGCTTACCTCCCACTCTGACTCACTGGTGGCCCTGGTCTGGGAAGCTGTGTTCCCTCTCCTGCCCCTTTCTCTACCCTGCCTGAGCCTGGCCTCTCAGGTGGGTCACAGCTGAGGGGCCCTTTCCCTGGCCCTCTATGCCTGGGCTGTGACCACTGCCATGCGCCACACATATGGGACTTACTCGTTTGTCCCCCGTGAGGCTACAGTTAGGGCAGGTCCTGTGTTGGTCTTTGTCAGTGTCCTAGGGCTGCTAACGTCGAAGGAGCGAACTCATCCTGTCACCTATCCCGTCATTCCAAGACCAGCTGTCCCCCAGCACGCAAGTACGTTCATGTCCTTTCTGGGGACACTCCTCAGTGTCTGGAGAGATGGGGCGGCTACTCTGGCCGGAGGATGGGGGCAGGGGCCTCTGGCTTCCTCACGGGGAGAGCCACTCTGCACCCACCAGAATGTGCTTTCACTGTGTGACCAGCCACCTCGAAGGGCCTTCACAGGCTATCTCGTTCAAGTGCCTTGTGTTAGAAATGAGTCTGCATCCCGGAGGTGAGGTGGCTGAGGTCACACACAAGTGAACTCAGAGCCAGAGGAGAAGCCAGGCCTCCGCTGCTCGGCTGTGGAATGACTTCCCATCACAGTGACAGTTTAACCGTGTTCTGGTGAACAGAACACTCTCCCCCGGGAGGCACATGGCAGTCCCGTGGCCCAGCCGTGCTGACGTCCTCCGTGCTCCGTGTGCTGCGTCGGCCGGTTTGGAGGCCGTGCTCAGAGTGGGGCTGTGAGCCCGCATTCGTTAGCTGTGGACTTTGTGCTCATGTGGCAGTTACAGGAATATTCCAGCACCTCTGTAACAGGTGATTCTCGAGGGCTCTGGGGCCAGGCTGGGTGGGAGCCGGGCCACGGACGGAATTCTCCCTGCTCTGCTGGCTGACCCTTAGCATTGCTGGCACTTTTTTCCCTGCAGCGTACAAGGGTGCCCTAAGGAGATTGCCTTCTTCCCAGGTCTTGGTTTTTACATGACCGCTGTATTTGAACCCTAGATCCGTGTGAGGCCTTTGCACTAAGTTGGTCCAGAGAGCCAGGGCAGGCGGAGTAGTGGGCTGTGAGTAGGCTTGGCCTGGGTTCTAGTCTGCTCTCTCTGGTCACATGTATCCCTGCCCTCGGTGTCAGTGTCCCCTGCTGTAGAATTCTGAATTCCCTTGACTTAGAAGCCTGCTGGCCAGAAATGCAAAAGTGTCAGCGTTTTTTTTGTTTTGACCACACAGATACTCCCTCACCTGTGGGCAGAGTCCCAGCCTCTCCAGGTCCAGGTCCTGCCCATCACCAGCCTCATTCCTCAGCCCTCCCTGTCACCCATTCTGGGCCACCCACACCACGCTGCTTGTCATTCCCTGCATGCACTGTGGCAGGGACAGCGGGAGACCGGAGCAGATGCAAGCCTGTCCCAGCGTTTCCTCTTATTATCCCTGGCTCACCCCGCAAGGTCTTGCTCTCCAGGCAGAGGGTGGGGGAGGGGTGGGCTTTTCCTTTACTCAGGTGCTTGTGCAGGTGGTGAAAATGCAAGTGGAGACCAGGCCAGTGAGACTGTTACAGGTGTACCCCGGGCATCCAGGGACTCGTGGGTGCACCTCTTACCCAGGCTGAACCTTATGAAGGAAGGGGTGGTTTTATTTTACTGGTTCACGCGGTCAGTTCTCCCAGCTTCTTCAGGCTGCCCTCTGCTGGACAGTCCTGGGAACAGGGTCTGGGGTTCATGTCACTGCTGCTGAAAGCCCGCTGGGGATTGGGGAACAGAGGCAGGCCACGGGATTTCTCTCTGGGTACTGCTCCACCAGGCTCATCTCCTATTTTTTTTTTTTTTAAAGATTTTATTTATTTATTTGACAGAGAGAGACACAGCAAGAGAGGGAATACAAGCAGGGGGAGTGGGAGAGGGAGAAACAGGCTTCCCACAGAGCAGGGAGCCCGACGCAGGGCTCCATCCCAGGACCCTGGGATCATGACCTGAGCCGAAGGCAGATGCTTAACGACTGAGCCACCCAGGCACCCCAAGGCTCATTTCCTATTAACATAGACAAAATCCTCAGTAATGTTTAGCCTTTGCCAGATCACCAAGAGCTGCCCAGTGTTCTTGCTGACTTTTGTTTCTGGTACACAAAGGGAGAAATCTAGCAGCGTCTGAAATATGCTAAGTGTAGAAGCCTTTCCCAAAGTTTGAACTTACCCTGCAGCAGTCAGGAACTCAGATGAGTGCTTGCTCCCCCTCTTACTAGTTGTGTAGATCTCGGGCAAGGTGGATCACTGAATCATCCCCGGACGAATGATGCCCGGATGCTTAGTTTTAGCATCGGAAGTCCTGTGCCCCGAGAACATCCTCCGAGTTGGGCGAGTTGGCCGGGATGGTTGAGCACCATGCAAGTTGATGAGCTTCTCTACACCCCAGTGCCCTCCGCAGAGATAGGATTACCTACTTCCTGGGGTTGTTGTGGGGACAGTAATAGTGCTTGTGGAGTGCTAAGCAGGTGATTCCGTTTTCTGGAGCTGCTGTAACAAAGTGCCACGAATGGGGTGGCCTAGGACAGAAATTTATTATCTCATAACTCTGGAGCCCAAAAGTCTGAAATCAAAGTATCAGCAGAGCCTTGCTCTCTTTGGACCTGTAGGAGAATTCTCTGTTGCTTCTTCCGGGCTTCGGGCAGCTTTCTGGCTCTTCGGCATTCCCTGACCATAGATGCCTTCCTCCAGTCCTCTGTCCTCACGTGGCATTGTGTGTGTGTCTCTCTTCACGTGGCTGTCTTTTCTGGCTGCATGTCTGTCCCAGAATCCAAATTTCCCCTTTTTATAAGGCCACCAGTCATATTGGATTAGGGCCTACCCTAATGACCTCATTTGAGCTTGGTTACCTCTGTAAAAACCCTGTTTCCAAATAAGGTCATATCTTAGGTACCAGGAGGTAGGACTTCAGTGTATCTTTTTGGGGGGGCCAACCATTCAGCCCATAACAGCAGGGTTTGCTATGACCGTTACCGTCGTTTGTAACGTTGTCTTTGCAATCATCATGAAACCAAGAATATCTAAGAAACAGCCCCTGCCCCCAAGAGGAGATGGCATGATGAAGAGAAGCTGGCTTGGTGGTTGGAATTCGGTACCCAGGGACCACATCAACACGAAGGATACAGAGACAGCCCCTCTAACTGCTGGGCTTTGTTCTCCTTGGTGCAGATGGAGCAGATGAGGAGCGAGCTCCTGCAGGAGAGAGCTGTCAAGCAGGACTTGGAGTGTGACAAGATTTCTCTGGAGAGGCAGGTGAGGCTGGTCTTGGATTAGACCCCCTCGGTGGGGTCTCCTTTGCATGGCACCCCAAGAACTCTGGGGCCTAACTCACCTGAGAGGTGGAGGTGTTCTGAAGGCCTTTTCCAGAGAGGTTTTCCCAATAATATTAAATCTGCTTGGAGGTTGAACAGCTAGGGAGGAGGAATTGCGGGTGGCGTCTTCTAGATCCTAAGAGGGCTAAATTCTGACATAAAGGGAATGAAAAATGGGGGCCATGAGTTGCCAACAGAGCTTATTGGAATCATTTCTTTTTTTTGTTTTGTTTTGGAATCGTTTCTTTTACATGCTATTCATGTAAATTCTTCACTGAATATCCTATATGATCTTGGTGAAGGAGCCTGTTTCTCCTGCCATCCCCACCTCCCCCCCATAGGTTTATACAAAAACAAGGCCATGCGTGTTTGCCTGACATCCAGGAGTCCTACGACGGCCAAAGATTTCACTTGGGCTCAGGAGGGAATGTGGTAGAATCTCTTCTCAGCATGCCAGGAGTGGAGTGCAAGGCCTGTCCCTAGAGACATGCCCGGCTTCCCCTGGTCCCCCAGGGCCATGCATCCCGTGTGGAGGGCGGGCTCATCACAGTTGCTGACCACGTGCTGGCTTCACCCTGTACTCTACTCTGCACAGAGAGCACGGCAGACGCACAACCCCTCACAGCATCCCTGTCTGATTCTAGAACAAGGACTTAAAGAGCCGGATTATCCACCTGGAAGGCTCCTACAGGTCCAGCAAAGAGGGGCTGGTGGTGCAGTTGGAGGCCAGGATCGCTGAGCTGGAGGACCGTCTGGAGAGCGAGGAGAGGTGAGCCTGGCCAGCCGAGGTGCGGAGGCCCGGTGAGCAGTGGTGTCCACACTCCAGAGCACATTCCCATTTGTGCCTCTTCCTGTCCTTATGAGCCTTCCTGTGAGGAAGGTGGAGCAAGTACAATAGGCGAGAAAAGCAAGACCAGTGCCAGTAAGTACTGGGGAAGGTAGCAGGGCTGAATATTGGCCCGCGGACTCTAGCGCAGGCGTCCCACGCCTGAGCCCACAGCTTCCGCGCTGTGCTGGCTGCTCCTTTCCACCCCTCGGAATGACAGGCTGCCTCATCAGCTACTGAGTTTGAGCTGGATTAGAGGCAGGGGGTCCACTCTACCCCAGGGGCCAGAGGTATTGGAGCAGAGGCCCAGTGCTGGCTCAGAAATGGGCAGGACCCCCACAGTGGGTGGAAGATGCTTGGGATCAGAGGGCCTCCCTCCTTTCCAGGAGATTCTCTGCATCTGGCTCCAAGATCATAGCCCGAGGGCCAGCCAGCACCCGGTTGAGCCTGACTGGCCTCCGTTCTTACTCTTGGCCCCTGAGGGGTGAGGTGTGCGTGCATATAGCACTGTACATGATCTGTTCCTAGTAGGACTTTGGGGCTGGGCTGGAGCAGCCTGGAGTAGACCCACGCCGCTCATACTCGGGCAGTCGGGGGCCCTCTGCCTTACAAAGTAAAGCTTGGGACCGGAAGAACGCAGGGCAGCTCCATTCCTAGCTCTGCCTGTCGCTGGCTCTGCGGCCTCGGGCAAGTCGCTCCCCTTCATGGAGCCCCCGTTTCTTCCCGGACTGACCACTGCATGTCTCCGACCCTAAGCCACGAGTTGACCAGGCCGCTTGGCTGGAGCTTCCTTGCCTCCACAGCCTGGCCAGGGCCTCCTGTGGGGCTGGATGAGAGGGTCCTCGGTTCTGTTCCCCCTGCCCTTCTAGGGACCGGGCCAGCCTCCAGCTCAGCAACCGCCGGCTGGAGCGGAAGGTGAAAGAGCTGGTGATGCAGGTGGATGATGAGCACCTGTCACTGACTGATCAGAAGGACCAGGTGAGGGACCCTTATTCTCAGATTTTTCCGCCCCAGGTGGGCGGGTGATAGAGTTGTAGAGACTGAGTCCTGTCTTCCCCTCTCCCCAGGTACATTGTAGAACAATGGGGCCTTTCTAGCCTACTTTAGCAGGGGGTTCAGCAACCCTCAGCCCCGGAGCTGAGACCGGTTGCTCTCTTTGCCACCTCTTGGTCGCCTGGGGAGGACGGCGGCTGGACTGCAGACCTCTCTGTGCTGGACTCTTCTCCATCCCCGCTGGGCTGGGTGACCAGCCGGCGTTCAACCTGCCTTCTCTCCCAATGCAGCTGAGCTTGCGCTTGAAAGCCATGAAGCGGCAAGTGGAGGAGGCTGAGGAGGAGATCGACAGACTAGAAAGTTCTAAAAAGAAGCTGCAGAGGGAGCTGGAGGAGCAGATGGATGTGAACGAGCAGCTACAGGGACAGCTCAATGCCATGAAGAAGGACCTAAGGTGGGCGAGTGTGGTGGCCCCGCAGGGACCGTGATCCCCCTGACATTTGAGGAGAGCTCGACACTGTCAGGGCACGCTTACTGCTGATGTCTGACGCCAGTTCCTTGTTGTTGCCTCTCGGGGTTATCCCATCCTAGAGTCGAGAGTGGCCACATCCACTTCGGTCACCCCACATGTGTCATCCCCATACCAATCCCCTGCTGTCAGCCAGACAGATTCCATCCCTCTTGTCCATAAGGGGAAACTGAGGCTCAGAGCAGGAGACCTAGCTCATACCACCCTGGAGGGGGCAGCCTCTAGACCAGCCCTTAGGAGTCCTGCTTTTAGGGAGAAATAAGATAAGGTTTGGCTTCATATCCCCATGAAGACTAGACTCTCTTGGGCCTGGTCTCAGGAGAGAGCTGCCTCTAAAGTCCCCCTGCCGTGACTGGAAGGGGCCTGGGGTGGGGGTCACTTTCCCTGCCCCAGGGTCACTGGGGTACAGGGTGAGATTAAGTTCATGCTCATCCATAGAGCTGAGCCTTTCTCAGAGGCTGACTATGCAGGTAGCCCAGGTGGTTCTCTTGTAAATGGACAGAAGACCCCAGCCCGTTGAGAATCCTATAAATAGGGCCTGTCTATTAAGAGCCTGGCCCCAGGGCTGGCATTAGGGTGCACCATTTAAGGGGGCACCAAAAATCTTGGTAATCAAGATAGATAATTCATGCGCTGTTATATAAAGTGAATGCAAACAACCCATGGTAAACAAGATATCAAAATTTTTAATTAAGATGGGATCAATAACAGCACCCTGACGAGACATAGCGTAGCTTGAGGCGAAAGGAAAAATCAGCCCTACTGAACTTGTTCCAGCCCCGTCCAACCCTTCCTGGCAACACCGGCCGCTTGCAGGCAGTTTGCTCCCTGTTGCTGAAGGAACTGTCAGGTGCAGACCGGTTCATGTGCTTCCGTGGCAGCCAGAGGGGTGGAGAGATGGGAACCCCAGACCCTTCCTTCATCCCCGATCAGAGACAAACTGCAGCCCAGGGCCGGGACACATGCCCCCTGTTGTTTCGGCAGACTTAAGAAGCTGCCGAGCAAGGTGCTGGACGACACGGACGATGATGACCTCAGTACGGATGGGGGGAGCCTCCACGAGGTGCCGCTGAGCCACAGCTTCCCCAAGGACAGCGCCGCCACCAGCCAGATGTGAGGCCCCTTCCGGGGCTGCGGTGGCCCGTCATGCCTGGCAGGGCCCCGCAGCCAGCCACCCGCAGCGGAGAGCAGGAGAGGCAGCGTCTATGCGGAGCTGAGACCTGAGACCCGTGCACCTCCTCGTCACAGAACAGGCCGACTCCTCCACATTGCATTCCTCCCGGGGTCTCTGAGTTGGTAGCGCACCTCTCCTCGCTCGGACAGGTAGCAGTTTAAATGTTGGCGCCTGAGGCATAGGAACCACCACTCACTGTGGGTTTGGAGGCTCTATTTCAGTGGGAGGAAGCCCGGATTCTGCATAGCTATCCGCCGCACTGTTCGCAACAGTGCTCCTACGCCCTCCTCCCTCCCTGGCCAAGGAGAAGGGTCCAAAAGGCTACTAGTTGTTATTTAATAGCCATTGTGCGGGGGAGGAGATGATGCATAGACTGCACATATTTGAATCCAGATTCTCCTGGGCTGCAGCTGTTCCACTGTGGAATGTTACAGAAGCTTGTAGGATGGCTTGTTTGTAAACTCCACACATCTTTCTTCTTATTTTTTAAAACATGGAGCTACGAGGTTTTAAGGATGAAGACATAGAGATGAGAGAGAGAGGGTAGAATACAGACTACTTTTGACATCAGAGTTGGAAAAAAGGAATTGTCGTGGTGATAAGGGACAGTTAATCCCGAGAAGAGAAGTTCAAGTGGTCTTGGTGAACAACTTACGGAGGGAGAGAAAGTCAGAAGGTCATGGGTATCTGTGGCCCTGCCTACTTATTTTATCTAGAATGTTGTTACAATTTCTGAACCATGCTGAGACCAATTCCCAGTCACCAACTGCAATTTCATTTCCACAGTTGGGGTGGGGAGACTCGTAAATAAGGGTTTCGACAAATCATGTGGTTTCTGGAGGGTTGGGGTCCTCCTGTCGTTTCTTACTGGTCCTTTCCTCCTGTCCACCCGCGTCAGGCCTCCAGGTAGCCTCCTCTGGCCGATGGTTGCTGGGTAGGGAGTGGGAGGGTGTGAGGAAGAGGCGGGCGGTGTCCAGGAAGGTCATGGGGGGAGGGAGGAGAGGGGGTAAGCGGGCCCGTGTGAGTGTGGGGAGGAAGGAAGAGGGAAGTCCGTGAAAGCTGGGGGATGTGTAGACAAGGGGTATGTTGAGCTGGATCTCGAGTTTATGTCAGGAAAGTGAGGGGAAAAAAGTCAGGAGGTGCAGACTGGAAGGCTCCTTCTGGCTTCCTGGGACGGAGGAGGGCCGTGGGCCGGCACCAGGCACGAAGGAAGCGGAATTGGGTGAGGTCACACTGCTGGGGCAGCATTACAGGGAATGTGGAATTGGGAACTTGCAGTCTTGTAGTATCGCAGTACTTCCTCCTGGCCTTCCTGGTGTCACCTCCCACTGCCACTGGTCCCATGGATGCCCAGAGGCCGAGTCCAGGCACAGCCGGGCGCCCACAGGTCAGGGCCAGGGTGTAGAGCAGGCAGCTCAGTAGGGCCACGGCCAGGGAGAGAACCTCGTAGGATGTGTCTATATACGGGGGCGGAGAGGATCGTGTTCAGTTGGGTTGGCAGTATCCCCAGGTATCCTAAGAGACGGGAAGCCCATGGACCAGAGAACTCCATGACAGTTACCGTGAGGAGCAGGGAGCTTCAGTGCTCTAGCTACACCAGGGCTCAGAGCCCACTGAACAGGATTCAGAGTGATCAGCCTGCTTTAAGGGCAGGTGTCACCCCACCCCTGCCTCCCTAACAGGACAGGGAGCCCCACCTCTGCTGGCTTGGAGTGGTTCTTGCCTCTGCTTACTCATTTGAGGTGCAGAGAGATTGCTCCCTTTCACCATTCATTCATTGAGCCAATATTGATTGGGCGTCCACCATGTGTCAGACACAGTCCTTGACACTGGGAATACAGCAGTGAATAAAACAGACCCAAATGCCCTCCTAGAGTGCAGGACAGTAGTCCTACAAACGGACACCGAGGCCTAGCCCCTCCGTACCCAGCCCTGGAGCGCCTCTGTCCTCTTGGGGACACAACAAGCCTGATTCACTGGAATTCCCCGGGGGTTCTCCGACCCTCACTATATTTCTGATTTCCCTGCTGCTTCCACTCACTGTCATTAGCTATATGCCAAGAAGTCTGCCCACAGATGCCTCAGCCCGCTCATAACTACAGGTGGGACAGGAGAAGGTCAGAGGTGCAAGAACTTGGCGGAGGGATGGGGTGGGGCGAGTGTCTATCTGAGGTTTGTGAGAAAGTCACTGTTTCTGGCAGTTCCTCGTGGTCACCAGGCTGCAAGAGGCAAAAGTGCCCATGGAAAGAGAAAAGAGATCCCTGTTCAGAGGGTTGCATCCTCACGGTAAAAGATGGGCCGTTGTAAATGTTAACAAAGGCATCAGCCTACACGGGCTTGGTGCTGGAGGTGAGGCGTGTGGGGTAGCAGGGTGGGAAGAACATCGGACTGGGCCTTGAGAGATGTTTTCAAGTCCTCACTCTTCTTGCCCCAGTGACCTTGACGGGGGTGACCTTGATGGGGGACGGGGCGTGTGCTCTCAGAGCGCAAGATTGCCTGGAATACATGAGGACCATGGCTCAAGGTCCTTTCCAGCTCTGACATGCTATCATTCTTTGATTTTATTATATACTCATTTTCTTTCCTGTTTATTATTTTAAGAACTAACCCTACTCAAGAATATTTAGCTAGCTTAAAAAAAAAAGAAAATATTTTATTTAATAAACCAATATGTGGCCTAATGCAATGCCGAGGAGACAATCATCGTATATCTTTATAATTTTTTTTTTTCCTGCTTCGGAGTGTCCTTTGACAAATGCAAGAAGCTTTATTCTGTTGTGCTTCAGCTTTGGGGATGTTTGATTGCTTTGGTTTGTCATGGGGAAGAGATGTTGTGGGCAGCTACCTCCATGTACGTGAACTGGATAAAGCAGGATTGCCTTTCAATAAATGGTGTCATCCGACAGGAATCTTGACTCTGCCATTATTTTAACTCCCTTGTTTTCTCCAGAGCTTGGTTCCGTGTCCACCAAGAAACAGCCAAGGTGAATGGCTGGAGGCTGCTTGAGGAAGTGGAACGTGGTGGCCTTTCATGCCCAGAACCATTTTCTGAAATTAGAAGGATGGGAGCGGGTCCGTGGTAAACACTGGGAGAATTAATATGCCTGCAGATGGTGATGTTCTGAGAAATCCAGCCTGCCCATTTGCAGAAAAAGGCAACATGGGAAGTGCGTTCATAACTGAGGATAAACAGACACGCCCTGTTTATTCCTTGTTCCTAAACTAAAATGTGTTCTCCTACCATCAGAGTTGACGCATGATCTCTCTTGATCGATAGCAGGCTGACAGCGAGTACCAGGGTCCCCATTTTACAGGAAAGGGCTCCTTCTCCACAAAGGGACCTACACGGCTGGTTCTTCATCCTCAGATACAGTCTCTGCCCTGTCCTCTGGAGGCCGATCCCTGCCGGCCCTGGGGTCCCTCCATGACCTATGGCTGCTCTGTTGGGGGTCAGCCAGGAGCAGCAGGTAGGGGTTGGATATTTCTCTGTTACCATTCTCTGCTTCGTGCAACATTTTTGGCGGTGGCTCCTATGGGGGGACGGGGTTCCGTCGTGACTCCAGCTCCCACAGGACTTGGGTGACCCTACCTCCCCCTTGTGCCTCTGGTCCTAAAGGTGGTCCTGGCTTCCTGTTGCTGTTCCTCTGGGTCCCTCAGCGGCCCTGGCGGGTTGCCACAACACTGCCTACCCTCCTGTGTGGCTTTTCACTAAATTCTTTGGGCCCCTGCAAGGGGGTGCTGTTTACTGCCCTGAGCTCTACCCACTGCCCCCTCGATGCCCCCAGCAATGTAAACATCCTGCCCATCCAGCTATGGTGCAGCCCTAGGCTCCTCTTATTCTGACTAAAGGGAGCATCTCAAATATAAATGAGGTTTTCTTTTTTTTTTTAAAGATTTTATTTATTTGACAGAGAGAGAGAGACAGTGAGAGAGGGAACACAAGCAGGGGGAGAGGGAGAGGGAGAAGCAGGCTTCCCGCCGAGCTGGGAGCCCAATGTGGGGCTCGATCCCAGGACCCTGGGATCAGGACCTGAGCCGAAGGCAGACACTTATCGACTGAGCCACCCAGGCGCCCCATAAATGAGATTTTCTAATTTTAATAAGTCGTCAAAGGCTTTGCATAAATGCTGTTTACTTTCTTCTTTAAGGTCAGGTTTATTGAGGTATCATTTTATCATTTCTTTTTTTTTTTTTTCATTTTATCATTTCTAATAAAAGGTGCCCTCTTTGGTATTATCTCCTTTTGAAACTATATTTAGGCCCCTTTTCCTTGGTTCCCCCCGCCAGGGTCCTCTTGGTGGGGATAGGAGACCCAAGGAGAGCCCAGAGCTAAAGGGAAAAGTCCTTCCAGGCCTGTGGCACCCTTGTCTGCATTCTTGACATTCCTTCCTTGAATTTGTTGATAGCAGCTATGATCCTGTCTTTGTTGCTAGACAGTCATTAACCAGAAAGTTTTCTAAATTTTCACATGGTAGGGGGAAATGACCTGACAGCCAGTTCCTGTCAGGGGCTGAACAACCCCACAGGCAGGTGGGGTGCCAGGCTCTGCTGAGGGATCCGCATGCCTTGACGGTGCTCTCAGACCCGTCGAATACCAGGCGCTGAAAATCACCGCAGGCATTCATGCCTTTCTCCGTGAGGAAAGCGAGGTTTGAGCGTGTGCCCCTTACCAGCGGTCCCAAAAGACACTCAACAATACTGCCTATTGTGCGGGGGATGTTTGCAAGTTTCCCACCGCACGGAATCCCACCTGCTCTCACAGCAGATTGTCAGTGACTCCTTGGGGGTGGGGAGCATGATTCCTGGGGTCTTCTGGGTGAACAGAATTAAACAATTTCATGAGAAAGGCAGAAATTTCGGCAGGTAAGGAATCGGAGGCTGTAAGTCACATCTGGAGTGGGGGGCCCCCCTGGGAGTAGTACCTACCACCTCGGGCCAGGTGCTGTAGCAGATGCAAGGTTTAAGCCACAGTCTGGCACCTGTAGGAGCTTACAGTGCAATTATCAAATTGGGGATTATTAAACTGAGTGGAAATTAGATTTAAGTATTAAGTCTTTCCTATGTTTATGGCATGCCAAATTTGTCTTTTTTTCCCATTTATAGTCCCTGACCTTCCCCAGGGCACACGGTTGGAGGTGGAGGTGCAGGACCAGAGTCTGGGTCTGGTTCTGGGGCTCACACTCTGCTCCCAGGAAGCTCTGCTGCCCCTCCCCCAACACTCACCGCCCTGGAGGACAGAGGTCTTTCGTCTGATCCCGAATTAGAGACCCCCTCAGCCCTCCTGATCTTTCCTCTTTCAGATCCCCCCCAGGTGTGAGTTTCTGTGCAGCTCAACCACCTTTGCCTGCCCCCACTCAGCGCTGCAATCACAGGCAGGTGGAAATCAAATTAGCCTTTGAAGCCACAGAGCACATGATCAAGGTGAGTCACAGATTTTTAGCTGCTCATCTAACCCAACCGTCTCTGGTTCCACTTGCTGCTGGATCTCTCATGTTACCTTCAACGACCTCTTGGTGCTGTGCTCGCCTTTCCTGTCTGGGGTGGGATGGCTGCTCAAGGTGGTCGCTGGGCCTTGCCACTATCTCGTTGCATGGAAGGTGGTCTTTGAGAAACATCAGCAAGTCCTGGAATTTGGATGGTTCCCAGGGAACATTCATCTTCCCAACCCCAGACACTACTCTCTGGTGAGCTCCTTCTAGAGCCGTATATAATAATACTCTTCATTGTGTGGTGTCCCTTTCATGTTAGTTTTACATTCAAAACTGCACTTGCGATCTGAAATCAGCAGATTGTTCTCAACAGAACACTCTCCACTGAGGTCACTAAGAAAACCCCTCACCCCAGAATCGCTCATTGAAGATTACCAGGTGGTTGGGCTGGAGTCTGAAACTCCTGGGCTTGATAGTGGGCTGTCTTCCCGGAGGTGACAGCATAGTTTCTGCGAGCGTGGGAGGAGCGGTCCCAGTGGGAATGGGCTCTGGATCCTTACAAGTGGGCGGAGGCCCCCTTGTGTCTAGGGGAGGGGGGAGTCTGCTGATCACAGCCAGCTTTAGGACTTAGAGCTGTGTGCAGAAGCTCATCTCGAAGGTAAGGGGGCCCTCCGCCCCAGTCATTCCCAGCAGTAGCAGGGCTCCAGCTGGGGAAGCTAGACTCCCGGTCTCCGTAACTCAGTGTATGAGCTGGAGGCGGGGGTTGTGTGTGCGGGTCAGGGGAGCCGATAGCTCCTGCCTCCCCATCCACACAGTGACAGAGAGCGTCCCTTCAGAACGCCACACAGGGACTCTACAAAGTCTAATCAGTTTTGCCCTGTGGGTGATTCTTTGTTTTTTGTTTTGTTTAAATTCCAGTATAGTTAGGGGCACCTGGCTGGCTCAGTTGGAAGAGCATTCGACTCTTGATCTCAGGGTGATGAGTACGAGCCCCATTTTGGATCTAGAGATTCCCTAAATAAATAAATAAACATAAAAAAAAATCTTATGGAGAAAAATGATAGCATAAACTCCAATACAGTTAACAGTGTTATGTTACTATCAGGTGTACAATATAGTAATTCAACAATTCTATACATTACTATTTATCATGGTAATTGTGCTCTTAATCCCCTTCACCTGTTTTAACCATCCCCCCCCCCCCCCCATTGACCTCTCCTGGTAACTATCAGTTTGTTCTCTAGAGTTAAGAGTCTGTTTTTGGTTTGTCTCCTCTTTTCTTTGTTCATTTCTTTTGTTTCTTAGATTCCACGTATGAGTGAAATTGTATGGTATTTGTCTTTCCCTGAATGACTTATTTCACTTAGTGTTATACTCTCTAGATTCATCCATGCTGTTGCAAATGGCAAGATTTCATTTTTTTATGGCTGAATAATATTGCATTCTCTCTCTGTATATCACATCTTTATCCATTCATCTATCAATGGACACTTGAGCTGTTTCCATAATTTGGCTATTATAAATAATGCTGCAGTAAACATAGGGGTGTATGTATCTTTGAATTGGTGTTTTCATATTCTTTGGGAAAATACCCAGTTGTGGAATTACTGGATCTTTCAGTAATTCTATGTTTAATTCTGGGGGGATCCTCTATGCTGTCTTCTACAATGGCTGTACCAGTTTGCATTCCCACCAACAGTGCATGAGAGTTCCTTTTTCTCCACATCCTCGCCAACACTTATTTCTTGTGTTTTTTATTTTAGTCATTCTGACAGGTATGAGATGATACCTCATTGTGGTTTTGATTTGCATTTCCCTGATGATGAGTGATGTTGAGTATCTTTTCATGTGTCTGTTGGCCATCTGTATGTCTTCTCTGGAGAAATGTCTGTTCATGTCTTCTGCCGTGTTGTATAAGTTCTTTATATATTTTGAATACTAACCCTTTACCAGATATGTCATCTGCAAATATCTTCTCTCATTCAGTAGATTGTCTTTTAGTTTTGTTGATTGTTTCCTTAGCTGTGCAGAAGCTTTTTATTTTGATGTAGTCCCAGTAGTTTTTGCTTTTGTTTCCCTTGCTTCAGGAGACAAATCTAGAAAAATGTTGCTATGGCTGATGTCAGTGAAATTCCTGTCTGTGCTCTCTTCTAGGATTTTTATGGTTTCAGGTCTCACATTTAGGCCTTAATCCATTTTGAGTTTATTTTTGTGTATGGTGAAAGAAAGCAGTCCAGTTTCATTTTTTTCATGTAGCTCTCCAGTTTTCCCAACACCATTTGTTGAAGAGACTTTTTCCTGTTGCCTATTCTTACCTCCTTTGTCAAAGATTCATTGACCATATAATCATGGATTTATTTCTGGGCTTTCTATTCTGTTCTGTTGATGTGTGTGTCTATTTTTGTGCCAGTAACATCTGTTTTGATTACTATAGCTTTAAGTCTGGATTTGTGATACCTCCAGTTTTGTTTTTCTTCTTTAAGATTGCTTTGGCTATTCAGGTTCTTTTGTGGTTCCATACAAATTTTAGGACTCTTTGTTCTATCTAGTTCTGTGAAAAATACTGTTGGTGGTTTTTTGTTGTTGTTGTTGTTGTTTTAAGTAGGCTCCATGCCCAGCGTGGAGCCCAACACGGGGCTCAAACTCATGACCCCAAGATCAAGACCTGAGCTGAAATCAAAAGTTGGACACTCAACTGACTGAGACACACAGGTGTCCCGCTGTTGATATTTTGATATGGACTGTATTAAATCTGTAGGTTGTTTAGGGTAGTATGGACATTTTAACAATATTTGTTTTTCTAATGCGTGAGCATGGACTATCTTCCCATTTGTTTGTCTTCAATTTCTTTCATCAGTGGTTTATAGTTTCTAGAGTATAAGTCTTTTACCTTCTTGGTTAAAGTTTATTTTTAGATATTTATTATTTTTGGTGCAAATGTAAATGGGACTGTATTCTTAATTTCTCTTTCTACTATTTCATTATTAGTGCATAGAAATGCAGCAGATTTCTGTATATTGATTTTGTATCCTGTGACTTTTTTTTTTTTTTAAAGATTTTATTTATTTATTTGACAGAGAGACACGCAAGAGAGGGAACACAAGCAGGGGGAGTGGGAGAGGGAGAAGCAGGCCTCCCGCCGAGCAGGGAGCCCGATGCGGGGCTCGATCCCAGGACCCTGGGATCATGACCTGAGCCGAAGGCAGACGCTTAACGACTGAGCCACCCAGGCGCCCCTGTATCCTGTGACTTTAGTGAATTCATTTATCAGTTTTAGTAGTGTTTGGTGGAACCTTTAGGGTTTTCTATATATAGTATGTCTTCTGCAAATAGTGAAAGTTTTACTTCTTCCTCACCAATTTGGGTGCCTTATGTCTTTTTTTTTTTTTTTTCTTTTTCCCTGATTGCTGTGGCTAGGACTTTCAGTACTCTGTTGAATAAAAGTGGTAAGAGTGGACATCCTTGTCTTGTTCCTGACCTTAGGGGAAAAGCTCTGTTTTTTATCATTGAGTATGATGTTATCTGTGGGCTTTATTATGTTGAGGTGTGTTCCCTCTAAACCTACTTTGTTGAGGGTTTTTTATCATGAATGGATGTTACACTGTCAAATGTTTTTTCTGCATCTATTGAAATGATCATATGGCTTTTATCATCTGTCTCGTTGATGTGACGTATCACGTTGATTGATTTGCAAATATTGAACCACTCTTGCATCCCAGGAATAAATCCACTTGATCGTGGTGAATGATTTTTTTTTTTTTTTTAATGTATAGGAATGATTCTTTGTGAACATCTGAAATCCCTTAATAGGGTGGAAGCTGCAATTGGGCAGACACCCATGGGCCAGGAATCTTTGCATTTTATCTGATTTAATGTGTCCCTTGTGAGGGGGGTAGTTTCACATTTAGGGAACATGTGCAGAAAGAGAGATAATGTGTCCAAAGTCACGAGCTAGTAAATAGTGGAGCTGGGAGAAAGCCCCTGGTCTGTTGCCCTTGCAACCCAGAGCTTCCCCGTACCTTGGCCATTCTCCCTTGCTGCCCCTCCGAAACAGTCACCACTGATGTCCCTAGACTTCCCTAGCTGAGGCCATTAGCCCCAAAGTCTGGGTGGTTTATCTGAGGTCACAGAGCCCCAACCTCTGGACTGCAAGTCTGCACACGGAGCATAAGGCCTGCCCAAACCTTTCTGCACGCCCCCATCCTGCCGTTTGAAGGCTGCCAGCCTGGCCAACCTCGGGGCCCTCTGGTCCTTTCAGGACATGCTTGTTTTCCAGGAAAGGGCTTGGAGATTAAGATAAACCAGGTGTCTCCGGTTAAATGCCCTTTGGCCTTCGAAAGGGCCGGAGTGATAAGCCTGTGGTCCGGCTTCTTGGTTTGCTGAGTTGCATCTCTGGGGCTGGGGCTGCCTGGCCTTTCATCGGGTGCCAGGGGTTCCCTGCAGTTCCCAGCCTATCAATGGTCATGAATCCGGGGCTCTTTGGAGATCTGTACAGGGCTCCCTGAAGAGCTAGGTGAGGGAAATTGGATCTGTAAAAGGTAACAGACACCCTCGGGCTCCTGGCTCCTCTTGAAGGAGGTAGGCCATGTCGCTGTCCAATCTCCCTGGGGAGATTCTCTTGGCATTTAGATGATGAAGGACTAGAAAATAGAACTGGCTTCCACTCAACCTGCCTGCCACCTCCTCATCTGACCGGCTATGATCCAAAGCCCCGACTCCCAAGCAGCGTTCGTTCCTGATGCACACGTGGCTTCCCAAACCAGCTTTGTTTTCTGAAATGAGTAACAGTTGCTACTGTCTCCTCCCCTTCAAGGCCATTTTTTTCCTTTGTGTGTTTCATTGCTGCTGGATTCTAAAATTCAAGTACAGAGTGCTTGTGCGCTCACTAAAATTAGGTGGCTTCCCAGGCCCCATGGAAAGGTTAGGTGTGCCCAAGATAAACCGGACTTGTTCAGCCCTGTGACGGTCAGAGGCGTGCAGCCGCTGGGGCCGGGGGGATATTTCTGAGAAGTGCCAGTGTGCATCCAGAGCTTGCTCCCCAGCTGTTTGGAGGCCAGCTGTGGAGTTAGTCCCTGTGACTTTGCTACCAACATCAGCAAAAAAGACATTTAGGAAGCATCAAATATGAAGAAGACCGAAATGTACAAGGTTAACACGGCATCAAATCTCTGCGAGTTTCTAGTTGAGTTTGGGTGTGTTCTTTGTTTGTTTGTTTGTTTAAGGAATTTGTGTTCCCACCACGGAGAATTAACAGTGGCTAACATTGGGTCATACTGCTTCCCATATATAAATAAAATGTTACGGAGAAAGTTGAAGATTTCTCCCTTTGTCCCTCACTCCCTGCTCTTTCCTTTTCTCCCTCCAAAGGCAACCACTACTGAGAGAATCAGCCGGTTGTGTCAGTGTCCAGGATCAGTGAAGTGAGGGACGAGTGGAGATGAGAGCCCTAGAGGGAGAGATGGAAGCTGCACTGGGGAGTGGAGAGAACCCCTCCCCCACAAGGGGCATATTTGACTAATGGCGTGGTGGTTAAGCTGCCTTCTAATGGTGAACCCAGACAGGAGCAGGGCCCTGGTTTGGCTGAATTGGAATGTCCACGTTTGGGATGTTGCCCCAGAGATATTCCTTCTCCTTCCTTACCCCTCTGTCTCTCAAATATGGTGGACAGATATTAAAGAATATGGATTTGAAGGAACACCCAGTGATTTGCCTGTTTGGGAAGTGGTGTTTTCAGCTTGCCTGTGGTGCCCACAAGCCTAGTTCCAGGCTCACAAAGACCAAGGTCTCACTGGCTCTCTGCCCTAGGGAATGAAGAGTGGTGGCATCCTCTGTCATCCCTGGACACACCCAGCCTTGGCTGCTGCCTCGATGGACCCTGGTGCTTGCAACCTTTCTTGGATGGTCAGACGGGTGAAGAGGGTGCCATGCACATCACTCAGGGCCAGCTGGGGCTGGCTGCCATGTTTCTTTTGCTGTGTTCCATTTGGACCCTCAGTGATCAGAATGTGAGCTTCATTTGGTAGACTTCCCTTTTAGCTGCGACATAGTAGCTGGAATCCTTCCATCCCAGGAATAGCTCTTCTAACAGTATGGCAATGGAGGCAGGCATTATGGTGTTCTTCCTTCAGCAGGCATTTTCCAGCCTGAAGTTTCTGGAAATAGGATCACCCCTCAACTTGCCAAGAGGCCTCATGGGTGCTCCTGCTTGGCAGTTAGAGGGACTGAAAGACCTCGTTTCTTTCTTTATGTGTTTATTTTTCCATATAAAATAAGACAACTGTATTACCAAAAATTGGAAAATAACCCCACCAGCCTGATACCACCATCATGAGCATTTAGCACATTTTCTCCCAGTCTTTTTTTCTTATGCAATTTCTTTGAACATAACCACAACCACAGTGTTTGTGTGATTTTATATATGCGGTGTGGTCCCTTAACATTCGAATAAGCCTGTTTCCCAATATTGGATAATCTGTATCACTTTTTAAAATGCTGCGAAACAAGCCATTGAGTGAATTACCATCACCATATATTGGGTGTCTAGGATTCTAAATTTTGCCTTCCTACCATTAATAGTTTTGTATCTGTAGGGTTTTTTTTTTTTTCCATATTTCAATTATTTGCTTTGGTAGAGATCAGAAGTGGAATTACTGGGGTGTCAGGTGAAAAACAAATCTTTAAGTCTCTGTAAGTGCTACCAGATTGCTTTTCAGAAGGGTTTACCAATTTACACAGACACCAATAGTTCCTCCAGCTTTGCTAATTTGCGTCTCTTCCTGAAGAACAGGATAACCTCTTTCATCAGGTTAATCTCCTTTTGTATTGTCGGTGGGGTTTATGTCACAAGATGTACTTTTGAGATCTGTCTATTGTTGTTCTTTTAATTTTTCTCGGTTAAGGTTAGTGTGTTTTTTAAGTATAGAATAGAATAGTTTTTAAGCATAGAATAGAAAATGCAAATCATATAATAGAGTAAAATAGTAAAAAAAAAAAAAAAAGAGCCCTCCATCCCTGACCCGTTTCTCCAATCTCTATCCCAGTTTCTCCAATCTCTCCAATCTTCAATTAAGCAACCACTCTTTCTAGTGTCTTTTATTTCTTCCAAGCCACCTTCTTTTTTAAAAAATTTTTTTTTTTAAGATTTTATTTATTTATTTGACAGAGAGAGACATAGTGAGAGAGAGAGCACAAGCAGGGGGAGTGGGAGAGGGAGAAGCAGGCTTCCCGCTGAGCAGGGAGCCCGATGCGGGGCTCGATCCCAGGACCCCGGGATCATGACCTGAGCTGAAGGCAGACGCTTAATGACTGAGCCACCCAGGCGCCCCTTCTTCCAAGCCACCTTCTTGATTTTCATCCAGGCCCCAGAATTTGTAAGCGTCCCACTGGGCACATTCATAGAGAAGTAAATGAAAGCAACGTGAGGGGATTTAAAAGATGGTGAGGTGGCTGTGGGCCTTGGGACTCCCCACCGCTAGGCTGCCTCCTCCCCTGCCTTCCCCACAACAAAGGAAACCTGCCTTTGGACTGCCCACCAGCAGGGCAACATTCAGGACTGGAGCTCATGACCCAGTGAGGTGATCCTGAAGGAAGGCTGACCACAAGGCTTTTCTCTAGTAACTATAGTGTCAAATACATGAGGGGGCTTCACCACAAGAGGCCAAAATCTGTCTGAAGAGGCCTAGGCCTTCAGAAGGGATCCAGGCACCCAAATCCCTGTGCCTGGACATGCTCATGGCCTTGTCAGCCCCAGATTACTTCGTGGACTGTCCTTTCCCACCTGCCCACTCAGGCATCACATCACTTGGTCCCTCTTTTGGCGACTATCTTCTGCTTCTCACACATTCTCTCGGCCGGGGTGGGGCGGGGGGAGGGAGGGATGTCCTGGATTCCTTACTCTCTGATTTCCCACTGGCTTTCGGGTTCTCTTTCAAGGATACCGTTTGTCCCAGTTCCTTTGTCCCACCCTTTGTCAGACCCAGTGGGTGTCTCTCTTTTAGCAGGTCCACATGGTCAAAATCTTAAATATAGGGACGTTTATTGGTAAAAGCAGCGAGGATGGGGACCATTGGGGCAAGTGGCCTGGGAGAAGAGAAATTACAGGGTCAACCCCATTTTCCTGAGATGGCAATAGGAGAATTGGACCAAAGGTTCAGGGTCTGTGGGAGGTGGCATTCCTAACCAGCTATAAATGGTGGCTGCAGGTGTGAAGTTTTCCAAAGGCTCCTGGGTTCTCCGGTGGTTCCTTAAGGGGCTAAGAGACTGATGGGATGGAAGGCTTTACAGGGCTGGCTACCTGCCGTGAGTCCTGGTGCAATCGCTGTAGTGGCCAGCAGGGGGAGCTGTGGTCACTACTGGCCTTGATGGTGGATTACTGGGCACTGCATATCCAGAGCCCAGCCCATCAGTGGTGGAGTCCCAGAGAGGACTTTGAACAATACCAATGTTTGTCTTCCCAACCTAGCCCAGGTCATCTGGGGCTCCTAAGTTACAGCTGTGTTGCAGTGTTTGCATCCCACTGATTTTATTTCCAACATTTGCTGTGAGCTGCTATTTCGTGAGACCAAAGTTATTCATTTACACCTTCCAGAGGGCATTTGCTGGGCACCTACTCTGCACTGGCCTATGTTGAGATAAGTAGGACTCAGTCCCTGGACTCAAAGGGATAAGAAATGACCACTACGAAATAAAAAAACGAGGGGCAGAGCCTAAAGCGCTAAAATGGAGATACAGGGGAACTGTGATGTGGTTCATGAGGGGAAAGATCGCTATTGGCCAGGGCAACTGGGGAAGGCTTTGTGGAGGAAATTTTAAACAGATGGGTGCCTCTGGTGGACAGAACAGGATGAGTGCATGGATGTAGCTTGGATTCAGAGAATCAGCCAGTTGTGTTAGAGTCTAGGATGAATAAAGCGGTGGAATGATTGGATGTGAGGCTGGAAAACGGGTTTGGGACTCTATTTTTGGAAGATTAAAAAAAAATTATTTAGGGCGCCTGGGTGGCTCAGTTGGTTAAGCGACTGCCTTCGGCTCAGGTCATGATCCTGGGGTCCCGGGATCGAGTCCCGCATCGGGCTCCCTGCTTGGCGGGGAGTCTCCTTCTCCCTCTGACCCTCCCCCCTCTCATGCTCTCTGTCTCTCATTCTCTCTGTATCAAATAAATAAATAAAATCTTTAAAAAAAATTATTTAAATTGCAGTTAGTTAACATACAGTGCAATGTTGGTTTCCAGAGTAGAATTCAGTGATTCATCACTTATATACAATACCCAGTGCTCATCACAACAAGCGCCTTCCTTAATACCCATCACCCATCTAGCCCCTCTCCCACCCACCTCCCTCCATCGCTCCTCAGTTTGTTCTCTATCGTTAAGAGTCTCTTGTAGTTTTTTCCCCTCTCTCTTTTCTTTCTCCCTCCCATATGTTCATCTGTTTTGTTTCTTAAATTCCACATATGAATAAGATCATATGGTATTTGTCTTTCTCTGACTGACTTATTTCACTTAGCGTAATACACTCTAGCTCCATCCCCATTGTTGCAAATGGTAAGATTTCATTCTTGATGTCTGAGTAATATTCCATTGCATATATACATATATACACACCACATCTTCCATATCCATTCATCAGTCAGTGGACATTTGGGTTCTTTCCATAGTTTGGCTATTGTTGATAGTGCTGCTATAAACATTGGGGTGCTTGTACCCCTTTGAGTCTGTATTTTTGTATCCTTTGAGTAAATACCTAGTACTGCAATCGCTGGATCATAGGGTAGGTCTATTTTTAACTTTTTGAAGAACCTCCGTACTGTTTTCCAGAGTGGCTGCACCAGTTTGCATTCCCACCAACAGTACAAGAGGTTTCCCCTTTCTCCGCATCCTCGCCAACATCTGTTGTTTCTTGTGTTGTTGATTTTAGCCATTCTGACAGGTGTGAGGTAGTGTCTCATTTTGGTTTTGATTTGTATTTCCCTGATGATGAGTGATGTTGAGTGTCTTTTCATGTGTCTGTTAGCCATCTGGATGTCTTCTTTGGAAAAGCGTCTATTCATGTCTTCTATTTCTTAACTGGATTATTTGTTTTTTGGGTGTTGAGTTTGATAAGTTCTTTATAGATTTTAGATACTAACCCTTTATCAGATTCACCATTTGCAAATATCTTCTCCCATTCTGTAGGCTACCTTTTAGTTTTGTTGATTGTTTCCTTTACTGTGAAGATGCTTTTTATCTTGATGACATACCAATAATTTGTTTTTTCTTTGTTTCCCTTGCCTACAGCTACTTGTCTAGTAAGAAGTTGCTACAGCTGAGGTCAGAGACGTTGCTGCCTGTGTTCTCCTCTAGGATTTTGATGGTTTCCTGCTTCACGTTTAGATCTTTCATCCATTTTGAATTTGTTTTTTAATTTATTTTGTGTAAGAAAGCGGTCCAGTTTCATTCTTCTGCATATTGCTGTCCAGTTTTCCCAACACCATTTGTTGAAGAGACTGTCTTCTTTCCATTAGATATTCTTTCCTGCTTTGTCGAAGATTAGTTGACCATATAGTTGTGGGTCCATTTCTGGGTTTTCTATTCTGTTCTATTGATCGATGTCTTTGTGCCAGTACCATACTGTCTTGATCACTATAGCTTTGTAATATAGCTTGAAATCTGGAATAGTGATGCCTCCAGCTTTGCTTTTCTTTTTTCAAAATTGCTTTGGCTATTCAGGGTCTTTTGTGGTTCCCTACAAATTTTAGGATTGTTTATTCTAATTCTATGAAAAATGTTGGTGGCATTTTGGTAGGGATTACATTAAATGTATAGATTGCTTTGGGTTATATAGACATTGTAACAATGTTTGTTTTTCCAATCCATGAGCATGGAGTGTTTTTCCATTTCTTTGTGTCCTCTTCAGTTTCTCTCATAAGTGATCTATAGTTTTTAGAGTACAGATCTCTTACTTCTTTAGTTAGGTTTATTCTTAGGTATCTTACTGTTTCTGGTGCATTGCAAATGGGATCGATTCCTTGATTTCTTATTCTGCTGCTTCATTATTGGTGTATAGAAATGCAACAGATTTCTGTACATGGATTTAAAATCCTGCTACTTTGCTGAATTCATGTATTAGTTCGAGCAATTTTTTAGTGGAGTCTTCTGGGTTTTTTTCTACATAGAGTATCATGTTGTCTGCAAATAGTGAAAATTTGGCTTCTTCCTTGCCAATTTGGATGCATTTTATTTCTTTTTGTTGTCTGATTGCTGAGGTTAAGACAACAGTGCTATGTTAAATAGTAATGGCAAGAGTAGACATCCTTATCTTGTTCCTGACCTTAGGGGAAAAGCTCTCAGTTTTTCCCCTTTGCGGGTGGAGAATAGCTGTGCATCTTTTGTATATGGCCTTTGTGATGTTGAGGTATGTTCCATCTATCCCTATTTTGTTGATGGAAGACTCCCAGAAACAGGGAAGCAGTGATATTTATAAGTAAGAGATTCTGGATAAAAAAACAGAGTGTTGAGTTTTATGCCTTCTTGTCCTTTCTGAGAAGGAGATGAATAATTTTTTTAAGTGGCTGGTAACATTTAGTATGATCCTTGATTATCAATAAGGAGAATCAGCTTCCCCCAACTGAGAATTCTCTAATTATCCATTTCAAACATCCCAGGGTGCAAATCACTACTTAGTTTAAATCAGTGCTTTTTGAACTTGAGTGTGCATCACAATAGCCTGGAGGGCTTGTTAAAACTTTGACTGCTGGCCTCCCTCCCGGAGTTTCCAGAACAGCCAAGAATTTGATGCACGCAGAGAACCTTGGGATTACATTTCCTACCTGACCTTTCACAGTGTATCCACTGGGTGGCAGCAGAGAGCGCCACATTCACCACACTGGCCAAACCTGGAGTCCTGGGACGGAGGCTGTGGGGCCTGTTTCTGTAAGCCTTCACTGCAGGAATTTGCTACTGAATGACTATGCAAACCAACCTCAGCATCAAGCTGTCAAGCATGCAAGGACACATTGTGGAAGGAAGTGCTTAGTGACTGGGATCTTGTTCCTCCTCCTGGATGTCCCCACTCCTGACTCCACCCTAACCACCATCTGCTTGGCCCTCAGAATTCTCCTCATCTAGTCCCTCCCTGAGGAGTGGAGTAGATTTGATAACTTTCAAGGTTTCTTCCAGCATGGTTTTTGTCTGAGTGTAAGGTGAACTAGAACTTGGAATGGGAACTATGGGGTCCAGAATGGACGGGCTAGCCTGTGGCCATGGGGACCTCCTTCAAGCAGATCTCATGGTCAGCAGAGACCAGCCCCGATCCAGACATAGGCTGGAATTAGGTGCCCTCCTGAGTGAGATGGCATCCTGCCATGTCCCCCCAGATGTCTGCAATGTCTGCTCCTTCATGCAAGGATTGTCCCTGTCAGCAGCTCCAAGGGTCATTTGGTTGACATTGATCCTTTTACAAACCAACACAGAACCCTGAGAGTGATCAGTTACACACTGCCTGTTAGTTGTTCAATGAAGGACATCATCCCTGCTTGGGTTCTGACTGTTCAACCCACCAGTTGTCAAAACTGTACCCATGCTTAGTGCAAAAGTCCCATATGAAGCCTTCCCTGACCCTTCATCCAAATTGCTCCCTTCTCTGGGCTACCCTGGTCCTAGTTCTAATGTCGCTCTTCCCGAACTGTGGTTAGCCGATTGTAGTTGTTTCCCCCTTCACCATTAGGTGGTGAGCTCCTCCACGGCAAAGACTCATTATTCATCTTTGTAGGAGGGACCTCGTCAGTGTTGGAATTGAAACGACTTTCGTCTCACATTTTGATCAGTGATCAGGGCTATATTTACCTAAACTTTATGATTTTGTAAATTGAAAGCATATTTCCTCTGGGCCTTTCTCCTCCTAGACCAAATAGATGTGATAATTTTAGTCCTACATCATAGTGTACTGTTCACTGATGGAAGAACTGATGTTCTAATGAGTCTAGCAGTTTCTTTCTTTCTTTCTTTCTTTTTTTTTTTTTTTTAAGATTTTATTTATTTAGTTTTGGGAGAGAGCAAGAGCACGAACAGGGGGAGTGGCAGGCAGAGGCAGAGGGAGAAGCGGGCTTCCTGCAGAGCAAGGAGCCCGACGCGGGGCTCGATCCCAGGACCCTGAGATCATGACCTGAGCTGAAGGCAGACACTTAACTGACTGAGCCACCCAGGTGCCTCAAGTCTAAAAGTTTCTAAGTTAATTTGTGAATCATTGAGAAAGAATGTACCCTGTCCATTCAAAAGGTGACAAATGGAGTTGACTAATCAACAAAGGACAGAGAGTCAAACATGCTAATGTTCTGCTAATGATGATTTTCCCTGTTAATGTTGTTTTCTAATTCTTTCTAGTTTAACTTATGATATTTAATCTTTTTTGTTATATGCTTGAGATCAATGTTTTGACTCTAGTTTACTTAATATTAGTAATATTTTCTAATATTTTAAAGCATTGTTCTAATGTTTTAGAACATCCTGAACATCTTTTAAAATCACTATATTATTCTATAATGTATAGAAAATATACTTTACCTAATTTTTATAGGCAATATTTCCTTTGGTATTTGGGATTATTTCTTGGAATAGTTTCCCAAAATTGGAATTATTATGTCACATGCTTTTTAAAAAAATCCAAAAGGAATATTTATTAAGTTTTTTCACTTATTCAAATAATTTGTACTCATTGTTAATAAATACAGATAGATTAATAATTATATGACTATGAGTGAGAAGGAGAAGAGGAGGGGAAGCAGGTTTTGCTATCTAGAAAGAACTCTTAGTATTTTCATGTATATCTGTCTAGAATTTTTTCTCTCTCTGCATGTTTATTTTATAAAATTTGGAAACATACGGTTTGTACTATTACATAACGTACTCTTCAAATTACCATGAATTTTTCCATGTATAAAATACATTTCCTCAGCATAGTTTTAAGAGCTGCACAGTGTTCCATGGAATAATAATGATAGTTGACACTCATTTTGTCCTTACTGTATGCTAGGAGGTTACATACGTGAGCTCGTTCAGATCCTTGTGATAAGCCTACGAGAAAGGTACCATTATTCTCTCCATTTTAGCAAAAAGAAAGATTCAGGCATAGAAAGATTAAGTAACTTGCCTAATTATAATGTATATGAACCAAGAGTCTTTTGTACAACATTGAAGTCGGTTTTTGTTTGTTTGCTGCCATAAGTGATGTTGCTCTTAATTCATGAAACACATCTTTATTGAACTCCCACATATGCTGGGTGTTTTGTTGGAAGCTGTGTATACAGAAGTACAGTTGTCAGCAGAAGATAAAATTGGTTGAGGAAGAGACCCATCTGAAAGGCTCCTGGCATCGGACTGAGTGTTCTCCATTCTGTTTCCTCCATGTCTGGCTGCATGTACTTCTGTCTCTTCCATCAGTGTCAATATTTCCCAGCTCCTCTTCCTGTTTCGCACACCTGCCAGGGTAGGGCCTTGTGGAGTCGGCCCCCTACCTTCCTGAAACAGGCAACCAAAGCCAGAGGTGTGTCCTGGGGTGGGGGTGGGGGGCTGGTCCCACACTTCTGATTCTGCTGTTTTGTCTTTGTAGTGTTTTCACAGATAATGAAAGTGTCTAGACATGTTCACTGTCAGTTATTAAAGAAAAATGCACTGGTTGCTTCACATGGAATAGCTTCCCACTGGGTTATTCCACTCTGCTCGATCCCCACCCTTTCTTGTAGGCTAGTTGCTGATGTATATTTGGTGTATTTGGAAGGAGGCTAAGACTTTTCTGGGCATCGGAAAGGAAAAATTAAGCATCCTGGGGGTTTTCATGTATTTTATTTTAGTAAGTTTTATTGAGGTATGACTTGCATAACATATAATTCACCCATTTAAAGTGTACAATTCGTTGTTATTGTCTTTTTAAGATTGTATCTATTTGTTTGACAGAGAGAGAGAGCCAGAGGGAGCACAAGTTGGGGGGAAGGCAGAGGGAGAGGGAGAAGCAGGCTCCCCGCTGAGCAGGGGGCCCCATGCGGGGCTCGATCCCAGGACCCTGGGGTCATGACCTGAGCCGAAGGCAGACGCTTAACCGACTGAGCCACCCAGGTGCTCCAATTCATTGTTTTTTTAGTACACTCACTGTTGTGCAACTATCAATACTATATAATTTCCGAACATTTTCATCACCCCCAAAAGAAACGCCATATCCATTACCAGTCACTCCTCACTCCCCGCCCCCCCGCTCCAACCCCCCACCTCATCCTCCTGGCCCTGGCAACCACTAATGAGCTTTTTGTCTCTATGGATTTGCCTATTCTGGATATATATATATATATGAGATCATACAGTATATAAGCTTTTGTGTTTGAACTTAGCCTGGTGTTTTCAAGGGTTCATCCATGTGGCATGTATTGATACTTCATTCTTTTTTATGGCAGATGAGACTCCATTGTGTGGCTAGACCACATTTTGTTTGTCCAGTTATCTGTTGATGGACATTTGAACTGTTTCCACTGTTTGACTATTATGATTAATGCTGCTATGAACTTAAGTGTACAAGTTTTTATGAACATATGCTTTCAGTTCTCTTGGGTATACACCTAGGAGTGGAATTGCTGGGTCATAAGGTAACTCTCTGCTTAACCTTTTGAGGAACTGCCAAGCTGTTGTCCAAAGTGCCTGCATAACTGTATGATTATAACAGCCTTGTAGGGGGATTTCATGATTTTTCATTGCAGCTACCATGACGGTCTCTAAAAGCTAGGCAGTCACAGGCCAACTGGCCCAGAGGCTCCCCTACTCACAATCCCACAGTGCAGAGGACATTCTCAATCAGCTGTGATCCTCTTATCTTTCTGCAAGACACGTTGACAGGTATATTGGGTCTTCATGTCTCATGTTTGCATATATTGTTTAGACAGTCATTCCTAGTGACTCATAGTTTTCCTACTGATACCTGACTTCAGTGAGGAGGCTCCGTCACACTTTTATCTAGAATCCCATGCCTAGGACCAATAATAACACTCTCTTTGTACGGTTCTTTGCGGTTTACAGAGCACTGTACTACTTCCCTTTTTTTTTTTTTTAAAGATTTTATTTATTTATTTGACAGAGAGAAACACAGTGAGAGAGGGAATACAAGCAGGGGGAGTGAGAGAGGGAGAAGCAGGCTTCCCACTGAGCAGGGAGCCCAGCCCGATGTGGCGCTCGATCCCAGGACCCTGGGATCATGACCTGAGCTGAAGGCAGACACTTAACGACTGAGCCACCCAGGCGCCTCCTACTTCCCTTTCCTTTGGGGCCTTGTGCTCTGCTTTTAAGGGTGTTGGCCTTATTAAAGCAAAGTAATCCCTGCTAAGGTGTGTTAAGGCCAATGAGGTGTTGGCCTTTCACGAGGGAACTTGCTGAGTCCCAGTATTTGCCTAGTGTGAACACATCTGTGACGGGGCAGGTGTAGACCCACAACAGAGTAGATTAGTTTTTGAGGCCCTCTCAAATCTGGCCCTAGGGGATCCCTCTTTGTGCATAGGCCATAAGCTCAGCATTGTTGTAGGAACATAGGACCATGTTCAAGCCACAAGATTTTTCTAGATCTTTCCTCTTATTCAAAGACCATTTGTGAAAAAGCTAAGATTGGTGGCAGGATTTCAAGGAATTTTTCTTTTTACTTATTTTCATTTTCCTAAACATTGAAGATGTAATCACTAAAAATGTTCAAAAGAAGCAAAAGAATGGTCCAAAGCCCAGGATCCAGAAGCCTCCAGGATTTAAGAGTTCTTCTCCGACAGCAATTCTTATTCACAAATGCTCCTTCTTTCTTGCCCATTCACTAGTTCTCTGTGCCTGAGAGAACATTCCTCACAACCATGGCTTCTTTAAAAAGAGAGTCTTTACCAAAGACTCTTGTCAAATGTTTTTTCATCATCTATAGATTACAACTGCTTTCCCCCAACATTAGCATCAGTGTGTATGCTGATTTCCTCTGAAAATGGTCAGGCATGATTACTCCTCAGAGAAGCTATGTCCCCCCCCTACACCCCACCAAGGTTTATGTATTCCCAAGTAGTCTTTGCATGAGCTTTTTATTATATCAACTCACCCTGGGTAAAAAGATACCAGATTCTGTAGATAAACCTCCTTTAAAACCCAGCTCCTAGGGGGAGATGTGTGTTTCCCAAGCCTGAGCGTCCAGAATCCTACTGAGAAGGCCCTGTGGTCAATCCAAGCGCTGGATGTTCCTTGTTTAAATTCAGATTTATTTTCTAGCTCTAATGCAAATACAATTTGCAGGACTACTCTACACCACTTACTGATATAACCCACCTGTATACTTCTAATTACTCAGAGATAGTTCTAATATTCCAATAAGCTACCACCTGGAAATAAAGCAATTCAAATTTCCAGCAACAATGAGCTGCCCTATTTCCATCGCCCTGTCTCCCTGTGATATTTAGTCATCAGAGACTCACTGATTCTTTGTGATTTCAGAGCCATCTCACTCAGTTCCTGCTTCCAGAGAGGACGTATCTAAAGTAACCATCACATTCTGTCTGCCCATCATAGTCTTCAGATTTCATGGGTGTGGAAAGATGATATCTTCAGCAAATGATGACTTCCAGGATCTAATTTTTTTTTAAAGATTTTATTTATTGGGGCGCCTGGGTGGCTCAGTTGGTTAAGCGACTGCCTTCAGCTCAGGTCATGATCCTGGAGTCCCGGGATCGAGTCCTGCATCAGACTCCCTGCTCAACAGGGAGTCTGCTTCTCCCTCTGACCGCCCCCCCCA
>NC_138377.1:87041597-87062058 GCF_054177405.1 Leptonychotes weddellii
TTGAGTGTTCCTTCCTCTGAATCTTTCAGACTGTCTGTGTTCACACTGGTTTGTACCATACTCTATAGGCCACACAGTGGTTTGTGGTTACTGCTGTACCAGAGATCTTTACTCTGAGCCATGCCATATCCCATACTCATTGGTATCTGTATGTACATGCAGATTTTATATTGACATGATACATAGATGTCGTGGACACACTTGGTGCCCACCTCAATCTCCTTGGCCCTCTTTTACCAGCTGTGTGTGTCTCTTTCCCAGCTGTTTAACATGTGTTTTGATGCTAATAGTTTGTAACTGTGACCTTCAGAGGATTTCCTGTGGACAAGGAGGTTCTTGCCCCTACAGAGCGCCCCAGTGCTTGGGGGTCATCTACCTCCCCTACCCACCCCCCCCTTCCACCCTGAGCAGGGAATGACTGGCTGGTGGAGGAGTACAAACACCCTTTTGTCTTAAAGCACAACTCTGAGGTGCACTTTATACTCCAGAGCTGTCCATGGAATCAGGCTGGATCTGGAACTTTGCCTAAAGTGGTGCCCTTGCTTGCTTCTTCCTCTTCCTGTGTCTCCACTCCCTTCCTGGTCTCCCCTCCTCCTTAGTAATCATATGGATCCTTGGCTCAGAGTCAGTTTCTGGGAGAAGATAGTAGTCATAGAATAAACAGTTGGATCTGATACTCTACACGAATACACATTTATAAATATCTCAAGGCTTTTTTATTTTTTTAAAAGCAAAAAAAAAAAAACAAAACACTTCCCATTAGAAATGAGCTATTTCACTTTTGATATAGATGCAAATACAGGTATCACTCATATTCTGATCAGTCCAAATAGGATTTACTGAGAAGTCACCAATCCAGAAGCTTTCGGGCAAATCTAAATTACTCATGGAAGGAAGCATGCTTACAGAGGGGGATGTTCCTTGTGCCACCCTGCTCAGGAAGGCCCCTAATTCCTTTAACATTTCTCATCGGACTTACTCCTTCCCTTCTGTGAGGACTTTTTTTTGACATTGGGTGGAGCCTGCTTCCTCTTAAAGACAGTCACCAGGATGTCTTCCTGAAAAAATAAATACATAAGATTTCCGCCCTTGCACCTGCAACTTTTCTACTACAAACCCATTTAGCTACTTGGAAAAGTCAGAAGGACACCTATTTTTAGATTTGCCCCTTTGTGTTTAATGCACAGCCAAGCCCCAGGGCTGAGAAAGGAATCACTTGTCCTTAACAAGTGATTCCCCTTCCTTCACGATCTATACAGTATTGGCTGACTGCTCACTAGGGTGACCTACGATTCACAAAAATCCTCCAGCTTGTGCTTGGTCACTCAGTTCTGTTGATTTTCTGTCGTTTGACTTCCTCCCCTCCTTTCCTTTCCACTGCTGCTGGTGGCCCTCGTACAGAGCCTCTTTGTCTTGCATCAATACCAAACCCGTGTCTAGACAGGTTTATAAATGGTGTGCATCTGGGTGACTTGGCCAGGGTGTTGGGTTCCTCTCAGTCCGCTTATCTCTAGAGCCTACTCTCTTCTCCTACGGCCCGTGAATATGGGGTGTTTCTTGTTCTACTTCACCCAAAGGGGCTCTATAATTCAATACCCTTGTCCTTGGGTTGGAAATGTGTCTGTCTTTTATTGTGAAAGTTTAGTCCCTGTTTAGCACTCAGAACAGGACTGTTAGGGCTGAATGACAGACAAGGGAAGCTTCAGAGACATAAGAGCGAAGAGCGCACAAAGTATCAGCAAGCCTGGCTTTGCTTGGGCTCACCTACTCTGTGTCCTTCTCCAGCGATTCAACTTCTCATCGTCTCTGCCAAGAAATAATGACAGTCTGTGCGCCTCAGGACTTTGCTGGAGAAATGGGTCCCCTCATTAGCCCCTCAACTAAAGATGCCAATAGAGAGTTTGGGAAGGGTTCAGCAGAGAGCGACAAGGATGATTCTGAAAGAAGAGGCTGGGAAGATATGAGAGAATTCTAGAAGTAGGGTGAAAGAAGGAGGTTCAGTTCAGTGATTGATTTCAAGAGAAGAAAAAGTATCTATACAGACATCTGGAATTTTCTATAGACCTGTGCTTCAGCAGGGAAATTCAGGAATGTGTGAGTACTACTGTGATGGGAAGGATGGCAAGTAAGGCAGTCCTGTCATAGCTCCTGTTCCCTTCAGCCAGAACAGCCATGGTCCTTGGTCACCAGAGCTCATGCTGGGCCCAGAGTAGACCAAAGCAAGGTTGAAAGGGAGCAGGGTGACCTTCCACCCCAGAGCCCTACCCCTATCCCTTCTCCCATCTGCCTCATCCAACCCTTCAGTTCTGTAGGCTCTGGAAGACATCTGGCTGGAGCAGAAGTGCTCACCTTTGATTCCCCTTTAGAAAGGAATCAATCTTTCCATCTTCTCCTCCAGAACTGTTCACAGAAACTCGTGACTATGACTTCGTTTTTGACTTCTTCCTTCCATTTTAGATCCACTTTCCATATATTTCTCAATCCCAAATTGCCTTCCCACTTTCTGTCCTCCTTTCCCACGTCCCAGGGCCTCCCCACTCTCCTCTCTCTTGCAGTTCCATCCATGTTGGCCTTGTTGGGAAGGGCTGTGGCATCTGTCCAATCACAGCCCTTAGTGACAGCCAGTGTGGGGAACTTTCCTAGCTGGGATAATCCTGGGTCACTGACTGCTTCAGCTGGCGAACTGCCTGGAGACCCTAGCCCACCCTAGAAGCTGGGTTGGCAAGGATCTTGGTTTCTGTTTTGCTTGACCTTGAGTGAGTTACAATATTGCTCTCTCACACCATTTCTTCATTCAACATTTAGCATGCACTTGCAACATTCCGGTTACTGCTCTACACAGAGATGTAAACACGATCCGGTTACAACGAAGAGCTCACAAGCTGCTGTGCAGTCTGCTGCTTTTGTAATAAACTATAATACAGCGTGAAAAGTATTATATTAACAATATGAAAAAGACTTGGGTAGACAGAGGGAAAATTAATCCATGGACCACACTTCCTTTCAAATGCTGACTCCATCTTGGGTGGACACTTGGGTGGTTGCCATAATATAAATAAACATGGATGATGCCAGGCTATTCTGACTCTGTCTGAATGGCAGCCCATTTCCTTTCTCCCCAGGACAACATAACAAAACAACAATAATCATTAGCTTCTTTCTACTGAGATAACCATGAAGATATTTCTAACCCATGTTAGCTTTCAACAGCCACATTTTGACCATCATCACTATTTATTGAAAGGCAGACCCAGCTTTTAGTTTTACAAAACTCTCCGAAGAAGAGTGGGCTGCGTGGAAGTAGGATACGAAGAGACCTCTCGTGGAGGGTGGGGGGATGGGAGGGTGGTACAAAGGCAGTGGACCTGAAGTTAGAACACTACAGGTCTAGTTCCAGTCTATTCACCAGTTAACCTAATGTCCCTGCACCTCATTTGCAAAATAGGGACAATAACAGTATCCATTTTGGGGGGTCATGGTGAGAAAATGCATACAAAGCACATAGAATTTAGGCACAGCGGTGGTGGTGATGACAACAGGCGAGGTGACATTGGGACAGTCGCTTAGAAACTCTGGCCTCAGTTTCCTCATCTACAAAATGAATCCCACAGGAGCATCTGGAATTCTGTGCAGCAACAGTTTTTGAGCACCTTTCATGTTGGTGCTACACTGGGGATTCAGAGAAGGGCAAGGCAAGGCAAAGCCCTCACCCTCCAGAAGCTCACCACTGCGGAAGGGGACACACGTGCGCGCGCGCGCGCATACACACACGCACACGCACACAGATGACTCTAACAGAAGACAAGATCCCAAAGAGCTGCTAGGTTCATGAGTGTGAGTGTTCAGGGCAAAAGAGTCCTGGAGAGCTTGATGGGGAGCAGTGTTGGACCTGGGCTTTGAAGAGTGAGTAGAGAGAGATTGTCTTTCCCTGCTGAAAGACACTTTATCTTTAGGATAAAGGCCAAACCTTTTAGTTAAGTACACCAGGCACTTCACGATCTGGCTCAGCATCCTTCTGCTGCTTCTCTATTTGCCCCTACCAGTGCCCCTCACACTATGATAGTTTCAGTACCTAAAAAATATGCCACACCTTCTCTTGCCTCCGGCCCATCTTTGCACATGCCAGTTCTTTTGGTCTGTAACTCGCCCCTCCCTCTGCTGGGGGAGAGGTGCAGCAGAGCGGACAAGGACGGCAAGGTCCAGCCTAGCTGTGCCCCTGCCAGCTGATGGGGCTCTGCTGTGTTACTCAATCTCTGGGTGGGTCAGTGTCCTCATCTGCAAAATGGGGATATAGGATAATAATAGTGCCTGCCTCAAAGGGTGGTTGCGAGGAGTAAATGAGGTAATACATGCAAAGTGCTTGGCAGCTGGGCCCGCAGTAATCACTGAATAAATATGAGCAATTGTGATCAACACTCTCCACCTGGCTTGCTCCCGCTTCTATTTCAGGTGTTAGCTTAGTCATCACCTCCCCTCGGAGTCCCTGTTGCGTGCTCCCGTTGGTATCTCCTTTTCTACCAAAGTACCGGCACCTGTCACCTCTAGGTATCCCGACCGGATTGCAAACATCATGAGGACAGACAGCGCCAGTAGACTGTGTTGGCTGCTGGGAGGGACACATGGTAGGCACTCAAATAATGAATGACAAGGGCTGAGGGTTCCAGTGATGGGGAGGGAAGCCTCCTGGGGGGCAGGCGGGTTGGCCGCGGGCCGCTGAGAACCGTGAGGCTGAACAGGCCGGTGGACCCTGACACCGCAGGCAGGAGAGAGAGCCCGGGCGTCCAGGGCTCCCGCCCGCCCCGCGAGGCACCCTGGGCGGGCGCTGCGCCGCGGGCAGGAGACGGCGCGCCACCCGGGCCGGGTCTGCGCCCTGGGGAGAAAATGCGGTCGGACGGGTCGGGCGAGCGCGCTGGGGCCCCGCCCCCGGCCCCCCCGGCCCCGCCCCCGGCCCCGCCCCGCCGCTCCGTGCCCGCCCCGCCACCGCCCCGGAGCCTACCCGCCCGCGCCGCCCCCTCGACGCCCGCCTCGCCGCAGCCCCACTGGCCCGCACCGCCCCCACGCAGGGCGGGCGCCTCGCGCTTATTCGGCGGGGAGCAGCGCGGCCAGCCGCCGGCCGCCGCTGCGGGATGCTGCGCTCCACGTCCACCGTCACTCTGCTCTCGGGCGGCGGCGCCAGGGCGTCCGGGGCGCCCAGCAGGAGGGTGAGTAGCCGGGGGCGGAGTCGCCGTCGTCCCGCTTCCCGGTCCCGGCCGCCTGGCCGTAGCGGGGTCTGGCTTTGGGGACGCGCGGGAGCCGGTCCCCCGGCCTCGACCTCCCCCCCACCCCCGGACTCAACTGTCCCGTCGTGTCCCAGCTCCGGCCGTGATCCTTCTCTCGACGTCCAGCCCCCGGCTCGTAGGGCTTAGGGGACTTTCTGGAATTCCCAGCATTTTCCTCTCCTTCCTGCGCCCTCTGGCAGGCCACGTTTATTGGTGGCACGAGTTTAAAAAGCAAGAGGAAAAGATTCCTGCAGTGTCCCTACTTGAGACTCAAAGGGAATGAATGTCTTTAACACCCCAACTTGCCTCTTTTGAGCGGTTAAAAGAAAAGGTCACTTGTCCCCACTGGTGATAGAATAACACCGATTCTCAGGGCGCCTGGGTGGCTCAGTCGTTAAGCGTCTGCCTTCGGCTCAGGTCATGATCCCAGCGTCCTGGGATCGAGCCCCGCATCGGGCTCCCTGCTCCGTGGGAAGCCTGCTTCTCCCTCTCCTACTTCCCCTGCTTGTGTTCCCTCTCTCACTGTGTTTCTCTCTGTCAAATAAATACAATCTTAAAAAAAAAAAAAAAGAATAACCGATTCTGGAGTGAGCTTAGCCAAGGTGTAGGCTTCACTTTACAGGAGAGATCAGCAGCTGGTTCCCCCCGGAGCCCGGTGGTGTGGGACTTGGGTTTCTGCAAACCACTTTCTTCATTCGGATTTCAATACCAGCACCGTGGCAGCAAGGGGAGCCCTGGGCACCATCTCCAGGGAGGCTGCCCTTTAGAAGCGCTCTGTTTCTCTGTCACCTCGGTTGCATTTTTCCTCCCCTCTCCAGATGCTCTATGAAAGATGCTCGGCACATGCAGGTTGCATCTGTCCGGTTCTGTATCTCTTCCAAGATCAGCGCCTCAGAGTGCACTGCCAGGCACTGGCCTTGTGGCTGTTTAGTTCATCCATTCCTCATAGTATTCATGGAATTTATCACTTGGTGTCTCTTTTCTGTGGTTGAGACTTCTCTAATCATGTTTCCCAAGTTTTAGCTAAACAGATGCCTAAGACCAAGTCAGGACCCCCTTTGGCACTCCCGACTTCTAGTCTTGTACACATGCCTATTTGCGTTTCCATACCTCAGACAAGTGACTAGCGGTCACCTTCTGTGCTTTCTTTAGCTCTAGAAGAAAGGCATTGTGTTATTCTTGGGTGTGGGCCAAGTGGTGGATTCTGCGGGGGGGTGGGTGCGGGGGTGTGTGTCTACGTGTGCATGTGCGTACACCAGAACTGTAGGGTTGACAGAACCCTGGTTGTCCAGTTATTAGCTTTGCAAGTGGGTTTCCAAGCCTTACTCCAAGATAGGCATTTGCCTTTTTTCTATGGAAATCCTGCACAGTTGGAACACAGTTGTGATTGAGAAAGAATGAAGTCACTGAAAAGCCAGACCTGAGCCTGGACAGAGTCATACATGGGACCAGATTGCATGAAAGTGTCAAGTGCCCCTCCAGAGATGGGCAGCTAGAGTGGGTGGGTGCAGATGTGACGAGCACACTAAAGAACCTTTCTGAAGATTGTTTTTCTCAAATGTTTACTTTCAGGTATTTCTTTAGTTGTAAGTGGCACAGTGGACAGACAGACTGTTGAGAAGGCTTTGCCGTTTGAATAAGACAACCAAAGTACTTTGAGCTGGAGGGGGTCAGGGACCTGAGTCAGACCACGTAGGGCTCTTAGCACATGGGTGCTGGCACATTTGTTCAGGAAAGAAGATATCTAAAGGTTCTGGGGTTCCCTTTATGATTCCCTCTGCTCACGATCTGCAAATGCCCCAGGTCCTCTCTAGGTGTATATGTGTGGGGCATGGTGGGAAGATGTGATCCATTGATGGATTTTTTTTTTTTTTAAACATTTATAGCTATCCTTCTGGAGGATACAGGGCTAGGCATTGGGGTCCACTCTACCCATGGAGGCAGCCCTTGTCACAGACTACCATCGTACAAAGCGAGGGTTATTGTTATAGTGGGGTACAGTGTTAACCAAGTTGGGTGAAGCTAAAAGGAAGGGTTCTTCCCAAAGCAACCGAGGAAGACCTCCCTCTTCAGGAGACATTTGAGTTTAGTCTTGTAGGGTGAATAGGAGTTTGTGGGGCGATCGACATTGGGATACCGAAAGGAGGAACTATTACTCATTGTAATGTAAGTCTTGGCATATGCTGCATCATAATGGCATATTGAATTTGCAGACACATTTTTTTTTTTAAAAAAACAAGAATGGGATGTCTTGAAAATAAAATTGTAGACCAAGTAACCATGAAAAGTGTTCCTGAAGTCGAAAGTAGTTTGTCAATAAACTCTGTCATCCTGTCTTTCCTCTTGGATGTTGGACAAGTGATGGTCTAGGACAAGAACACGCTAGCTGTCAACATAGTGTTTCTGCTTTATCCAAAGAGCTTACCAAATTAGGGGCTGCGGGAGAACCAGGCTGTGTTGGTCCAGATATTCAGGCCAGCTAGAAATGGTGGTGACAGCTGACACTGAGCAGGGAGTTTTCTGAGTCAGCCAGCCAGGGTGGTCTAGCCAGACCCGACTGTCACTGGTTATCCCCTGTCCCATGGCTGCCACCTCCATTTATACTTCCTTCTTATCTGAAATCATCTCTCAAAGGAAAAAAAAGCTGGTGGGAAAGTAGTTTCTATCAGCTGATAAGCAAAGGGGCATTTATGGATGCCAAGCAGCAGGGGTTGTGAAATTAAAAAAAAAAAAATCTACCTTCAAACCAGTGGCGCACTAAAAATAGTTTTATCTATGGCAACAGCAGGAAGATAGATTGGCTGGAGAATAACCACAGACAACATGATGCCCTTAGAGAATGAAGGAAAACATTTATAAAAATACTGACCTTGCTTCACGATTTTGAAGGGAATTTTGCAAATGAAGTTAATCCCACTAAATGAGCCTTTGAAATGAAAGGTCAGCTGTGTGGCCAGGTTGTGTGTGTTGAGGGGGAAGGCACGTGTTGCTTGGTGCAGCCAAATGCTTTTGGTGAAGCTGTTCAGCTGGGGCGGTGAGAGACCGAGATCTGTCAGGGGTTTCCTCCAGCACCACGCTGTCTCGATAATAAGAGATTGTTGGCTGGTGTTGCTGGTGTTATGGCCCCTCAGTGGCTCATAAAAAGAAAAACAAAACAGAAGCAAACCCCAAAAGGCCACAGGATAGGACTGTCTCCTGCCCTGCTCTTGCTGGTATTTCTTTCTATTTGGCAATGGCTTCCTCTGTCAAAACCCAATTGGCCTGCCAGTCCTCACTCCCTAGCTAATGCACACTCTTCTAGGTCCCATTTCTGTCTGATTGGCTCAAAGACTTTTCCTTAGCTGGCCAGTGAATGGGTCAGATTTACTTCCTTTTCACAGAAGTATCTGTGTGCATAACTTCTGTATCAGTGGGCTCTGAGGAAGGGACGTGGCATTGTGGGACCTCGGTGTCTGGCGGAAGGAAGCTGGCAGTGGCATCCACCAGGAACGGGTGGGCAGGTGGCCCACTGCGCCCAGAAAACAGGCTGGCTTCTCACCAGGGCCCCCTGGACGCGGCCCTTGACAGGCCAAGTTGCGAAGTTTTGGAGCCCTGGCATCCTCAGGCCTTAGCCAAGAAGCTTCTCTCACGAAAGTGTGACAGTTGCAGGCTCAGAAAAAACGTCCCAGCCTTCGGGCTTTGGTTCACCCAACTTACCGTGTCAGAAGTAGGACAAACAGACCCGAGTCTTGGGGACTCTTAAGGAAACTTGATTTCCTCAAGACGGCGAGCCTGTGGTTCTGCAGAGGGTGTGGAGTGGGATTCTGGACCCTTCTGTGTCTTCAGTGTCCTGCGAGAGGGCTGCATATGTGGTCTGCGTCACAGTTCATCTGTCCTGAGCGCCCATCCCCGAACGAGAAACCCAGATGCCCGAGCTTCTGATCGCTTGGAAAAGCCTTTCAAGTCAGTCAGCCTCAAAAATGGTCTAGTTGTGCTCGAGGAGCTGTGGATCCAGGGCTAACTAACCAGAGACCATGTTGAAAAGCTTCCATCTGAAATACTTCCAGCCATTACCTGCGTCATGGTCTTAGAGCTTCCTGTGGCCGGCTCCTCCAGCCTAAAACAGTTCCAGTGTTCTCCAGCACACAGAAGAGGGACACAGGGGTATTTCCCTCTGTCTCGATTTAGGTGAGTGATTATTTCCTAAATTTCAGTTAATACTGCTGACTCTTATTTGTACTTAAAGGCCAGAGTGCCCTTTCTAAAATGCAAAACCCAGTCAGCAGATGACCCTGTTTCAGGAGCCCCCTTGGTACTACCAGCAACAAGTACAAATTCCATACTTGAGCATCCAGGCCTTTCTATCTGGCCTTTGCCTGCCTTGTCCCCCTCCCACACTTTGTCCAGATATTCCAAATTACTTGCCATTCCCCAGGCTTTCCATGCTGTTCTCCGCCTCTTTCATGCTTCTTTGAGGAAGGGTCACTTCCTCCAGGGAGCCTGTCTGAACTCGCCTTTTCCGTGTTTTCCTAGAGGCCTGTGCACCCGGTCATTGCTTGCATCATCTATGATTAACTACTTGAGGAGAGGGGTTAGGGACCCTCCCTCCCCAGGCCTGGTATAATTGGTGCTTGAAAAGAGGAGGGTGTCACTGGGGTCCTAAAGGGGCCACACTTCACACTGAATTGGCAAACAGGAAACGAGGAAGAGAAGCTTGGGATAAAGCCAGCCCATCACCTCTGGCCCACCTGGGCAGGAAGCAGGTGACAGATGGATGGGAGTGCTGGTCCAGGTGAAGGCTTTGACAGTTCTGGGAAGGCCTCCAAATAGTTCAGTTGTCTCATCCTGTTGCACAAGTTGGAGTTTCATTCCTTTGGTTAAGTCAGTGGTTCTCAACCCTGGTTATACATAGAATCACTGAGAAGCTTAAAATATCTATGCCCCGACCCCACCCCAGACAGTTTAAATGTGAACCTCTGAAAGTAGAGAATAACACTGGTGTTTTTCAGGAAACTCCCCAGGTGATTCTAATGTGCAGCCAAGAATGGGAACTACTTCTTTAGTCATTGCTGTCTTCCTACAGCTTTCTTGGGAATACAGACACTCCTGGGACAGTGCTCTGGAAGGTCCCACTGGCTTTGTGAAAGGTCAAGGTGGTGGTGTGGGGAGGGGGGGTTCCTAACACTCCAGGTCATGCTGGTATTTGTGTGCATTCATTGACCTGCATTTTCTCTCTGCATGTTGGCATTCCTGGGCACATTGTGTGCTGGTACAGAAGTGAGCCAGTGAGGGCAGGAAGGAGAGGTCACTGTCTCTATATTTATGAATTTTGTCTGGAGTCTGTCCTGACACGGGAAGAGGGGCTCGAGAACACCATACACCACCTACAAAGAGTCCAAGTATGTAGATCAGCTCCTGCCCCCTGGGCCATATTTGGCCCTCTTGGCTTGCTTTGGATGCCTCTGAGATAAGAATGGCTTTCCCAGTGGCCTGCAAAACCTAAATATTTTCTATTTGGCCCTTCACAGAAAAGGTTTGCCTCACTCTGATGTAGATAACCAGGCCTTAAGTTCAGGGCCACAGCAGGGCTAAGAGGCCACCTCCAGGGGGGGCATGCCTTGTTCCGCACAGCCTGACCCACATAGTCCAGAGATGTTATGCTTGTGCCGAGCAGAGTGTGGTGTCTGTCCTCCGAGCCACATCACAGAAACCACACCTCCTGTTGTTAGGTGGAACTGGGCAGGAACCCACAGTCACAAAGTGGACCAGGCCTTAGAGAAATGGAAATGCATTTGGCTAATTTCCTTAGGGAAATACGTCTTTGTCAACTGAGCAACCCTTGCCCCCTCCCTGGGTCATGTTCTCCACCCCTTTTAATTTGATGATAGTTTTCTCTTGCGTGAGCTCATGTACTAAAACTAAGAGCATGATGGTATGTGGATCCCCAGTTTCTCCCATAGTTGGAGACCCAGCCTTCTGCCTCCACAATGGGGTGGGGGCGGTGAGAAACAGGCCCCAGAGGACCTGCCTAGCTCCCAGGTGCCCTGAGTTGCAGACAAGGGCTTGGTTGTGTATTTTCTTGTGGAGGAGGCTTGAATACTATCTGCCCCTCCCTTGATGTCCCTCCCAGGGAGGGTTGGTTTGAAGAAAGTAGAAGGCTCTCTGGGGAGTTTCAGGTATATTCGCCTTACTGTGTTTTAGTTCAACCTAAAAAGAAACTCATACTGACATTTAATTTACTGAGCAAGCGCCTATTATGTGTTGGTACTATGCTAAGCCCTATAAGGGCAACAAAAGCAATTAAAGCACAAAGCTTGCTTGATCTCTTCCCCTATTTTCCCCCCTTCCATCCATGTTGTAATGCATGGAATATAATAGGAGGTACTGATGAATTGCTGTTGAATCACTGAACTCAGATTTGAGTGTTAGTCCCTTCCTCCAAAGAGGTGAATGACTCCTGATTGTCTTCCACTAGAGACCTTGCTTCTCCATCAGGCCTTTGTAGCTTGTTAGAGTTTGGCCTCTACCTGTCTGTCTGTTTTCCTTCCCCACTCTAGTGTAGGCTGTAGGCCCACTTAATGTTCTCAGAACATTCTCACATCTGTGCCTTGGGCTACAGCCTGGAGCAAATGCCTTGCCTGGTAGTTGTTTGCTGTTGTGATGATGGATTCTCCAAATCTCAATGAACCACAAAGTCCTTTTTGTCTTTCTATACCCAGCTCAAGTGTCATCTCTAGGAGCCTTTGATAAACTCCCACCTCCAGTTAAGACTGTTGTTCCTTTTATATTCCTACTCCTTTATAAGGAAGTGCAGTTCCACCAAGCCTTAACCACCAAGCTACCCTGTGTTGGTTACACTAAGTGTTCTTATTTGCCTTGTTTAGGTGTGTTTTTGGATGCTGAGCTCTTGGGAACATGGCTGTTTCTTTTTCATCTTGGTACCCTCATTGCCCTTAAAAGTATTTTATTAGTGGGTGCTCCATAACCTAATGATCAAATACACTGAGTCCACCTTCCTGCTTTTGATCCAGTGGAAGGGACCCTTGCTTGCAGGGACAGCTAATCCAATAGCTGTGATGTTCAGGGTAAGATTCAGTTCTTCTCATTGTTCAGAACATAGGGCTGAGCCAGCTGCTGTGGGAGTCTCTGGGAATAAAGTACCCTACCTTCCTCAGGTACTGCCCAGCCTGGGCTGCTCTGGGTATTGTGTATTAGAGTTTAAGGAAGCCATGGAGATCAGCATCAGAAAATGCTCAGAGAGATAAGCAACTGTGCCTTGATCTTACTCAGTGGAAAATTTTCCCACGGGGAGGTTTCCTGAAAGTGGATGAATTAAAGGAGGTAAACTATACCAGGTCAACCTAGTGGGTACCTTCAAGGGTTACTTAGTGCTTCTGTTGAGGAATTCAGGATATTTTCTAGACCTCTGGGTTCTCTTTGCTGCTCCTGAGGCAGTCCTATGGGTCTAGGAAAGCTTGATCTGTCTCTCTCTTTTGGATGCATTCTCTCTCAATCTTTATTATTGCTATTACTGCTATTATTTTTAATGAAAAAAACTTACACATACTTGGAACAGTTGGAAACAATGTGGGAATCCCACTTTACAGAGATAACCGTCACCACCATCAGTTGGTTGTGTTTCCTTCAAGACAATTTTTTCCATCAATCTATGCAGATTATTAGAGTGCATTTAAAAAACAAAAATGGGATTATTACTCACATTTTTTCCTGCAATTTTCTTTTTTTTTCACATGACAACACATTTGGCCATTTTATCAGGAAGCTGTCTGATCCTCTTCCAAGATGGGTTTAAACTGTGTCTTTGCAGTCAGTCCGTCAGTGGGCCAGCACTGGTGAGAGTAGCCCATGCCTTAAAGCACCTCTAAGGATAAGAGTAAACATTTAACACAGGGGCCTGGGTGTTTAGAACCTGCTGCAGTTGCCGGATAGCTTTGAGGTCAAATGTGTGATTTTACAGGTTCGTTTTATGTTCATTCATTATCTATCACCAGGGAAAACTGATGGTTTAGGGGAAATACATTCTATTTATCCTGGGGTTTTGTCATCCCCCAGGGTACCCTTGGCTCAGTGTGGAGTGCTGCAGGAAGTATGCGGAGGAATATCAGAGTTCTGGGTGGACAGATCAAGAATTGTCTCAAACAGGGGAAGGGAACATTGCACTTTTGGGTGATTGGACCGGTGGGGTCCCATCTGGGCCTTGTGTCCTCTTCAGTCTTTAGTTTATTCTGAAATTTCCTGCCATTAGGGACCAATCACCATACCAAAAGGTATCACTTACAATAGATCCGTTGACCAAATGGTCCTTCTCATGGAAAGCAGAACCATAAAGCCAAGTGGGCCTGTTTCATTTTGGAGCTTACAGGATGATGATCGCATCTGGGTAACAATGCAAGTATCTCATACCGATAGAGGCTTACTATGTGCCAGACTTCCTTTAATCTGCATTTACACTTGAGATTCAAAGAGATTGAATAGCTTGCCCATAGTCAACACGGCCAGTAGGCATTGATACCTGTGTGTGTGTGTGTGCCCTTGTGCAAGTGTGTGCCTGTATTCACCTATGTGTATATGTACACACGTGTGTGTATGGAATGGGGTGCAGGAGAAAAGCACTTCCTCTTCTCTGCAAAATGTTGCTACGGACTAGATCAGCCTATCACAGACAATTATTGACCGTCACAGGCTTGGGTTGCCTACCTGGTGTGAGTTACACTTTGATGTTTGTGCACATGCCAGCTGGTTTTGACCAGTCCAGGTGGCCCCAAGTCAGAGGTTTGCCTTTCTCTGGAGGAACTCGGATTCCCGTCAGTGCTCTTGGCCGTCAGCTAAGAGCGCTACCTCCTAGCTGGAATGTGGTTTCTTTGGCCAACATGACTAGCAGTGTGCTTTGAAGCTTCGGTGGCAAGTTGGCCACATCAGGGACAGTGAGAGCCCTGGGGTCCCTGGGGGATGAAGCTTGCGCAGAGGAGAGTGAGGATGGAGAATGATTGTGAGACCAAGTCATTTAGCTGAAAGAGCTGGGGTTTTTAAGTCCAGAGAAGAAGAGGTTCAGAGGTAAGGAGGCCAGTGTAGAGAAAAGGGAAATCTGTTGCTGTCCCTGAGGCAATCCCCGGGTCCCTTAGGTAGGAGTTCTGAGGGAACATGTAAGTTCATCATCAGGAAGCTGGAGGTACCCGGGAGCAAAATGGGATGTCTCGAAGGGAGGTGACAGTGTATGTGGAGGTGCTAACACATGTCCCAAATGGACACTCTTACCTGCGCATGGAAAATGCTGTCCTCAGTCTCAGCGCCCACCTGCCAGGTACATGGGTGCGTGTGGGGGTTCCTTCCTAGGCTGGCAGGTTGGACTTCAAAGGTCTTCACAATCCCATCCCATTCCGGGTGTCTAGGCTGCAGGGTAGTTTTGCTCAGAGGCCGCCCTGTGGACCCGCGCAGACCCATGACCCTGCAGACAAGGCTGGCGGTACGTTAATTTGCTAGAGCTGCTATAAGAAGTACCACCGACCAGGTGGCTTAAACAACAGACATCTATTATCCCATAGTGTTAGAGCTGGAAGTCCGAAATCAAGGTGTTGACAGGGTTGGTTCCTTTGAGGCCTGTGTGGCAGTGATCCGTTCCAGGCCTCTCTCTTTAGCGTGTTCACATGGTAGTCTCCCTATATGTGTGTCTGTCTTCAGGTTCCCCTTTTTATAAGGATATCAGTCATTTGAGATTTGGCCCACCCTAATGACCTCATTTCAACTTAATAACCTCTGTAAAGAGCCTGTTTCCAAATACAGTCACATTCTGAGGTACTGGGGGGTAAGACTCCAACATAGGAATTTTCAGGGGACACAATGCAGTCCATAACAGGGACAAGCAGCCCTCCCATGAGTCAGGCCCACATGGCTGTGGGCTGGGTACTCTGCGTGCTGCTGGGACCCTCTTTGGCCTTTTCCAGTGGCCCGATCACTTCTCCCTGGGAAGTCACAGGAGGACCAGGCTGTGACATTAGGTGAAATAGACATCATGTGGCATTAACTATATTCTCATTGTTGTGCAAACATCACCACCATTCATCTCCAGAATGTTTTTATCTTCTCAAACTGAAACTCCATACCTGTTAAATAATAACTCTCCATTCCTCTGTGTCCTCAGCCCCTAGCAATTACCATTCTGCTCTCTGTCCGCATGCATTTGACTCTTCTAGGTCCCTCATATAAGTGGAGTCATACGGTATTTGTCTTTGTATGATTGGCTTCTTTCACTAACCATAATGTCCTCAAGGTTCATCCATGTTGCAGTATGTGTCAGAATTTCCTTCCCTTTTAAGGCCGGATAATATTCCAGTCTACGTAGATACCACATTTTATTTATCCATTCAGCCATTGACGGACATTGCTGTTGCTTCCACCTTTTGGTGTTGTGCATAGTCCTGCTGTGACCATGAGTGTATGGACTTTTTAAAAAACTTTGTGCTTATGCATGTGTCTGTCTGTTAGAGAAAGGTTGAACAGATAGTCCCGGGGAAAGCACCTTCGCAGCCCAGACACCACGGTGTGTATTTTGACCTATGCATGTGAGCTACGATCATTCTGTATATGCTGTTACGGAACCTGAGCCAATAAAAAAAAAAAATGGTGTTTGCTGTGAAATTACTTGTTAATGTCCTTGTTTGGAACAGCAGGTTGGTGAGTGCCTGATCTGGGCCAGGCAAAAGCTGGTCTTATCCTCAGGATCCCCTGTGTGGTTGGTACGATCACCTCATTGCTCAGTGGGGGAAACAGGCTCTGGGAAGCACAAGCTCACCCAGCATATTTCTACCGCAAAGGCGGGTTCCTAACTGGCTTCTCCTCTCCGTCTCTCCTAGACAAATGTCTGCAGACTGCGGCTGACCATACCCCCCGAGAGTCCAACCTCAGAGTCAGGTGAAAAGAAGGTTGAAAGAAAAGAACAAGTAAGCCGTCTCTGAGGCAAAGCTCTGACAAGTTCTCATCTTTGAGCTCTTTTATTTTAACCCCGTCCTCCTCCGACCCTCTACCCAGGCTATTCACAGAGTCTGAATGTCAGTGACTCTGCTGATGAAAAGGCCCTCCTGACCTTGCCACCCCATCTTCCATCTTCCCAGAAGTCCGACCGCCCTGCCTGGCTGGCTCCGCCAGCCCTCCTGGCCCTGCTCTTGTTTCTTTGCTGAACGCTGGCTCTGTGTGGCCCCGAAGATGTAGGGACGTTGGCCTCAGTGACAGGTGCCGTGGCAGGGAACGGGCTTTTCCTGAAAGAGCCCAGTCCTGTGGAGTCAAAGGGCCCATTGTGAGCTGCCCGCGGCCGAGCCTGTCTCAGCCGCTGGAGGCGGAAGCCCAGCTCACGGTGAAGGCCACCTGGAGAGAAGGAGGCCAGCGGGCAGCCTGGGCGCGCGGCGGGGGCACTGGGCTCGAGGGCGGAGCAGATTTCTGTGCTAAGTGCTGGGCCGCGAAGTTAAGTCTGACCTTGTCCTCGTCTTAGAGGAGCTCGAAGCTTTTCAGGGGAGACAGACCTGGGAGCAGTGTTGACGTGATAGTTCAAGTGTTAGGGTCCGGAAGGGCAAGACGGGCTCTGGGAACACGGGGAAGGGAATAGCTGACTGCTGGGGGTGACACTGAAGCAGAGGCCCAACGGAGGCATAGGAGGTGCCGCTCACCTCTAGGCCTCTTGTCCCGGGCAAGCCATTTTCTCCTTCACAGAGAGTTAGGGGACATCTCCTGTATTCCAGGCACTGTGTTGGGTGTAGGGTACCATTACTCCACGGTGAGTACAGAAGTGAACAGAGCAGTGAGCAAAAAGTGCCGGTCATTCACAGAACTTACCTCTTAGTCGGGGGCAGAAGGAGAATTAAAAAATCGTATATTTTTTTAAAGATTTTATTTATTTATTTTTATTTTTTTATTTTTTTATTTTTTTTTAAGATTTTTATTTATTTATTTGACAGAGAGAGACAGCGAGAGAGGGAACACAAGCAGGGGGAGTGGGAGAGGGAGAAGCAGGCTCCCCGCCGAGCAGGGAGCCCGATGCGGGGCTCGATCCCAGGACCCTGGGATCATGACCTGAGCCGAAGGCAGTCGCTTAACCGACTGAGCCACCCAGGCACCCTAAAGATTTTATTTATTTATTAGAGCGAGAGAGCATAAGCAGGGGGAGCGGCAGGCAGAGGGAGAGGGAGAGGGAGAAGCAGGCTTCCCGCTGAGCAGGGAGCCCAACTTGGGACTCGATCCCAGGACCCTGGGCTCATGACCTGAGCTGAAGGCAGACGCTCAACCTACTGAGCCACCCAGGCGGCCCTAAAAAATCCTATTTTATAGAATTTTGAAGGTAGTAAGTGCTGATGGAGACAAATAAAACCAGAGAAGGGAACAAGAGTGCCGGGGGGTAGGTAGTAATCGTTCTTGTGCATATATTTTGTGTAAGCATAAAATAAAACAGTAAAATGATAGGCTATGTGATCATAGAAGTTTTAGAAAAGGAATCATGAGACAATGACAAGCCTTGGTATGGAGTTGCCCACTAATGTGGCCACCTGTAAAAAAGGAAGCTCCTCTGTGAGTGGTACATGGTTGAGAAAATCCTTCAATTTACTGGGTTGGTCTTTGTCTCTCCTCCGCTTCTCTTATCCCCTTCTTTTCCCCACTTTCTACTAAGCACAGAGCTGTCTCTACTAATTCAAATGATGAATGACAGGGAAAGGAGGAAGGGGGCAGGGAGGATGAGGATATGACTAGCACCAGGTTGAGAGAAAGTGAAGTTGCTTATCTGCTTAAAGAGGGAGGATGAGTCCCACCAAAGGATCCAGAAAAAATGCCTGGCCCCATGTGAGAGCAAGGCACGTCCAGGGCGAGCCTGGGATGTCTCCTGCCGGAGAGTGAGGTGGGCACTCACACGACGGGGGTCATAGCAAAGGACCCAGAAGCCGGTTTGAAGGGGGTCTCACTGCCCTGGCAAAATTGGAACAATGTGAACAAAGTAATGACAGAGGTGCCTGGGTGGATCAGTCGGTTAGGCGTCTGCCTTTGGCTCAGGTCGTGATCCCAGGGTCCTGGGATCGAGTCCTGCGTTGGGCTCCCTGCTCTGTGGGGAGCCTGCTTCTCCCTCTGCCTCTCTGTCTCTCATGAATAAATAATCTTAAAAAAAAAAAGTAATGCCAGTAATATGTTTTGACATGTTGCGTAATAAAAAAAAGATTGACGAGTGTACAGTAATCATCAGAGATTTACAAAGGGTAAGCTCTTTTATAGAACGTCAGCTGATAAACTCGGAAAATCTCTATTTTGTAACCCCTAGGTCAGTTCATCAGTGGATGCAAAGGCTAGTTGGTGGAAGGTTATCATGGAACGGTGTTTTCACATGCTCCCAGAGGATCCCCTCACACGTTACCTCCTGGCCCCGAAGGTCCAGTGGTACAGTCTGGCAGCCAGCATTTCAGCCAAAGCTCCAGTCTAGCTTTCCCAGGACGGGGGCAGCCTGACCTATGGGCTCCCGAGGTGATGCAGCCAAGGAGTGCCTGATAACACCTATGTGATGTTCATGCCAACTTGTTCAACTAAATCGAACAATAAGGAAACAAAGAAACCCCACATGTGGGACATTCTGCAAAAACATTTGGCCAAAAGGAGACTAAGGAGGGTTAACATCAAATATAATGAGCGAACCTTGGTTAGATCGAGGATCAAAAAAAATCTGTAAAAGTTGTATTGGGGTAATTGTACAGCTTTGAATATGAACCACATATTCGATATTATTGAATAACTGTTACTTTTCTTACTTGTGATAATGGTACCTTGAACTATTTTCTCAGCCTTTGTGTAGCTTTGAATATTCTCTGAAGAAGTCTGGGGGTAAAAGCTCATCACCAGAACCACCCAGCCAGACACCTGTTGTTGGCTAGATGGAGGGGGGCGCTGTGCTGCTGGGGGGTGTCCCTTCTGCCCTCTCTGTTGCCTTGTCTGTCCTTTTAGGGAACTGGACCTGAGCTGTGTCCAGGGGCTCACGGCTGCTTAACACATGAAGAATCAGAAGGAGCACTTTTTGAGGAAGCGGCCTAAGCTGGAGGGAGTGAAGGAGAGGGGCCGTAGTGGCTGTCCCCGTGTGCGCGGCAAGGGAAGTGGGGAGTCTGGTCCGTTGGAGCTGGACCCCAGCTGCATGCCTGGGAGAGGTTTATGAAGGGTTTCTGCTGCTGCAGACACTGGAGGGCACGTCACCGCTGAGAGGAATCAAGTCTTCCCAGGCAGAGAGGGCGTGTGTTCTACATCAGGCGGGAGTCGGTAACCTAGTCATATCCTTAGATTTGCGCCTTTTGTCTTGAACAGTGCTTTTCAAACTTGTCAAAGCCATGAGACCCTCTTTTTTTTTAATCCAAATATTATCATGAGCCCTCGTCCGTAAACCAGGTCAAAGTGGCGGTATGGGGGCCAGAGTCCCTCCGGTGGGCGCGGGGGCAGCCGAGGGCTGCGAGGAACAGCGGGCAGCAGCCGTGGGGGCGGAACATGCGCCAGGCGGCCTCGCACGCTGCTGGCCGACCCGGTGTGCAGCCAGGCGCCCATCGGTGATGCGTCGGTGACTCACTGCCGAAGCATCGGGGCAGAGTGGAGGAGGAGGGTGGGGCCGGCCGTTTCCCCAGGACTGACGTCCTCGGGTGGTGGTTGCTCCAGAAGGTGCTGGTGGTAGAGCCGTGAGGCCGTTCTGAGTGATTTTGCCACCATGTCCTGACCAGCCTCCTGCGTTTGAGTCACTGGGGTCGGGGGCCAGGCACGGGCAAGGAGGCCCTGAAAGTGCCGCGCGATGCGCCTCCACCATGGTTGTCCCTCCCTGGGACGTGGTGGCCCCGCAAAAGTGCAGGGCGCCAAGACCTCGGGACCGCCCTCCCCGTGGAGGGGACTTGGGTTTCTTGGAGGGGCCGGGGGGATCGGAGCTGGTGCCGAGGGGGAAGTGGGAAGATGGGAAAGGCCTGCCAGGCGTCCGATGAAGCAGAACTGGTAGGACCACGTCCGGGATCCTGCTGGAGCTGCAGCTGACGGAGGGCGGGCCTGGGCCTTATTCTTTGACGCCGTCGTGGCTGATGCTTTGTGTGTTCTGAGCACCTGGGATTCCATGGGGCAGCTGACCGCACATACACGGGCTGGGCCATTCTTCCGTGCGCTCTTCCCAAAGTCACTGCAGAGAGACCCCTTACAGGGGAGGGCTCTGGCGCCCGGTG
>NC_138377.1:87062558-87108247 GCF_054177405.1 Leptonychotes weddellii
AAGTTGGGTATTCATCCTTTCTGATGGCTGAGTAATATTCCACTGTATATATGGACCACGTCTTCTTTATCCATTTATCTGTTGAAGGGCATCTCGGCTCTTTCCACAGTTTGGCTATTGCGGACATTGCTGCTATGAACATTGGGGTGCATATGGCCCTTCTTTTCACTACATCTGTGTCTTTGGGGTAAATACCCAGTAGTGCAATTGCTGGGTCATAGGGTAGCTCTATTTATAAATTTTTGAGGAACCTCCACACTGTTTTCCAAAGTGGCTGTACCAACTTGCATTCCCACCAACAGTGTAAGAGAAAAACCCCAACTTTTAATTACAGAGAATTTCAAACATATACAAAAGGAGACTGAATGGTGTGATGAATCACTGACCCTTCACCCAGCCCCAGAGCCCTCAACCCAGGCTCAGTCCGGCCCGGTCTGTACTCTCATCCGCTTCCTCCACCCTGTATCCCAGATATCGTAAATATTTAAGCATGTTTCTCTGAAAGATAAAGGCTATCTCTTAATACAATCACAATGCTGTTATCATGCCTAAAAAACTAATATTTATCTTATAGGGAGATATTTTAAAGGACCTGAGAGGAAAAATATTTTGCCACAGATACTGTGCTAAACATGTCAACTCTTTTTTCTGTTTTTTTCTGTGTTCTCCAGTTTTTCACCAAAAGCATACTGACATTTTGTCAGAACGATAGCAGTCTTGGGCTCCTTTGCAACTCCTCTGGGTAGAGATTTTATGACCGGGGCAAACATCAGCTCCCTGTCCCTCCATCTAAGAAGAGCAGAGGATGTTCCCTTCAGCTGGACCATATTTACATAATCTGGAAAAGTCCCCGGAATTTCTTCTAACTTCTAAAGCTCCCTCTCCATTTAGCAAATATCTATTGAGAAATTCATTGTCAGTCACTTAGGTGTCAGAGACTGTGATGGAAAAGAAGACCAATAAGGCCCGGTGGATGGGCGAGCAGGCCTTCCATATAGGATGATACTAATAGGCACTGTGTTATGGTTGTGGTGAAGGTGTAGGGACCTAACCAGTCTGAATGAAGATGTCCTTGAGGGAGAGACATTGCAGCCCAGCAGTGAGCACTGCACACAGAGGGAATGGCCCGTGTCATGCCCTGTGACAAGAAGGAGGTTGACTGATAAAGGAACAGAAGGGAGGTGGGGGGGCCGGCGCAGAGGGGAAGATGGCGCCCAGGAGGCTGGACAGGAGCCTCCACATGCTGAGCCTGCCTCTTCCCAGTGGCCCCGACCACTGGGTCCGGGGCCCCGGCTCTTGGCTTCCCTGCCCCTGAGGTCTGGGCTACCACATGGAGATGTGAGATTCCATTTCACTCCTGACTCGTAGCTATTTTGAAGGCTTTGTGGTCAAAGGGAAGAGCTTAGATTTGGGAAGATGTACTCAGGCACTTGAATGTCGCCACCTTGGGAGAACTAATAATATTTATGTGGTAGGGTTACGGTGGGGATTAAAGAAGATGCTGTGTAATAAAAGAGACAACCAGTATTTGTCCCCTGCTCGCTCTTCATAAACAGTGCCGCAGCTGCTCACGCTGCCTCGGGAACCCTCTCGGTGTGGAGCGGCCCGGGAGGACGGCCCTGCTCCTGACCAGAGTCCTGGGCCGGGCCCCTCTCTGGGCTCTATTATTTATCCTTGGCTTTGTAGTAATTTTTTAGTTTTTTGAAAACTGAAATGAAAGTTATTCATTCAAAAATAACACCCCCCCCCTTTTTTTTTCTGGCTAAAAATCAGACCTACAGAAGCATAAGGGGAAAAAAAATGAAATCCCGTTTCAACTGAGGCCACTGGTATTAAAAGTCTGGATTCCGTCCTTCTAGATGTTTTATGCACACAAACATACATTTTATTTATTTATTTTTTTAAAGATTTTATTTATTTGTTTGACAGAGAGAGACACAGTGAGAGAGGGAACACAAGCAGAGGGAGTGGGAGAGGGAGAAGCAGGCCTCCTGCGGAGCAGGGAGCCCGATGCGGGGCTCGATCCCAGGACCCTGGGATCGTGACCTGAGCCGAAGGCAGACGCTTAACGACTGAGCCACCCAGGCGCCCCACAAACATACATTTTAAAAACAAAACCCAAGAATATGGAAATGACCGGTTTTTACTTCACAGACCTTCGATGTCTTTCCACGCGTAACTGTTAGAGCCACCACGTCTAGAGCTGTGTTTCGCACACCTCGTTGTGTTGTCTGTGACATTGTGTGTGTCCTCCTCCACGGGTGCTGGTCCTCATCCCTCCGCTGGGCAGGGAGGCACAGCCCTCTGTATGCGGCCACCTGCGTGTTTTCCTGAAAGCCGGTCCATCTGGGACAGACTTGACTTGCAGAAAAGCCTTTCAGCCAAGCCTCCTGTCCTCAGCAGCTTGTTTTTCAGGAACTGGGTGGAGACTGACTGAAAGAGCATGCTTTTGTTGCCTGGTATGTGGGGAGTTGCAGTAGAGCTTTTCCTCTTCCTAATTATATGTCTGGGAAACTGGGGGTCTGGAATCCCAGCTTGTCACTCCACCAAGGGCCATGGAACAGCCTCTCCGCCTAAATTTATATACAAATTTCAAGAGTTGCCTTAATGCCTGTGGGAGCCAAGCACCAGGGACTCAAGCGGAATCATTTTCTGGAAGCAGATACAGAGTGTCACAACCCGTCATATCCCATCTCTTGCCAAATACGTAGCGAAGGGTGGGAAGCAATGGATGTTTCGTTTTCTAGTTTTTTTCTTTTTTTTTTTTTAAAGCTCCCATCCTAGACAGACAGACAATACAAATGGGTATAAAGAAAGAATTGAAAGATGTTCTGATACCCAGTACCCCTGCCCCGCCATGCTGTCCCCTCCTTAGAGGTCATTACTATTAATAATTTGTCATGTATCTTTTTAGACCCTTCTCTGACAAACTTTAAATGAATGGGATCATAAAGTTTTTATTCTGACCAAATGAATGATTTTAAAATGCAAATTACGATTTTGTATGCCAAAAATATTTTGCAGGTGCATGGAAGGAATTTATGCAATGGTGGTTTAAAAATTAGTGGGAGGGGCACCTGCGTGGCTCATTTGGTTGGGCATCCGACTCCTGATTTCAGTTCAGGTTGTGATCTCAGGGTTGTGGAATCGAGCCCTGAGTTCGGCTCCGCACAGAGTCTGCTTGAGAATCTCTCCCTCTCCTTCTGTCCCTCCCTCACTCATGTTTCCCCCCGCTCCAAATAAATAAATGAAATCTTAAAAAAATAAAAAATTAGTGGGAGAGCAGAGTTGCCATTATGGAATTCAGGCTTCTGTACTGTGATTATCAAGGTACCAGGGTCAGCCCCAGGGGAGACTGGATGTAGGTTGGTTTGTCTATGAAGTCTCAGTCCCTGGTTTTGTCCTGCCCTTCCTTCTCCCTCATGGGGGCTCTTACTCTGGCCTCCTGCACCTAACAAAGCCTGCAGTATGGGGAGGTATACTTCGTGTCATAGAATCGGCCTTGAATCTGGGTATGTGGCTGGAAGCAAGTTATTTAACCTCTCTGAACTTTGGTTTTCTCAGCTATCAAATGGAGAGGCTCATCGCTCTGTCCCAGAGTGGTCGTAAAGATTCAGCGTGCTAAGGAACGTATCTGGCTTATGGTAGAAGCTGAACAAATCTTAATTTCCCTTTCTCGGGCTTCTTGAGCCTTCATTCTATAAAGGTGTGTTAGGACTTGGACATATTACCCCTTCCCAAGGGCGTTTGCATTTCAACACTGATCAAAGCTTTAGGTGAAGGAATTAAGGTGCTGGAAGGTTCTTTTGCCTGGCTTTTCAGAAATATTTCATGAATGGTCACAACAGGTTGTGTACTCATCCCCCCACCCTCCTTTGCTCAGAGCTGGTCCAGGGTCAGTCCTACCCTCAGGGGACAATTTGGCTGCCAGAGGGCAGCCAGCATTCTTCCCCCAGTATCTCAACCTCATGCATTTCAAGGGTTGTATTTAGCGATGAGATTGAAGGTATCCAGAGGAACTGATATCACGGGGAAAAGCAGCATTACCAGGATACGAGGACTGTGAGAGTGCAGACACTTGCTCTTGTCCTGAGGGGATAACACAGGTCCATCTAGCACCTTCGTGAGAATGAGAAGGGCGCCCGTCCAGGCCGGAGGGGCCCTGCAGAGGCACTCTTAGGTGGGTGGATAGGGCTTCAGTAGAAATTTGAGAAAGATGCCCTTCCTCTAGGGCAAAAGCTGGCCCAGCCCAGGCCAGTTACAAGCGGGAGAAGGGTGAGCGGCTGGGTCTCCTCCGGCCTCTCCTTGCCACCCGGCTCCTCAGTGCCCGCACAGCCCGCATGCCCATACCCAGTGCACCCCTTCTCAGAGCTGCTCCCACGAGGCCTAAACAGTCATTATTATTTCCTCTTTTCTCCCTTCTTGAAGCACCCTGACCTAAGCAATGGGGAGCCAACCAGGAAACTTCCTCAGGGTGTTGTCTACGGCGTGGTGCGGAGATCGGATCCAAATGAGCAGAAAGAAATGGTGGTGTATGGGTGGTCCACCAACCAGCTGAAAGAAGAGATGAACTACATCAGAGACGTGAGTCATTTAAGGATGTTTGTTTGTTTTGTTTATACTCCTTTTGTAGCATGTGAGACGGTGGAGTGAATGTAATAAGGCCTTTTGGAAGAATTCCTAGCGTTAACCATTTTGGATGGAAATGTCTCTACATATCTTCACGGTAATGTTAAAGGTGCAGATGTAATTCTGCAGCGAGGTCTAGAGTGAACTGCTGGAGGTGACTAAGTAGGGATGCTCAGGAGACCAAATAACTCCCATCTTCCGTGTATAATATGGAGGCTTTTAAGTGATCTTTGCTTATTATGTTGGACACTCCATTCCCAGCACCTGAGTTTCAAAAACTGTATACATTTGGTTGCTTTTGGCTGTAAGGAACAGAGAAGCCAACTCAGAAAGGAAATTTGTCTCCTGTGGGGATACGTGTAGGGGTAGGTAGGCTCTGACCAGGGCATGCCCAGGCTCCAGTCCTACTTGTCTGAGTTTCCCTTGGTTCTGGCCTTCAGCTTCAGGCTCGTGGCATCATCTGAAAATATCATGGTGTCTTGAGGAAGAAAAGAGGCCACTCACCTCTGGTTTCTTTTTAGAGGCCCTTTATTAGGCTTCTCCTCATGTCTCATTGGCCAGGGTTGGGTCACATGCCCATTCCCAATCCATCCCTGGATGGATCCCCTGGCGAGGGGAGTGAAATTGATTATGGCTGGTTCAGACCAATCAGTTATGTTGAAACAGATGCTGAGAAGTCAAACAGAGTAGACACTGTCCATCTCAGGCCAATCAATGTCATTTCTTTGTGTTTAATATTACATTTCTTGGGGCGCCTGGGTGGCTCAGTTGGTTAAGCGACTGCCTTCGGCTCAGGTCATGATCCTGGAGTCCCTGGATCGAGTCCCGCATTGGGCTCCCTGCTCGGCAGGGAGCCTGCTTCTCCCTCTGACCCTCCCCCCTCTCATGTGCTCGCTCTCTCTCATTCTCTCTCTCTCAAATAAATAAAATCTTTTAAAAAAAATATTACATTTCTTAATTTTTTAATTACACACTTTTTTCAAAGAAATTTGGAAAATATAAAAATGTATAATAAGAAAATAAAACCATCCATAATTCCATCATTTAATTAGAACTGTGGTTAAGGAACATTTCCTTCTAAATTTTTTATTTCTTTTCATCTGTGTCTCCATCCATCCATCCATCCATCCATCCATCCATCCATCCATCACCATTCCTTTTTAGTTCTTTGGCCTCCCAATGCCTTTGTTGACCAAATCAGTGTGATTAGATGGAGAGGGAATGAGTTTCTCTGACACTGATGAGCCCTGAGCACCAGCCTGTGGACTAGAAAGTGCTCATGAGAAGCAGAACAGTGTGGGGCAGTGGGGTATCCCCTGGACCTCGGTTCAGTGTCCATCTCTGTGTTCGGCCCAGCCAAGCTTTTATTCTCCCCGGGCTTCAGTTTTTTCCTGTATAGATTGTGGAGGTTGGGAGGGGACCCCTGAAGTCAAAACTGCCAGCTTTTTATTTGGAGTGTTTGCAGAGAAGACACAAAGTCATGTTGTCAGCTTTCGTATGGATTTTTTAAAAGAACATTTCTTATCAAATATTAAAAATAATAAATATTTTGAGCACCTTCTTTCATGAGTCTTGAAAGATTTGGATACTTACATAATTAAAAAGGAATAAAAACATCTTGTCTTAATTGAAAGTAATAATGATAAATGCTTAACAGAGAAAATGAAGGAAAACCAAAAAAGGTACACAAAAGCACAGGACAAGTGTGACAACCATCAGCCTCAAATCCCCAGTCATCCTACTCTGCAAATATTATTTTTAATCATTTTTCCTATATAAAAGCAACTTGAACATTCCTAGTCTCCCCTGTTTTTCTCGTGGAAATACTTAGTCCCTTCTCATATGTCTTAGATAACATGATACTGCTTTAGAGGTAAACCTTTGAAGCAGAGCTGAGAGTTGCCAGTTGCCCAAGACACAAACAGCAGGTGGAGGCTGGTTGTGAACCAGGGATGACATGTGCCTAGGACACAGGGGTGGTTCTGACCTGAATTACCAGCCTCCACTGGGACCTGCAACTTAAAGTTAATTTCCAGGTCCCACCTTCTATAGGTGACTTCAGATCCATCCCTGGCCTGCTTATCCCTAAGCACGTTTAGGGGATTGTTGGTTCTCTCTTGCCATGAGTGACTCTGGCCCAGCTGGTTTCCTGAAGTATTTGCCACCCGGCTTGAGAGCCGGCCCACTGCGCCCTGGTGAGCAGCAGGAGCACCAACTCAGGGCCACGGTGAAAGCCATTCTGTCTGCCCAGAGTGAAGAGTTGTGTTTTGGGCCTCATTTTCCCAAAATGTTTGTAGATAACAGCACAAAAGTAGACTCTGTTATCAGAATTCGTTTAGGGAAAGCTTGGCACCTTAACTTAGACCCCGCTGCCGAAATCTTCACCAAGATGCAGTCAGCCCTAATAAACATGCAGTCTGATTTAAAACCATGTGCTGGCTATGCAAATACAGCTTCAGGGTGAAGTCTCTGCCCCTCCCATGCTGTCCCCTACATACCCCTTATCCCAAGCAACTGCTGCCTTCCAGCCCTTTCTGCGGTGGAAGTTCTGGAGCTCTCTGCAGAGGGCTCCCTTGATTCTTCTTTTCTATTTGAGGACCGCTGAGCTCTCCACCAGAGGGGCAGCAGAAGGGAGGAGATAGGGTCAAGGTTTCTTTTGTTTTTATTCATAAAATTTTTAAGGACCTGGTTCCTCCTTCAGAAGCACTACTATAGAGGGACTTCATCAGTGGTTGTGTGAACAGGTGTCTAGGGCACCACCCTGACCTTTGTTATACTTCGTGCCTTGTGTGTTATTGGTGATTATCGAGGAACTAATGTTCAAATTTATGGTCTCTCTAAGCTCATACTTCCCTGCTGCATATTCCAGATATTTAATTGCTCTTTGGTAGTCAGAGCAGAGACAGGGAAAATTAGAGGTTGCTTTTTGGTTTAGGTTTTTTTGGTTCTCCTAGCCACCTGTTTATAGAATCGACTTGTTATAAATTTTCAACTTATAAGAATGCATGATAGGGGCGCCTGGGTGGCTCAGTCGTTAAGCGTCTGCCTTCAGCTCAGGTCATGATCCCAGGGTCCTGGGATCGAGCCCCGCATCGGGCTCCCTGCTCTGCGGGAAGCCTGCTTCTCCCTCTTCTACTCCCGCTGCTTGTGTTCCCTCTCTCGCTGTGTCTCTCTCTGTCAAATAAATAAATAAAATTAAAAAAAAAAAAAAAAAAGGAAGATAGGAAAAGGGGTAAGTCTTGCCTGAATGTGTTTTGATAGGTGATAGCTGAATTTCAACAAACCATTTTTTCTTCAGAGCTTATTATTTGGATAATTAACCTTTGTTAATAATTATAATAATATATAATCATGATGCATGTTTATTATTATTGGTATTATTTGGATAATTCTCTTGGCTTCTAACTAGATATTAGGAGTGATTTTCTCCCTTAATCTCCCAAACTGTCATGTTCTTTTTTTTTTTTTTTTAAAGATTTATTTATTTATTTGTCAGAGAGCGAGAGAGCACAAGCAGGGGGAGCGGCAGGCAGAGGGAGAAGCAGGCTCCTTTGCCTAGCAAGGAGCCCAGTGCGGGCCTCGATCCCAGGACTCTGGGATCATGACCTGAGTTGAAGGCAGACGCTTAACTGACTGAGCCACCCAGGCGTCCCCCAAACTGTCATGTTCTTAAAATTGTTTTTTTTGTGGGGCCCTCCTGTCATTTGGGTTTCAGCAAACCTCACATGAAAATGTTATAGCTTGATCTCTAACTAGCATCTTTATGGGCTGCAGGTGAGAGCCACTTTGGAAAAAGTAAGGAAGCGAATGTATGGAGACTATGACGAAATGAGACAGAAGATTCGACAGCTCACCCAGGAATTGTCAGTAAGTGAATATCTCAGTGACTTGGAAATATGGAGGGGTGGTAGGGCTTAGTACTCCCTCTGAGTGGCTGGTGCCTGAACATATTTGAGTTTATGATGTTCTTTGCGAGTGGAATCATATTTTAAATGAACTGAGGGAATTTTATCACAGAATTAAGTTTATTATTTAAAGGGATGTTTTTGTGGCAAGAATAATCTTTACATTCAAAGCATTCCCTCCACAGTCAGGGATAAGACGATGAAGCCAGCTATCATCGTTATGATTTACGATTGTACCTGAGAGACTAGCCAATGGAATTAAGCAAGAGAAATGAATTTAGAGGTATAAAAACTGGACAGGTAGATGTAAAACTGTCACTGTTACAAACTATATGATTATATACCCACAAGTGAACCAGTGAAAAATAAAAAACAACTATAAAAAACAATTTGGTAAGGTAGCAGGGTAAAAAAATTAATAGATACAAACAAATAGATTTCAGTATACGAAAAACAACTGGTAAGAAGAAATAAGAGCAACAGAAAACTACCAAATATCTAGGAGTAAACTGTACCAAGAGGAAAGACATACCATGTGCTTAGACAGGAAGCGCCAACTTTGTAAGACGTCAGTACTATTCAGGTTAATGTATGAATGTAATGTAACCGCATAAAAATACCAACAGATTTTATGTTGTTTCTACAACTGGACTAGATGATTCCAAAGTATACTGAAAATAAATATGAAGAGTTGAGGAAATTCTGGAAAAAAAATGCAATGAGGAAGACTAGCTCTATTAATAGTACAAGAAACTGAGAGAGCCTCAAAGATTAGGACAGTATCATATTGACACATAAATAAGCATCCATGAAAAAAGCCCAGAAATGTACACCAATATATGATAAATGTAGCAACTCAAATAAAGGGAGGGAAATGGACAAGTCAGTATATGCTGAGGGGACAACTTATATGCTGTCATGACAGACTTATATCTGGATGAATTCCAAAGAGATCAAAGACTTAAATTCTGAAGATAATATTTAAAAGTGCCAGAAGAAAACCTGTGTGAGTTCTTTTATACTCTTGAGATGGGGAAGGCTTTTTGTTACTCTGACATGAAATCCCAAAACCGCAAAAGAAAAGTTTCATAACTTTGACTACACTGAAATGAAAGATGTGTGCTGGCAAAAACACCAAAGTCCAATGAGAAACCTAGCAAAAATGATTGCCCTTCATATCCTAGATAACAGGCTAATTTTCTGAGTATTTAAAGAGTGTATAGGGCGCCTGGGTGGCTCAGTTGGTTAAGCGACTGCCTTCGGCTCAGGTCATGATCCTGGAGTCCCCGGAACGAGTCCCATATCGGGTTCCTTGCTCAGCAGGGGGTCTGCTTCTCCCTCTGACCCTCCCCCCTCTCATGTGCTCTCTCTCTCTCATTCTCTCTCTCAAATAAATAAATAAAAATCTTTAAAAAAAATAGTGTACAGACATCAAGAAGAAAAGGCCACAACTCATAAAAATAGGGAAGATATTTGTTATAGATAACTTTTAGTAAAAGAAGGATGAAGAGCTCTTAAATGTCTGACAGGATGCTCTGCCTCATTCTCAGTAAGAGAAAGTCAGTCAAACCATCCTGAGATGTAATTTTTACCTATGAGACTGGCATCCCTGTAGGAGCGGACAAGACACAATTAGCAGTGCTGTGGAGAACAGGCAGTTTGCTGGATAGGATATAATTCTGAATCCCTCTGAGGGTGAGCAGTTTGGCAGTATCTACAAAATTGCAAAGGCCTCTATCTTGTGACTTAGCAATTCTGTTCTGAAGAATGTATTCTGTAAACTCTCACATGTGAAATGACGTATGTATGAGCTTAGTTATCACAGCATTGTTTGCAACAGTAACAAGATTGGAGACCTAAATGTCCATCAAGAAGGGGAAAGTAAGGGATGTCTGGGTGGCTCAGTCATTAAGCGTGTGCCTTCGGCTTAGGTCATGATCCCAGGGTCCTGGGATCGAGCCCCACATCAGGCTCCCTTACTTGGCGGGAAGCCTGCTTCTCCCTCTCCCACTCCCCCTGCTTGTGTTTCCTCTCTTGCTGAGTCTCTCTCTGTCAAATAAAAAAAAAAAAATCTTAAAGGGGAAAGTAAAATAAATTACCACTATACAATAGAATACACAGAATTAAAAAAAAAAAAGGGGGGCGCCCGGGTAGCTCAGTCAGCTGAGCATTAGACTCTTGATTTCTGCTCAGGTCGTGATCTCAGAGTTGTGGGATTGAGCCCTGCGTCAGGCTCTGCGCTGTGTATGGAGTGTGCTTAAGGCTTAAGTCTCTCTCCCTTTGCCCTCCCCCCTGCCCCCCCATTCTCGCTCTAAAAATAAATAAATAAATCTTTTAAAAAAATGAGGGAGGAGGAGGTGGAGGGGGAGGAGGAGGGAATGGGAGAGGGGGAGGTAAGAATAAAAAGAGCAAGTAAGCTCCTCAGAAAGAGATACGGAAAGATTTCAAAGATACAGAGTAGATGGTAAAAAAAAAAAAAAAAAGGAAGATACAAGGAAATATGTACAGTGAGCTACCACTTGTGTAAAACAGGAGGGGAAAATAAGTATGGTTAGATAGTTCTGTGGATGCAAAAGTAGTTACTAGAAGGATAATCAAGAAACCAATTAACCGTGATTCTTAGTTGAGGGGCAGAGCGGGCCAGGTGGTACCTGAGCAGATGGGACACGAGTGATTGATTTATTTTAGTGTCTACCTTTTATATTTTGTAAATGTTTGAACTACGTGAAGGTATTACTTTCAAATTTAAGAAAAAATAACATTCCTCTGGTTTAAACAAGCTAATGCCCGTGAGGAAAGAAAATGTTTTTTATGCTTGTGATTCATAATGTTGAAGAAAAAAAAGTGCACGTATATATGACACACTTTCCATAAAGGTGAGTATCTGCAGGAAGGAAGCACGGCTGAACAGTCGTGCCTTAGGGTTTGGCGCGTGGCTTGGCTGGGAGATGACCCGCTGAAGAGCGAGCCACGGCCTTGATTCCAGGGGTGCGGGCGGATAAACGCGCCACGGCCGCCCAGCCCGTTCCCACGGGCCCGCGGGGACAGGCCCCCCCACAGGCCACCGCCCGTTCCGTGGGCCCCCACACCCCACAGGCGTCCACCCGTGAGCCCACCCCGCGCCCTTACCCCTACTTCCCCGGCCTCCGGCTGCGGTATGGCCGGCCCTTCTTGCACGTCTGGCGTGACCCCGCTGGAACTCTCGCTGCTGAACGCGTCTCCGACGTGCTGCACACGCACGCCCGGCAGGGACCACGCAAGGGCGCGGCAGCCCCAGAACGTGCTGGAGAAGGGTGGGAGCCGCCCGCGTGTTCCTTCTGTGGTGAGTAGGAAGAGCAGGCTGGCAGGAGAAGATGTTCCAGCTGGGTCCTAGGCGCAGCAGCGCCCCTTCTCAGCTGCTGGTGCGCAAATCCCTGACCTCCTCGGATTCGGTTCCCTCCACCATATAAAGCGGGGTGTTCTGGCTGCCGCATGCGTGGTGAGGACCAAGCGAGGCCCTGCGGGGGGGACATGTGAAGGAAGAGGGTTCATGTCTTTCCCCTCTCTGGGTCATGCCGATGTTGACTTTGTAACCTTAAGCTCTACTTGAACTATCAGGTGAAGGTTCTAGCCTAACCGAAGCTTGTTGCGGGTATATATGGTTTTGTGTAACCACCTCATCCTCTGCCCAGGCTTCCCAGGCTCGGCAGGAGTATCTCGAGAATCACATCCAGACGCAGTCGTCGGCCCTGGACAGTTTTAATGCCACGAACTCAGCCTTAACGTCGGACTCCATCGGCCTGCAGGTACTCATCTGCTCACCGTTAGCCCGGGGCCCTCTGTTGCGGGGCAGGCACGCCTCACCAGGTGTGGGCCCTGTGCGTTTGTAGAAAAGCAAGTCACGGGATGTCTTCAGATCATTATGCGGGATCCTTCAGGCACGGTCACAGTAAAGACCCCGCCAGGACGTGAAGGGAGTGAAAGGAAGTGCTTCCAAGAGGAGGCTCTTAACCTTTGAGTTGAATTTGTTTTTGCCTTTGTTAAAACGCGAGTTTAGATCCTGAGCTCCATGCTAGAGGTGGCCCTTTCTCCAGCAGGTACCCGAGTGGGTCTTAAGTGTCAGTGCCTAGAACTGCACATCAGCCCCTGCTCCTTGCAGCCCCGGTTTCAGGAAGTCCCACCCAGGCACGGGAAAGACAGACTTAATCACAGGCGGTCTCTAGTCACGCGTGGCCAGGAGCTCCCAGGGGCTGTGAAGCACGTTTGCCTAACTTAGAAATTATTTCGCAAGAAAAGAAATCCTACGCGAGCCGACAGGGAAGCAGAGAGACTCAGGATCCTCCAGATGTGTGTTGTCAATCCGCTTCCACTTCCGGAGGATTGCTCTCGTGAGTAATCTGATTTGCTGGGAGCTCACCAGGCCAGTGCCACCCACTGTCACCTTCCAGCCAAGTCCTGCATCTCCTATGCAAATTAACCTGAAAGTGTTCAGGACAGAGTGTTACATTCACCAGAACCCGCTTCCTTGGCTTTAGTTTCCAGATATAACAGTCGTTTCTGCCTCGCCTCCAAGTTCATTTGGTTCTTATCTTTTTACCCTCCTCTTAAAGGTCCCACGGCTATTACTGTCCTTCCCTGTTCTACGTAAATGACTTGTCAGATAAACAGATTTTCATGTTGGGATCATCCCCTTCCCCATGGACCTAAGGTCCAGTAACAGCTGGTAGAGCAGCAGTGCCAACCACAGAGTGGGCGCCGCAGTGAGCCCCGGTGGCTGGGAGGCCACTTCTGGTGGGGTCTCGGAGCCTCACCCTTTTCCTGGTCCTTCTTAGTGCACGCCCGGTTTCCCCTGGCCTCAGGCCTGGCCCTGCTCTGGGTCTGGTTTAGTCAGTAGCCTTGGCTTTCCCTTCCTCCTGCCATCCAGAGGGGTTGGCCAGGTCCCTTTCCTTCTCTCTGGGGCATCTTCTCACTCCCTGCTAACTGGGAGATGCCGCACCTCCCCTGAGCTCAGACCTGGTTGGTACGGGTACTGACTTTCTGGTTTTTCTTCCCCACCGTTACTTCCGATCTGCCATCCCACTGGCGCCCCAGGCCGTGAGGTCAGCGTTACAACAGGGTCAGCGGTGACCCAGGTACCCTGACTGGTTCCTAGTTATGGTCCAGCCTCTTGGCCTGGGGCAGACCGAGGAGCTTTATCATGAAAAGATTAAAAACTATTGTTAAAAAGAAGAAGAAGGAGAAAAAGGAGAAAAGAAAGGCACCATATCACAGCCAGGAAATTCAAGTGAGTCTGAAGATAGTTGGTTTCTTAATTCTGCAAGGCCCTGACCTCTCCCATTGCCCAGACGGTCCCATGTTCATTATTATTGACCGTGAGACCAGACCCTTGGTTTGATTTCAAAGAATGTCAGAACGGGAAGGAACTGCTGATCTCCAGTCCCCTTGTTTTATGGATCAACAAGCTGAGGCCAGCAGAGAGAAACGACTGGAACGAGGTGTCTAGCTTCTAGCTAGTAGCAGAGCCAGGGTTAGAACGCTGGTCTCTGGGTCCAGATGTAGGCTCATGAGCACAAGAGTTGTATCTGTAAAGCCAGTGGGCCTTGGAGGGGGGTGGTGGGGCCAGGTGGTTTCTAAAGCCCGTTGCAGCTCAAATATTTTCTGATTCTGTGCTTCCAAATGGCTTCTGTATATTCTTTAATATCAGTGTACCTCCATCAAAAGTCTTTTCTCCTGATTCAAGGAGGTTTTTTTATCCAAAGGGGAGGCTAAGGACTTGAGGAAGCTTCAGGGACTGATCATCTACAAAGAGGACAAAGGTGTTAGAAAATGGGTCCAACACCAGCGTTTCCACGTCTAACTGAAAGTTGAGCGCGACTTGGGGAGGTGGTAGATGGTGCCCATATTCTGGTGCCCAGTGGTGAGAATTCGGGTTATGGAGGCCATTCTCTGTACGAGGAGTTAACCAAGTAGAATCCAAAGCATTAACTAAACACCAGCATGTATTTAATCGTTCTTGCTCCGGTGGGTGGCCTGGAGCAGTAATCAACAGGCTTCTGACGCTTGTCAGGCACCCCTCCGAGTCACCAGCCTCTGCTCCTGGTGCTCCTTCGTCGCCGCCGTGCTCTGCGAGGGGAGAGTGACGCCCTTGCGGCCATTACCAGCACCTCAGCCGTGCTATTCCGTGCTGACAGGCAGGCCACAAACACAGCAGTGATGGCCCCTTTAAGGAAGAAGGGCAGTATCTCCATTCTCCAAAACACGTTTTGTTTTTCGATTTTGTTGTGGGAATTTGAAAGATGCAGAAGACACAGGGAAGGAAACAGATATCCTCCGTAATCCTCCCACATTAGCGATAACCTATTATTTGGATTTTGGTGAAATTCATCCTAGTCTTTAAAAAAAGTTTCTCTGCATAAATACATTTGAACGAATGCTTATACATTTTCCTTCTCAAAATGGGATTTGTTCTAGCCTTACTATTTTCCCAAAACCCAATTTTTTTCTATGTGAAATGACGCATTATGAACATTTTTCCTTGGAAAGACTCCATTTTAGGCCGTTTCCGTCCATCCTAAGCAGTGGGCAGAGGCTCGCTGGGTGGGCAGAGCCTCGCTGACCTCTTGCCCACGGCTGGGGGGACCCTCCGCCCCCCAGACACCAGCGTCCCGGCTTGCAGCTGCCGGGGCCTGACCTCTCTCTCAATGGTTAATGGCAAAGGGATGTCCTGGTGCATGCCTCTGGCCATGTTTACTCACTTCACCGGATCTGGTTTTGATTTCTTTTTCGTGTCCCTAGAAAACCCTGGTGGATGTTACTTTGGAAAATAGCAGCATTAAGGATCAAATGAGAGATCTGCAGCAGACCTACGAAGCATCCATGGGCCAGCTGCAGGAAAAGCAGAGGCAGCTGGAGGTGGCGGAAGTTGAAAACCAGCTGCTGAAAATGAAGGTAAAGTGGGGGAGCTCTGATGTCCCCCTGACCCTTCTCTTCTTTCCCGTTTCTCCTCTTTCTTCCCATCTTCGGTAATTCCATCTCCTTTCCCACATTTTTGTGGCCAACTCCACAGGGCTGCGCTTGAGGGCACTGAGGGGGTTTCTGTGTTCGCTGCTGTCAGTCTAGATTGGGGTGCCCCGTGAAGACCCCCAGCGGGCACTCCTGCCCCGGCCCCGGCGGCCTCAAGGGCTGCTGAGACCATCGTCAGGGCGCTGCTGTCACATACTGAGAGGGCCCTGGGGGTGCCCACAGGCCTGGGACTTCAGAAGCTTCACTATTTAGATTTTCTCTGATGTCTCGAGGTCTTTCTGTCTGGCGTGAGAAGAAAGAGCCTGAGAGCACGCAGGAAAAAGATCCGTGGGTGACCGAGGGCTCTGGGCAGTGTCCCTCTTGTCCACCAGGCTGTGCCTATTCCTCAGCGGGGCTTCTCCTGCCTTGGAGGTGTTAAGGCCCCTTCCGGATGTGAAGGCTGGATTGATCTCCTACCCCCTGGTAGGAGCAGACCCCTGGGTGGCTCGTAGAAGGCACTCAGTAAATTACTTCCTGAATGAATTTGTTCGTACTTAAGTCTGTGGCTTTCCAATTGTGTTCAACACAGCATTAGGCAATCCTAGAGGGAGAGTACCTCCTAGGTAGTGTATCCACATAATCTATTGCTCAAACCAGAACACGTTTGGGAGTGAAAGGTGGTGCTATTAAGAATTGCGTTGGGGGAGGGGCGCCTGGGTGGCTCAGTCAGTTGGGCACCCGACTCTTGGTTTCGGCTCAGGCCATTATCTCAGGGTCGTGGGATGGAGCCCTGCGTTGGGCTCCGTGCTCAGCGGGGAGTCTGCTGAGGATTCTCTCTCCCACTCCCTCTGCCCTTCCCCCTGCTCGCACGTCCTCTCTCTCTCTCTCTCTCAAATAAATAATTTTTTTTTTAAATTGAGTTAGGGACACACACAGGGACATGTGGTCCCCCTTCGTGTGGGGCTGCCTCACACGGAGGGAGGGGTTGCCACATTACACTGTGTCGTCACTGTGATTGTCACCCCATGGGTTTGTGCCCGCACAGTCTGCCTGGCCAAACACAAACACCCTGACCAGATTGCTCGAGAGTAGATCAGCTGCTCTTTGCCTCACTTCAAACAGGGCAGCTCTTCTCTTTATTATTTCATATACTGTGTGTCTGAATAAGAGTTAGCTTTGAAAAAAAGAGGTGTGTTGCTGGAAAAGCCAGAAAGTACTGCTGACTTTTTCTTCTCTCCTGAGCTGGGCCTGCACAGGAACCAGGAGTCCCTGGCTGAGTGTTCCCCAGACCAGGTGGGAATGTTTCTAGATGCAATATTTAGGAAGGCACAAATGTATGGAAAGGCTGGCTCCAGATTTCTTACATGAGCTGAACTTAAGTCTCTCCTAGGTACTCTTTGGCCAGGGTAATTAATGGGACAGATTCAACTCCACGTGGGCAACTTGCCTTCAAAGGCTTCCCCACTTCTCTGACGTAACAAAATTTTAAAATAATGTATGCATGTGGTGGTGCGGGGGGAAGAGCCAAACTGTATGAAACTGTATGAAAGGTAATCTAGAAATATGCCTGCACCATTTTACATCCTCACCAACGCTTGGTACTGCCTCATTGCTGATGGCCATCCCAGGAGTGGGAAGTGTATCTCGTGGTTTTGTGTTCTCTGATAACGGATGATGTTGAGCATATTTCATGTGCTTCTAGGTCATTTGTATATCTTTCCAAAGAAGAAATCTATCAGAGCCTTCACCCATTTTAAAGTTGGATATTTTATTATTGAACTGTAAAAATTTCTCATATATTCTGGATACAAGTTACCAGATATGTGATTTGCAGATCTTTTCTCCCACTCTCTGGGTTGTCTTTTCACTTTCTTGATGGAATCCCTTGAAGCATAGAAGTTTTAATACTAAATACTGATGAAGTCTTTCTATTTATCTTTTGTCACGTGTGCTTTTGGTATCCTAAGAAACCATTGCCTCACCAAAGGTCATAAAGATTTACCTTATGTTTTCTTAGAGGAGTTTTATAGTTTTGGCTTTTACATTTAAGCCTTTGATCCATTTTGGCTTAATTTTTGGCTATGGTGTGTTAGGTGTCTGTCTAACATCGTTCTTTTGCATGTGGCTATCCATTTGTCCCAGCACCGTTTGTCGAAAATACCATTCTTTTCCCATTGAATGGTCTTGGTAGGTAATTTCTTGAAATTTATTTATTTTTTATAACAGATAAATGATTTACTTAATTCAGAGTCAAATCTACAAAACAATATATGCAGAAGTAGAATATCTGTATCTGTAATATTCCCTTTTGTCTCTTATTCCTTCCTTCAATAGGTAACCTTTGAATTTTTAAATTTTATTGCTTATCCTACTCCGACCCAATTCTAATAGTGTAGTGATCTTTTTGTCAGCCTACAACAGAATATTCCAGAATTAAAAAAGCATCTCTTTTTTTTTTTTTTTTTAAAGATTTTATTTATTTATTTGAGAGAGAGAATGAGAGAGAGAGAGCATGAGAGGGGGAAGGTCAGAGAGAGAAGCAGACTCCCTGCTGAGCAGGGAGCCCGATGCGGGACTCGATCCTGGGACTCCAGGATCATGACCTGAGCCGAAGGCAGTCGCTTAACCAACTGAGCCACCCAGGCGCCGCAAAAAAGCATCTCTTTTGAGGTTAATTAGGGTGTGGAAATCTCATCCAGAAAAAAAAGTTTGTTAAAATTGATAGCATAAAAGATAATAAAATTTCAAGATCAAAAGACATTAGGCAGGAAAAGTCCTTAAAAAAAGGGATTAAGAAGACTGAAGCATGGACACATTTTAGAGAGAATTCAAAATTTTTTAGAGGTGGGGGGAGGGACAGAGGGAGAGGGAGAGAGAGAGAATCCGAAGCAGGCTCCACACCCAGCACCGAGCCAGACTTGGGGCTGGATCTCACAACCCTGAGATCATGACCTGAGCCTAAATGGAGTCAGACCCTTAACCGACTGAGACAGCCGGGCGCCCTGGGAGAATTCAGTTTAAAAGTGGCTAAACTGGGGGGACAGGGCTGATACTTAGGTACATTTCTGTCTTTTGAAAAATTCACTCACGTGGAGGGTCTTTGTGTAAAGTACCGCCTTGTCTCTTTCTACCCATCGGCTCGGCCCCACCTTCCTGCTGTCCCTCCCCCATGGGTCCCTGCCGCTTCTGTCTCCCGCACACGCCGTGAGAGGTGCTGGTTCCCCGGCGCCGGCAAAAGCCGGAGCTCTGACGTGAGCGCCTTTGTAGGTGCAATCCTCCCAGGAAGCCAACGCGGAGGTGATGAGGGAGATGACCAAGAGGCTGTACAACTGGTACGAAGAAAAGCTGCAGGAAGAGCGGCAGAACCACAGCGCCGAGAAGGAGGCTCTCCTGGTGTGTATGTCCCAGCTGCCGATGGAGTAACAGAGAACGTTCGGCCCGTTCTTGCTGGGAGGCTGAGGTAGCAGGGTTTCTGCTGGGAGGCGTCAGCGGACTCTAACGTGCGTGAGGGTCAAGGTGCTTACTCACTGGCGCACTCACTCCCCCACTTCTCCCTCCCTCTGTGCGTCCCCCTCCTTGCTCAGGAGAGCCCCCAGTCTCTGCCTCTGACCACACCCGTTTCTCTGGCTGGGCTTGCCACTTGCCAGTCTCCCGGCTGGTCCCGGGCCTGCGTGCAGCTGCGCCCTCTCTCCCGCCATTTGCTCCCCTTGCCCCGAGATGCCCTCCTTCCCTGCCCTTGCTCCTCCCTGAGCTCAGGCAAAGCCTTGAAAGTGCCACCCTCCCCATGCGTGAAGTCCCTGCCATCCATGAGAAGTGTCCTGTGCGTTTGGGAAGCCCACGCTCTCTCTGCGCTCTTTGCTGTGGCGTTCTGTGGTCCCTGTTACTAGAGGTGGACTGTACACCTCACAGCCTGGCTTCTCTAGGAGCGAGTGTGAGTTCCTCGAAGGCCGGGAGTCCGCGCCTGCCTTATCTTGTGTTCTTAAAGCTCTATAAATGCGCTGAATGGTTGACCGAGTTTTGGGGCTTTGCGATATGGGAGAAGGGTCTAGGCATTCTGCATTCAATTCCAGATATGGCCCTACTTCCCTTTATATTGTTGGCAAATACACTGACACGTTGAACATCCAGTCAAGGGAGAAATAACATTCGCAGGCTTGTTTTTTTAGACATAAGGAGTCAGGGAGGAAAAGGAGAAAAAAGAACTGGGCCCATTAAAAAGCCACACGATGTTTCTTTATTTCCAGGTGAGAATCAGAATCATGGGAGTCCCTGATCTGAGTTCATTACACTCCTAGGCCCCAAGGGTGTGCTTTTAGAGAGACATCATGATTTAGCAAGGTCGGCGCTGTTTGGACCATAGTTAGCAGCCTCGGGACTCCAAGGCTGTGCTGAGAACAATGTGCTTCTTTTGCAGGAAGAAACCAAGAATTTTCTGAAAGCTATTGAAGAAGCCAATAAAAAGATGGAAGCGGCGGAGATCAGCCTCGAGGAGAAGGACCAGAGGATCGGAGAGCTGGACAGGCTGATTGAGCGCATGGAAAAGGTAACAGACACTGCTCTGGGCCCAGCGCCCACTTGCCCAGACTCCCCGCCTCTCCGTAGTCCCGGCAGGCCTGTCTGAAGGTGTGAGGTACCTTCAGCATCCATCCCGCCCGTCCCTCCAATTTGTGATTTAAACAGGAAAGACAAAGCTATAAAATAAAGTGTGAGGAGGTCTGACAAAGCTCTCATTTTTCCTATGGTAACTATTTTGATGCTTTAAAAAACATTCCGTATATAATTATTTACAAAAATTAGTATTTTCACACCCTGCTTTGCTGGGGTCCCAAGCACGAACTTCCATTTACTCATTGGATAACCAAGCCTTCTTTAAGTGTTCCATCCGTACCCTGAGTGGGCATGCACCTGAAAGGTTGGCTTTTCTCGGACACCCCACATCTGCCAGCCAGGTGGAGGACCCCATGTTTCTGTGGGCGTGGGTGGGGGTGGGGTGGCTGGGGACGGCAGGAGCTCGGCTGAGATAATGAAGCCAGTTGAGAGCAAGGGAGGAAGCCGGACGTTAGGCAAAACATGGAAAACGGGATGAAGGGGTGGGAGAGAGGAAAGAGAAAAAGCAGGAAGGAAGAAAAAGGCAGGGTGACCTTTAGCAGGTGACAGCTGACTTCTGGGGGAGGGTAGTTTGCGGACAAGCTGTGGACGGTTTCTGGAGAACGGCTCTCAGCAGCATGTGGGTCTACAGGGCGGTGGCAACCTGCCAAGACTGTGACATCAGAGCCCCCGGTAACGCATGCTGAGCAACCCCCTTGTTGGTGATGAGCCGGGGGAATGACAGTGTGCGCAAGGTCAACACGGGGGCTTCCAGTGGTTCTGAGACAGGTCTGTCTCCTCACCTCTGGTGTCTGCAGCGAAGACCCCCCTACGGTCCCCTGATGAGGTGAGGTGTAACCAGGGTGGGGATGGCATGAAACTTCGTGCTCTGGAGCTTCGGGGCTTGTGGGGGCTTCCACTTGAGGTAATGTCTTTGTTTGGGAGGGACTTGAGCAAAGTGAAGAGTCCATCACAGTGTCACCTCCCTCCTTGGGAGAACAGAATCCTGTCTTTCATTGAAGAGAAGAGGGTAAAGCAGCATGCTTAAGACTAACATCAGGATCGGTTGGCAGTGGTAGAAAAGATTGGGCAGTGATGGCATTTTCTAGAACTTAGGTGAGCTTTCTCCCACATTCCCTCTCCCCAGCAATCGCAGAAGATACTGGTCACATGAATGCTCCCTGTGGGTGATAGACTCGCCTGCCATATTCAGGCACAAAGGGAGCAGGCAGCCTGGTTTGAGTAGGAGGCCAACTTCCTGCCCATGGGGTGGCTCAAAATACGGGTTTTAGAATCAGATAGACCTAGGGTTTGAATCTTGCCTCTCTTTCTAGTTGTGGGCAGTTACTTGACTCTTCCAAACTGAATTTCCTCTTCTGTAACATGCTGATAGTCATCATTCTGCTTAAGGCTCTGTGAGCAGTAAACGAGAAAAGTCCACACACAGTGCCTAGCCCAGTGCCTGGCATATAGTCGTGGCTCAAAAATGTGGAGCTCCGATTTTTATTTTGTTACAGACTTGTCTATGTGTCTGCCCCCAGAATCAGCTTTTTTTTTTAGCTGGACTTTTTTTTTTTTCCTAGCTTATCTTCTTTGTACCCTTAGGATTCTGAAAGTGGATTTTCCCCCACTGATTTCCACACGGAGCCCGTGTGAGAGGTGATGGGCGGGAGGCCGGGGAGGGAGGAAGGCCAGCCTTCCCTGCCAGCATTTATGGGACACACGGTGTTCCCCAAGTCCCATCGGCTTTTTCTGTAGTGAATGAAAATGGATTGTCCTTTCTCTAAATCCTCTTTTCCATTTAGGTGAGAGATAGGCTTGCTTTATTTTGCTAGAATTAGGTATTCCAGTTGACTGCTTCTTCTCCCTCAGAGATCCCTGTTTCAGAGATGTCTCTCCCACCCTCCGTGAACAGCGTTTCCCCAGGCACGAACTGTGGCAGTGTCCTATCCTGCTTGTGCCTATTTTTGGATTTTCAAAACACCTTTTTTTTTTTTTTTTTTTCTGATTAGTAAAAATCTTTTAAGGAGTGTGACCTCTCAGGGACCCTGCTGCAGGAGAGGTGATAGTCTGCTTGGGTGGTGGTTTCACGGGCATATACAAATGTAAGAAATCATCGTGTAGTGTGCTTTTAGGATTTGTTGTACTTCAGTTTAGAAAAAAAAAAAAATCGAACTTTTAAAGTGTGCTGGAAGTAAGGCCTTGCCCTGCTCTATGACGGCTTTCTTTGGGTGTCTGCCATGGGGGTGCTCGTTTCTGAAACGTCCATCACTATTATTTCAGGGCTGTTGTAGACTTCCAGCCAGCAGCGAACCACGCTGTGTCTTTGCTGGAGAGATTTAAGAACAAAAACAGATTCCCACTAAAAGTTGGTCTTCCTTGACGATGCTAAATCCATCAATGATAATGTATACTCTTCCCGCGAGGGCAGACTGTTGCCCCATCTCTTCAGTCTGTTCCTTGGGATACCACGGCTTGTAACTTCAGAAGTTACGGGAGTTAAAGTTTCAAAGATTTGCTTTTAATAATTTGGCAGTAAGAGTTTGTTGGGAGAATTTCTGAGAATGATATGATGCACAGGAGTACTTAGGGCCTAATGTAAAATAATCTCCTGCCAATATAGTGAACGGGCTTTGATAAATTTCATTTGAAGGAAATCTACGACACCAACATCTGTAACGTATTTCTAGAGCAGTTTTAGTTATGATGGGTGCTACATTTTTTTTTTTTTGAAGATTTTATTTATTTATTTGACAGAGGGACACAGCGAGAGAGGGAACACAAGCGGGGGGAGTGGGAGAGGGAGAAGCAGACTCCCCGCCGAGCAAGGAGCCCGATGTGGGGCTCGATCCCAGGACCCTGGGATCATGACCTGAGCCGAAGGCAGACGCTTAACCTACTGAGCCAGCCAGGTGCCCCTGGGTGCTATGCTTTTATTAACATTTTCCACTTTGTCCGAAGAAATAATAGTCCATATTCTTACATTACCTCTTTTGGATAAACTTTTAAATTTGCATATATACAGCAAAGGGTACATATCTTTATGCGCAGCTTGATTTATGTGCTAGTTTCCTATGGCTGCTATAATAAATCACCACTGTTAGTGGCTTAAAACAACCCTAGTTTATTATCTTATAGTCCTGGAGATCAGAAGTGCTAAAATCAAGGTGTTGGCAGCGCTGGGTTCCTTTTGGAAGCTCTAGAGGAGAGTCCATTTGCTCAGCGTTTCTAACTTCTAGAGGCTGCCTGCATTCCTTGACTCAGGATTCCAGCCGGCAGCTTCAAAGCCAGCAGTGTGGCCTTTTCCAGGCTCTGTCCCTCTCTGGCTCCAGCCCTTCTTCCTCCTGCCGGTAAGGGCCCAGCTGGATAATCCAGGGTCATTCCCCCCCTTTTAAGACCCTTAACTTAATCCCCTCTGCAAAGTTCCTTTTTCTGGGTAAGGCAGCATATTCACAGGCCTCAGGCATTAGGGTGTGGACATCATTGTGGGGGGGGGGGCACCCATTATCCTGTCACAATACATTTTTACAAGTGAACCTGTCTGTGTAAACACCACCCAGGTTAGTACACAGGATATTACCCAAATTCCAGAGATGCAGAAAATAATCAAGAATTTTGCAGTATCATAGGCCACTGACTTAAGAGTATGGATTTTCATTTTTTAGAACTATAAATTCTCACAAGATGTCTGAACCTAAGAGGATGGAATACTTATTTATTAAAGACTTACTTATTTTTATTAGAGAGAGAGAGAGAGTGCGCACACATGCAGGGGGAGGGGCCGAGGCAGAGAGCGAATCCTCAAGCAGACTCCCTGCTGAGCACAGAGCCCTGACATGGGGTTCGATCTCACGACCCTGAGATCATGACCTGAGCCAAAACCAAGAGTTGGACACCTAATGGACTGAGCCACCCAGGCGCCCCATTAAAAAGAAACCTTGAATGGCTTTATCCAGGATATTTGTCTCTAATTCATCAATACATCTGTAAACATACACCAAGAGATGTGGCATTTTTGAGCTTTGTTTGGACTCTGGTGGGTGGATGCGTAGACCCCACTGGGTGTTCTATAGACTTGACCCCACTAGTGCTGGAATTGCTCGATATACATTCTCTGTCCATCGGGGGACCCACTGCTTCAAATATTGGTGTCTGTTTTAGGAACGTCATCAGCTGCAACTCCAGCTCCTGGACCATGAAACAGAAATGTCAGGGGAGATCATGGATTCTGACAAGGAAAGGTAAGACGAATGCCCTTCAGCTTATAATGGACTTGGACGGCAGACATGCTGTGTTTTTGTGGGCTGGCCAGGGCCTTGCAGTTTCCTTCATTTGGTCACCACTGTTGCACACTCCCACGTGTAAAAGTCTGCAGAGCTTCCACTACGGGCTGAGAGCTTCCGCTACGGGCCCAGTTTCTTGAGGAGCTCACAGCCACGTCTTGCAGCCCATGGCTGGTTGTTACTGCAGAGAGACAGCACAGGCTGTCTCGGGTGCAAAAGTTCAGTCTATAAATGTTCTCCACAACCTTCAACTCCACAGGATGCACCTTGTTGATGAGAAGCCTCATTAGCTGTGACTAACACTTATGCAATGGAAACTAATTTTAAAATGCCTTTTTTTGTTTCCAAACATTGTTTACTGAAACCTGGCCTTGTGCCCTGGCTATGGGCATATAAAGCCCTGCATCGAAAATGATGGAGCAGTACGTGGTCTCCACTAGAAATTGGAAGGCAGAGAGGCCGTGCACGGCCCTCTGGTGAAGGAAAACAAGTTTGGGATGATTCGAGCAATCTGAGCCAGTTGCTTGACCTTGCTGAGATTCCTTGCTTATCTGTGAACAGAGAATTCTTCTTAAAGGGGAAGGGGGTTACGGTGAGGAGGGCAGTGCCCGTCTCACTGGGTCACTAACTGTGAGGGAGCTGGGGGGCGTGCTGCCTGCCACGTGGTTTGTGCTGAAAAATGTCTATTTTCCTTCCTCTCTGCAACTTCGGACTTGGCGGTCTTCTGTAGACTTTAACGTAGCCTGGCAGAGAGGGGGAGGGGTAAGCCGACCACCAGACCCTCTGTCCACGGCTCCATTCCAGTGGCCCCAAAGCACTGAAGAGTCCGTCTGCTGGTTCCTTTGGTTTCACTGAACCGAGCAAAGTCAGAGGATAGTTTGTGCTGTTTTAAGACAGAACTATGAAGCGTCTTCGGAAGCGGCCCCATCTGTTTTGATGCAGAGAAGTTCTTTCAGTGTGTTTCCCAGTTTCCCAAAATAAATGGTGTGTAGGCAGCTACAGTTCCAGACTTCCCAGGACTCGGCCCCTTGATTTCAGATATTGTGTTGTGGTACTAGACTCCTCTCCTTCTCCGTTTTCCAATTCAAGGCATTTGACTTGTAGAACATATAGTCTATAATATTGTATTAACTCCAGAACAGAGAGCCCCCCATTCTGTAAGCGGTGCCCCCAAAATTCTGGTTCAGTCCCCGGAAAGTAGTGTTGCTGTCCTTACACAAGGTAAACCTTGCAAGTGGGAGCTCGGGTAGGAGTCCCGTGTTCCTCCTGTGGTGGGGTGGTTGACGGTAGTGAATCCCCCGGGAGACTCACGGAGCAGGAGGAACGCGTGGTGGAGTTGCCTTTCGTGTTCTGGGCAGTGCTCCCTTCAGCCGGGACCCTCGGTGCTTGTGGTGCTGCTCTGGTTGAGGACCCCGTGGCCCGCTCTGCTCTTTGTGTTAGGTATCAGCAGCTGGAGGAGGCGTCTGCCAGCCTCCGGGAACGGATCCGGCACCTCGACGACATGGTGCATTGCCAGCAGAAGAAAGTCAAGCAGATGGTTGAGGAGGTAAGCCCCTGTGAAGGGTCACGGGCCAGGATGGCTGCCTGTCGTGGGGACATGTCAGCCCGAGAGCCAGCTCTGACTCTCAGCTCAGTTTTCCGTGGCTCACGAGTGAACGTACTCAGGCCACTGTCTTCATGACCCAGAGGGAAATTTCCTCATATGGCCCCCCCGGGGACTGGTGATTATCCCTCTAATCAGATCAAAGGGTTATAGTTAAGAAGCCTGGGAAGCCCAGTTCATTAGCTCATGGCTTTCAGAGGGCAGCGACTCCCCAAGGGGGTGCCTACAGCTCAGGGGACCCGCGGGTGTGACAAGGAAAGTTTCCTTTAGCTCAGGTCTCTGCACTTCCTTGTACCTGGCTGTCTGTCTCCCAGGGGTCACTCCATCTTTTCTTCCTCGGTGGACAGGTGTCTTTTTTTCCCCTGCTCCCTGTCTCCCCCCTCCTCCTCTTCCTTCTTCCCTCATTCTCTTCTCCATCCCTTCTCTCTCCGTCTGTCTGTGGGATGTCAGACCAAGTTATATGTTTACTGTATGCTAGACATAGCTTACTTGTTTCTTTTTCTAAATGGAAACAATAGGTAAGTTGAACATTCATATTTCTGCCAGAGGAAAAAAAATCTTTTAACTGTGTTACTCTAATCTGTCTCTCTTTCTCGTGGAGATCGGTAGAAGAAAGCCCAAGCTGTGGTACAGCAGATCACATATTATTGTATCTTTCTCGCTATTAATAAATCGGATAGAAAAAAAGGAACAGTTAGTCCTAACAGGGTTATAAATTCCCTACGGTCTAATTCTCTATCTGGCATCGAAAGGGCTTTAATTTAATTAAACATTTGGTTGGCAGTGGAAAAACTGAGAAAAAAACATTTTCCTTATATTAAGCACTACTCTGAGAAGTAACCTATTAATGAATTATTGAAATTAAAAGCATGTCTACTAATAAATCACACACGTTAACAGTCAAAGGGAAGATTAAAAGTATGTCTATGAATCTCTAAAATGTTGGCGATATTAGTGGAGTGAGGTTAAGGTCAGGGGATTGTGAGGTTGGGGAGGGATACTTTTTTTTCTCTTGTTGGATAAACATATGTATTAGGTGAAATCTGTTGCCTAAACAAGAAATGCAGTCCTAGTGTGTCGACTCCTGTGAGTCTTATGTTGCCTCATCTGCGAGTGTCAGGGAGCAGAAGAACGAGGAGCCCCTCTGCACTCCGACTGCACACCCAGGCAGGCGTGACCGTGATGGGTAGATCTTGCCCAGGTATCAACACTAGCTAGGTGTCAGGAGCATGTTTCCCCAGGAAAAGCATTGCTTCATCACACTTAAGTTAGTATCTCGGGGAACTGTGGCTGTCAGATCATAGCTTTTCTGCTTCTGAATTTCACACACAGGAAGTCTGGGGCAAGGGTGTCCCTGTTTCCCCATGAGGCTCTTTGACTGTGGAGCACTGCATTTCTTCCAACTCGCCACAGGGAGGTGGTGTGCATCGTTCTTAGATTTTATCTTAGAGAACCAGGGAACAAAGCCTCCTACCGGTGGGCTTCTGTTTCGGTTATTATCTGTCAGGGTTTAAGATTGGTACCCCGGGGGCGCCTGGGTGGCTCAGTAGTTAAGCGTCTGCCTTCGGCTCAGGTCATGATCCCAGGGTCCTGGGATCGAGCCCCGCATCGGGCTCCCTGCTTGGCGGGAAGCCTGCTTCTCCCTCTCCCACTCCCCCTGCTTGTGTTTCCTCTCTCGCTGTGTCTCTCTCTGTCAAATAAATAAATAAAATCTTTAAAAAAAAAAAAAAAAGATTGGTACCCCGATCAGAGATCCTTCTCCAAAAGACACTTTCAAGTGGTTTAGGATTCTTCTGTTTTCTAACTTGTGGAATATAACGGACATACCAATTTGAAGGGAGCAGGGGAAAATTGATATATGAAAATAGGGAAGCGTATAAAGATCACTGTCCATGGGCCTTGCTTTTCTACCTGTGACTTAATATCTCCCAAATAAGCTTCTCTAAGTCCGGATGATGTGGTCTAGAAGACACAGGCATCGGAATGAAATTGCAGGCTGAAATTTAGGATGGCGTCATCAGAGTGAGCACCACCTAGGGGCCAGCTGGGTTCCAACAGTGCCTGGGGACTGGAAAGAAGAGAGACTTTTTATTCTAAATTTAAGTCACTACCTAAATCGGGTAGTAAGAATTAGTGTGTTTGCCCTGCATATCGTGTTAACTTACACCACTAAAGGATGGTTTAAAATCTCAATTGCTGCAGCCCTTGATGTGAATAATTTTTTTTTTTTAAGTTAGAAACATGGCAAAGGGACTCGACAGATGAGCACATTTAGCGGAGCAGAGTCAGGTTGGAAAGGAGTTGAGAACTCTAGTGATTCAGGGAGTGGCTGAAGGACTTGGGGGAAAGATGGCCAAGGAGAGGCCTGAGAGCTGAATTCACATCTCAGAATGTGTTCTTGTTTAGTATTATAATGCAAGGCCAGGCCAGAAGCCCTGGGTGGAACTTGCAAAGAAGCAAATTTCAGCTTTTCATTTCACATAAAGAAAACATTTCTCGGGGCGCCTGGGTGGCTCAGTTGTTAAGCATCTGCCTTCGGCTCAGGTCATGATCCCGGGGTCCTGGGACTGAGCCCTGCATCAGGCTCCCTGCTCGGCCGAAAGCCTGCTTCTCCCTCTCCCACTCCCTCTGCTTGTGTTCCCTCTCTTGCTGTGTCTCTCTCTGTCAAATAAATAAATAAAATCTTTAAAAAAATAAAAAAGAAAACATTTCTAATATTGGCTGCCCTGGGAAGGTATTTAGCGCTTCCTCACAGGTGCATTCCTTATGATCCAGGGCTTGAGCTAGAAGCTCTTTCTATAAAGAATGCTTTACTGTTTACTAGGCCATGCGATCTCAGCATTATCATTACTTTGCATAAGCAGCACGATTAGCAAATTCATAACCTCTGACTTTAGTAGTTTATTTTTATCTGTGAACTCCAGCTATCCAGATACTGAGACAAACTTGACCTAGAAACAAAGGCAGACTTTATGTGTAGCAGATGTTAGGGACAGTTTTGCTTCCCTCACATGAAGCCGGAAAGCTTGTCCGTGTGTTGGCTTCACCTTTCCCGAGGGTGGGGGTCCAGTCTGCACCCACTCCTGGCGTCATTTTAGCCATAATGTCTATGAAGAGACTTAGTTTACTGAAACAATGGGCTGCTTTTTTCAGCTCAAAATTGAAAATGGTGTTCTGAGATTCTTGAAATCCTTAAATGTTAAGCCATGTATTTCCTTCACCTTTAGTAAGATAATTTTTTAATAACAACAATAATAATATAATGACTAAGGACCAACCGGCCTCAGTTTTGCAGTCTTTGGCTGGATAGACGTGGTTTTCACCGTGTGGGATGGCGTATGTCAGTGAGGCCTTGTGCGTGTGGGATGGGCAGGATGGGCCCTTCTGGATGAAGCATTGGTATATGTCTTATGGGGTCAAGCTCGATGCACAGTGTCTCGTGTGACATGTGGGACCAGATACCCGCACCCAGCTAGATCTTTCTAGCAAATTACATCTCCTTTTGTGGTGGATGTCAGGGATTGGTTACCTCCCTCCCATCACTAATTCTAACTGGTTGTGGCTCTGACAAAAAAAAAAATAAAAACGAAATGAGCCCATATATGACCCTTTTAGACTTTTAAGGGTTTGCCAGAAAATATAGAAGGACTGTGGGGAAATTCACTGGTCTGCGGGTTCACCAGGTAAGCACCAGCACTTTCTCTGTGCCTGGAGCAGGTGTGGTCCTGCTCTCCTAGATCTTACCATCTGGGGTGACCTGCCTTCCAGAGTCATTCTTGCGCATGGACTTCTTTCTTCTGTTGAAAAGTCTTGTTGGGATTGGGGTTCCTTTGTCTTCAGTCCGGCTGCATTCTTCAGCTTGCCTTTCGCGGAACCGGAGATGGGGGCGGTGCCAAAGGCTGGGCGGAGCCTGACGCTGGAGCGGAGCCCCCTGGACGCTCATTCACGCCTCTTCTCCGGCTCTTAACCCCGGCCTGTCCCCTGCCAGCCAAAGCAGCTTTCCTGCCAAGGGGGAAATTACCTGGAGGCAAAACCAAATTCTTATTTGCTCTCGAAAAGCGGGGGAATCTTACATTTTTGCCAATAGGCAGTGCTATTATTCAGCTGACTACGTAGTAATTTCATAGGGAGCTCCTTCTCCCTCTTCAACCGTAGGAATCCTTTTGGTTTGCCATCTCCTTCTCGCTTCGCATCGCGGTCTCGGTGGGCGAAGTGGTTCTTCCGGCAGGGTGTGTCTCGCCGCGTGTCCTTTCAGTGGCAGAAGAGACTGTTCTGGCTTTAGACTTTTCTTTTGCAGGAAGCCGTTCCGCTCCCGCTTGTCCCCCTCTGTGATTTAGATGTTTAATGAGTGCAAAGGTGGAAGGAACTGATTTTCGGAATAGTGCTTCTCCTCGCAGGCTGCGCGGCAGAATCACTTGGCGAGCTCTAAAACATGCCAGACCTGGCAGATGGCAGTGCGAGGGAGGCGCTGGGCAGGGCAGCGGTTTTGGCTTTTTGTTTTTTTTTTTTTAAGCTGCACAAGATTCCAGGATGGAGCCAGGATGCAGAACCGTGCTCTGAAGTTCTAGCTGGCTTGGGTCTCCACGTGGGGTTTCCATGTGTTCATATGTTCAGCCAGCCTCCCTCACAAGCTGCTGTCCCTGAGGTGGGAACTTGGACTGGAGTGAGAACGGCTCCAGGGAAAAGAACCAGGGGGACCACTGAGCAAGGACCATGAGCATGGACGTGGGAGAGCTGGTCCCAACGTGTGACCGTCTGGTCTGGTCATGGAATCTTGCATTTCTTGCCAGCCCCATCGGGAGAGGGTGCTTTGACAGCTCACTCTTAATGCCATACTGGCCTGGTGGTATCCAGATAAACTTCCCAGATGCTCCCCAGATGCATCTAGAGAGAACATGTCACCAAGGTGGTAGATGAGGCATACTTGTTAAATAGATACTAGACTTCACGGGACAGTATCCAGTCCGCCTGCTGTCCTTGGAAGCTGAGAACCTGCCACTAATGAAGAGACCAGCAGTGGTTCTCGTGGATCTCCTTCCCTCTGTTGCTTGTGGGTGTGGGTGTCTGGCCTCACCCTGGTTTAAATTCCTTCTGTCTACCCACAAGACCTTACACTTGGTCCCACTGTACCTCTTTAGAAAGAGAACGCAGGACCTTGTTGAAATAATAGTATTCACAGTGGCCGCTTCTCAAGTGTAAAACAAAGCGGGACAGTTCTGCAATTCCTAAGAAATGAATTTGGAAGTATTTAATGATCATCCCTTGGTTTTTTTTTTGTTTTGTTTTTTGGTTTTTTTGAGAGCAGTTGTCATAATGCAACAGTTTTTTTGGGGGAAACAACCTGGATTGGAGAGAACAGATGAGGAGTAACTCTTCTTAGAGTTGAGGTTTGGGTTTCTGGTTTCTGGCTCTTCTTGAGCCAGTCAGCAAAGCAGGGCTTCCCTTCTCTTTTCTTAAGTCCCTAGAACTTATCCCCTCAGCCCTGAATTCGCAGGCACCCCCCTGCAGTTAGAGACCTAGGAGAAGTGCAACTAGAGACCTCGACGGGTACGTACATGATGAGAGGTGGCAGAGACGATGGACATCAGCAAGGCTTGAGAATCAGACCTGCGTTAACTAGCTGTGGAAGCTTCAAAAAGTTAGTTTTCTTGTTTGTAAGATGGGGTTAATAACAGTATCTATCCAAGAGGATTTTTTTGGTAAGAGTTAAATGAGAGGATGTACATAAAATACTTCTATTCATCAGAACATAGGAAATACCCAATAAACACAAGCTGCTATTATTATTATTATTACGGGTGGATGGGTTCCTGCTGTGTATACCCAAAGTCAAGTTAAATGAACCAAAAGCAAAAGTAGCTGAGTTGCTTTCTTGACAGATACACAGAGCTGCCCTTCTCTCCTTCGGGAGTCTTATGAGCCAGATGGAATCTTTGGGTATGACTCTCTCTTCTCTTCTATGCTCTGTGCTGTGTTCCATCTCAGCCACCAGTCCCTTGAGTAGAATTCTTATTTACACACAAGGCAATTAAAACATTTTTACATTTTCTCCATCCCAAGAATCTTCCATTTTAAATGGATCAGCTGTTTGTTAGCACTCAAGTCATTTTAAAACTACTGTGTGGTGTGCTGAAAGGTACACAAAAGTACACTTCTGCCAAATGCCCTGTGTTTGGTGATTGAGAGTCCCTTCTGTCACTGATAATTTAGCCAACTGGGGGTAGGGAAACGGATCCATAGCACTGAGCCCACAGCCCTAATCCACTCAATTCACCTGTTTCCAGATCATGTCACACAAGCTCTTCTCCAGATTTAGTCTCCGGTTCTTTGGAAGATGATAAAATGGTAGCCTGGGTTGGAAGCAATTGCTTTTATTGTTCGTGATTAGAAGAATACTCGTACTCCGCTGGGAAGAGGGGGCATGTCCCTCTGTGATGAGCCGATGAACAAAACAGGAAGGACATGGTGTGGAAAGGAGAATTTGACCACGTAGGGCTCTCATTTGTGAAAATACCACACACTGTCACCTCGCCTTGTCCAGCCTCACGCTGCAGAGTCAAGAGAACTCAAAGGATATTTTTAGAAACTTGGGTTCCTAGACATCGAATAAAGAGCTGTGATGAAAAATAATACTAAAAAATAATTCAGGAAAGCAGGTGGAGACTGGTTCTAAGATCTTGGAAAAGGAAGCTGCACTTCTGGAAAGCTGCCAAGGACACCTGCTAAGGCTGGGACTCGGGCTTGAAGAACTTGAGTGCTCCAGGAAGGAAGTGCTCCCCACCAGATCACACCCCACATAATGCGGAAGCTGTCAAGTGTCCGTGTAGTTTGGTTATATTTGCATGTGGGAGGTGGCCCTGAGGATGTCCTCTCGGAATGGAGATCAAAAGCACTAGTCAACGTAGCATTCTCTTTGTTGAAGCAGGGTTCGGTTTGCTTTTTATCTCCATGGGCATTCTGCCCGAATTGGCAGTTCAGCTAACTTCATGGAAAGGAGAAGTCTGTCTGAGGAAAAGAGAAATATATTTGATCGAAATATATTGAAGTGAAATACACTCCATGCCTGCTTTATTCTTTTTATTTTTAAAGATTTTATTTATTTATTTGACAGAGAGAGACAGAGTGAGAGAGGGAACACAAGCAGGGGGAGGGGAGAGGGAGAAGCAGGCTTCCCGCAGAGCAGGGAGCCCGATGCGGGACTCGATCCCAGGACCCTGGGATCATGACCTGAGCCGAAGGCAGACGCTTAATGACTGAGCCACCCAGGCGCCCCGCCTGCTTTATTTTTATAGAGATCTTCTTGAGACAAGCCACAGGGGCTGGTAGGTCACCCAAACTTAACAGCGTTACTGAAGACTAGTAGTGGTAGTAGCCCCAGTAGCAGTAATAATCAGTGGGTTGGTTAGCCTAATAAGCTAGTAGACTGGGCTGATGGAGTGGCTGCATTAAGGGGCAGGGTGTCACTTAGGTATTGGGTGGTTCTCCAGTCCCACTTCTCCATGGCAGAGTGGGCGGGTAAATGGTTGCCTGTCAGTATTTGTCTTCGGTCTTTCATTCAGATGCTTCTACCCCATGTTAGCAAGTAGGCAGTGGACGGCGAAGGAAGCTTTGGATTCTTAAGGCTTCATTTTGTCCCTTGGCCTCTCACATCCCCACCCAAAGGAGGCGTTACTCAGAAGTTTGAGGCAGAATTTATATACGGTAAATAAAAATGTTAGTTTCAAATTCTCATGTTCAACATATTATTCACTAAAATGTGAGGTTTTTAGAAGGGATCAGAAAGCTCACTGTGTGTGCAAACCTTTTTTTCCCCCTATACGTTATGGAAATATTGAAGGTTTATTTTATGATACCTGCTGATTAATATATTCAGGATACAAACTGTCCTTTTGAGGGAGCAGGTCTTTTCTTTGTAAATGTCACTGAATTCACTTTCTTCTTCGTTGAGATTGTTTGTAGTTGGCTGTAAAATATTTCTCAGAGACCTGCGTGCCCACGTTCTACCCATAGAGTTTGTGAGACTCCACTCATGTTCCAAGTAACTATCAGCTACTGAATGTTTCTCATGCTTCTCGGCCATGCGTCTAGACCCAACATTCCCACATTCATCCTCTTATGGGGCATATGATTTATACAATTTTTTTTTTGGCACAGGAAACTGAAGCTTAGCGTCTTAAATAAGTAGCTGGCAGTCTCTCAGCAAATGATGATGGTGCTGGGGCCACAAGATCTTTGGCTCCAAAGCCAGTGTTCATTCTTTGCTTCTTATTTTGTGTATTTTTTAATTGGAAAAAAAATTTTAATATGGAAGATTATAGAGAATGGTAAAAACAAAGACCCAGGTTAACATTTTGGCATATTTCAGATTTTTTCCAAGTAAAAGAAAACAGTAGCAAGAAGAGGTTCTTTCTATTCCTCTGATCTTTTTCCTTCTTCTCCACTCTCTCCCTCTTCAGAAGCCTTTTGGTCTCCATCCAGGCCATGTTTTGATGCTTTTACTACATACATATGTATCTATTATCAGTATTTAGCCTAATGTACGTGTTTAAAAATGTATGTCCATCTTTATAACATGTAAGTAAGTAGATATTATTGTATATAGTATTCAACTTACTCTTTTCCCCAATTTTGTTTTTGTTTTTGATGTTGCAAAGAGCTACATTATTTATTTTAATGGATCTCTAATATTTCATTGTATTAATGTATCATCATGTGTCCTATTGATAGATATTTAGCTTGTTTCCAAATTTGTATTCCTTTGCGAACAATGCCAAACAGTCTCTTTGCTTCTGTAGTTAGGGAACGTGGCTGGAGGAGGAGCTGCTGGGGCCTTGGGTTGCACAGTCTCCCCTCTGCTAGATACTGCCCAGTTGGTCTCCGGGGGGTGCGCCCAGTTCCACCCACCGGGAGGGTGGGTTTCCCCACATCCTCACCACCTCTTGGCGCCGCTGGACTATAATTTTAGCCAGTTGTGAAATAGTAGCTCTTTGACTCTGATTTGCTCCAGCCCGATTACTGCTCATCGCTATGGGTGCCGCTGAGCATCTTTTCATCAGCGTGTTGACCATGCAGGCTTCCGCCTTCGTGAATTGGCCGCTCTTCTCTTTTGTCCACTTTCCCGTGTGGCTATCACTTCTGCTGATTTGTCAGAACTCTGGGTACTACCGATACTGATCATTTGTCACAAAGTGTTTGTATGCTGTTACCTTCTCCCAGCCACTGTTTGTTTGTTTGTTTATGGTATCTTGTATAATGCACGTGTGTTTTACATTTTGGTATAAACTTGTCAATCCTTTGGTGCTGTGTTGTGTGTCTTGTTTGTTTGCCATCAGGATATTTTTGTGATAGCTTCAGAGTTTTGTTTTTCATCTTTATGGCTTTAGTTACAACCCCACCACACTCATACCCTTTATCTTCTCTCACTCCTTTTCTCCATAGCACTTACATCCTAGTATATACTACACTTCTCTGTTTTGCATACTTATTTGTTGTCTGTTTGCCCCCACTAGAACGTAAGCTCCACGAGGGCAGTGGCTTTTCTCTGTTTTGCTCTTGGCTATGCTCCTAACATCTGGAACAGTCACTGGCATATAGTAGGTGCTCAATAAATATTTGCTGAACAAATAAAGAATAATCCATGTGGAATTTATTTTTGTGTTTATAGTGTGAATAGGGCTGCATTTTTCATTTTGTGGGTTTTCTTTTTTTTCTCACGAAAAGCTTGTTTCTCTAACAGCGTTTACCGAATATTCCATCCTTGCCCCACTGAGTTTTGCATGGCCCCTTTATCAAGCTGGAGTCGCTTCCCTTGTGCTGCTGTCTGTAAATACTCCTGTTCTCCTGCCCTGATGGGTCCATCAAAACACATTTAATAAGCGCCTTTCATGAACCAAATGCAAACATGGACATGAGTTCTTGCCCTCAAAGGACTTTCTGGTTGATACTAAAACTTGTTAGAACTCAAGGCCAACTATGACAGGTATCAAGCAGGGGTATGAACTGCGTGCTGGGGACAGAGAAGCCGGTGGGGACAGGAGTGATTAAGTTCATAGGCTTTGAGTAAATTGAATCTGGCTTTGCATCTGCTCCTCTCTTGACTAGGCTTTATATCTTGAGCAAGTTACTTCTTCTCCAACATTCAGTTTCCTTATCAACCAAATGAGGACGATCCTAACCATACCTGCTTCAGAGGCTGTTTTAAGGCCTGACTGATGTAACACAGGCTAGGGGCTTGGCGCAGAGTCCCTAAGCGTTGACTAATGCTGGTGTGGGTGCAGAGGCCTTGGGGAGGAGGTGATATATGATCACGTCTTGCAGGTTGGGTTGGATTTTTCTAGGCAGGGATTGAATGGGTGGAAAAGGACATGCCAGACAACATATAGAATAACAACAACAAGCCAACAGAAACCAAAGACATGGAGACCAGAAAGTTTAGGGTGAGTTCGGAGAGCTACCAGTCTAGTTTGACTGGATCCGAGTGGGGAGAGATAATGGAGAGCCTGGAAATGAGGTGGAGACCAGTTGTGGGTTCGCACCCCCTCGGCACCAAGCTGAGACAATGTCTGGTGTTACCCTCCTCCAGATTCCTCAGTGGGGCCCTTTGCCTGGTCAGATCTGACCCCAGAGTGATGCCTCGGGCAGGAGGGAGCTAGGTGAATAGGAGGGGAGAGAAGCCAGAAGGGCAGCTTGGAGGCTCCCAGGAGAAGCCTGGCCAGTGCGGCTGAGGGGCCACACTCAAGGACACTTGAACTTAGGAACATTTTAAAAACCACCACTGTTTAGGCACCAGCTCTGTCCCACCTGTGGAGCTCGGGCTGTCATGTGCCTCATCTTACATTTGTCTGAAACCGTTCTCTCCCTGGACGTTCCTGTTCAGTGGAGGGTCTTTTGTCCCTGATACTGCAGCTATCAAGGAAAGCATGGGGCTAGGGACACATCGAGTGCCCTCTTCCCCGCTTCTACCTTCCACTTTCCTCCTCTAAAGTCAGAGGGAAAAAGAACAGCCTCAAGACTTCGGGCCGCCGCAGATGCTCTGTAAAGGAAGATCCCAGCCAACATTCCTCCCAGCCTTGCCTAATTCCCGGCCCCATTGCAGTGATAGGCTGTCACCACAGGGAGGGTGGAAGCACACCTCTGAACATCAGTGTGGCGAGAGAAAGAGCTGGGGCCTCGACATCAGGGAGATGTAGATTTAGATCTCAGCCCTGCCGGCATCCAGCTCTCAGGTGACCAGCTGTCCTGGTTTGCCTGCGACGGAGAAAGCTCCCGGCACATGAGATCCCAGTGCTAAAGCCTGGGCAGCCCTGGGCAAGCTGGGAATAGCCGGTCACCCTCTTTAGCCCCCAGGTCTGACCCCTTCCTTCCCTCACCCCATTGGCAGTCGGCAGGTGCATCCTGCCTCCGGGGGTACAAACCATCTCTGTGCCTCTCCCTTTATCGCACTTTCTGGGGTGTTTCTCTGCTTACTGCCCGCCTTCCTCAGTGGGCCGTGTGGTCCGTGAAGGTGGAGATCAGGTCTTCCTGGCTGCCTGCTGTGCGCCCAGCGCCTAACACTGGGCCTGACGCAGAGGTGATCCTAGGTGATCGCTGAGGGAATGACGGATGCTGAAACTCTAGGAAGCTCCGTTTCCTCCTCTGTGGGGATGACCGCTCCTAGGGTTGTTTCTGAGGATAATGAGCAAACCCAGCAACAGCCCTATCCCCAGGACACCCCTCTATCTTCCTTCCCAGTGGTATGTTATTCCCCCTCAGATCAGAAAGCCAGTTTGTTCATCCTTCCCTGATGTTTATAGGCCCCGTCGTGTTAGGCACCCAGGAGAAGCAGGCGCCGTTCCTCTCCTTAAAGAGAAGTTGGGTTATCTTTAATAGAAGATAGAAATCAAACCAAATTAGATTATTTTACCTCAGAAGCCAGTTTCAACTGATCCTTTTGAATGGTATCGTTCTATTATTATATATTACTTCAAACTTAATAGAAAAAAATTGATTAAAATATGTGCCCTGTTCATATCTAGCCTGGCGGAATGCCACAAGACACATTAATTGAAAATGAATTTCTACAAACCCAATCAAGCATCATGAAGATGAAAAATGTACCTTTTCCCCTCTGTTCCTTCATTGATTTTTCATTTTCCCCACTCAGAGCTTCATTTAGCAATTTTTCAGTTTCGTTTTGTTGTGGCCTTAATTCATTCCCTTCACTGCCCCCAGAATGAGATAATGTACCATTTTCCTTGCTTTTTTAAACTGTTCTTTTATGTTGCATTAGTGCAGGGCAGATTCTGATCTTGTCATATCTCCCTGTGCTTTATTATTTTTTAGGAAAAGAGGGTAACTTTATTATTTTTTAAATTCTTACTGCGGTGGTCTTTATCAAGGAGAATGCACTTTAAAAATACAATAACTATGAAATTACAGTGTTACAAGACTTCTGAGATAGAATTAAGAGTGGCTGTCGCAAACATGAAAAACCTTTTCAGAGGAAGAGTGGAGAGTATCCATTATTCTCATTTCTCGTGGTGGGGTATGTGAAGATAGAGCATGATGCTGATTTTGTTAAGGGAAATGAGGACAATTATTTTCTAGATCACAGAGGGAAACAAGAGTTCGGGTGGCAAAAAAGGCCCTGTCAGGACAAGAGGAGGCAAAAGGAGAAGGTGACTACATGCCTGAGTGAGTTCTAGAAAGTTCTTGGCTGTCCTGTTCTATGCCTGCTCTGGTCATTTCACGGATTCACTGGTCCTCTACGGGGGCTGAAAACAATAATGGGAATCTTCAGTTTTTCTTGTGAGCTTTTCAGATACTCTAACAGCATAAATTTCCCCTGAGAAGTCAACAAGGACTCATAATAAAGAATCCTATTGCTTTACTTTTACCTAGAATTCATAACCCTGGTTATCTCATTTTTGATTAGAAGTTTTAATTGGCAGTTATTCATCTTTGATACATTTTTCAGTGGAAAAATGAATTATTTCTTCATAAACGCGGTTTAAAGCAGAAAGCCTTTTGAAATGAGCGTCTGTGGGCAAGAGTAGCAGATCAGAAGTGTTGGTGATAGAGGTTGGGAGCTTTATTAACGTGTGGTCAAGTTTCACTAAACACACGCATGTGCACACACATACACACACACAGCCCTCATACCCTGATTCTGAATAAATGTGCCTGTGGGCCTTAATTGGTTATTTCTAAACTTTGAATGAAAACAAAATTAAACAAATTTCAAAGAAAATAAACAATTATATCATAGACTTAGTCTGCATCGAAAAAATCTAATTCCCTTTACCTTGCCAGATTTTAATGTGATTCGACGTGATCATCCGTTTTTAACATACTTTCTAGTATTGTGCTCCATTTCGGTGTGTTTACGGTTTTATGTAAGGCATTTTCCAGAGACATGCATATTATCATTTGCCAGCTGGTAACACACGACACCCTAAAGCACAGTTTCTTAAAAAAAAAAAACCTATCAAGTGCCGTCTAGTATTTAATGCTTAGGTGAGCTGCATTTCTTACTTTCATTACTTTCTGTTCACATCCTCAACCTCAATTGTGAGTTATGTTTTGTGAGTTTCACACAATCGGGTACTATTCACATAATTCTAATCATAGAGCTGTATCTTCTTCTGACAGTGACCTGAAATGACCTGTGACCTATATGTCTGTCACTAATGGGAAAGAAGTTTCAGGAAGCTGAGAAGCCTTGCAACTTCTAGGGTTGCTTCAAATCCATAACAGGCCCTTCCTAAAATTTGGTAGAGTTTCACTTTGTTCTGGTTGACATACAAGCTCTTTTCGAAAGAAATCAGGAGTCCTGTCACTATAGCATTTTTCCCCCCAAAAGTAGGTTATAAAAATGTGCGGATTGACAAGGGCAATTACATCTTCTAAGAGAACAGTTCTTTTATATAAGATCATTGATAGAGTAGATACGTGCCCCTGTGGATGTGGTGTCTGTCTAGTGTAAGAGAAAGATGTGAACAAAGGAAGGTCGGGGTGGTCAGGGGCCTTAACGGGGGTTTGTTCGAAGGGCTGAGGTAGAACAGAAAAGGGAGACATGAAGAACCACTATATGTCTGTGGAGTGCTGAGAGGATAGAGTGGTTTAAATGTAGGGTTCATGTGGGACAGGACAGGCCTGAAATGACAGTAGGGAGATAGTGGGACCATAGGAGGAGGGCCTCATGTCCATGCTAGGGAATTTAAATGTCAGAAGCTTGGGAGGGTTTTTAAGGAGGAGAGTGATATATTCAGGATCTCTGGGGGGTAGGCCTAGAAGTCAGTATTTTGTAAAAGCTCCCCCTAGGTGATTCCATTGTGTGGCCGTGGCCTCAGAGGGACTGCTTAGCTCAAATCACCTAGGGAGCTAACTCCATGGTGGTTAATATGAAGAAAAGCCATTAACTTTAGGATACACCTCCACGCCCCCACCCCATACCACTGTAAATACCAAACTGGCTGTAGCCTTAAGGGATCTAGCATCCTGCATGAGCATTAGGCTACAATCACATATTCAGTTGAATTACAAAGAAACATGCTTATCGAGACAAAACTAAGAAAAAAATTCTATTAATATTAGTTAAGAGGTTCCAGATTTTACCAAGATGGGTTTCTTCCTTTTTTCTGTAAGGGGGTCCACTATTTGATGTTGAAATTTAACTGTTGTGACAAGATTATGTTCCTGTTAAGTAAAATGGATGAGGTCTGGAAAATAAGCATTTCTAATTTCTCATTTCTTAATGCCCTGATTTGAGCCTGGGCGCTTGGGTCATTTACCACCACCTGGTGACAGCTAGACCTAAATGCATCTTCATGAAGACACAAAGCTCTTCAAGGTCAAATTTACAAACTTTAATGTATGGAAAAGAGCAAAGGTTGCATGCCAGCTGCATCATACCCTGGATTTTGGAGTGGCCTCTGATTTTGGGGGTGCTTTTGGGACTACATCCACGCCGGTTCATCAGGCCCTCCAAGAGTCTGTTCTAGACAATTTTGCCCCTGGATTCTAAGGGATAGATTGTTGAGAGATGGATGGATGGAGTCATGATTCATTCATTCGTTAGAGTAGAAAGATGACCAAGGTCTTTACTCTCAAGAAGCTAACAGTCTGGTGGGGGGGAGGAATACCAGTAATAACATAGTAGTAGCTAGATTTTGAGTGTTTATCCTGTGCTGGGCTCTACAGGAGACAATATTTGAAGGCACTTTGAATTGGCAGTCAGAAATAACACCACTTACCACTCAAATGTGGGATTTAGAGATTGTGCCTCATGATGGGTGTCTCATAGGAGGACAGGTGGGTTGTGCTCCAGGGGCAGTCCCCTGAGTTGGGATTCCAAGTTGGCACCCCTTGTAGGGCAGGAGGGCCAAGGCATGCACTGCCTGCCATCCTTGGTGTCCTTTTTTCTCTAATCTGAACAAGTCAACCCCTGTTGAAGATGCTTCCATAAGGAACGCTCAAGGATGAAAGCAAATGCGCGGGCACAGCATTCACTTAGTGCAAGAGCACGAGCGCTTCTTGAAGCTTCAGTTGCTGAAAGGTGAGACTTGTCGGCAGAAGCTTCAGCACCCCCAAATCCTTCCCAGAGCCATTCTGTCACCCCAGAAGATGGGGCCTGTTTGCTCCAGCATCAGCCCTCTGTCCTCTTAGAACTCCCAGATTTCCCCTCTCTCTCTGCATCCTCCAGGTGACATCTCTGCCTTGTATCTACTCCTTTTTTAAATGAAAATCCTCCATATCTTCCTGTGAACTCTTCATTAGGGTGTCCTTCTACCACATCTCTCGCTTCCCTGGACTCACCAACCATTCCGATTACTTCAGAGAGAGTGAAGCAAGTGTATTCGAAGTCCCTTTTTATGTTAGTTGATGAAATTTACATAGACCTCCCTGGAACCCTGTAGCTAATTTCAGTACCCATCTTGCCTCTCATTTAAAGAATTCAAGTCAGTTTTTAAAAAAAATCTTAATACTGTAGGAAGGAATGAAAGAGGAACACTGTAAGGATGATTTTTGAAAACTATTCCTACAAATATCGAAGGAAATTTAAAGAAAAAGAAACTTTGCTTTTGCCCATAATCCTACTCTAACCTCAGTACAATTTCGTTTATCTAACTTCCAGCTTTTACCTTTGATCATTGTAAGCTTTGTTTTTTATTTTTATCCCTGAGGCTTTTTGCAAACATTTTTACATTTTGCAGTATATTTGTTTGTAGTATCTGTGTCATATATTCCATCAAATTGCTATTCCATAATGTACTACCCAGTGCTTTACTGCTAGACATTAAGGTTATTTTCCAGTTTCTATTATAAATAATAGGAGCAAGAACATCTTTGTATATATAGCTTTTTTTCCTATGTCTGAATTATATCCTTAGGATAAATTCCCAGGAGTGGGATTAGTGGGTCAAAGGGTATGAACAGCTTTATGGCTCTTAATATTTATTACTAAATTGCCCAAAGGGTCATTCTAATTTACAATGGCACCTGCAACACACGAGAGAGGCTGCCTCTCCCAGCTCTTTCAACACTGATTTCTGCAGCCGGTAGTTTTGGGTACAGTTAATCGTTATTAAAGGGTAACTTGTTACTGTTTTTAATTACAATTTCTTTAATTATTATCAACATCGGAGACTTTTTCTTAAATGTTTCTTATTATATTGTTTTGTATGGCTTTTTATGTGGGAGGATTATATTTTTTGGCACTGGGCGGAATTTAAAATATTTTATCACGAAAATGTCAGATGCACTCAGGACAGAGACACTAATCGATGAAGCCCCCTAGACTCATGACCAGATTCAACAAACAGCAGAACTTGGCTCTATTTGCCCCTTCTTTTCCTCTTTTTCCCCCTCGTGTAGTTTTGTAATTTTAAGGCAAGTCCCAGACATCCTGCTTATGTTTCCTATACACTTCACTATCCATCTCAAAAACATATGGACTTTTTCTTATATACTCATAATGCCATTGTAACACTGAACAAAATTAATGATAATTCCTTGGTATCATGTAATACCCATCGGTCCTAAAATTTTCTGAAATGTCTTTAAAATGGCTTTTTTACTGAAGCTTTGTTTGTCAGTATACAGAGACGCCATTTGTTTGGTGGTTATGTTTCTAGAGTCTTTTAATCTAGAACATGCTTCTCCCTGTGTACCCTCCTCCCCTGCCGAGGTTTCTGTACCCAGTGACATTGCAGGAACTGAGTCAGTTGTCCTATAAACGTTCCCACATTCGGGATTTGACTTTTTGTTTATTAGCTCTAGCAGCTTGGTGAGATTCAGTTTTACCTTTCTTGCGGGTGGAAGCAAGAATACTTCCTGGGGCTGTGCGATTTACTCTGTCTTCGGCGGCGCGTCATGTCTGATTGCCTTGGTTGATGCTGAGGCCAATCACGGATTCAGATGGGGTCACCCCAAAACACAGTTGTAAAGTTCCTCCTTAGCTGTGCCCCTGACTCGTTCATCTGTTAATTCTTCTAATATAATGAGCCAGTTATTTCCTAGGGATTGCACAATGGTGATTTTCTAAATCCATCATTCTTTCCCCATTTATTCACTGGCATTCTTCTGAAAAATAAAACTCTTTCCCTCATTAACTAGGACTTCTTAGTAATCTCAAAATGCAGTTTGTACAAGAAAGGCAGGCTACATGCTTTATTCTGCCTCTAAGTTGCCAAGTTTCTAAGTAAGGAATTGGTTCCCTAGTCACTCCCAATGGTGTTGCTGTTGGTTTCAGTTTTTGAAGAATCGTAACATACTCAAGGTTTTAAAAACATATTTATTCCATGTGTTTGACTCAATTACATTCATTATTCTTTTTGATGCTAACATTGTCCCAGTCCTTGGCCCAAGGGAGACCCTTCAAGTATTTGTTTTCAGGCATCACAAGGTGTCTTGGGTTCCCCTAGCATATTTTTACACCTTGAAATGAGTTGTTCCTCCAAGATGACCTGTGTTTTGTTGGTGAGGGTTGGTATTTAGATGCCACAATCTGGATATGTTATGTGCTTATTGTTGTTATTATATCTAAGTTTCCTCAGTGGACAGAGTTAGGAAAAGCATACTTAACAAATGAAAATAAAATATTAATTATGAGTTCACACCGATATTTTCATTTCAAATTTAACAAAACTTTATTTCTTTGATTTCACATTGTATTTCTTTCTCTTACACTAAAACCTTGGTTCCAAACATTATTATACTGCAAAATCTCAAATAGTTTCAAAACAACAATACCAATATTATTACCAACAGTTTTCCTAGTGAATACGAGATTTCTTTGCAGTTCTGTTTATTTTTAGAATACAGTCCACTAAAAACAGAATGAAATTAGCTTGTTCAAACAACACTTGAGTTCTTTTCACCAACTGGATATACAGTTAAGTTCCTTTATTTCGATTTGTTTTCAAGTTTTCAGATTCGCTTTTTTTTCTTTTTGGTTTAGTTTTATTCTTTTAATCTGTAAAATGTGCTTTCAAAATTAAATGTAGGTAAGAAGGTATTATCAAAAAATCTTTTCTTCTGCCTCCTCTAATTTCCTTCTTTCCCTGTTGGCAAGTATTTCTTAATAATCAAGGTTTCTTTTATCTTTGCAGAATTTCTTTTTGCAAATATATATGCATTCAGATGGCCTCATCTGTTTTACGCTAAAGCTTTCATACTGTATATTCCTTACAATACACCGTATCTGTTCTAAAGATCTTCATAGCTGTCCATTGTCATGATGAACCGTGGTTTATTTAACTAGCCACTTATTGATTGATGGAGTTCTGTTTCCTTTGTGTCTTCTAAAAACCAAAAATCCTTTGTCCAAGTCATTTTATATTTTAGCCAATGTGTCTTTGGGGATCTATTTCTAGGAATGGGATTGCTGGGTCAAAGGGCAATGCAGTTGTACTTTTTTCTTATCCTAGCTCCTTCCAGATTCACTTCTAAAGGGGGATTATGTGTCATTTTGCACTGAGAAGGATTTTTCAAGAAGATTTTGCAAATGCACAAATTGAATATACCAGATTGTTGGAAAATTAGCGTGTTCTTCAAAATCACCAGTTATTGACTGAACCCGCATACTGTTCCCACGATTGTCTATCGTCTACAACATAGCCTGGAATAGAGCACCCTGGTTCCTGCTTTTAGGGCATCTATGGTTGGTCTGTGGAACATGAGATGAATGAAAAGCAGAGTTAGAGTAGCTGAAGATAGACCATGTTGTAAAAACAAAGGTGAACACCCAGCTCAAGTCTCTTTATCCCAGGCCACGTGAGTCCTGGATCCTCTCAATTCCATTTGCACTTTTAGTGACAGTGAACCTTTTCCCAGACCAAAACTTTTGACACCTGGTTGAACAAATATGAATCTACTAGCAGGAATAACAGCGCTGAATGTTTGAAATGTGGGCTGCCTCACAAATTTAAGCTGAATAATTATTTTATGTAGAGTTGCATCTGCATCTCCCAAAGCATGCTCTCTGGCACATATATGGGATGTTAATAAGGGTTACACAGCAAAATCAGTGTGTCAAACAAACCTAATGAGATGTGACTCCAAAATCATGTGGCTGCAGAACCCTCTATTCCGGGGAGCAACTCGTGTTAAACACTGTTCCATGAGACACAGAGAACCAAAGTGAGGGTTCTATTTAGATGAAAACCAAAGGCGTCTCTTCCGGTTGATTAACTTGTACTTCTACAATTCTTTTTTTTTTTT
>NC_138377.1:87108347-87285909 GCF_054177405.1 Leptonychotes weddellii
AAGCTGTGTTTCTTTAAGCTGGTGTCTTCTCTATCATTAAATTTTATGTTGCTGAGCCTACCACAGACACTTAATTAAAAATATGGCTATTTCCTGGCCTTATAAAATTGATTGAAGGTTAACTGCCAACACTGAAAATGAGATTCTGACAGCTAGTTTTTCTTTACCAACTGACTCTCCTCATCCCAGACTGCTGCCCACCTCTGCTTTTTGGCTCTCATTTTTCTTGTTCAAGAATTTTCCTAGCAAGTCTGTTAAGCTGTTAAATAACACTGATAATTTCCCACATGTATGTAGGGCTTTATAACTTGTGAGGTATTTTCATGGACATTCCTCACATGGTTCTCTCAGCAACTTTAAGAAAGGCAAGACAAGGATCATTACTTTATATTGACAAATGTTTCAAAAGAAGGCCCAGAAAAAAAAAATAAGAGGAGGCCCGGAGAAGGCAGGTGGTTTTGCTCACGATCACCCAGCTTGGTTAACGCTGGAGCCAAAGCTGAGAGATGGGTTCCGAATCCACTGCTCTGACACTGAGTCAACAGGTTTAGAGGTGACTTAATTTCACCTGAAACTTTGAAGATATTTAGTCTTCCTGACTTTCTGGCTTTTTTGAAAGTCATTTTGAAGATTTGGTGTAGGTTCCAGAAAAGGAAATTATGGAGTTGGAAGAACCTTAAGAGCTTAGGTATTAATGGAAGGAGAAGCCAAAATCTATTCGCTCTGAAGGCTCTTTATTAAGAGCTTGGCATTGAGCCTCTTCCTTTTGAGCCTCATGAATCTCTCCTTGTCTGTGGCCCTCAACATAGTTCTTCCCCCGAGGGAGACAGCCCAGGAGACAATGATGAAGGACGGAGACAGGACAGAGACGACATTGGTGAAGCACCTGGTGTCGCTGGGCGCTGTTAACTGCTTTCCACATGCTTTGTGTAATGTGGAGGCTAAGAGCGGAATCAGACTTGCCCAAGTTTGAACCCTAGATCTGCCTCTTATTAGCTGGGTGATGCTGGGGAGCTTTCTTAGAATTACAGAACGAGGATGGTAGCTCACCTACATGTGTGTGACCGGGCAGTGAGAGTGCAGAGAACGTGCCTGGCATGTTTCTTAACCTCTTAAGTTAATGCCCTAGGAATTAGATTGTCTTTCTCCCATTTTATAGATGGGCAGACTGAGGTTCAGGGGCATGAAGGAGCCTGCCCAAGGTGACAGTAGAAATGGGTAAGCCTGAATTCAAAGCCTGGGCTCTTAACCACTGTGTTTGTGGGAAGGACGAACTGTGTTTTCATGTACTCTGTGTTTGGGGAGCTGCCTATAAAAGTCATGGCCCACAGGGACCTGGGGGTAGATTCAAGCTCAAGAGTCTCCGTGTGGGGACAGCCGAGTAAATGGGCACTTGCCCTGTCCCCCTCCTGCCTTCCTCTCCGCAGTCCCTATGTGCAGCTCCAGCCTTACGATGGGACGTTTCTAAGAACTTCCTCCCAAATCACAGCTCCCTGTGGGAGGAATCACACCTTCTTCCCCAGTGAGATCTGAAGCGAGTGTCCTGGTGGGAGCCCGTGGGTCCAGAGAGGGGAAGAAGATGCTGACAGGAGAGGCAGTGCCCACCAGCGCCCCCCCACACCCTGTGCCCCTCAAGCCAGCTCTCCTGCTAGTAGATTATGAAAGCACAAGGGGATCCTGTGCGTAGAGAACAGCATTACACACGTGGGGGCTTTAATGCTCGGTTCTTAAGCCCCTCTTGCCCAGACCCTGAGATGTGGATATTAGTCCACATAGTAGATTTGGTGGACGATCCCAGGAAGCCCCAGTAGAGGAGGGTGGGGGGATGAGTCAGGGAGAGGATGGTGCCTTGCTGAGGAGGCTGCCATCGTGGGCAGCCGCAGCTCACTCCCACTGGGGGGTCTCCAGGAGACGCTACGCACTGGCCTCTTGAGTTGTCCTTACCTAAAGGTCAGAGAGCTGGGCCTTGGTCCACTGACTCCCTCCTGCCATTGGTTGAGGCCTGCTCCTGGGGGATGCGGGCAGCTGTGGCCGGCCCTCAGAGCCAGCCACAGTCAGGTGGTTAGAGTTTATTTCTTTGTTGTTTCTGTTCTTATTTTTTATATCTTCCCAGGGCTGTTTTACTAATTTCAGTGTGTTCTTAGAGTTAACATCATTTTAACACTTTCCAGACAGGTGCAGGGATCTTTCAGATCCAAAGGAGACAGAATAACTTTTCTGAGTAGCTAAGGTCAGAGGCTGCTGATTCTCGGGGGGACGGGGGTACACTCAGGATGAGGTGGCTTCAAGGTGATTCAAAGTCAGGACCCCTTATCATCGTGATGCACTGACCTAGTTTTCAGAACTATTAAGAACTATGTATTCCCTATTAATATTTTACCCTGCTTTATTGGGCCAGGTAGATAGATTTCATCTCCTAGGAGATGAGAGGTTGAGTTTGAGTACTTGGTTTTCCTCTTCAGGCTGCTTGCCTAGTTTATTACGGTACAAACACACTGTGGACTGTTGGTTCCTTGTTAACTGTATGTACCTGCTAATGGCAGTGGGTCTCTGCCCCTCCTCCCACCTGGTTCTTGTAGGATTACCAATGCCAAGCAGTCCTTCCGTGGGCCCTAACGTCCTGGGATGGCCTGACTTATAATTCATTTTGTAATTCTTTCTTACTCGACACAAATTTTATAAACAAACATATAATTAATACTCTATAAAAGAAACTACATCACCTTATATATTAATGCTTTCTAGTTTTTTTTTAATGCTTTCTAGTTTTAAAAATCAATATAAATTGTGACATAGCTTATTATGGTCACCCTTTTTTCTCTTAAAACTATCTTTGTGTACACTCTCTATTAACTTTCCCTTTGAGAGACACTGTTGAACATAAGGTATTTCTCAGACCACCTTGTTTCTGTAATAATAATTTCCTTCTCCTCCTCCTTTTTTTGATGCCCAAATTGTCACGACTCAGCTGGCGAGAGTTCTCTTCCATCAGCTTCTTTGCCTCTATCGCAGGGTTCCTGATGCTTCTGGGTTCATTCTTGCCATCCTCGTTTTTGTCCGGTTTCAAGATATGGTATTGGCTTGTCTCCAAGGAGGCCTGGTTCATTTTAGTGGTGAACTATGTTGAAAACTACCTGGACATGGGAACTGGTCATGGCTAAAGCACTGTGTCTACTGTTAGGCCGATTTTAATCACGACAGAATTGGGGGCAATATGTGTCTTTCTGAGATTATGAAGTCACACTGACATTTTCCAAATTTAATTATATCACTTTACAATACAGGGTTCTGTTGGCCACTTAGAATTTCTATGCTCTTGGCCTGTTCTAACACCAGTCCTTTTTATACCACAGCTTTCCATCGCCTGCTTTAAACCAGAATGATGCCAAAAGTGGTATTTCAAATATCCTTGCGAAGTTTTGATAGACATATCTGGTAACCTCTTATATTCCATCTTATTAATAAAGTAGCTACCTTTTATTAAGGGCCTAATTGCGGACTCTGGAGATAGGCTGCCTGAATTCTCAGCTCTGCCACGTACTAGTTATGGGATCTTGAGCAAGTTACTTAACTGCTCTGGGCCTCTGTTTGCTCATCTGTTAAAGGGAGTCTTCTCTAAAATGGTGTCTTCCCCCATAGAGTTGTTACGAGGATTAGTTAATATTAAGTGATTCGAAAAGTACATGGCTCACTGTAAATGCCATATGTGTTTACTGTTTTTCCAATTGTCTGGGCCCCAGGGTCTCCTTTCATTGTCACTGATACACATTTCTTCCTCTTCCTTCTCCTCCCCACCTTCCTTTTTAAAATAGAAAATGTGGAACATTTTGGTCTCTGAATCCATCATTGGTATTTACTGATGCTTACTCATCAGATTTTGAGCCCCTAGCCCCACCAGATCCCTAGAAGTTTGCTCAAGCCTGGCCGCATCAGACTGCATTTTCATCAAGCAATGCAAAATCTTCCTGATACAAAAATATGCTCATTCTTTTTTCTTTTTCTCCCAACAATTTATATTTGCCTGCCTCCTGAAGAAGGAATATCCCATTCCCTATTTCCGATATAGAAACTGTTACTGAAATAAAATCATAAGTATATACCTCCGTAAAGTAGATCAGCTTTCTGAAACTCTGAACTGATTCCATTCCTTTTTTCTCTGCTGAAAATTCTGAAGTTACAGCAAAATTTAAAGGTCAGAGGAAAGGAGTCTCATGTCCCGGTTTTGTTCATCCTGCATGGAATGTGTGTTGTATGGTACGTAAACCTCTCAGCGTGTCCATTGTGCATTCCTGGGACGATTATTAATTTTCCAGGGTACTAGCGGGGCGGCAGCTCCAGGCACCGGGGCTCCATGTCCGCATTTTATTGGATGTACATTCTTGTTTAGTGCATGTGCTACAGCTCCAGCCGCTCCCTCCCCTGGGTCCGAGAGAGTTGAGGGAGGAGGTGGCTGCTGTACATTTGTGATGTAATTTCCAAAAAATGCCAAGAGGTGCAGTACCAGGTCCTTGGTTCCTGGAAGGCATGCAGCCTCCTGAGCTGCATTTCACATCTGAACACAAGGGGGCGGTGTTTGAAAGCAGGAGAACCGTGGAACTGGAGGCTCAGTCCCAGAAGCAAACAACCTTGTAGGGAGCACAAAGCCAGGCAGTAGTGAGGCTGCTCTTTGTGGGTTCGCTTTAGGTACAGTCTGTGGGACGGAGTGCAGAGTCTCTGTCTTCCTGGACTGAGTCCTGGCACTTTTCGGTTTTAACTATTTCTTAATCTGTCCCTCTTCTAACTTGTCTCCTACTGCCCATATTCAGGCTCTCACCTTTTTTTTTTTCCTTGTCAACCTTGTGTATTCAATTACATAAACCTCATCCGTGTAAAGTGTATAGTGATAGATGGGAACTAGACGTATTATGGTGGTCATTTCACAGTATATATAAATAGCAAATCATTTTGTACACCTGAAACTACTATAATGTGATCTGTTGATTATAGCTAAAAAAAAATAGTGTCTAGTTCAGTGACTTTTGACGGTTGTATGTACCTGTGAAACCACCACCACAATCTAGATACAGAACAGTTCCACCACTTCCCAAAGACTCCCTGTTTCCCTTTCTCTGTTCCACTCCAGGCAGCCAGTGATGTTTTTGTTTTTTTTTCCAGTGGGAGGGGTCACTTTATCACTTTTTGTCACTATGGATTTGTTTGCATTCTCTGGTAAATGAAATCCTAGAGTATGGGCTCTTTTGTACTCGTTTGTTTTTAGTTTTCTTATTATCGAGTTTTAAGAGTTCTTTTTATATTCTGGGTATCAGTTGTCAGATACATGTATTGTGAATATCTTCTCCCATTTCATGACTTGCTTTTTTCTTTTTTTTTTTTTAATTAAGTAAACTCTACCCCCAACATGGGGCTCGAACTCATGACCCCAAGATCAAGAGGCACATGCTAACTGAACCAGCCAGGTGCCCGTCTTTTTCATTTTCTTGAAGACATGGTTTTTGGTTTTTATTTTTGATAAAGTTCAGTTTATCAACTTTTTCTTTTATGGTTTATGCTTTTTGTGTGCTAAGAAATCTTTGCCTACTACAAAAAATCATAGAGATTTTCTCCTAGGGTTTTCCCTAAACATTTTATAGTTTTTGCTTTTTAATTGAGATCTGTAATCCACTTGGAGCTAGTTTTTGTCAAACAGTGTGAAGTAAGGAATATATTTTTTTCCACATAGATATCCAGTTGTTTCCTTTTAGCTTCTCTTTGATCCCTATTATTTGTACCCCCCTTTCTTTGATCAGGCTAGCTGGGGGGTTATCAATTTTGTTGATGTTTTAAAAAATTAGAATAGTTTTTGGCTTTGTTGATATTCTCTGTTGTGTTTTCTATTGTATTGAGTTTTGCTCTGATATTCATTATTCCCTTCCTTCTAATTAATTTGGTATTACTTTGCTCTTCTTTTTCTAGCTCCTTGAGGTGGACATTAGGCCATTGATTTTAGAGCTCTGTTCTTTGTTACTATCAGCAGCTATAAATGCCCCTGAACACTGTTTCAGCAGCACCCCTCAAGCTATGATAGGTTGTATTTTCATCATCATCCAATTTGAAATATTTTCTAATTTCCTTTGAGATCTTCTTTGACTTATGGATTATTCAGAAGTGTATTGTTTAACCTCCAAATATTTGAGGTTTTCTTAGGTATATTGTTTTTGATTTCTAATTTAATTGTTACGGTCAGAGAACATATTTTGTATGGTTTTAATTCTTTTAAATTTATCAAGACTTGTTTTATGGCTCAGCACATGGTTTCTCTTAGTGTAAAAAAAGAGGCATGCTGCTGTTTTTGTGTTCTATAAATATCAGTTAGATTTAGGTGGTTGGTAGTATTGTTTATCTGATTTATGTTCTTCCTGATTTTTGTGTAATTGTATCAGTTGCTGACAGAGGGGTGTTAAAAATCCATTATTATGGTTTTAGACCATCTATTTCTTTGTTTTTTTTTTACTTCATATATTTTGAAGCTCCGTTATTAGATACATATACATTTTTGATTGTTATGTCCTGGTGATGAATTGACCTTTTCATTATTATGAAATGTTGGTCACTTCCTTGTTCATATTCCGTCTTGAAGTCTCTCTTATCTGGCATTAATATAGCTGTTCCTGCCCTCTTAAGTTTACTGTTTGTATTGTGTATCTTTTCCCACTCTCTTTTCTTTTTTTTAATTTTTTTTTAAAGATTTTATTTATTTGCGACAGAGCATGAGAGGGAGGAGGGTCAGAGGGAGCAGCAGACTGAGCAGGGAGCCCGATGTGGGACTCGATCCCAAGACTCCAGGATCATGACCTGAGCCGAAGGCAGTCGCTTAACCAACTGAGCCACCCAGGAGCCCCCCCACCCTCTCTGTATTTAATGTGCATCTCTTATAGACCATACATAGTTAAGTCTTGTTTTTTAAAATATATTCTGATAGTCTCTTTTATTGGAGTGTATAGTCCATTGACATTTAATAATTGATATGACTGGATTTAGGTCTGTCATTTTATTATTTGTTTTCTGTTTACTCCCTCTGGTTTGTTTTGCTTATTTGTTCCCCCTTTCTTGTATTCTTTTGGATTATTTTTTAGAATCCCATTTTAATATATCTATTGGCATTTTGCTGTGTCTCTTTTCTCTAATATATTAGCCATTGCTCTGGGTATCACAACATAATTAACTGTTCCTAGTCCACTTAAAGGTAATATTGTACTACTTTGTGTAAAATGTAGAAATCTTGCAATGATATAGGTCCATTTACCCCTCCCCCTCCTGTCATAGTTATTATAGGTATCATATTTGCATGCATTATAAACCCACAATACATTATAATTTTTGCTTTAGTCATATGTACTTTAGAGAAATTAAGAGAAAATGCAGTCTTTCATATTTACTCATACAGTATCTATTTCTGATGTTCTTCATTCATTCCTGAAAATCTCAGTTTCTCTCTGATACCATCTCTTTTCAGCCTGAAGACCTTTTATGTAGCATTTTGTGTAGTGTAGCAACATGGGGACAAATTCACTTAGTTTTTCTTGATCTGAAAGTGAGCTCTTTCTTTCACCTTCATTATTGAATCATAGAGCGTTCAGGGATGAGTTTCTTTCTCTTAGTGCTGTCTTCTGACTTCTATGGTTCTTGATGAGACATCTGTGGTAATTCAAATTATTCCCCTCTATATATGTAACAAGATTGCTTTCAAGATTTTTTTCTTTGTTTTTTAGTAGTTTGACTAGGATGTGCCAAGGTAGATTTCTCTTTGAATTTATTCTGTTTGGGGTTTGCTGAGATTCTTGGGGTTTGCAAATTTATGTCTTTCACGAAATTTGGGAAATGTTTAGCCATTATTTCTTTGACTATTTTTCCTGCTCTAGTTTCTTTATCCTTTCCTTCTATGATTCCAGTATCCCTATGTTAGGCATTAGAAATTGTCCCGTAGTTCCAGGAAGCTCCATTTATTATTTCCAATCTTTGCTTTCTTCATTTTATTCTGATCAAATGATTTTTTAAAAAGATTTATTTTAGAGAGAGTATGGCAGGGGAGGGGCAGAGGGAGAGAGAGTCTTAAGCAGACTCTGCGCTGAGCATGGAGTCAAATGTGGGGCTCCATCTCATGACCCTAAGATTATGACCTGAGCTGAAACCGAGAGCTAGATACTTAACTGACTGTGCTATCCAGGCGCCCCTGATTGAATGATTTCCGTTAAGAGGTCTTCAAGTTTACTGACTCCTTCGTCATCTCCATTCTCTTCTTCAGTCTAGTGATTTTTTAAAATTTCAGGCAATGTATTTTTCTGTTCTAAAATTTCCATTTGGTTCTTTTTTTATATTTTCTCTTTCTTTGTGGATTTTTTTTTTACTACATCAGTTAGTAGCATATTTTCTTTTACCTCATTGAGCACAGTTATATAATAGCTGCTTGAAAGTCCTTGTCTGAAAATTCCAACATCCAAGTCATCTCAGGATTGGCATCTGTTGATTCTCTTTCTCCTTGGAAATAGGTCACATTTTCCTGACTCTTCACAAATTTAGTAATTTTGGATTATAATCGGGACATTGTAAAGGTTCTGTTGTGGAGACTTTGGATTGCTTTATTGTTCTGAACAGCATTGAGGTTTTTGTTTTAGCTAATGAATTTGGTTAGACCCACCTCCACCCTGCCGTGCTGTTGTGGGTGATGGCTCAGATCTCAGTTCAGTTCTTGAAGCCTTGGCTACAAACTTCTTTCATTTAGCCCAACACATGCATGGTTCGGGGGGGCGGGGGGGGGTTCCTGCCAGAGACTTGAGTCTATATACAGAGTTTAAAATTTCTGCCTTCTCTAACTCCCTCTTTGGCTTCCCCTTTACTCTTGGCAGTCCTGGTTATGCTGGACTCCTTCTACTATTTTGTATCTACCAGAAAGATGATCTTTCTGTTGAATTTCTAAAGTATCTGTGCTGCTGCCACGACGACTATACTGTTTTTGGGCAAAGCTGCAAACAAAAACAAACAACTGAGTCACAGAGAACCCATTCTAAGCATGTCACAGCCCCTCCAGCTTGCCTGTCCTTGTTCAGTATCCAAAGACCGTAATAGATGTTTTTTTTTTTCCTGTCCAGAGTTTATAGCTATTCTTTGTAGGAGGATCCATTGGTTATGTGCCCCACTCCTCAATGCTATAAATGTGGCTCTCAAGCCTTGAACTAGGAAATTGCAGTGGCCTCCTTGACTAATCAAGGAGTCATATTTCCTTTTGCCCAGATTTTTATTTCCTTCCAAGACAGTTTCCACCTGGAAGCCCAGTGACTGAAATAAAAATCTAGTGTTGACTCTGGGCTTATAGGGTTGGGTATAAAGTCCTTGTAAAGGCAGATGTAGCCCTTTGTAACTCTTGCTACCTGTATACTGCAGCAAGGTGCTTGTTCTCAATCTGGTATGTTCCACAATCCTGGAATACTCATCCCTTTCTCTTCCTCTCTTTCCCTTGCATAACTCCAGCAAACCTTCATGGAGTTCATGCATTTTCCCTGTCTTGAGTTCCACGTCCCCTCTGAGTTCTCCCTTACCATTCTATGGGTCTCTCTGGCATGGGATTTATGACTTTGTTATTTTCTGCTTGGTTGTCTGTACCCCCACAAGACCAAACTCAGGGGTTGCAAATCATGCCCCAATCTTTAACTGCTACCTAGCTCCCCTCACCTAACTTTACACACTACCTGATGCATAGTTTTTGAAATTTTTTTTTTGCATTGAAATTTAAGAGTACAGGTTTTTCATTTCAGCTTTTAGTGGGTATCTGCTGTGCACACATAGAGTTCCTCTGAAATAGAACAAAGGATTTGTGGCTCCTTGTTCACCATTCACTGTATTCGTTGTACCAGTAGGGCATATTTACTAACCTTGTCTTTCTTTCATGCCCCCTAACTAGAGGTAGTTAGCTCAGAATTGTGTGAAATCCTCATTATTAAACTCTACACTGAGAAGAGACAAGGCAGTGGGGTTTTTGGAGCTTGTTAATGCGCAAGCCTCTTCTGTCCGTGTCTTTCCTAATGAATGCGAGAATCCAACTATTGCTGGGAAAGCTGTGTGTACGTGTGTGCACTTGTGTGTGTAAATGTTGTACCTCAGGTAGCAACATTCTCCCATCCTGAGCGTTAGGTGATAGATTTGGAGCCCATCCATCTGCCATGGCTCGTCAGCTGCTGGGGAATCTGGAACGCATTCTCTCCCTATCCACCATTTCCCGTTTTTCCTGAAGGGATCCACAGACCTTTACAGAACATGAGTTTGTACGACAGCTGCTGCTCTGCTCCTTAGTATCACCTATTCAGAGCAGGAGCTACCGAACTGCACCCCACACTCTTTCTTTTGAAACAAATTAGTTTCTTTTTCAAAGAACTTTTCAACTTTCAGGTGTTAATCTAGTGTCTTAGAGGAGTGATTTAGCTTCAGGTCCAACTGAAAAGACAATGCTTTAATTTTTTTCTAATCATGCAAATTACATGCACCTTATAAAAGTATTTATACATTTATTTATTCAATAAATATCTTGCATCTCTGACATGCTATGCTCTGAGAATATAGCTAAGAAGATAGATATGGTATTGCCTCATGAAAATTTAGTCTTACAACAAGTGTTGGTGAGGATGTGAAGAAAAAGGAACCCTCTTGCACTGTTGCTGGAAATGCAAACTGGTGCAGCCACAGTGGAAAACAGTATGGAGGGTCCTCAAAAAATTAAAAATAGAACTAGCACTACTAGGGTAATCTAGTAATCGCACTACTGGGTGTTTACCCAAAGAATACAAAAATACTAATTTTTAAACTTCTAACTAAAGGGATACATGCACCCCTATGTTTATAGTAGCATTATTTACAATAGCCAAAATAGGGAAGCAGTCCAAGTGCCCATTGATAGATGAATGGATAAAGAAGAGGTGTTATATATTTATACAATGGAATATTATTCAGCCATAAAAAAGAATGAAATCTTACCATTTGCAACGACATGGATGGAGCTAGAGAGTATAATGCTAAGCGAAATAAGTCAGAGAAAGACAAATGCCATATGCTTTCACTCATGTGGAATTTAAGAAACAACACAAATGAACAAAGGAAAAAAAAGAGACAAACTCTAGAGAACGAACTGATCATTACCAGTGGGGACGTGGGTTGAGGGATGGGTGAAATAGGTGATGGGAATTAAAGCGTACACTTCTCACAATGAAAAAAATAAACTAGTAATATACAAAAAGAGAAAATTTAGCATTACAGAAAAATATAGAAGAACTTCAAAAAACTCAATACCCAGAGATAACCACTGTTAACCTCTTTCTGGATTTTGTGTATGTTTGCCCTTTAGGTGTCAGGCACCATTCCTTCTTCTGTTTCCATTCCAATAACCTCAACCTTCTTGCTCCTTTGTCCTTCATTTCCCCCATGGGGCAAATTTCCAATTCCTAAGCATCTAATCATCAACCTATGTAATGTTTGGCTCTGGCCTGAAAAAAAAACTATTTAGAATGCTAATTTTAATCCCAAGGAGCTTGTTCTACTTTATATGTTTGAGATTCTGAATTTTCCAAACCTATGAAATACTAATTATTAAGTTATAGAGGTATTTCCCACTAAATTAAATTAATAGACTTACTCATTTTATAGTTTAATAAGGGAGTATTAAAACATGAGCTGTACCTTATTTATAATTGCAAGAAGTGATAAATATCTAAATGCCATCAATAAGAGACTAGTTAAATAAATAACGTACATCCACACAATGGAATGCTATGAACCCATTAAAATAGCTTGTTGACATAAAAAGAAAACTAATAAACATGGCAAGATATTCACAACAAATTGCTGAGTGAAAAAACCCCAAATTTAGCACAGAACAGGGTATTTTGTTTGTTTTCACGGATGTAAAATTGGATACATATGTATGTACATGCACAGAAAACTATCTGTAAGGAGGCAAACAATCTATTTAATTCCTACTATGTCAGAGATGCTCACTAAATACATTATGATAGATATCCATGTCATAGGGGAAAATTGGATAACACATATTATCACGCATGTTTGTGGGGGAACCTATTTGCTTGACTAAAAGTACTTTTTTTCCTCCTCCCTAGAATAATGAACTACAAAGCAGGTTGGACTATTTAACAGAAACCCAGGCCAAGCCTGAGGTGGAGACCAGAGAGATTGGAGTCGGCTGCGATCTTCTCCCCAGGTATCTGGAAATTTCCTATTTTTCTGACTCAAATTCCTCTCCTGACTTAAGAAAATACTTTACGGGGCTGTGATTATCAGAATTGCATTCTTTCTATCAAAAATATTTTTGCAAAGATAAATGGCAACTGCCGAGGGGTCTGGCTCGTTCCTGTGGGAGCGGGGGCATTGTGCAGGACAGAGGGGGTAGTGAAGAGAAGGCTGGGGAAGCCACGTCTGAGAGGCACAGGCCCTGTCAGGAAGTGCATGCGTTTGATCCCCCATCCAGTCATTCATTCACTCAGCAAACATCTGTTGAGTACCGTCCCTGTGCCAGACGCTTATGGAGAGGAATGAGATTTGGTTCCTGCCCCACATGCAGTCTGGAAGGGGAGACAGACTTGGAGGCAGACATTTACAACAGTGCGAGAGGGACCTGCGAGGGGCTTTGGTAACATAGAGGAGGGAGGGTCTAAAGCTTCAAGAAATTCATCTCTTCCCCGGTGCCGGGACACAGTCTAGCCAAGCACTGGCTCAGCGTCACAAATAAATCGATCTGTTTCATTCACAACAGATGAACGGTAACCACAACCTCGTTTGTTCAGTTGCGTTTCTGAGCTCGAGGGCTGACCTGTTTGTCTTTAAGCTGCTCCCCATACCCATGCCTGGGTCTCTCCCTAATAAGATTAGAATCTGTGATCCAGTAACCAACCCACCACCTCTAGGTGCTCGAAACCATGCTCGGCCCGAAGAGGACATAAAACAAGGTGATGATGAGGATGCCAATGGCATGTGGCTTGTGATTTAGGTAACCAAAGTCACAGAGTACCTCGTATACTCTGTGTAGGAGGGTGAATTCCTGTGTGATCAGGGGCATCCTTGTGTGTTGTGTTTGATATTAGGCCAGAAAAATGCAGAATCCTGGAACCTTGAATGGTTAGATCTGGTGGGAAATGGGGGTGAGCCCATCACCAAGCTGGGATGTCAAATACCTTGGGTCTAGTCCTCCTCGCTAGCAGCAGGGTGCATTCAGGTCGGAATGTCTTTGCTGGGGCCTCCGTTTCCCAATTTGTAAAAAGTCAGTGGTTTTGAGTAGATGATTTCTCAGGTTTAAGCAGCTTAAGCAGGGAAAAAGATACGTAAATAGACTTGAGGTCTCATCAATATGGGGGACAAAGTCCATGATAAAAATATAGCCAAAAAAAATGGTCATGTCCAGGGACTCTCTGAAATATAAATAGTTTCGCCATTTCTCTCCTTTTTTATTTTTCAGGAACCAAGTGGTTTAGTCCACTTTAATTGCCCACATAATAAATCTTGTTTGGCTTAAGACGGGTACAAAACTGTGTCTGAAACCAATAAATTGTTTTGTTTTCTAATTCCCACATTTTGGCTTAAAACAAGGTTTTCAATTTGCATGCCGAAGGATAGCCTGAAGCAAACTTTTATGGCTAAGTTATGAAACCACAAAGCGGTTTTCATAATGGAAGTGCTGACAGACCCTTAACTTATGGCCATGGTGAACCTGGAAGCCACTTCAGCATCTAAAAGCAGCTTTTCCATAAATGTAACATTTGGTTTCCCCCAGGATCCATCTTAGCGCTTTCACTGCGTAGGTCAGTCAGCAGAGGAAATGAAAGCTACATATCCGAGTTTCCGAAAAGGCAGGGTAAGATTCCATTCGTTTCCTCTCCGATATTTATTAAGTGCCCACTATGTGAAAGGGGCCACGCGGGATGGAGTGGCAAGGAGCACGGCGTCGTTAGATTTCACAGCAGTAGTTTCTCACCTGTGCTTCTTGGAGCTGCCTTGCTGGGCTCTGGGCTCTGTGCTTGGGGCTCAGGGAGAGGCCTCCGGATGCCTCAGGGGGCACAAGGTGAGCAAGGAGCTGGCCTGCGGGGGGGACCCTCCCCCTCCTGAAAAACAAAACGACACAAAACTGAAATACTCAGCTTTTAGTGTGTTTTAGATGTTGGACCCCAAGTACGATTTTGTTTGAATAAAGAAACTGGAACCCCCTGGTGGAATTTAATCCCCATGTTTTGATAGAGAGCAAAATCGTGGCTCAGAGAGATAAATGATTCACTGAAAGCCACAAAGCCAGGATTAGAACCTGGTGTGGTACTTGTGTCGTTTTAAAATACTCAACAGAGTTGCTAAATTGTATTGTGTATGTTCTAACAAAATTCCTGGTTCTTACTTGGGACTTTGAACTTGCATCTAATACAAGATCTTATGGTGTTTTCCAGAATATTTTGAAATGGCCTCCTCTGAAATGTTTTAGATGAATAAAAGTATTGCATTAAGCCTTAATTCTGCAGATGAGTTTTGTTCTCACTACCTGTTCTCTTACAAAGAACCTGGCAGTGTGGTCCAGTTGGGGAGCCTCAGGCCGTGGGGCTTCGCTGCCCAGCTAGCTGTCAGCCGAGCACAGCCTTGGGCGAGCTACTTAATCGCTCTGAAGCCTCCATTATTTCATTCTTAAAATGGGAATGAAGAGGACAATATCAAATCTCATAGGGTTTCTATGAGGATTAAATGAAAACATGTATATACAGCATTTAGCATGGTAACTGGTTAAGTACTTACTTAAGAATAGCTATTATTAACTACACCAAAGCTCTGATTTTTCATGTAAGACACCAGATCAAATATAAGTGAATTTGGGTGTGCTAAGACAATTTCATTAACTTATTAGTGATTTTGTTCAACGGATTGATAGTGCTTCAAGCCCATAATGCTTCAGTATGCATTAAGCTCTCCAATTAAACTCTCTGTGGTTTGGAGCCCTCTAGACAGTGCATAAAACTCTGGAAGGCCCCGTGGTGGATGAGGCCCCTGTCAGCTGAGATGTCAGAGTGGTCGCTGCGTGTTCCGGGTGCTTGCGCACGAAGCCTCACGGGGGGAGGAGTGAGCTACCTCGGACTCATTTCTCCCTCTACCTGGAGGGCTTTCATGCTGTGCTGCTAACAGCGTCTGACTTATAATTATTGCTGCTTGATTTTTATGCTGGAAAAATTCGAAATCAGCCTTTTCTTTACTTACAGAGCCAGTAAACCCCTTTTGTGACCTCCTCCCCACATCACCACCACTTCCCTATTTGTGTCAACTCTGTGGACTCCAGTGGACAGGGACCCTGGGCTCTCATCCCCTAGCCTAGCACTTTCTTGATGCTCCATAAACATGTGTTGGCTGATCTGCCTCTCGCTATATCTACAGCTTTGGGCAAATCCCTAATCTCTTTGAGTCTCAGTTTCTCAGCCAGAATTGGAAGATTCTGACAGTAATTACCTGGGTGGCCTGCCGGGCTGGTGAAGTAGGATACAGGCATAAAGTGCCCAGCGGAGTGGGTGCATTTTCCTATTTCCATTGGGCTGCCACGACTTTCCCGGGGCCCTGAGGTCCGTTCTCTTAGGACACCTGTGCCCCAGGACAGCCTCAGTGCCTGTACAGGGCTGTCCCCCTTTAGTCCCACTGCCACCAGGCTGCTGGAGACCTGGGTTCTCTAGGTCTAGGCGACTGAATACCACCTTCTGTCTCCAGTTTCTCCTCAACTCCTTCCTCTCTTCATCTAACCCTTGCATTCCATTCGTTTCTAGACAGCAAGGATCTTACAGCAGAGCAAGGAGGGAGGGAAGGGGTGAGAAGGCACTCACTGTGATTTCAGAGACTTTTAAACACCTATTTTTTTTTTAAAAGACTCAAGAGTTTGATTTAAAGGTTTGATACAGGTTAATGAAAGCCGCTGAGAGCAATTTCCAGTCTGCTAGCCTGCCTTCAAAGAGAAAGATGAAAAACAAGAAACAAAAAGAAAAGAAACTTTTTCTCCTTGCCCCTTAGTGACACTTGGTTTCCAGCAAGCTCATAAATTATGTCTTAATAGGTGTGATGTAATGAAAAATATTCCCCATCGTCATAAGTGCCGGGCACATAGTAAGCGCTTTAAAATGCCAACATTTTTATACTTCTGTTGTAGAGACCAGAACACAAAGTAGCTTTTTGTCAAAGCTTTATTTGCTGACTCTGCTGTTGTTTCCCCCAGGAGACCTGCCCCTTTATGGAATAATAAAAGGTTACCAATAGCCTTAAAGAAAATGGTTGAATTTCAGTTCTGTGGTTGAAATTATTTGTGTTCTTGAGATCCTAGTGATCAATCACATAAAATACCTCACTTCTTTTTGAAAGGTTGGGATATCTGGAGCCTGTTTTTGAAACCCGGAAAGCTCACCTTTATAAATATTTCTGCATTTTACGGGCTTTTAGGATATTATCACCAGAGACCATTTCCTCTACGTGGAATTTTCAGTGGTTGGCAAAATCACCATCTGGCTTCTGCCCCGGCACTCCACTAACCTGCCTGGTCAGGTCCCTGGGGACCCCTGAATTCCCAGATCTGTGGCAGGTGACACTCTGACCATTCACTCCTGGAAATCCCTTGTCCTCTGGTTTCCTTCCTCATCCATACATTTAGTGATAGTTCTGTGCCCGGCCTGAGTGAGCTGCTAGAGTCATGAAGAGGAGTGTGGTTTTCAGCCTTCAGGAAATTGTGACTAGCAGAGGATGTGTAGACCAGAGGGGACAATGGGGTGCTTCTAGTGGTATGTCAGAAGCCTAGGAGTGCCTGGGTGGCTCAGTCGGTTAAGGGTCTGCCTTCGGATTATGATCTCAGGGTCCTGGGATAGGCCCCCATCCAGCTCCCTGTTCAGTGGGGAGTCTGCTTCTCCTTCTCCCTCTCCCCCAGCTCATGCTCTGTCTCCCTCTCTCACGTGCTCTCAAATAAAATCTTTTATTTTTTTTTTTAAGATTTTTATTTATTTGACAGAGAGAGATACAGCGAGAGAGGGAACACAAGCAGGGGGAGTGGAGAGGGAGAAGCAGGCCTCCTGCCAAGCAGGGAGCCCGATGCGGGGCTCGATCCCAGGACCCTGAGATCATGACCTGAGCCGAAGGCAGACGCTTAACGACTGAGCCACCCAGGCGCCCCATAAATAAAATCTTTTAAAAAAAACAAAAAGGAAGCCTGTATGACAGTCCTTCTCAAGGTGTATGTGGGGAGATAGTTTGGAGAGCATGGAAAAGACATACTGAATCTCTTGGGGAGACCAGTGAAGTTTAAAATTTCCCCCAAGCTTCTAATACACCCCATTAAGAAGCTATATGCCAACTACAGTTAAAAATCACTGCAGCGTAGTGGGAAGTGTTAACTGCCGGGAAAATTTTGCAAAAGTGGACCTTGTGGAAGCAGAAAATTGAGCACCACTACTCAAGGGAACAGACAAAAAGAGGAATGCTCATTTCTATCACTGCGGTGGGGAATCTGGGAAATTGTCATATAGGAGGTGATATTTGGTTTGAGTCTTGAAATATAGGCAGGAATTCATCAGATCCATTGGATTGGGGAAGCAGTCAAGGCAAAGGGGATAACATGAGAATGGCAGTGTGGCTATGGTGACGACTGTGTTTCTTAGCAAGGCCAGATGGGAGATACGACAGGAGACAGCAGAGGGCCTTTAAGACCATACACAGGAGCTTAGACTTCATCCCAGAAGCAATGGGGAGACTTTGAAAAGTTTTAAGAATGGTATTATACTTCAATCATCAGGAAGATCTCTTTGACAGCAAGCTGGGTAGAGGATTTGAGGAGGAGGAAGACTCTGCCAACACCGAAGGGAGGGAGACCATTTAGAATACTATTCCAGGATTCAAAGATAGATTCTGAGAGCCTGAACTAGGCCAGGGGCTCAGGGAATAGAGAAGGCACATGACAAAACAGTAGTTAAGGAGGTAGATTCCATATCACTTTGTGAATGAGAGGCTATGGGCCGTTCAGGGAAGGGAGCTGACTCCTATCTCACACACGCAACTGGTCACTGCATTAGCGGGGAGAAGGAATGCAGCTGCTGTAACAAAAAGCCCACAGACCTCGGCTTAGCAAAATCAAGACCGATTTCTCATGTTACAGTGCAAGGCCAGTTGGCATGGGCCTCACGGCACATGGTCATTCAGAAGCCCGGATTCCTCCAGCTAGTCACCCTGCCTGGGCTTTGGAGTCCTCTTGAGCCCTCCACTATATTCTCTGCATGAAAGCGAAGAGACTGGGCATGGAGGATTATGTAGGAGAATTTTATGGGCTAAACCTGGAAGTAATATACATCATTTCTGTCCATTTAGTCACATGGCCCATCAAATTGCAAAGGACACTGGGAAAGGTAGTTGTGTGTCCAGGAGGAAAAAGAGATGGGAGATTTTCTCCATCTCAGCCACCAAATCCTGGTTAATTCTACCTCCCCAATATCTCCCTACCCTTTCCTTGATACTTCACCTCCAGTGTTACAGTCAGAATTCAAGCTCTCATGATCTCTCACCTCCTAAATATAGAAAAAAAATCTAACTCACCTTCTGCCTCCAGACTAACCCCTCTGCAGTCAACCCTCAGTGGTGCCAAGGAACCCTGCTAGAATAAAGAGATGAGCATATCCTGCCCCTCCTTACAAATCTTTAGTGGCTCTGGGTCTCCTTCTAAACTCCTTAGCAGGGCACACAGGCCTCGTCTTCTGCCACTTTCCACCAAGAGCTCTTTGCTCCAGTCCTACCAAACATGTCTCCTTTCCACACCCATAGCCCTTATGCTCACCCTTTTTGGCCCTTGCACACCCTATCCCTTCCACTTGAATTCCCATCTCCTCCTTGACCACTTGAGGACCGCCTAGGCACCCTGCAAGATTCCCCTCTTTGTGCACAGTTCCAGATGCCCTCCTAAGTGCCGCTAACTTGTTCTGCCCTCAGTGTGCCCATAATATGTTAATTCTTGTATTGCTCGGGGTCCTGACAGGACAGGAAGACTGAAGAGACTAGGATGAAGGGACTATTTATGAAGGTTTGGGCAGCGCTGAGAAAAGTGAATAAGGGACAGTGGCGTACTCTGGAGCTGGCACAGTGGAAACTGTTACCAGCCTGGGCCTGAAGAGGCAGGGGGAGAAAGCCGGGAGGACAGGCAAAGGGGAGAGCTGTAAGCTGTGGTCTTTGCTAGGGCAATGCGGCCAACTTCCAAGCTGCAGCCTGGCCAGAAGGGAACAAAGGTCCTGACCTCTCTGTCCTTGCAGTCTCTCATCCCCTGCTACCAGTTCCCAACTGCTCAGAACCCGCTGGGAGCTAAAGGGTAAGGGAACCCATGGACACTGACCTTCAGGTCAGCTTCCCAAGGGCACAGAGTGAGGTGGAGACAGGGAAGAGTAATCTGAATGGGCAAATGGAGAATATCCAGCACAGCTCATTATGTGTCTCTTATTACAGTTATTCATGTACATCCCTTTCCCACCAAAATAGGAGTTCCTTAAATACATGGTTTTTTATTTTTCTGAATTATCGATGCTTAGCACAACCTTTGAAAGTTGCTAAAGGGTCGCTTGCATGGCTCAGCCAGTTAAGCGTCTGATTCTTGATTGCAGCTCAGGTCATGATCTCAGGGTCCTGGGATCGAGCCCCACGTCGGGCTCTGTGCTCAGCAGGGAGCCTGCTTAAGATTCTCTCTCTCCTCTCTCTGCCCCTCCCTCCTCTCAGCTCTCTCTCAAATAAATCTTAAGAAAAAAAATTGCTAAAAATAAAGGCCCCTCTTATAATATTTGAATGGAAAATTCAACTGACACTATCAGTTTATAAAATTTTAGGCTGCAGTGGTGGCAAAACCACTTCCCAGAGTTGTCTTACATGAAGAATATGGAGAGTTTTGTTCCATCTTCCTGACCTGCCTTTTCTCATTTCTCAGCCCAACAGGTAGGACGCGTGAAATCTCAATGCCTTCCAGGAACTATACCCCATACACACGGGTCCTGGAGTTAACCATGAAGAAAACACTGACTTAGGCACCTGGAGACACACACTTTGTACAGATGGACAAAAGCCCTAGAACCATTCGTCTCGAGGTCTGGGAAGGGTGACTACTGCTTCCTCCTATGTAAGTTTCAGCCAGAAAGGAGACTGCTGAGGTTCTGATCTACTTCTAAAACATGAAGGAAAAGTGAGGTGGAAGGGGAGGGCAGGAGAGAGAGCTTTCAAGGTCATATTTCAAACACCCAACCACGCTTTACTGGGCCATCGTTAGCTTTCCGAGTAGACACTGAAATTCTGTCAGAATTCCCTCACAATTTATTTTCTGGTTTATGAGCCTTTGGTTGGGAGGAAAAAGGGCATTAATTTGAAATTTCATGTTATTCACACCAGGATCATTTGTTACAGCATGAAGGTTTTATTCACCCATAAAAGTATTAGAGGCGGTGTTTCTCTGGTGCCCAGAAGCCTGTCCACAGGCGCAGGGGCACCTGGGGAGACCTGACCCTGCCAGGGAAGGGTGCTCTCTCCTCTTGGTGGCCAGGATCTGTGTGGGGTTGTGGGAGCCACGGGTGGAGACTGGCCTCTTGCAGGCACAAGTGCCTCATTCTGATATGCTAATCCCTTGGTTTAATTTGTGCCTTATGCCTTCATGGGGCTCACTGAAATCAGTGTGTTTATTTCACCTGTGATTCTTCTTTTTCCCTTTCTCACTTTAACTGAAAGAGAATTTTGTATGTTGTGGACATGTAATCATTTCATGTTTTCAGTATCAATTGGTGTTTTTGTTAAATGAATAATTTGTTCATGCATGCTCTACTTTGATATTAGAACCTGTGTCACACGTTTAATAAATGCCATATATTTTGTTCTACCTACGTTGTCTCTGGATTTCATCCATGGCCAGGTAGAAGGGGGTAGAGAGCAGAATGGGGCTTGGGAGTGTCAAAGTCAGGGCCCCGGGATTTTTTGGTCAGTACAGTCCACAGAAGCATTTATAAACCATAAGATTGGGGTGTGTGTGTGTGTGTGTGTGTGTGTGTGTGTGTGTGTGTGTGTGTGTGTAAAACATCTTTGTATGCGAGCTTTTGTCCTAAATAAAAAAAATAACATCCTAGGTGGTGCCTGGGTGGCTCAGTCGTTAAGCGTCTGCCTTCGGCTCAGGTCATGATCCCAGAGTCCTGGGATCGAGCCCCACATCGGGCTCCCTGCTCTGCGGGAAGCCTGCTTCTCCCTCTCCTACTCCCCCTGCTTGTGGTCTCTCTCTTGCTGTGTATCTCTCTCTGTCAAATCAAATAAATTAAAAAAAAAATCTTTAAAAAAATAAATAAAAAATAACATCCTATAATAATGCCTCTATCAAAATTTTCATTTCAGTCCTTCTTGGCTTTCTTAAAACACACACACACTATTTTGTTTTGTTTTTAAAACACATATGGCACTACTGAGAAGCAGAATCGTGGTATTTAGGAACGTGGGCTCTGGAGACTGAGCTCAGTCACTAGTGTGTGCTTTGGGCAAGTTATAGAACCTCTTCAAGCCCCTATTAGATGGGATCCGTGATAGTTCTTTCCTAACTGGAGTTGGTGGGAAGATGAAATGACTTAATACCCATTAAGTTCTAAAATAGTGCGTGGCACACAGTAGGCACTTAATAAGTGCTACTCTCATTACAGACTTTGTAACCTCTTTTCACTTACTATATTATGATCATTCTATACAGATATGGATATACAGATCTATGCCACTGTTTCTTACAGTTAACTGGATTCCGTATTATTGATGTACTATGATTTACTCGCCCTACCCACTCATGTTGGAATTTGCGAAGTTGTCTTTACTTTTCTTAAGCAGTCCTCTGATGAATCATCTTATACATACACCTTTGTACACTTGCCTAATTACTTTCTCAGGATAAATCCCTACAAGAGGAATCACTGGGTCGGGTCAAAAATCATGCAAACTTCAAGTTTTTTGGTGCATATGGTCCAGCTGGGCCTGTTGCCATTTGTGTCCATGTAAATTCTTACAACAGGATGAGAATGAGGTTTCCTGACCCCTTTGCCAACACTGGGAATGAGAAATGAAGGAGTGTATAAAGTTGCTTGTTTTAGGCAGACCTGTCCCCCAAACAGGCAGTGAACAAAGTTCCTCAGGATATTGCCTTCGGATCCCTGAGCTGAGGGACTGTGCAGGTGTGAGCTGCAGGCCTGTAGGCGTCCCCAGGGCCCAGAGAGAGCATGGGCAGCAAACAGGAAACAGGCCTGGGCTTCGAAGGAGTGGGCTTTCTCCTAAGATCCTGGAATCAGAGAAGGCCTGCTGCTTAGTCAGAGGCAAGAGCCAGCCATGGAGGCAGGAAAAATTCAGGCCATGCGACTGAGTCTGAGTCTGAGTCTGGGTGGGACCTGCCCTGGAGGGCAGGCTTCAGGGCGGGGCAAGAGGGACATTTGGGAAGTGCTTGGAGTTGAGTGATGATGACGTGCCCTCCTCCCACTAGAGGGTGCACCAACCAAGGCTGGCCCCTGAGCTGGTGGTGAGTCTACCCTGGGAACCCTCTTCCTCCCCAACAAATGCTATCTTCCTGCTCCAGGAGCTCCAAGGTGGTCCCCCAAGGGCAAGGGGTGGGGTGGGGGGCATGTGACAGGAAGGGCAGGATTCCTTCCTGTCTTGGCTCAGGCCACATTAGACCACAGCACTCTTGATATCAAGACTTGGAAGCCCAGTTCTGTACAACCAAAGCATTACAGGTGCTGCCTGCCCAACGCGGGGGAGACAGGGATGTGCACCTCGAGACGCTTGCCTCTCCAAAATTGTTCCCGGAGAGTCAGTTTCCTCCTGAGCTTTACTGTCTCTGAATCCCAGGGGGACTTTTTTCCGAGACTTCTCTTGTCTTCTTACACCTAGTGACTGATCATGATGTCCATTTCCTGTCTCTCCCGAGATGTGAGCTCCTTGGGGGCAATTTCCCATAAAGGAGGGGACTCATTTCCACACCTCGATAATCATGAAGAAATCTACAAATGGAAAGTCTTCCAGAAAGAGCCATGGCTGGGGAAATACAGGAGACCAAGAGTTACTGAGGTAGGCCCAGCATATATCCACTAAATCTTTGCAACCACTCATTCTGTGTAAAAGAGGTTACTAGTGCCATTTTGTGGACAAGGAAACTGAAACTCAGAGAGAGATGAAAATTGTCTGAAACCACGCAGGCCTGCTTCCAGAACACAGGTGGGAAGCCTGGAGTCGGTCTCAAGTCTACCACTAAGTCACAATACCCGTTTGGTCAGGCCACTTCAAACTCAGTGCTCCCATAAGCAGTTTTGCCTAGAAATGGAATTACATCCCCCTCATAGGTTGGCTGTGCAGATCACGTGAGAGAGAATGGAAAAATTTTCCAGCACTGCACCAGAGACATGCCAACAGTTGATACTTGCCATTATTACTTTAATTATTGGGAATTAGGTGTTGCATCACGAATATTTACAGATCTAAGATTTCCTCTTATTGGACACAGACTAGAGACTCAGTGAATATTAGTGGGACTGTGCAGGGGGAAATAGGGAAAAAAATGTTCCTGGATAAACAGATTAAATAAACTGTAGTCTCCTTTTCCTCATACGTGAATTTGAGAATAACCCATTTGAATTTGTCAGAGAAGGGAAAGCCCCAAAGGGAGACTGGAGATGTGTTTCCGGGAAGAGAGGCCAGAGGCAAAAAGACCAGAGGGAGACTTGCCGCTAAATTTTGGGGTAATTTGTTGGACAGGATTAGATTATTAATACATGGTGTAGAGTATAAATTGTTTTAGCACCATTTGTTGAAAAGACTACCCATTTTCCCCTGATTCGCTTTGGTACCATTGTCAAAATCAATTGGCCATATTTGCATTGGTCTATTTCTGTACTCATTACTTTGTTATATTGATCTATTTGCCCATCTTATTCTAATAAGCCTTGAAATCACGTGGCATAGGCTGACTTTGTTCTTCCTTTTCAAAGTTGTTTTGACTCTTCTAGATCCCTTGTATTTCCATAAGTTTTACAGTCTGTCCATTTCTATCCAAAGGCTCTGGGACTTTGATTGGCATTGCACTGAATGAATAGATCACCAAGGAGAACACCAAGACTTCACCGCTAAATGGGAAGCCTGGGTGGCTCAGTCGGTTGAGCAGCCGACTCTTGGTTATGGCTCAGGTCTTGATCTCATGGGTCCTGGGATTGAGCCCCACATTGAGCACCGCAATTGGGTTCCCTGCTCAGCAGGGAGCCTGCTTAAGATTCTCTCTCCCCTTCTCCGTCTGCCCCAACCCCCACTTGCATTCTCTCTCTCAAGTAAGTAAATCTTAAAAAAACCCCACAAAAACCAAAAAACCTCACTGCTGAGTGTCAGGCCAACTTGGAGCAATATCACGGCCTAGCTGGTAGTACTAGGTCAGATCCTGAATGGTGGGGCTGTTTCTCCCTTCTTCAGTTGGGAAGGTACCAGGTAAAAATTTCCATAATGTATTTTGATAAAGGTATAGTATAATCTTTGTGGAATTCCGAACAAAATATTCTAAGAAACATTAATTTGTGCCCAAGGGCCATAAAACTCATGTAATTTGAATGCAATAAAATATAAATAAATAGCAAACAGTTCTTAGGGGTTTTCTCTTAATTTTTCAACACATACTTTCGAGTTTTAACGTATAGCATTTACAGCATTCACCTTCCTGAATTAGGGGTGGGAGGGGGTTAAGAAATAATTAGTAGGCAATTTTTTGGCCCTGGAACTTTTCTTGTAAATATTTTCTTTGGCAGCCATACTCTTGAGAACAGGAAGTTACTCTCTTGTTACAGATTTAAGACTTTTCTGAGCCAAATAACAGAAAGCTGGAATAGTTCTGAAATGAAGAGGGGGGAAAAAAAACAACTGTAGGCTCTTGCTGGAGATTAATGACATCTTGCAAATATTTTAATTCTCTGCTTTCCTCTTAACTTGCCACCTCCTAAACAAAACACATTCAGCCTGAAAAAACTTAACTGGTCACTTTGTGGCCCAACCCTAAAATAAAATATCTTTATGGTACCCACGAATTTATTTAAACATTTTTGGGGGGCTGGGGAAGGAATTTAGGACTGTCTCAAGTTAACCTTTTTTGGTCCCCAAATCCCCAAAATGGAATTGAAAATAGAAAATATAGTCATAAAGATGCTGATGTTTCCATGGTGATCATAAAGATTTATCATTTTCTTTGACTGTTTAAAATGTTTAATAGAGAAAAATGTTATATCAAGCTTTGTAAAAAATGACTGAGATGCGTACAAATAATTTTTTTTTTTTTAAGATTTTATTTATTTGAGAGAGAGAATGAGTGAGAGAGCGTGCACATGAGAGAGGGGAGGGTCAGAGGGAGAAGCAGACTCCCTGCTCAGCAGGGAGCCCGATGTGGGACTCGATCCTGGGACTCCAGGATCATGACCTGAGCCAAAGGCAGTCGCTTAACCAACTGAGCCACCCAGGCGTCCCCGTACAAATAATTCTTTAGGAAATGTTCAAAATAACAGAATTATAACCTTTAACTATAGCACTTATTAGTCTGACTATAAAACAAGGCAACTGGTTTCCTCCCAGAAAAGGCTGAGTCTTTTTGAGTTAAAATTTACCTTTTACACTGAATTCTAGAGAAAAAAAAAAAGAAAAACCTGTAATCTCAATGAAATTTATAATCTAGGGGGACATTAATGCTATAAATTATCAGAGAATCATTTGTGGGGATTCTTGTTTTGTTTAAAAATTTTATTTATTTGATTTGAGAGAGAGAGTACTCAGGAGGGGCAGACGGAGAGAATCTCCAGCAGATTCTCCACTGAGTGCAGAGCCCCACGTGGGGCTTGATCCCAGGACCCTGAGATCATGAGCTGAGCCGGAATCAAGAGTTGGATGCTTAACTGACCGAGCCACCCAGGCGCCCCATTTGTTGGATTTGTAAAACATAGAAGACCTTAGGAAAACTGACATTTGGAGGTAAAGAACACTTTACTATAACAAGTATATATCTTGTACTAATGACGTAGAAGTTTCTGTGGGATTAATTGTAGCCTCTCAGAAAAGAAAAATGTTGGGCAAAATTTTTCATTTATACTTGCATGACACACCCAAAGTCAAATGCCCTGGTGGCCCAGGGTCTGCACAGAGGTGCAAAGGTCTGGTGTAGGCTGCTTGGGGGAATGTTCACGTAGATGATAAGTACATGCCCATCTTAAAGTCACTCAAATTCATGATTTTGAGAAACTCGGTCTTGCCAAAAAAATCCATTTGTAGATTGGATGTGGCCACAGACCCACAATTTGCAACCCTTTATTTACCTTATCTAATAGTTTTTTTCCTATGCATTATAAAAAAAAAATACTTATTCCTTCAAAGCACCCTTTTCTCTTGTCTGCTTGAAATGATGTTCCTCTCACATCATTCATTATAGTTTGCTTGTCTTCTATTTTGACAACTCCAGGGTTTTTTTTTAAACTTTATAAACAATCTTAAATTACTCAGAGCCGTCATCCATTAGATACAAAAATTAAATTAAGCTCAAGAATTCTAGGTGATGGAAGACACTATCCAGTTCCAGAAGATATGAGCAAGTATGGGAGTACAGCAAGGGTTGATAAAACCTGAAACATCATCACTGTTGGATGAGTATTTATTTAAAGGGAGCTACCTGCTTCCTGGTTTACTGCATACCAAATATTTCTTCTCAACATTTATGAGCTTAAATAGATGCAGATGTTGCCAAAGAATGTATCATAACATTAATCATCCTAGAATCATATAATTTAAGCGTTGAAAGGCATCTTGGAGTTTGTCTGGTTCAATACCCTCATTTATAAAACAGGAGAAAACGGAGACCCAGAGAAATTAATGGACTGGCCACAAAGTCAGTGGTACATAAACCCTCTCCCCACAAAAACACAGTTGGGGATTGACAACCACCCCTTCGGTTCTTGGATCTGTATCACCTTCACTGTCCTATATACTAGGTTTAACGGTTTTCTCCTCCAAATTTTTAGGAAGAAAATCAAGGACTTTTTCTTTTTCTGAATACTCCCAACTATATATTCCATGGGTGTCCCTTGCGCCTCCCCCTCCCCCCACCTCCCCTAGCTGAAGCTTTTCAGAGCTGTGTTCTTTTTCGTGCAAGACAGAACATTAAAGGTGACCAGACACTTGATTCTGGTCAGGTCTCGTGAGAGGAGAGGCACAGTCAGCTTTCTCTGATGCCATCCTCCTGCCGGCCACCAGGGTCTTTATTTCATAGCTTCTGATAGACATCAGACTCCAAAGAGTGAGATATATGGTGTGCTGACATTGTAGTAGAGTTTTGGTTCTTCTTTCCCTCCACGAAATGCACAACTCTGAACTCCCTGCCCCGTAACACTTGAAAGGAAATTATACCATCTCACCCTTTCATGACTTTGCAAATTACCTCCGTTACTCTCCTTTTCTATTTTCTGATAAATACATGTGCAAACTATCTTTCCTTGAGCACAAGTGTAAACATATCTGAGTGTATTTTTTAATGACCTTACTTTATAGCCATCTTTTGGTACACAGCGTACTCCCAAGTTTAATGAAAGATCTTTGACAAGGTCCATGTATGTATAGGAGGTCTGCCCTCCAGCACGGAATCTGAACAAATTCCAAGCGAAGTTTGGTTTTGACATTCTCCTTTTGCCTGCTCTCCATATTTTCCAAATCCTGGATAGGCGGTCCTCTGGGGTCTTCCTGCTATGTAAACCCTGTTGCAATACTCTCTATGGTCTACTCTTCCTCTCCGATTGCTCAAAATTCTCTCAATTTCCTCCCTTGCCCTCCTATCAAATTCCACTCTTTTAGTGTAGGTTATCACCTCAGCTAGCCTTTTGTCAGATAGCCGTTTGGAACCAATTCATACTCATGTGTAAATGGCTGATAGGCCACAACCCTTTTAGAAATATCAATGGTCTCAAAGGAAGATCCTTGTTAACCTAGTAATCTTATTGCTGGAATTTCAGTCAGTGTCAAAGGGAAGTGAAATAAGTCAAGGGGAGGGGGAAGATATTTTAAATCAAGAGTCTATCTTGATTCTAACAAGATTCTTTCTCCCAAACTGAGAGGAGGGGCCTCAGCTACAATGTCTATATAGTCTGTACCACTTACAAGAACGTGATCTTACAAGAATATTTTTTTCTGGTTTGTGAATTTTTTCATATGAAAAAATCACAGAAAGATGTTATTCAATCACAATTAATCACTATCTAACCAATAATCTTCATTAAATTTGTTAAAGGTAAAATTACATGAAATTTTTGAGAATCAAACATTTAATTATTTTTCCCCTAAAATATCTCTTCCCACACTATCACAAAAATCATAAAACACTGGTGGCCAGAAATGGGAGATTTGTCACCAAATAACACTCAACCATGTGAAAGTCTAAAGAGAAAAGAATTCTTTCCCTTCAACTTGAACCTTATTTGGCTGGGATTTTCTCACCAGAGTCTTCCTATTTTTTTTTCCATGGGCAACTGCCCCCTTGATTAATCCCATTTCCCTCAGTCTTAGTTTTTCCAAGCAGCTGAGCAAACAAAGATGCAGGCGTCCATTTTAACGTGCTTCCTCCCTCAAGCCCTCTGGGATGGCCCGTCTGTTCATCCTGTTCATAAACCAATGGTCTGAATGTGCTTGGAGAAAGCAGCAAGGATCTTCTGTCAGGATTAATTTTAATAGGCCACAGTCTGTTACCCAGGAACCACAGCCCCGGTAAATGGCTTTAAATTACTATTTGCTGATAAAGAGGGAGATATGAGTTGGAAATTTGGTTCCTCATTTCAAACAGTTTGGATAACTAATGCAAGAATTTACTTTTAGTGTGGAGTACATGCACTTTACAGCCTAAGCCCCTGAGTAGCTGAGGAAAACCTTTTGTTGCAGTGGGATCACAGTAAAATACAAAGAGGGGAAATGTGACATTTTGTAGTATAGAATTTTAGAGTTGGAAGGGAAATGAAGAATTTATCTGGGAATTTCTCAGCATAAGGCTTCTGATGAAGCTTTCGGTTTCTGATTTCTGTGCAGAGGAACTTTATCCCTACACTGCCCCTTCCACTGTTCTGTCTCCCTCTTTACCCGTTCCTTTCCTTTCTTCACTCTGCTTTTCTCATGCCTGATTCCACTTCCCTGTTGCCTTCTTTATTTCTCTCCCCTAACTGGCCAGGCTCCTGCCAGTTCTTTGCGAAGCTCTGTGCTGAGGCACAGACAGATAAGGCTACCGGACAAGTGGCAGGAGGTCCTAGCATTCGGGTCTCCCTCTGTAAAGTGGGGCTAGTCTCCACTGCTCTGCTCATCCGCGAAAGCAGTGTGGGGACTGACTGGAGGAGCAGGTTTGGTAAATGGTACACAGATGTCAGCCATTATTATTCAATGAAGTCTAAGGTTTACCATTCTTTAATTTTTCATTAGCTATGGCTGCTATGGTTTGTTTGAAAGTTCAGCATGTTCCATTCCCAAATGAATGCTTGAAAAAAAAAAAAAAACCACGAAAGAAATTTGCTTCAAGCTTCTTTATGACTCGTTTCCCATGTCTTCCTCACATACCCAGCACATAGCAGGGGGCACAGCAAAGGTCAGCTTTCCCTCTCCTCAGTCAGCCCTCTCCCCCTGATGTCATGATGGACCCTTGGTTTTCCTAACAGATTGATGCTATTGGGCTCCATACCAGTCAGAGTTCGTCAGAGAGACAGATGCAGTGGCACGTGTGTGTAGATAATCATGGGAGCCAATTCCTTAAAATGAATCTCAGAAAAAGAGATTTGGCTCACATGACTATCTCTGCAGGTAGGCAGCAGGCTGGAGAGCCAGAGAAAAACCACTAATGCAGTTCAAGTCTGAAGGTTGTCTGCTGGCAGAATTCCTTCTTGCTCAGGGGAGGTCAGTCTTCATTCTACTAAGGGCTTCAACTGATTGGATGAGGCCCGCACACATTATGGGGGGCAATTTGCTTTACTCAAAGTCCACTGATTTGAACGTTAATCTCAGCCAAAAAACACCTTTGCAGAAACATCTAGAATGTTTGTCCAAATATCTGAGCACCATAACCTAGGCAACTGACACATAAAATTAATCATCACAGGTTTTTCGGTGATCATTGTTCCCAGTGACTTTGTCTGGTTCAAATATCTGCCTGTCCTCTCCTTTACATTTTCTTGAGGGACTAACCTCCCACTAACCATCATTCTGCTGCCCAAGTTCCTGCTATTTAACTGGAGCTGGGCTACATTTTTCATTTATGCTTTCATCACCTACCACCGCCATTGGGACCACACACCACTGTCAATTCTAGGCAGAGACTGGGCATGCTTGTGTGTGCCCCTGTGGTGCTCCCCATCTAGACCCTCCAGTGATCCCAACACGGTGGCAGGACCATCTCCGTGAGCTGAGAGGCCCAACAAGTGTGGAACTGAACACTTCCAGTTTTTGCTACATTGATATTGGTATTTCCCTCATCGGTATTCCAAGTGAAGGAAGCAAAATTAGATTTTTTTAAGGAAGAAGGCTATCCAACTGCAGTTAGAAGGAAAAGGACAGATTAGGCCAGGATAGGGAGACCTTTTAGGAATTGTTAGAGCAGTTCGCTCAAGGACTTGGACAGAGGCAATGGAGTCAATGCTGGGTGTGTGGGGAGGTGTTGAAGCAGTGGAAAGAGGGACAGGGTCCAGAGAAGACGGTATTTAGACTGTTGGATTGAGAAAAATAGCTGGGTATGAATACTTAGTTTCTGGCTTGGGCAACTAGGTGGATGGTGATGCCACTGGGGGGAGGGAACATAAGTTCAGCTTCGGACGAGCTGAACCTGAGGAACCTTTGGAACTTCCAGGTAGTAAGGTCCTAACACTGGCTCTAGTTCTGGCCCAAGAGCAAAAACCGCTAGAGCTGAAAATCCTGGAGAAATTGGTAGCATGGAATTTATGTTAGGAGAGTTGTAAGAAGGAGGAAGGGGTCAACAGGTCAGAGGCAGCAAGGAAGAGAGAGACTAAAACCTGCTTCTTGGGTTTGACCCCCCTGCACGAGAGGGTTCATGGCACTGGTGGGAATGCAGAAGATGGAGTCAGAGGGTGCAGACAAGTTTTTTAGGCAGCTCACCCATGAAAACAGAGAAGAGGGTGGAAGACAGAGGAGTACTTTTAACAGCTTCATTGGGGGTATAACAGAGCTGCCATGTACCAGACATTTTAAGTTTACCTTGGGATAAGGTGTGACTTATCAAATGAATACACTCACATAACCATTGCTACAATCAAGATAATGAACACAGCCATCACCCCCAAAAGCTTTCTCCTGCCCCTTCATAATCCTTCCCTGTAGCCTCTGCCTGTCACCCCACATCATTAGGCAATCACTGATCTACTTCCAGTCACTAAAGATTAGTTTGCATCTTTCAGACTTTTATGTAAATGGAATTCTACAGTGTGGACTCTTCCTGGCTTCACTCAGTATAACTGAGATTCACTGAAGTTGTTGCATGTAGGACAGTATTCAATTGTATGGACATACTAGAATTTGTTTATTCACCTACTGATGGATGGGTTGTTTCCAGTTTTCAGACTATTACAAATAAAGCTGCTATCAACATTTATGTACAGGTCTTCAGATAGACACAGGCTTTTGTTTCTCTTGGGTAAATACCTAGCAGAGGAATGGTTGGGTTATGTGGCAGGTTTTCAGGACCTACCCAGTTGTTTTCCAAAGCGGTTGTATTATTTTACGTTCCCATTAGCAGAGTAAGTTCCAGTTGTCCCACATCCTTTCCAACACTTGGTATGGTCAGTCTTTCTCATTTCAGACGTTCTGATAATTGTGTTATAGTTATCTCATTGTATTTTTGTTTTTAAAATTTTGAGAGAAAGAGGGAGAGAGCACAAGTGTGGGGGAGCAGCAGAGAGAGAGGGAGAAGCATGCTCCCCGCTAAGCAGGGAGCCCGATTTGGGGGGGCTTGATCCTAGAACCCCAGGATCATGACCTGAGCAGAAGGCAGACACTTAACCTACTGAGCCACCCTGGCTCTCTGACTGTGTTTCTAATTTGGATTTTCTTAATGGCTAATAACACTGCTCACCTTTCACGTTCTTATTTTTAATTTGTACACCTTCGGTGAAATGTGTTCAAATTTTTTACTACTTAACCTCAGAAGTGACACCCTGTCACTTTCACCATTTGTATTACTTTTTACCATGTAAATTTTTACTATTTGTTAGAAGTCAATAAGTCCATTCCACATTTAATGGGAAGGGATTACAATAGGGCAGGACCATTGGGAGCCCATCCTAGAGGCTGCCTACAACAGATGGCTTCCCATTTCTCTCGGAGCAAAATTCAAACTCCGTATCCTGGTCTAAGCCCTGCAAGATCTGGCCCTGGCCTTTTGTTTGTCTGTTATTTGGATATGCTGAGCTCCCTCTCCTTTTAGTACCTTAGCATTTGTTCTTCCCTCTACTTGGGATGCTTTCCTGTCAGACTTTCCCATGGCTAATTCTTATCATTCAGGTCTCAGCTTTATAAGCTTTATAATTGCCTTCTCAGAAAAACCAACCTCAGCCACCCCTCAATCACCTCAATCAAGGTAGCCTCCCAATCACTCCTTAACACTCCAGCTATATTAATTCTCTATGTGACACTTAGTACCATCTAATAGAATGTAAGTTTCAGCATGGCAGGAGGCTTCTCTGTCTCACTCACCATTATATCTCCAAAGTCTTGAATAGAGTCATACACACGATAAATAATTATTTGTTGAATGAACAAATGAATGAGCTCTCCAAGGAGGCAAAAAGAGATGGGATGCAGATCACAGCTGGAGGAATTAATCTTGATTAATGCTCCTGTTACTGCTGCTATTCAACAAACCACCCTAACCTTAAAGGTATAAAACAATAACCATTTTATTATGCCCCCGAATTCCGTAGGTCAAGGCCTCAGTTTGGGAGCCTAGAAGGCTGTTCCAGTCGGGGGCTAGAATCATTCAAAGGTTTGTTCACTCACATATCTCGAGGTTAATGCGAACTTTTGGCTGAGTCCCCAGTTTAGGCTGACAAAACACCAAACACCCACACAAACTCAGGTTTCTGCATAGCTGGCTTGCTGGCTGGGTTCCCACAGTAGGTACCCCAAGAAAATTAGGCAGAAGCTGCATCACCTTTTACTACGAAGACTGGAAAAATCACTTTTGCTCTAGTCATAGTCTAGTATCCATTTCTTGAGAGGAGGAGAGTTAAATTCACATAGTAAGAAGAATATGTGGGATGGGAAATAGTTTTGCTGCCACTCTGGAGGACCTCAGGCATACCACGGCCAGTTTTGTGGCCTGACAACCAGTGGGAGAAAACAGAGAAGAGCAGCCTGGAGATTCTGAGGATCAATGCTACCAATTTTACAACTGATTTCTAATTTTTATCTTCAACTCTAAGGACAAATGGAAATCTTTCCCAGGTTTTTTTGGTTTTGTCCTTTTTTGAGAGAGCACACGTGCATGCGAATGGGGGTAGGGTGGGGGAAGGACCAGAGGGAGAGGGAGAGAGAATCTTAAGCAGGCTCCACACTCCTCCCCTCCCCCCCACTGCCCCAGCACAGAGCCCCATGCGGGGCTTGAGCACAGGACCCTGAGGTCATGACCTGAGCTGAAATCAAAAAGTCCGATGTTTAACCGACTGAGCCACCCAGGTGCCCCCTGTTCTTGTCCTTTTCAATTGCATTCAAACGACACCTTTAACAGCTTGGTGGCAATGGGATGGCTAAGTCATCCTGGCAGCACTTCACATGAAATTGTCCTCTCCTTTAATTCTTCATTTTGAATTTTTCTTGCTAACAGTCAAATTCATTAGCTTACTCTGAGGATAATTAATACTCTTGAGATTAGTCCAAGTATCATTGGAAAAGTGATTTACACTTTTTTAAAGGGCACTGAAACCCCAAAACAAAAACTAAAAATGCTTGTCTAGCTTCAATTTTTAACAGATGGGCTCTTGATATGCAATTGGAATTCTTCAGCAGAGATTAGCTGCCTGTGGTTTGTGGGCTACGTTTCTTCTCAAGTATTTGCCTGGTTCTGGCTGGAGATAGTTAAAACCTACGGCATTCACTGTTTCTGTTAAAGTTCTCCATTTTACATCACTTCCCCCCAGACACTGCTGTTAAAATCTGTGTGCTAAAACTTATCGTTCCTTTGTTTGTTTGATGGATTATAAAAGAATACTTTGCCTCCTTTCATTCTGAAGTACAAACAGCCTGGTTTTAGGTTTCAAGGTGATGTTTCCTCACTTGCCAAACCTCTTGGTTAGTGACAAAGCTAGTCAGTTTGTGTATGGGTGTTGTTAAAAAATTCAGATTTGTATGAGGACACCTTGAAGTCCAAAGCTATGTTGTATAAAAGATTCTATCCCACACCACTGAAAATATCTTCACAATCACTATGGTTGATACTTAACATAAAACTCTTAGGATTTACATATACAAAAGGGACATTTCATTAAGACGAAGAGGAACATGAGAGAAAGGCTGTGAGAAAAATTAAGAGAGGGAGATTCCATTAATTAATACCTGCCGTATGCATTTGGAGAGAGAAAAGTACAAACATAACTCCCTGACAGAATTCCCTGACTTCCCAACTTTGTTAGAAAGGAAAAAGAAATCACCATGCATGACACAATTGGAGAAGCATAATATGCTTCATATACTGAGGTTTGAGCTCTAAAAGGTATAGTTATGCTCAAAAGAGCGAGCAAATGGGGTTGGAATAATCTAGGAAGGCTCAGGGAGAAGATGAGGCTTGAATTTAGATTTATAATGGGCTAAGGGAGAAGGGAAAAGGGAGAAAGGACAGCTTTCCACAAAAGGAAAACAGTAGGGGGCAAAATTCTGAGTCCTGAGAGAAAGGCATCCTTGCCTCGAGGACACCTGTGGCCCAGGACCAAAAGAAGGGGTTCACTACTGTGGGGTGAATAAAGGCCTCCAGCTGTCGCCTAGGAACAGGATGAGGGAGGCTTTGGGGGAGCTTGCTAGGGACAACTACCTGACTCAAAGGCCTTACTAAAATAGCTCTTATTTAGCAGGCTGGAGCCGGTTCTTGATGTCTTTGAAAGCAGGGCTTACACTGAGAATTTTGATACTTTAGTTAATCTGATCAGAATGGACTAGATTGGGAGGATACAGAAATGGCTTCACCTGGAGTAGTTTCAGATTTTATCTAGAGCTTCTAACTGGGAGGGAACTGCTGTTTCTTATAGCACTCTACATAGGATTGAGAAAATTAAAATTTTCCGTATCAAAGAATAGGGAGGTGGTGTTGGTTATGGGGGTGTCCAAACCTCCCAACTGATATCTGTTGTGACTCTTGTATGCTTCCTATTCTTTCCTTTGGGACACAGCTCTGGCAGCTGAACTGTAAAGAGAAGGTAAGAGCTGTTCGGGATGCTTAAGACACTGCTGTACTATTCTTAACAGCCTGAAAAAAACCTTTTCAACAATTTTAAACATTTGGAAATAGGCATAAAGCGAAGAATGAGATTTTCAAATTGGTGTGGTAGAAAGAGTAGCTGGGCATTTGAGTGAAATCTGGCGCTATCACTAAGTTTTGTGCCCTGGGAATACTTAATTGATTTTGTGCCTCTGTTTTTCTACAGGCAAAATAGGAAATGAGGAAGGAGAGGTTCTCAGCTGGCTTGTCCAGCACCTCCCACCATCATCTCTTGCGGGCCTTTGGAAAGGTGTGTGGACTGGCAGGCCGAGGGTGGGGGGCGGAGGGGGAGGTAAAGGCGTTCTGGATTGTTCCGAGTTGGGAATGCCATAGAACTAGCGGGCGCAAGCCAGACACCAAAGGTCTTGCAATGCCTGAGGCAGTGCCACAAATTAAGAGAAGTCCTGCTCCAAATGCCACAGAGTCCCATTAAGAAATGCTGACAGTCCCTAAGGATCCCTCCAACTTTGAGGACGTCATTAAGCCTTGGGCTACGAGGCAGCACCACAGACCAAGGCCTCTCGAGCCCCGTCCGGCACATTCCCCCAACTTCACCAATGGCTAACCAATTCATCACTCAGCTTCGACTTACAGTTCACTTCTCAGAGGCACTTGCCCTGGTGCCCATACCGATCTTACTATTACACTGTTTCATCATTACCTGATTAATGTCTGCCTCCCTCCACCCCTCGGTAAACTCCATAACGGCAGGAGTCGCGGATATCTGTCGGGGTCACAGTGGCGCTAGCAAACACTTTCTGAATAAACCTGAAGAGCTGACGAACCGACAGAAGACACTCGGCATCCAACGCGCGCCCAGTCGCGGCCGGACGCCCCGGCCCGTAAGTTCCGCCCCTTCCCTCTCCTCCCGGCGCTCCCTTCTCCTTGCCTGTGTCTGTTTCCGGTGTTTGAATAAAGCTCGATTCGGCTCGAAGAAGACCTGTTCTTCCGGGAAAATGGCGGCTCCCGCTCGTGCCTCGGAGTCCACGCCGGCAGCGGATCCGGCGCTAGCAGCGGGGGCTGCCGAGGAAGCCGAGTGCCCGCCGCCTCGCCAGCCTCAGCCCCCGCAGAATGTCCTCGCTGGCCCGCGGCTTCGAGCCCCAAGTTCCCGAGGACTTGGGGCGGCGGAGTTTGGCGGAGCTGCGGGAGATGTTGAAGCGCCAGGAGAGACTTTTGCGCAACGAGTAAGCTTGGGTCCCGCCGAGTCACCGCCAGGCTTCTTCGGTTCGGTCTCCCTGGGACGAGTTCCTTCCCCTCCCCCACATCGGGTTCCCTTCCCTGGAAGGTGACCTTGCCTCAGTCAGATCCGTTCCAGTCCCGCCGGCGAGTGGACGGCCTCCAGTCGCAAAGCGGACCGCGTCCTGGTTTGGCACGTACCGCGCGCGGGTGGAGATGGTTAGCGTGCTGAAAGGCTGCTTAAGAGTTTCAGCTGTTCCCTTAGCTCCTTGTTGGTTTTAATTACCCGGCTACTGAGACGGTTCCCTAAAGGGAGGGTCTGTATCCTAAATCCCTGTGTACCCCCGCCCCCCTTGCCGCCCATGTCGTGCCCAAAACATCTTTGTCAATTTCATTTCTAGATCCTGTTTTTACGGGACCTGTAGGAAAGGGAAAGAATGGGACATAGAGTGGTATATTAGACAAAAAGTTTGCCTCATTCAGCTGGCAGACTTAAAGACTTTATCAGGGGAACAATATAATGAAAGTGAAAGAAGCTTAATTTAGCAGCGTGGAAGGAATGAGAGAAGACAGCTGGAGGACATTTTCAGAGAAGTTCCCAGCAGGGGGGTTGTAGAAGGGTAGTTGTGGGACTGGGAAAACTACATCAGGCATGGAATAATTTGGATATGTATTTGAAGGAGATGGCTGAAGTTTCCAGCTTGCATAGAGAACCACTAATAACAGAAAAATTGGGGGAATAGCTCTGAGGTTGATTTTACTTAGGGAGGGGGTGCTAAGTTGAGGGAAGAGTTAATTACATGTACTTAAAAGTTGGAGAAGGTCATGAGGATCCGGAGAGAGAAGGCTGAGAACATACAGGAATCTCAACTGGAGAGGGATGTTAATGTTGAAACTGTGGGAAGGAATGTAAGTGCGAAAGAAAGAGTAGAGAGCCAGAGGTGTAATCTTCGCTCCATTTCTTATATGAATAAAGAACAGAGAATCCGAAAGGAACTTAAGTCATTCAGCAAAAGGGACAAATGACCATTTGGGAGCTTTCTAGTAGGGACAAGTACTTTGACTTTGTGAGAATGGGTTTTTAATCTATAGCAGCAAATTAACTTTTTGGTCTAAGGACCCCTTTATACTGTTAAGACTTCTGAGCATCCCAAGGAGCTCTTGTTTTATGTATGTTAAATCTACTGATGTTTATTGGTGTGTTAGGAATTACAGGTGAGAGGGGCACCTGGGTGGCACAGTAGATTAAGAGTTCCACACTTGGTTTCCACTAAGGTCATGATCTCAGGGTCATGAGATGGAGCCCCCAAGTTGGGCTCCACGCTCAGCAGGGAGTCTGCTTGGGAATCTCTCTCCCTCTGCCTCTCCTACTTATGCTCTCCATCTCTCTCCCTTTCTCAAAATAAATAAATCTTAAAAAAAAGAAAAGGAATTACAGGTGAGAGATCTTTAAAACACAAGAATACACATGATGAGCCATCAGAGCAATGATATATCATGTGGCCTCTGGAAGACTCTGCTGTATCCATATAAGAAAATGAGCATGGAAATGGCAAATAATGGCTTAGTATTATTATGAAAATAATTTTGACCTTGCAGACCCATCTACTTCCCCTCCCCAGGAAGGTCTTGGACATCACACTTTAAAAACTGCAAATTTTGGGGCGCCTGGGTGGCTAAGTCGTTGGGTGTCTGCCTTTGGCTCGGGTCATGATCCCAGGGTCCTGCTCGGCAGGAAGCCTGCTTCTCACTCTCCCACCTGCTTGTGTTCCTGCTCTCGCTATCTCTCTGTCAAATAAATAAATAAAATTAAAAAATAAAAACTGCAAGTTTTGGAGTATATTATAGAGTATTATATGCTTAAGATACTTTTGCTGAAATTCTAATTAGACAAATGAGGGGTATTCCTTATTCCTGCATCCCCTTGTTTTTTTAGGGTATTTAGATAATGACTGTTACTTCATTCCTGTTTTGAGGCAGTTGGAAATCAGATTTTTGACTTAAAGATAGATATTTCTCCCTTTGAGGATAATGCTTTGTCTTTATATCTTAAGTCTTAAAAACATGGCTCTAACAGATACATGTCTTTTTTCCCCCATTTAACAGAAAATTCATTTGCAAATTGCCCGACAAAGGTAAAAAGATCTCAGACTCTATTGCCAAACTGAAAGCTGCCATTGCAGAATGTGAAGAAGTTAGAGGAAAAAGAGGACTGTTTCATCCTGTTAGTTTAGACTGTAAGCTAAGGCAAAGAGCAGTTGCAGTTGTTGATGTGGACACAGGAAAGGCCCAGAATTCTGACCAGATACTTGATACTTCATCACTAGTTTGTGGCTCTTCCTCTGTAAGTAGCATCAAGTCATCTAAAACCACCTCACAACAGCGGGGACTTGTACAGCCTCCTCCGGAAGGCGATGAAGAGGCTCCAGAGGTTGAGTACACCGTAAGCATATGCCCAACTTCCAGCAGCAGGGCCAGTGCGCCTTCCTCCTCCGAAGCTAGTGAGCGTCTCCCTCAGCATCAGGTTTCAAGGCAAGCAGAAGATAATTCGAGCGGCTCTGACAACCTGTTTATTGATAGGTTACAAGGGATCACAATTGTGGACTCAGGTGAAGAGCACTCAGAAGAGGACTGGAGTGCTGAGAACGTGGCAAGGCTTGGTAGTGGGGCCCAGAAGAAGCCTCATTTCATGGAAGTGCTAGCAATTCGAGCCAAAAACCCGGTGCCCCCACCACATAAATTTAAAACAAATGTGTAAGTATTATCAGAAACAGGCCTGTCACAGGAACATACCACCTGTTAAACTCAAAAAATTGGAAGGATGCTTTCAGATCAGTGGACTTTGTGTGGGACCTACTTGTAGTTAGCAAAGAGCATATTGTGGAAACAGCCTGGCTGGAATGGAGGATGCATGTTGACAAGTACTTTAGTTTTTAGCCAAATAATTGAACAGGTTTCAAATAGGTGGAGTATTAAATTTCAGGGTGCTTAGCCAACATTTGATATTAAACCCAGAGTTAGAGAATTTATTATGACTATTTTCCACAACAATTTTTTGGTATGCAGTTCCCCCTTTGATTAGACTATAAGCTAAAGGAACAGCAGCTTTAGAAGCTGATAGACTTGTCAGCGAAGAATATTTGCTCACTATAGGTAAGCAGCTGGTGCTGGGGTGACACAGAAGTAAAGATCCTGCTCCTCAAAGAGTTCAGGATCTAGATGAAAACCCAAGGCCTACACACTTGGAAGAACCTTGAACTGTATCATAACAACTTGAGGGGGAAGGGAGCTGAGAAGGGGTTAAACTGAAAAACAGATTGAGGCAGGAGGGGTAAACTAACCTTGCTTCTGAGTTCCTTGTCATAGTTTTGTTTCTGAGATCTCCAAAAAAAAAAGCTTTTTGAAGAGAAAAGAATTTCCTTTACTTGTACGCAGATGTAATGTTCACAGCAGGGAGTAGCCAGCGTATTTAGCCTACCTGTCTGTATTTACCAGGAGGTGACATCATATACAAAGTTGAGTCACCACTGCCTTTCTTTGAAAAGCCAAGAACCTCTAGTTAGAAATGCCTAAAACTTTCAGAGAATTATTATAAAGTTTAAAGTTTAAAACTTTAAAGTTTAACCCTGCCATTTTTTTTTTAATTGAAAATATTTTATTTCTTCTCTATAGAAAAACCAGGATTATATTACACTAATTTTTAGGTAGGAATAAAAAGTAATCTTTGTACTCTTGATGTTCAAAGTTAGTAATCTCCCCATCTTGTGTGCAGTGAGGCGTATTTCCTCGCCTCCAGGAAGACAAAACCAGAAGCGTCATCTAGTCGATCAGAGGATACACTGATCCTGGTTCTTTACTGTGGTCATTTAGCTGGAAGTGGCAGTGGGGAGAGCCAGATCCTCCTGTGCAATTAGAGCAGATCGGGAAAGGCTGGGCCTGGACGAGTGTGGCCTGAGGGATTCTGTGCGTGAGCAGCCTTTGACTCCTTTTCTGCTCTTCCTTTAGCCTCCTCCATGCCCTTGTGGCTCCGTGTACCTGGGTGCTAGTGGCTGCCCCTCACCTCCCTCTAGCTTAGGTCTTTCCAGAGCTTCGGATTTGCATGGCCAGTTACCTATGAAACCTGGCTGTGTGGGTGTTCTGTGGCACCTCACATTTATCATGTACAGCATAGAACTCTTTATTTCTTCCCATGCTGACTTCCTCCCATATTCCCTAAATTCATAGTGCCACCACTTTTTTTTCTCCAAGGTGTCTTGTGCTTCATCTCCATATCTGCTGGCTATAAAGACCGACATAATACATTTTGTTGACTTTCATCTCTAATTCTTGTTTTCATCCTCCTGTCAGAGTGAAGGCTCTCATCCCTCTCTTGGGCTATAACTGGCCTGTTCTGGACTCTAGTCTTAACTCCTCTAGCCCATCTTCTCCATTGCTGCTAGAGTGAAATTCGTACGATGCAAATTTGAACCCATTACATAGAACTCTTCGCTGAGGACTGGGCCCGGTCTACTTGCCAGCCTTATCTCGCGGCCTTTCCTCTACACCCCACCCCCTGAACTTCCTTTGTGCTGTACCATGTTGCCCCTCACTCCCAGCTGGGATGCTCTCCTCCCCTCATTTACATGGTGAGCATTTATTATTCTAAGACTCCTCAAAGTTCACTCTTAAAGCTTTTCTGACAACCTCCCTGTCTCCCATTAGAACCAGTGGTTTCCTTCTTTATGTTCCAGGGTACCAGTATGTATAGTACGTATACCACCTCTAGGTAGTGTTACACGGGTGGTATTATGTTGCACGGAAGCTGTTCACAAGTTTATTTCCCTTTACTGGACAGCAGGCCCCTTCGTGCATGTTCTTTGAATGAAAAGATGGAAAGATGGCTTCAGTTCAAGTGTAAGGTTGGAAGAACGAAGGATAATGCAAAGAGCCTATCGGTCTACCTATTTGTTAAAACAGTGGATTGTCCTATTACTCTCCACAAAGGTGCCGGTTTAGATACTCCCCATTTCTGAAGTAAAAATGTTTAAAAACAGGAAAGATTTTTATCTATGAATATAAATATTGGTAAACTCCTTACTATTATCTTTGTAGAAGAATTAACTGCTAAGGTTAAAGGCCGCTTCTGTGTGGGAATGTTGTAAATGTGTCTATAAAAAGAAACAGTGTGATGATACAACAGATTTTTCCCTCCTTCAGATTACCTTCACAGCAAAATGATTCATCTGGTCATTGGCAGAGAGGAGGGTCTCCCGTCTCCTCGGAAGAAAGGCGGCTCAGGGATAAGAAGCATCTTGATGACATTACAGCAGCCCGGCTTCTGCCACTTCACCATATGCCCACACAGCTGCTCTCCATAGAAGAATCTTTGGCACTTCAGAAACAGCAGAAACAGAGTTATGAGGTATTTAGAGTTTTAAATGTTTCTTGTCTCTGTTAGATGCTGCTAAGTCAGAATTTACTCCAGGAAGTTCAAAGAGGACGGGACTTAATAGAAGGGTGCTCGAGAAATGGTCAGCTCATGCCATTCGCTCTCAGATGTGAGCCTCTAGTTTTCTGAGAGTCTTGAAGTTGCTGGATCCGCAGGACACAGCTGGCGATGATCATAGCTGCGTGCAACAGCAGAGCGGTTTTTGCCAGGAAATGTGGGGAGACCACTGCAGAATTCCCCAATCTCTTAAAGCCCGTGCTGTCAGGCTAGTAGAAGCCTTGCTTCTCTCTCTTCCACCTTGTAAGCCCCATGCAAGACGTTCTCAGTGGTAGACTCTAACCAAGAATCAGGGAAATGTTTCCAGGTTTCTGTCTCCTGCTGGACAGGGAAGAGCGTAACATTGGAGGAGTAGTGTGGTGTTAACCAACAGACATTTGGACACTAAGCTTAAAAGCACGATATGCAGGCCCTTGTGAAGACAGAAGAATCGCCTGCTTTTAGTGACTTAATTTAGTATAGCACTTACTTCAAAGATCTGGGAGTTCTGCATAGAACCTTAAGCGTGTATATGGACAGTTTGTGTACAGAATAATGAGATGGGAGAAAATAGGTGTGAAGACTGGAGGGAGAAAAGAAAGCATCCAATATACTTAGATAGTAGTAGTTTGAACCTCCCCGAAAATAGCAGCTTAACTTCCTAGTATTGCTTAGCTAGATTTTAATCAGGTACTAGACACCGGTCAAGACAGAACTAGGCTGTTATTCAGCCTTGGCACATGGATTGGCATTTTCAAGGCACTTCTTTTTAAAAGCCATTTTTCTTCCTCATTGTCTAGTTATGACTACACCCTTGGTTTTTAAATTGTCACATGATCTTAAGTGCCTGTCGTAAGATATCTCTAGGTTGAATTCAACTCCTTCGAAACCAGGTTCCTTGGCAGAGTGGTATTAGCTCCCACTTCATTCCTACCTACCCAGAATAATCATGGCCGGAGGGGAAGGACACAAAGACGTTCAAGTTGTAGGGGCAACAGCATGAGAAAAGCGAAGAGCCAGATTAAAAATGGGCATTGCCACCTGCCATCAGTCAGTGGTCCTGTCCTTGGGTGTCTATGAGCATATTGCCAGTGTCTAAAATTTACTTGGACTTTCTGTCATGTAGTAATTTTCATGGGAACTTAATTTGGAGACGGATAGTTGGCTTTTTAAAAGTATTGGTTTCTTGATTTCATTGTGACGTTGAAATGTAACTCTCAAGCCTAAAAGCCGTGATTTCATCTAGGAACGAAGATTTTTTTTAGAGAATCAACACAGCATTAATGATTTTTGACATTTGATAGTTGAAACTGCTCTGTGAGTGTGTATGTACACATGCATGTGTCCCCATACTTAAAAATCCGTCCACGTTTATAACTGTCATAGCGCTCAGCGGGTTCCTCAGTTTCCCACGGAGAGGTGGCGTATTTCAGTGCACTGTTGTCTGTGAATGGAAGTCTGACCATGACGGTGGCAGGCTAGTAGCCCTCACCAGCAATGTCCCCCCCACCCCCAATCTGTGGTAGGCACAGCCTCAGACTTGCACGCTGCTAGAGAGAGCACTGAGGGGAGTGGTGTGCCCCTTTATTTGCACTTCTCTTTAAATGACTTCTTATTGAAAAAATGGTAGGGAAAAGAATGTGAATGTGTAACGTTTTGCTTTGATTTTTGTTTTAAAGGAGATGCAAGCCAAACTCGCAGCACAAAAATTAGCTGAAAGACTGAACATAAAGATGCAGAGCTATAATCCAGAAGGGGAGACTTCAAGGAAGTACCGAGAAGTGAGGGATGAAGATGACGATCAGTCCTCTGGAGATGAATTCTGAAGATGGGCAATGGAATCATTGCCTAAATCTCTGCCTGTTGAGTTGTCATGATCTTATATCAGACTTTCAAACAAGTATCAAGATCGGTGTCAGACATTGTCGAGGGAAGGAATTTTTTTTAAGTTACACAAAGGTAGCTATAAAAATAGCCCAGTTTGTCTTTCAGAAGATGACTTTCATGTACTTAAGAAGTTTAATATTTGAATATTGTGTTTTAACCATATTGTATTAAAGTTTTGCAGTATGTTGTGTGTTGGTCTGATATTTTAGTACATAGTAAGCACAGTATTTTTTTCCTCTAAGCCAAATGAAGCAGGTAACTGCTCTTTTCCTGATTCTTACCTCTTTGGAATAGCATTTATTACATTTATTACATGTCTTTCAGTGAAATATTTGGTTGCCCCAGGCATCACCTAAAATGAATTAGGAAGATAAAGTTCCTTCCTTTTTCAAGTAATGGAGGGAGCAGTCTAGAGAATTTTATGCATGTTTGCATGGGGTTAATGAGGTGTATTGGATGTGAAATACCTAGGAAGACACTTAATAGAGAATTCTGAAATGTTTGTTTCCTCCTTCTGTCTTCCCTTAGGAAGAATGTTATCTTCTGATTAGGAATAGGAGTACTTTTAGTTGGTGCTAGAGGGTGGATGGTCTTTCTGGATGATCACATTTGCCTGGAGTGACACGAGGTATAGGAAAAGTCTAGGGTGACTGTAGATGAAGGGAGGAGCTGTTCTTAGGCTTGACCTGACTTGAGTTCATTGCCCTAAGAGGTGACAGGTTCAGTTTGGTAAGAGAACCAATTTTTTTTTTTTTTTAAGCTACAGTTGAATTGTCAATGCATTGCCTTTTTTCCCCCCCAAGAGGCATATATAGGCTACAGAAATCTCAGTCTCGTATGTATACACGTTTATGTAATTTTAAAGGATTACATGGTTGTTATCAGAGATTCTTTGTTTAACATATTGGAGATTTTAAACAGTGTTGAAAGGAAGAATAAAATATTAATTAGAGCAACTTCATAATGTTAATGGTGATGTTTTACGGGTGTTTAAGTTTAACTTGCTTTAAAAGAGACTTTCATATATGACATTTTCCTGCAAACAGACTTAGGAGTGCTAGGAAGGGCTCGGTTCTCTAGCATGGACTTCCAGGTACAGCTACTGCTTTCCGTCCCCCTCCCATCCCCTTCCCCCAGCACCCCTCCCCCCAGAAATGTAAAAATATACTGAGCTAACAAATATATGATTTCTGCTTTTAAAAACTAGCAGTAAATGTATTTCACAACATAAAATTATTCTTTAGAGAATAGAAGGATACACATCTGGAAAGCCAAGTAATGTGGAAGTGCTCCCATGCATGGACACACAGTCCCCTGTAGTCGGATCACCCAGAGAGCGCCTCTGTTAAGGTTTGGGTATATGCACTTTACATACTCTTCTATACGTTTCTATTTTCAATAATGCAATCATACTGTACATTGTTTCACAGTCTGCTCTATGTATGGTAAACATTTTCCATAATAGATATTTTGCCTTTGAGATAGCTACAGAATATTCAATTTTATGGGTGTGCCATAACTTTTAAAATCAACTTATTATTTAACAATTTGATCGTTACAATGTAAACTGTAAACAACGATGTGATTAACATCTTAAAAGATAATCACGTTGTACAAAAATGATTTCTTTCCAGAAGATACCTTTATAGAAGTGAAATTGCTAGTTGGGAGTATAGGTAAATTTTTGAGATTTTTGATCTACATCACTCACCACAAAGATTGTGTCCCTTCATATTCCTCCGAGCAATATCAAACTCCCAGAACTGAAAATTGCTATTTGAAGTGTTTGCAAACTGAATAATTACAGGAAAGGATGGTTTTTAAAATTTATGTTTCTTTGATTGCTTAATGAAGAGTATTTTTTCATGTTTATTGACCATTTATGTTCATTCTTCTGAGCATTGCTTATTCATATCTTCACTGAATTTTCTTGGAGAGTGTGCTGTTTTTATTGGTCTATAAATTCTTAATAATTAAAATGTCCAGCTTTTGTCCTATGTTCTTGTTTTAGTGTGTTATTTTCTTTTTAATACAGTTCGTGGTGTTTCAGTGTAGAAGTTTTCTTTAGGAGTCTACCTTTCCGGTTATGCCCGAGCATGCCTTCCCTCGCCCCAGGATGGATATGTATTCATCCTTCTTTTCTTCTGGGACTTTTTAAAAATTTCGCTTTTATACTTAATTCAAAAGGAAATTTTTAATCCATCTCAAGTTTATTTGGGGATGCTGCATAAGGTAAGATTAAATTTTTGCAGGTAGTTGACCAATTGGGTCAATATTATAAACCACCATTTCCCCACTGATTTGTAATGCTGTCATTAATAGAATATTAAATTCCCACGTATCTTGTGCTGTGGGCCTGTTTCTGGGCCTTGTAGTTTTTCCTGCACTATTTTAATAATTATGGATTTAATCAGCATTAATATTTAGTATACAATTTCTCCCTCATTCTTTTAAATTCTGTCAAATATAACCTCCAGAGAAGTACACAAAGCAGGCGTGCAGTCTAATAGGTAAAGCAAACAGCAATGTAATCACAAACCAGATGCGGAAAAGCTACTGCCAGTACTCTGGAATCTCCCCATGGCCCCTGTGGATACTCTTATTTATCTACTATCTGAGCTAACTACTGTCCTGACTTAGAGTAATACTTCCCCCGCCCCTTTAAAAAAAAATGGTCTTACCAGTTATGTATGCAATAATACGGCTAGTTTGTTTTGCCTACTTTTGCCTTATAAAAATGGAACCCTACTGTATATGCGTTTGGTGTCTTTGACTCAACATTGCTTATAAAATTCATGTCACGTGGGTATCTTTTGTTCATCTCGTTGCTGTGTAACGTACCACTCCGTCAATCCCACTTTAGTGTGGCAAGCACTTCTGTGATATTTTCAGGTTTCGGCAATTATAAGCAATGCTGCAGTGAGCATCTTTGTGCACATAAACATTTCTGTTGGGTATTTACCTAGGAGTTCAATTGGTGGGTTATAAGGTATGCATATCTTTAACATTTAATATTCCCACCATCCCGTCTCCAGCATGTATGAGAGTTCTAGTTCACTAACACTTGATATTACCAGACATTAACATTAGCCAGTGTGATGTTTTGATAGTAGGCCTTCATTTTAGTTTTATTTTGCATTTCCCTAATTAGGAATGGCTTTGAGCATCTTCATTTACTGGTCATTGGATTTCTTCTTTTGAAAAGTGTCCATTCAAAACTTTTGTTCATCTCTCTATTGTGTTTGTGTCAGCTGTCCTTTTCCTCACTGATCTGTAGGATGTATTCTTGATACTAATTATTTAGCTATATTTGTCGTAAATAACCTCTTCCTCTCTGGATTACTTTTCATTCCTTCATGGTGTTTTTGTTGGACAGAAATTCTTAAAGGCAAACTTACCAATCTTTATGTTTAGTGTCTTTTTTGAAAGAATCTTTCCCTATCCTGAAGTCATGAAAATATCTTTTTTTTTTAAAGATTTTATTTATTTATTTGACCGAGAGACAAAGAGAAGGAACACAAGCAGGGAGAGTGGGAGAGGGAGAAGCAGGCTTCCCGCCGAGCAGGGAGCCCGATGCAGGGCTCGATCCCAGGACCCTGGGATCATGACCTGAGCCGAAGACAGACGCTTAACGACTGAGCCACCCAGGCGCCCCAGCAGACATGTTTTCATCTGAATTGCAGGTGAACAGAAGTTAACTATTTAAAATAAATTTTTAAGGAAGGAAGACTTCACGTTAAAATTAGGTTTAAAGTAGGAAAATAGAGTGAATCTGTGGTCATGAACTCTTACCGTCAATTTTCAAGTGATGATGTTAAGGGAAGTGCTGAAGTTTGGGGCTTAACCTGAAAGGTGGGAGATGTTGGAGGGTTAGTCTCATTCTATACAGTCACCTCTAAGATAATTTCACAGCACCTGTGTCCAGTCCACATCACATTCTCTGGGGACCCAGGAGGTGTGTGAGTCAAGGTGGAAGGCAGATAGCTTATGGGATTATCTCTCCTGTAACTGGGATGTTGCGGTGATTTGCACAAGGTCACTCAGAGGCAGCCGAGAAAAGAACCCAGCCCTCAAGACTTCTGGGCACCAGACTGCATGACCTTGTGCACAAACCCACAAATCAAAGCTGCATGTGGGCTTTAGAAAGTGCTAATGCTAGGTGAGAGCTCAGATTACTCTGAGGGTATTTGTCATGTCTCTATGACTTATGCCACAGAAGGGCTTTTGTTCTGATAATTTTTGTGTTTGGAATGTTTTGTTTTTAATCATCTTAGAACTGTATGACCCCTTTGGTCACTGCTGGGATCTTCACTCTTCCCACCTCACTCGACACTTGGCTGCGTAAAACTTTCTAGGAGAAGAGATTCGAGGCAAAGTGACCTCAGGTATCCTAGGCTTTATTCAGACGAGCGGATAAAATCTGGTAGTTCGCCCTTTGCAGGCTTCAGGACAGTTTGTAATGCTAAAAAGAAAATAAAGTTGTCAGGAAAAAAAGGTTCTGTCTTTTGCCTCTGCTAAATAAATAAAAGGATTATATATCCTGCCTTAATGGAGAGCATATAGTCATCTACAAAATATGGCAAATTGCATTATTGACTAGCTCCTTGACAGGGAGGAGAAACTGAAAGCTGCTATTTTAATTTCTGGCTAAAGTGAGGGAGCTTTGATACTGGGTGGATGAGACAAACCTAGCGCCGGGTAATACTGAACCAGAGCCAGACCACAAATCAGAAGCAATTCTGAAAGCGCAGCATAAAAGCCTGAACAATTAAATATGATCTATTACTTCCCAAATGATTTTAGAAAACTTGGAATAAAAAAAAAAAAGGCGAAAAAGAGGGTAAGCCACTGGAATAGCATTAGATTATTAGATTTAGGATTTAAATGCCACTATTTCCTCTGAATCCGATGGGAAGTTATGCGCTCTCCTGACTATTAAGTCTGTAAGATGAGGTCAGCGACCCCTTATCTAACGTATGGGGTATGTTTTGAGAGAACAGAAATTTCAAAGTGTGGTCTTTAGAGAACACTTTGGGGCCTAAAAGAGATTCTATATGAAAACCTTATTGTAACGATGGTAACAATTATGATCGAAGTAGTTTGGGGAGGTACCTTTTGGCATATGAAGTAAAATGTTTTAAAATCACCACCATATGAAACTTTTAATTTAGTGTTAAAATTAACTTGAGAACAATAGAGACTCCCTAAAAAGGCTATTTTGACAAGGGGAAATTAGGACACTGAGCTAAGGAAAGCCCGAGCTTCGGATGGAAAATTTTCTCATTATTAAGGCAAAAGAATGAGAGTTGTAAATCAAGCCCTTATTCAGAGCACACAGAAACGCTTCTCAGAAGACGGAGACCCAGATTGGTGCTTATAAATTCTGTCCGAAGATATTGCTAGTAAATACATCACTGCTCCTAACCAGTACCACATATATTTGTATTAAATAGCTCTTCTAGGGACTGTGTGGTAAAAACGAAGGCGTATCTTCTATTGATTAGATTTTTAATAGGAAGGATTTTTTCTCCCCTTCAGCTATATTTAATAGGGTCAAAATGCAACACATGAGGAAACTCACTGACAATAGAAGGCTAATCTTATCTCAACTTAGGATCTTTAGTTCTTAGGGAAGGAAGCAAGCTTAAATATAATTTGTTCCACATCCTATAAATAGGGAAACTGAGGCACAGAGAGGCACAGAGATGTGCCTATGGTGTGCAGCTGGTTCTAATAGAGCCGAGTCTTTCTGCCCTAGCCCCGTGTTCTTTGCTTAATGTGGAGTCTTCTTGTAATTAATTCCTTAACACATTTTTGCTAAGTGACAAAAAAAGCACAGTGCCAGGAATGTATTTTCTACTTCTGAAACTACAGAAATGTTACGTAGTCTTAGGTAGCCTTACCTATTGCAACTGGGTTCAGTTACTATAATTTTCTTAAATAAAAATGGATAATGTATATTTTAAAAAGTGACATCAAAGGGATAATGTACTGCTCGTTATATTTATGACTCTCTTTCCTCTTTGCTGCCTTTTTTTTTTTTTAAGATTATTTGAGAGAGAGAGAGAGTGAGCATGTGGGGGGGAGGGGCAGAGGGAGAGAATCTCAAGCAGATGCCCTGCTGAGCACGGAGTCCCATGTGGGGCTTGATCCCACAACCCTGAGATCATGACCCGAGCTGAAACCAAGGGTCAGACACTTAACCAAGACTGTGCCACCTGGGCACCCCCACTTGGTTTGTTTTGAATGTCCCCATTTTCCCAACCTCTTCCTTCAGTCGTCAGCAGTGTGACTTCTGCCTACTTACCAAAACCTCTCACCATGTCTCCCACCACCTTCCGAAGGTAACAGGGGTCTTGGGTTTCTAGTATTATTGCTGGCTAATTAGCATAATTAACAAAAATTCCAGGAAGTCTAATGGCTTCTGTGAAGCAAATGGATTTGAGAGGAGTAAACCTTCCCGAGAGTGATGATTTTTTTTGGTTGAGGTATAACTGACCTATAACATTATATTAATCTCAAGTGTACAATATGATGATATTCTACACATTGGAGAAAGATCACCGCAATAAGTCTAGTTAACATCCATCACCACACATAGTTACATCTTTTTTCTTTGATGAGAAATTTTTTTTTTTTTTTAAGATCTACTCCCTTAGCAACTTTCAAATATGGAATACAGTATTTTAACTATACACCTCACCATGCTGTACATTGCATCTCCAGGACTTATTTTATGAGTAGAAATTTGTACCTTTTGAGCCCTTCACCTATTTCCCCCAACCCCCTAAATTCGACTTGAATTAAGATGTTAATGAAGTGTCGATGACTACAGTAAGGGGCAAGCTAACTTTTGCCCTTTTTTGTTCATAATCTTTCTGGGAACCAGGAGGACTTGGATGAAAGCTCTGTCCTTCTCAGAGCTTTGTGAATCTTCTGGCTCTGTCCTCCTTTGGCAGGCTAGTTTGCTTCCCTCATGTGCTGCTGGGCAGTCTCTGCCATCAATACCTTCAAGGAAGTGATCAGACGTGGAATGGAGGAGTGTGTCTTCCTCGCCCTACTCTGGTGAAGTCTCTGGTTATTACAGTCTTGTTACCAATGATCATTTCTTAGATTGTCTCTTTGTTGGTTTTTTAATCATTAAAAAAAAAAAAAAAATCATGGCTTAATTTACTGCCCAGGGGTAGGACCAGCATTGCTCTTCAAAGCTTCCACCTCTTAGTCTTATCCAGAAATGAGGTCTGGGTGGCTGTGGGATATGGGCAGATCTCAGCCCACAAGCTGTAACTTTGCTTGGCCTTAATCCTCTCGGGGAGAATACACTGAGAGTCTTATCAGTATGGGGGTCCCTCAGATAATTTACAAACAAAAGAAAACCATTTGTACTTTGGAACTTTATTATAGTAACACACTATTTAAGATGCCTCACAACTGGTGGAGGTTCACAGTGGGTCTTGATGTGTCCCTTGAGTAGCACTGCCCCAGGCAATGAGCTCAATGTTCTGCATCATTTCTTCGGTAGGAAGGTTATTTCAAAATAGAAAATTATATATTTGCAAATTGTGCTGTCAGTAGGCACTGGGTAGTGATGGATAAGGGACAATACGGTATCCCAGATTCAGTGTCTTTTCCTTCCTCCATTCTGTGGCTGCCATGATTTCCTTTGGGAGAAAACATTTTATTTATTGGAGTTCTTTGTTAAAATCCACATGATCCCGGAGGCCGCAAAACATCAGTGAAATTTTATTACTCTCTCAGTGCATATTAGTTCATTAGATGGCTTTTTTCCTGAAGGAAAGTAGGGCTTAAGGGAATGGGAGATAGAACAAGCAAACTTTGGGAGAGTGGGAGAAGGAAGACAGGAAATGGAAAATGGAGGAGGGGAAGGACAAGGATAGGAAGTGGGCCTAATGGACCTTCAACAGCCAAGGAGCAGCAAGGAAGCATAACTTGGAACACCTGTCTATCTCACTGCCTCAACTCCTCTCCTCCAGCTCTCCTAAATACCCTCCAATCTCAAGTGTTTGCTCCCAACATGCCCCCCAAAAAGGTCAAGGTCACCAATAGCCTTGCTGTTGCTAAATTCAGTAGTTAATTCTCAGTCCTTCTTCTTCTTGACCCCTCAGAGCATTTGGCATCGTTAATCACTCCCTCTTTCTCGAAACATTTTTTTTCTTGGTTTCTGGAATACCACTCTCTGTCGGAGGCACTTGATGACCACTTCCCGTCAGTCTTCTTTGAGGGTTCCTTCTCGTCTTCCCAATCGCTGAACACTGAGATGCCCAGGGTTCTTTCCCTGAACCTCTTCTCCATCTATGCTCACTCTACTGGGGACCTCATCCAGCCTCGAGGTTTTAAATAACTCTTGATACATTGTGACTCCCAAGCTCTATCTCTAGCTCTGAACTCCAGATTCATATTCAGCTGCAACAGAAGTGCTCTGAGGAGAGTCCTGCGCTCTTGGGCTCCGAATCAGGATATATTGGCGGTGGCAGAGTGGTGGCAACAGACTTCTTGCTTTGCTGTTCACAAATTGAATATTCTTGGCCAAGTCACTTAACTTCTTGGGATTTGAGTTTTGTGGTTTCTAAAACGAGCGTGTTGGACTTGGTTAGCATCACCCAAAACATGTGTCTTAAAACAGAAACCCTATGGAAAATGAGATTCGGTGGTCAAACAAGCTACCACCTCCATTGCCTGGTTGCTGGGGGGCCTCCTGTCTGATCTCCCTGCTTCTGCCCTTGGCCAAGCTTACAGTGCTGTCTGAACACACAGCCAGCATCACTCCGTAAAGACACCGTCAGATCAGGTCCTTTTTCTGCCTCAAGCCCTCCACAGGCTCCCATCTCAGAACAAGCTAAACGTTTACGATGGCCTACAACACCCCACCCGATCCCGCTGTCGCTTATCCGGCTGTAGCCCTGGGCCACATGGGCCTCCTTGCTCCTGCTGTAACAGGTCCCAAGTGTGCCCACCTAAGGGCCTGTGCATGGACAACTGTTCTCCCTGCCTCGAATGTTCCTTCCCCATACGTAAGCAGGCTAGTTCCTCATGTCCTACAACTATTTCTCCAAATGTCACCTTCTCAGGAATGCCAATGAATATAACTCCCCTCAGCTGCTTTATTTTTCTCCATAGAATCGTCCATTTTCCTGTCTGCTTATTATCTGACTTCCCCCACTAGAATAGGAAGGCAAAGATTTTTGTTTTGTTTATGGCTATATCCTCAGTGGCCTAAAACAATGCTAGACATAATGGGCACTCCATAAGAGAACGAATGAGTGAGTGAGAAGCCGAGCAGATGGAGAAGAGGAAGGGGGGCTTGGGGAGCCCCCCTCTGCACCTGCCCGAGAGCCACTGTCTTCAGTGGGAAACCATGATGCCCAACCCACAGCTGTGTGTGCTTTAGGACATGGTCTCACAGCTGGGGTCCCTCCTTCTCATACATGCCCTGTGAGGTAGGGATTATACCAGCGTTTTCCAGGAAGGGAAACTGAGGGTCAGTGAGGCAGTGGCTTCCTCAAAGTCATGCACGTGCGTCTGCCTTTCTCCAAGTCAAGTGCCTTTTCGGTTTCCCAGGGTGCCTTGCGTACTTGTTCTGTTTGCTTGCATTCCAGATAGCAAGTGCCTGGCTTTGCCCGTGGGGCTGGCCGGGATGGGTGGGGAGCACCCTACATCTTGTCACTAAGGCCTTCCACTGGGCCCAAGGGGGTCCCTCCCCTTTGGTCCTGACAGCAGTGCTGTGATGGGCTGTGCCTTTCACAGATATTTTCCTTAATGATGAGCGGCAACAGGGAGAAACAGAGGACAAAGAGCATGAAAACAGCCCGGGTGTGAGCCTTCTCTAGCTCTTTCCCTCCCAGCTCTTTGGTTCTACCTTCTACGGCCACTGCCTCTCCCCAGAGGACCACCCAGCACTCACTCACGCACCAGCCCGAGCCAGCAGTTCACATCCGCCACTTACTCCCAGGGTAGCTAATGTTCCTTAACTGCTCGGAGCCTCCTCATCTGAAAAGTGTGAATAGTAAGAACAGCCTCACTGTCAGAGGCTTGTCGTGAAGATGAGCTCGGTCTAAGTCTACAACAACTGTTAGCTGCTGTTCCTCCTGCTTCCAGCCTGTCTTCCACTCAACACCTGCCTGCCCCCACCCTCTGCACCACTGCTTCGTAGAAGAGAACAGAAGCGTCAGGTTGCCCCCTGCCCCAGGCCCTTCCAGGGGGCATGGCTTTGCCCTGTGGTCCTCAGGGGTGATCCTAATTTCACATGTCACAGAGACAGCAGTGTTTGAAGAGTAGGAACTAGACATTCCTTCAGTAATGGGGGTGGTTCTGTCACCTTGCAGGTCCTAACTTGGGGAACCGGGGTGGGAGGAGTTGGGGTATAGGAAGAGAACAGGTTTAGGGGATGACAGCGTACAGTCAGTTTTGGATTTGTACACGTGGGGGTCCTCACAGAGTGAACTTAACTAACCCTTGGGACTGGAGACCAAGGATGAGGTGCCTCCCTATGGAGAAGGTGGTTGAAGCCTATAATGCAGACACTCTGGGAGAGCCCAGAGCAGGAAGAAAAAGGACCAGTGACCTCGGGGAAGCACAATAGAGGGTGCACAGGGCTGGCCTGACATGTATTAGATTCAAAAGTGGACTGAAATCCTGCCCTCACCAGCCTTCTGGAGCTGCCACTTGCATACCCAATTCTTATCCAGAGTATACAGGGCCAAGTGGCTAACGGGCCAAGGACCCCATTTCCAGGAGGGGGCCAGGTAATCTCCATGAAGGAGGGCCTTTGAGCTGTGGGCGCCACGCAGACCGGTGGGCTGGGGTGATGGTTGGACACGTGGCATTAGCAAAAAGCCAGGAAGGGGGGAAATTCAAAATGTCTGGGAAACGACAAGAAGTCAGTTAATATCTGGCCAGTATAATGCAGAATTGGATTTGAATTCAAAAGCATTTAAAAAAATACATATGAGCCCTAAAGTGAAGTTTAAAAAGACTTCAAAATGTATTCGACTGTCATAGACCCTGAGGTGGAGGTTAGCATGCAGGACGTCTGTTAGGCGAGCTCCAGAGAGAAAAACCTGTGAACAGAGGACAAGGAAGCAGAACTGGGTTGGGAGGGGAGAAGTTGGGAGGGGCCGAGGTTCACAAAGCCCTCAGGCGACCTCACAGGGAGCTCGGGAGTCCGGATGGCCCTGCAGAGTGGTGTCCCCATGGGAGGTCTAGGGGTCCGAATGGTGACCCCAAAAAGATGTGTCTGAGTCCTCCCCCTCCGTCCCTGTGACCTTATTTGCAAATGTAATAAAGTTAAGGATCTCAAGATGAGATCATCCTGCAGTTAGGGTAAGCCCTAAGTCCATCAACCAGGGCCCTCCAGTTAGAGGAAGATTTCGACACCCAGACTCATGTAAAGACAGAGGCACCGCCTGGAGCAATGCGTCCACAAGCCAGGGCGGGCCAAGCATGGCCTGCGGCCACCAGCACCTCCAAGAGAACATGGGACAGACTCCCTCACGGCCTCCAAAAGGAGCCTTCTTGCTGGCAGTGATCTCAGGCTTCCGGCCTCCAGCTCCGTGAGAGACTAACTCCCGTGGGGTTAAGCCACCCAGTTTGCGGTGATTGGCTATGGTGGCCACAGGAAACTAGCACAGGAGGCCAGGCCTTTTTCACCCTGGATGATCAGTCACTGGATACGGAGTGCCCCGGAAGGAAGCATGGTCTTGGGTGAGCCACTTTTCTTCAGCAGGGGCAGACCCCAGAGAGGGCCGACAGCTGAGGGCCCAGGGCTGGAGGCACTCCCAGCAGCCTGGGGAAGATGTTCTGCCTTCCTGAAGAGGATCTGGGCAGCACATTCTAGTAGCCACTTTTCTGTCCCTCGGTTTTCCCATTGACAGAATGGGAGCGACAGTAAGACCTATCTTATAAGATTCCTAGGAGACAAAATTCGATGATAGCACTAGCAGCTAACATTTATGGGGCACTTACTGTCTACATGCAGGCACGCCTGTACTTGAGTTCATACTTGTATGTGGCCCCCCATGTTGGCTCTTATCATAGGGGGTGCGTCCAAGGTCACACAGGCCAAAGCCAGGATCAGAGCCCAGATTTCCTCTCAGGCCAACACCCCCTTGTCTGTAATAGGTCCCCTCTCTGCGTGTGCCTGATCGGGCCTTCTTTTCATGACGCTGATGGCATTTTTATGCAGTGAAGCCAAATCTGTGCTTCACAAAGGAAATGTTATTTGCCTGGTTATCTGAAGGGAAGAGCTTCGAGTTGTCTGAAACTCGTTCACACTCTCCCAGGCAGACTCTGTGTGACCAAAGACATTAATTTGCAAGACAGGCTGGGGCAGGAGGGGCAGCTGGGGCTGGGCACAGGTCCCATCTGCCCACAGCTCATTGGCTCGGCAGGCCCTGCGTCCCAGCATCTGCTGACACGGCATTCCTGAGATGTGGGGAGAGGCCAGACACGATCGCTTTACAGAGGACAACGTGAAGGACAGAGAGATTAGCCGATTTGCCCTCTTAATTATGTGGTGAGCTGGAGATGGAGCCAAGAATTGAATCCAGATTTCTCCAGTCCCAGATGGGTTTTTTCATCAGGAGGCCCTGCCACATTCCCTCCCTTGGAACTGCCCCTTCTCTGGATCCCAGGAATACATACCTGGGCTGAGTTCCGGGCTGTGTGTCTTTTGTGTGTTATGTCTCCCTTCACATTAGGCTGATTCTGAAAAAGAAAGAAAAGAAAAATCCTTACCCTTAACAATGATCGCTTAATTGAGAATAGCATAGATGATGCACACATTGCTTAAATGCTCTTAACCACATCAGAAGAATTTTGGCTGGGCACATCCGGCGCCCAAATAGAAGGGCCCTTCACATTTGACCCATGCGTTTCTTCCCAGAAGAAGTTGCATACAGAGACATTGTGCAAGCGATTAATGTTAAAAGGATTGTTCTCCTCCATTCAAAAATCTGAGATAAAGTTCACATTGACACAATCTGGGACTAGGAAGGGACAGTGGCTATCCAGAAATTTCCATATGCACCCCTCTCCACCCAGACCGGACTTTAAGAACATGACTGCGGGCTTTCACCACTAGAGGGCTTGACCTGAATTACACACTTAAAAATGTCCCAGGTACAGTTGGTAACACATTTCCCGATTTTCAGGCAAAGTGAGCTTTCCAACAAGGTAACTCACCAAGGATTACTGTTCCTGTTGACCTTAGATACATTAGCACATAACCCAATAGGGTTATGTGCCCCCCTCGCCCAAATAAATCTATATTTTAAAAATATAGACAAGACGAGAAACAAAACCAGTTTGCTAACTTTGATTAACTTGTTACTGACCACACAGTCTTGGTGACTTTTTGTGCTAAATACCATCCCTCGAGGCTGCTTGGTGATCATCCTGGCTGGCCTCCTCTGTCGGGCCCTTTGTCCCAGCCTGGATCTTCTTCGGAAACAGACACAGTTTTCTCTTTGTTTCTTCCGGTGCTGGTGGGCAGAGGGGTGGTTGGTCATTTTTTCCTTGAAAGAGCTGAGAAGTTCTTTAAGAAAATAGACAGCTAGTTGGCTTGTTCAGTAGGTCATTCATTCACTCATTTATTCAGCTGATATTCACTAACACCCGTGACATACCAGGCACTGAGATTTCTTGACCTCTTGGAATTAACTATTTAGTGGGGGAATACTAACAATTATAAATGTGGGAAGTGTGATGGAAGGATGCTATGGAAGCATGAATTCTACTCACCTCCTTAAAAAAAAGTCTTAACTGCTTCCTTCAGTCGTCCACTCAAAAGAGACACCATCTTGCTAAAATTATTAGAGTGCATCACCAGGTAATGTTGCATTATCTCAACTGTTGGGTTTAAAAGAGTGTTCCCTTTGGGGTCCGCTTCAAGCAAAAATAAATATATTAGCAAGAGAGCCATGAAAGTGCTCTGAGGAAGAGTCCTGGGCTATTATATGAAAATACATTAGGTGACAGGGATGAGGGAGGTGGGGAGAAGAAGGGAGAGGGAGTGGAGAGTCCCTGTTCTGCTATTATCAGATAGCTTGAGTGCCTGGCCAAGTCACTTAACTTCTGGGGATTTAAATCATCCCATTTCTAAAATGAAGACACTGCACCTGGTCAACATCTCCCAAAATGTGTCTCTTAAAACAGAAATCCTGAGAACAATGGAGTTTGGGGAATGCAGCATAATCTCTGCCCCCCCACCCCTTTACTCACTATCCCATGGGAATTCAAAATCACCTTAGCGTATGAAAGGTTTTGATAGGTCCTGGAGTGAAAAGCCTATTTAACTTTGTTTACTCAGCATTTCCCAAATGTATTTGCCTGGAGATCCAATTTTATGTAATTCCTATTAATATAGAAATGTTAGACTAGATGTTCACTGAAAAGCCAATAAACATTTATTGAGTGCCTACTTTGTGCTAGGAAGTTGCCTCTCGGGCTGTATTACATGAGTTTATGAATATTATGATTTAATCAAGTAAACAGTGTAGATGGAGATTTTTCCATGGACAATACCTTCTAATTAATCTGTCCACAATTCCCAGGACTTGACTTCCTTCCTTCCAGAGGGCACTGTTTCATATCATTAGTGGTTTTCCACATCAGTGCCAAATTTTTTCTTCAAATTGTATTAGAGTGCAAATCAGATTTAATTCTTCTAAATTAATACAGGAAACAGCAGAGGGTAAGTAGCGCTAACCTCGTGCTGGTTGTGACTGCCCATCAGATTCTAGTCCAGAGGACTGGACCAGACTTCAGATGCACAAGACTTTCTAGGAATGTACACCCAAACTTCATTTACCCACGTCACCTTTCTTTGGGTTCTAGATGGTTTCACAGTTTTTGTGAAATTCAGTTAGTTTGTGGAAGGAGGAACTTTTAGTACATGCTCCTTTGGTACAGCTGATTAAAAACAAAATCCTCATCTGGTCGACTCAAAAATATTCTGTCTTTTCCACTTTCACACCAAGGAAAAGGACATTGCATGTCTTTAAAATGTTCTCCCAGGTGTCTTATTCTGCAGAAACTTTAGGAAGTGAGTCTTGATAGAGAGCCTGGTTTCCTTTATTTTAAAGTCATCTTACTTTAGATTTTCCAATGAAGATAGGGCACGTGAGAGGGAGGTCGGGGGGAGGGGAAAGCATCTGGGCTCATGGTGAGAAATCCCATTGCTGGTTCCAACTTTGCCTTATCTAACGCTGGGGAGAAAGAATAGCCGGGAAGGTAGGATCTGCAAGCTAAAATCTAGATTCTGGATTCTTTTTCATTCTCTGAAATGGACTCTCTGCTGCTGATCGTAATGCCTAAATGATAGCTGCTGCTAAATATTATCTTTGTCAAGAAGTAGGGCATCATCAGATGTCAGGTCTGCAGACTAATTTTTAATGCAAGCCCAGCAGATTTTTGTGGCTATGGGCCAGGAATTTTAATGAAAGAAAACATCAAAGATGCAGAAGAAATGAGAATATTAGTCAAGGAAGATACACAGCGATGCTCTCTGATAACCCCTGTTATTGACATTAGAACTCTGTGGGAGCAACTTAAATAAACATCTGGACACTGAGTTTAGACATTTTCAGTGACAAACCCCAGACAGATCTTTTCGACTTGCAATAATAAATATTTCAGAGGCTATATGAATCAACTGAAAATTCTGTTTTCAATTATTCTAGTTTTATAAATAGAGCATAGTTAATTATTCAAGTATAGAATTTCTTTTGAAGATTAGGTGAATTTTATATTTCCTTTGTCCATGTTATACTTCAGTTTTATTATTCATATCAAATTTATGTCTGTGTGTTCAAAAATAATATAGTTAGCTTGCCAGATGCTATTAAATCAGAATCCAGCTGAGCTTGATTTTTTTATTATTTTATTTTCAGGAAAGACTCTTTTATAGGCCCTCAGCCCTGCTGTTCCATGAACTTGTTCAGCATGGCCAGTCCCAGTGAAGGACACCAGTGGTGGTAAAGGGGGACAGACGGACACCCTAGCTCTTCTTACCAGGTTCCATGATTGTTTGGACTCATTTGGCCATGATTGTCGTACGGCCTCGTTTGGCCATCAGTCCGTCAGGAAAGCATCAGAAGGACAGCATGCTGGTAATGCTTCAGGAGAGCCGAATTTTAGGAAAAACTTGACCCAAGTGCAAAGAGGTCTCTAGTCAGTGACCAAAGCTACTCGGATGGTCCTGTTGATTGCTGTTGAATATTTTATAAGAGGAATACAGGCTTTCCCCTAAAAATTGAAAATAAAAAAGAGAAATGTGATGCACTGCATATATATTATCTCCAGAGAGCCTAAACTTTCATGCCTTTAAAGTTAGCATCTGCAGTGGATAGCCCTCAGTATTTATGGCCCCTTCTAGTATTAAGAGTGTGGCGTGGAGAGGGCCATCTTGGTTGGGGGCTGGTTTAATAATATGGTTATGTGGTGCTTACCAGAGTGTACTTGGTGTGATAATTATGTTCACACTTGTTCCCCCACTGCCACCGACCCCGACCAGACTGAACCTTGTGGACTGAGACTAGCTCATCGTTGAGTTTGGCACAGACGATGCCCTTTTACAATGTTTTGAATAAAGAGGTCCTAGCTCTGCTGCTGGTAATTTTGGGAGGGAAAAGCTTTAGGCAAGCCACAATGTCTCCATTTGTCCAGTTTTAAATCTAGGAGGTGATAATAGCAGCCAACATTCATCAAGCTCTTAGGAGCTACATTGAAGAAATACATGCATATAATATAAAAAGTCAAATAGAACTGGAAGCTTTATAATAAGAAATAACAATCCCCTTCCCAACTCCATCCTATCCCTAAAGCAATGACTTTAGTTGTTTCTCCGTTATTTATCTCCAGATTTCTAAATAACGTGCTTATGGTGCTATTGTTTAACTTTTGAAACAGATATTATCTACTGATTGGAGAGTGCAGTGTAGTTTAGCTCCCATGCCCCACCTACCCTCTCACATTGCTGCTCCTCTCATCCTCCCAGTTTTTGATTAAATATTCAGGGTTTTTGTTATAATGACTATAAACAATATTTTCACAATATTGCAAGATTACATGTTCTTCTTTCTATGATTTGAGATTGCTCTGGAATTCATAATCACTTTATTTGTTTGCCTGATTTTCTATGTGCCTAGAAAAGGAAGTCTCAAGTTCTCCAACAGAAGCATAAAGCCCCTCTCTGTATTGTCAAACAAATCAAATAAACTTCTGTTCTTTCTTCCTTAGAGCCTTCCCTGCTAGAGCCCCTGTCTTGCTCTGCTCTGGGCTGCCTGGTCTCTTGGTCTGCCCCAGGCTGTGATCCTGAGACTCCTCTTCGCTCTCATCTTGGAATTCCTTTTACCTCCCCCTTGGAAAATCATCTGTTTTCTGGATCTCGTGTCTTTGTCTTTCTTGGTTTTCTGTTAAGTTTCGATGGCACACATCTCCCATGAAATATGGAAGCAGCAAAAGCAGCATAGGACATACATTTCGGATACCTTGCAGGTCTGATGGTTTTATCCTACCCTTACTCTTGATTCATAGTTCGGCTGGGTATAGAATTTTAAGGAGGAAATCATTTTCTCCTAGGATTTAGAGGCATCAGTGTCTTGACTGTCTTTTAGCTTCTAGCTGCTGAGAAATTTGATGGTATTCTGATCCAAAGTCCTTTGTATGTGACCTCTCTGTCTTGCTCTTACTTGCTCTCTCTCTCCTCTCAACATTTAGGGTCCTTCCTCCCCCCCAGGATACTGAAGTTCCATGATGATGTGTTTTGGTGTCAGTCACCCCCCCTTTCTTGTGGAGGTGTATGTAGGGTGGGTTGCTACTGACTGGACTTGTTCGATCTAGAAAAGTGTTTGTTGATTTCTGGGAAATTTTCTTGTAGTAGTTATTTGATAATTTACCCATTTCCACTTTCTATTTTCTCATGCTGGAACTTCTTATAGTCAGCTATTGGATCTCTTGGATGATTATTATTATATTCTCATTCATATTCATTATAGTTTTCTCTTTTTTTAAAAGATTTTATTTATTTATTTGACAGAGAGAGAAAGAGACAGTGAGGGAGGGAACATAAGCAGGGGGAGTGGGACAGGGAGAAGCAGGCTTCCCGCCGAGCAGGGAGCCCGATGCAGGGCTCGACCCCAGGACCCTGGGATCATGACCTGACCCGAAGGCAGACACTTAACAACTGAGCCACCCAGGCACCCCTGTTTTCTCTTTTGTTTTATTCTGCTCCTTGAGCTATCTGTTTCTTTCAAGTGCCATTTTTTCCCCCCCTGTTTGATTTTGGTCTTTCTCTCATGTTAGAGGCTTTCTTCTAATCTCTTCTATCCTTGCTGTCTAGTGAGTTGTTGGAAAATTGAGGGGGATCTATTTGTGGGCCTTGAGTGATGGGGGCACCCAGGCTTTCTTTGGGAGATTTCCAAATGTCAGCATCTCTCCATCTTCCTCTCACACTGGCCAGGTTCTTCAGAAAGTCTCCTGCCTTCAGGGTGTGCTCAATTGCCCACATTTGGGGAAGTGTCCTGGTATTCACCATTCAGCCTGTAGTCCTTCACTCCATTCCCCATCTTTAATAAATTGCCTCCCCATCCCCGTGCATCCATGAATGCCCTTGAGTCTACCCCTCTGTGGTCTCTGTCTTTAGAGGGGCCACCACCAGTTGCAGGGGCTGGGGGAGGGTTTCCCTATCACACTATCAGTGAATCCTCTGGTTTTTAGCTCATCTCTCAGACCGATTTGCCGAGCATCCCCACTGCCTCCATTTCTGGAACATTTCTGGGTTTAAGTACTGTAAATTGGCTTGCTTTTTATTGGTTTCTCCTCACTTGCAGACAGTTACATATCAGCTTTCTGTACTCTAGTAGGTGGCTGAATGCACGGGTTAGCATAATTTTTATTCTCCTGTCATCTCAGTAGGACTTCAGTAGAGAATGGATTTAAATGCATGTACTCAATCTGCAGTATTTAACTGGAAGTCTTAAGTAATCTGTTCAACAACGTTATGATGTAGGAACAATTATTATCCCTGTTTTACAGATGGTGAAACAGGCATAGTTTCCGGTCATGCAGCCAGGAAGTGATAGAGTTGGATCTTAAACCCAGCTCTGTCTGACCCTCTGCCTAGTGGTTTTTCAAAGCAGTGGTGCTCACTCTTGTTTGACAAGATAACCTCCCAGGGAGCTTTAACACATGCTAATACCTGGGCCACACTGAAACCAATCAAATCAGAGCTTCTGAGGATAGACTCAGGCACTGATGGTTTGTCACACCTGCCCTGGGGAGATTCCTGCATGCACCCTGGACTGAGAACCACTGCTCTGAATTCTCCTCCAGTTCCAGGATTCTTTCTACCACTTTCCTTTTGTAACAGAGGATCACCCTGCAGGGTGACCATCGAGATCTCTCTGTGAAGCTCCTCAGGCCCCTTCCTCAACTGTTCTCCATCCCTTCCACTTGTGTTCACTTTTTCACCCACTCTATTCAGATAGGGTTGCCAGAGTTAGCAAATAAAAATATGGGACTCCCAGTTCAATTTAGATCTCATATAAACAACAAATACTGTTTTTAGCCTAATGTCCCATGTAATATTTGTGACATACTAAAAAATTATGTTGATTCTTTGAAACTCAAATTTAATGGTGTCCTGCCTTTCATCTGGCAATTCTATGTTCAGAGCATCAAAATGGCAGAACACTCAAGATTTATAGAACCTTCCAGCTGGAAGCAGCCTGGCTTTAAACCTCTGTGCCCCTCTGGACTCCCCTTGGCATTTCCACCCCTCCTGTCATAGAATCCAGTGGGTGGGCAGAGCCAATGCCCCCACCTTGCGTTCCCTTCCTCTTATACACAGCATGTTCATACTTCTCAATGCCTGCTTAAATCCCCCCACTTCCAAAACATTTTCCTCTTTTCTCCTCTGTAACCCCACAGCATTTTGTTTGGAACTAATAAACAAGTTGGAGCTACTAAGTTCATTCCCCGTGTTGTGAGATGTCACTCGTCTGTTTCCCTGATTTGCCTGCAAGCAACCCCAGGACTGAGACCTTGTCCTGTTCATGGTCTAGTCCCCCCAGCACTTGCGTCTCTGGGTGTGGGAGTGAGGAACGGAAGCACTTAGGAACCAGTTGTCAGAAAATTGTGCTCTCCTTGCACCCTCTTCCCTTAGGCTGCCCTGCAGTCCCTTACTTTGGCAAATCTCTTATTGCCTTGCCAGGCGCTAGGGCATGTGATTTAAGGAGACACTCACTTTCAGTGTGGTGCAAGTACGACCCTGAGGTTGCATGACACTGACCGTGAGTACCTCTTTATGTTTTAAGGTGTCTTGCTGACCTTACCCTTGTCTGGCCCTGCCTCTTGGGGAGAGAACACTCACTGCGTGGCCCCAAAGAAAACTGGCCTTGGATCACCCAAGTGGTAGGGTGTGTTTCCCAAACTTCTCATGTTTGGCTTGTGTCCCCCTCCCCTCATCAGCAGCATGTGGATGCTGAGGTCTGTGTCTATCTCCGTGGGGCCACCAGCGCATTGCCAACACGTGAGAGCAGGTGTGTGAAACATACACCGTAGGGACACAGAAGAGTCTCTGAAACTTTCTGAAGTCTGCAGACAAATATTCAGGGAATATGTTGTAAGAAGGAAAATCCGTTCCTGTCCTTGAGGAGTCTATGCTGTGTAAGTGTCTCAAGTTAAAATTATATACCTCTCTGTCAATAAAAATACATTCTTCCCAAAACAAAACCACAAACCTTTCTGTATTAGCTTTAGCAGAAACAGGGTCTTTGATGCTATTAACTGGCCATGTTATTGTAGAAGTCACTTAACCTTTCGGACCTCGGTTTCTTTGTTTGTAAGATGATGGGGGCTCAGATGAGGCAATCTCTAGACCCCTTTGTGTTTTAAAACTTCCACGATTTCTTTTATCTTAGGATTTCATTCCCTCCTAAACTGGTCCATCTCTCCTGCCAAGTGACAGAAATATTTCTATTTGGGACGTCTTTCTGGATTTATCACTTATTTTAATCTAGTTCCCTATCCTGGCATACTGCTTTGTCTAAAACCTGTATTTTAATTTTTTAAATGCAATTTATAACTCTTTTTCATGTCCCATAAAAATGATGGATGGGGGAAGATAGATAAAGCTACAGATCAATCTTAGATTCTGATAATCTAATAAATGCTTTGAGCACCGATGTTGCAGTTTATGACCCCTTGCCAATTGATTTACGGCCTTGTAGTAAATTTTCTCTCCCACTTATCCAGTATTTATTGGAACATCTTGTTCTTAACAGACAAAGTACTGTATAAAACATCTGTCAAAACAAAAGGCAATTCAATTAAATATCTTTTACTTCCAAGTCTACTTCTCTGGTTCTCTCTAGCATCCAGATTACAAAACAAGTCATGTTACGCACAACCTTTGAGCAAGGTTTCAGGAACATAAAATGTACTTGAAAAATCATTACAACAAAAGTTGATGTGAAAGGAATGAAAAGTTCCTATTTGGTCCACATTAGAGGCTGGACCCTGCCCCATATTGACGCTGGCTCCCTGAGGGCCCCCCAATCTCTCTGTCAGTAATGGCCCCATTACTCATTTTCCTCTTACAGACCCCACCATTGGAAAGATTTTCTTCAGAAACAAACTTTATTTACCTGGTATGAACTAGCTTGGTTATTAATCTCAAGATATATTGACACCTGGTTCGTCTGTGATAATCCACATTCACTCACAGAGTTGAGATAATTCCAACCAAAACTAAAGGAAAAAACAGGTATGTGCAATTTCTTTAGGCATTTTGAAAAACTGAAATAAACTCGGGGTCTCTCCCTTTTACTGTTTTGAAGGGACAGCTAAGTAAATACAAACTGAGATGTTTTCACTCAGTTAGATCCTTTTTTTTCCTATTATCAAGTCCAGTCGTGGGGTGGGGGAGAAGAGCCTATTTCTCCAAGAATTTCAGTTGTGGGGGGAACCCTCAGCTCTTTGCAGCAGATTCATGTGCCTGTACTTCTTGTAATGTTTCCTTTGTGCAAGGGTGAGAAGTGTTCCGATCGGTGTCCTTGGCCACTTTCTTTAGACCTGCAAAACCCCGAGCTCTACTCCGAAGGTCATTTTATGGATGGTTTGTGTATGTGGCTTAGTGAGCCCCGGACTGCAACATTTCCATAGCTTAAACTTCTCCAGAATTCAAGGTTCCAGTTTCGTTATTGTTGCTCCTAAATGCTCCCCAAATGTAATGGGGATGGATGACATATTGAAAGCATATGTCTGTTTACCTCCATATTGATGTCATTTCCTATAACACCAAGAATTATATGTGAAGTACAGGGAGGTGGGGAGCACATGGGGGGATCTGACAAGCAGAAGCAAAGGCCAAACGCATTTTAGGAGAGAACTCCATAGTAGTTTTGATGTTAAAGTTGAAACCTGAAATATAGTCTCATCTCAAGGGGGAAAAAAATCCTGTCGATGGACATCAATAGTACCTGAGCCATTTTCTTCTTTATCCTAACTCAGGAAATTTTGGAAATGGTCTTAACGGCATACTTTCATGTTAATTGCCACGGTGGTGGCTATTTTTCCTCTGGGTTTAACCCTTCAATTGTGATGTCCCCATATTCACAGGGAGTAAGGATGAAATAGATAACTAGTCAACAGATCTCGAATTTGTTCCCCAGGTCTCTTACGGAAGTTGCTGACAGTCAAAGAGGGGAAAACAGCAGGTTAGAATAATATAGGAGCGGATTTTGGCACATGGCTGATTTTTGTCTTCTCTGGCCTGGGTGCTCCCAGCTCCGCTGTGGACAGAAGGTATTTTAACTACCATCTTTAAAACTCAGCCCCCGAAGCCCCCAAATGGCTTTTTTAAATGTTGCAAATTGTCCTTGGGCATGTAACATTTAAAATGGGAGCCCAGGGTTTCTCCAACGCTGAAATAACTCCAGTGAAAGCCAGCGGGACTGCGAGACCCTCCATTTGAGCCCCACAGCCCCCCAAACGCTCTCAGCGGTGCCAACCTCCAGAGTAGGTCTGGAGCAGGACTGTAAGGCGGCGGTGTATGCAGGGGGCCCAGGGGCACAGTTCCCCTTGTGCCCTGCTTTCTTGGGTAAGGCACAGCTGCACCAAAGGCCACTGAGCTAGGGTGTGCCTGTCTGTCCCAGCTGGGTCCCCTCACTGACCTGCTCTCGGAGGGCCCAGGGTCCCAGCCTCACCCAGAGTGCAGAGGCTCCCAGATCAGATGGCCCCCGTTTGGCATTGGCAGGCCGAGTGACCTTGGGCAACTTCTCCGTCTTTCTGTATCTTAGTCCCCTTACCCATAAAATGGGTTTTGTGAAGATCAAATATAACGAGGTATACGAAGCACTCAGTACAATGCCTGGGACTGTGAGGAGTGCAGTAAATAGTGGTTCTTATCATTTGTGTGATTAACAACATGGGAGTGGAAGTGACCGCGTGTGATAATGCCTCAGCACTTTCCACCTGCATTTCTACCTGCAGGTGCCTTAGGCCAGAGTACGGCAACCCTTGCGCTTGACTTAAAGCCACTGGTTGACGCTGCTTGAGGCTGGCGTGTGTGAAAGTGAAGGAGGCCATGCTGTCCTTAGCAGCCAGAACTTGAAAGGGCATGAGCTGGCCATGAAGTTGACCAAAGTGCTCTCGTGAAGGTTCATGGAGCACTGGCTGGGTACCAGCTGCTGGGGATCACGCCGGGGCGAGACAGAGACCGTTCTGCCCTCGAGGAGCTCCCAGTTGGGCAAGGGAGAGAGCAGCAAACTGATCACTGCCCTGCAAGTCTCCTGCATAATTTCCTTTCTATTCTACGGCTTACGGGCATGGCCTTTCCCCACGAGGCTCACTCCCCACCGTCTTCCCTCCCACCAGAACCTGCCCAAAGTTGGAGCCATTTCTCCCTAGTCTTTCAAGACCCTTCTCTATGGTAGGTCCGCACTGCACTCAGGCCATGATGCTTGAGCGCACCTGCCTATGTAGCTAAGTCTGGTTCCTGTACCTGTGGCTAGATGAGCCCAGCCGCCGGCATACAGAGAGCAGAGAGCGAGCTTTGTCTGGCAGATTCAGTAGTTCAGTCTAGGGTCTTCGGGTAGGGCCCATCGGAGTCAATTCCTAGGGAGGGTCCACCTCCTGAATGTTCCACTGATAAGTAGTAGTTTCCGCAATTCAAATAACATTCATGGAACTTTCAGGAGGTGAAAAGCACTGTGTTAAACACCGAGGATGCACTACCTCCCTTAGTCCTTTTATCCACCCTTGAAATCGGTACTATAGTTCTCCCAGTTTTACAGAGGAGGAAATCGAGGCATGCCCAGGCTGAGCAGCATCCCAGAGTTTGTCAGCAGCAGAGCTGGGGTCTGAACTGTTTCCCATTCTCTCTGTTTCCTGTTCCGCGAGGCTCTTGCTGGGGGCGCAGGTACTTCTTGCCATTGCTGGTGTTCAGCTTCCATTTCATCCAAAGCCTTGACTCTGGCGTTCAAGGTCTTCCACGGCTGGGAACCAGCCAGCCCTCTGCAGTCACCTTTCTTCTCCCCCTCAGTCATCCCAGGCTGATCCCCACCTCTGCACCACTAGCTGGCGGCCCTCCAATCAAACTCCCCCGGAGACCCCCCCGCAGCCTCCAACACCCGGCTCCCGCGGCACTGCCTCCGCCGTGATCTCCGGGACCTTGCCACCCCGATTCTCCTGCAACACTTCAAAAGTGTCACCTGTCCATGGGAAGGGGCAGCTCTGCAAGCGCTTGTCCGGTTCTTTACCCTCCTAGGCATTGGGAACGTGGGTACGATCTAGCCTCCTGCCCAGAGTCCATTCCCCAGTCAGTGCATGGTAAAAGTGCTTACCCCCACACAGGCTGTGGATCTGGCCACTGTGAATTCTTATCTCTAGTTTGCTTGAGTTTACTGTTGCCATGTGGACCAGTTAATAAATAAACAAAAAGAAATGGCTGGCAAACCATGCCATGATGCCCTTTTGGCAGAATGATGAAACAGGCAACGTTTGTCCGCTTTGTTGCTTGTCCTACGCCTTTAAGTTGTGCCTTTGTGAGCCCCGTAACTTGTCACTTATCCTTGGACACTGTACCCAAACCTGCTCGCAGAGCCCTCATTCTGCCCCCAGGAGTAACCGATGGCTGACGTGAGTCCTGGGAGGTGCCATCTGTTTTAGCTGGAACCGAAGCCTTAAGGTAAAGGAAGGAAGGTTCAATGGAAGGACTGCAGGCATCCTCAGGCAAGGGAAGTTTGCTTACCCCCCTGAAATTACATGTGGGCTTCCTGAGTTCGTCCTTATGTGGACATTTTCACTGTTCTCTAAGGGATAAGTTTTTGCGGAAAGATCTCGGGGTGGGGAGGCTGGGGCCCTGCTGGCTGTGGGAGTTCCTGTGCCAGCTGATAAGTCTGTCAGCTCCAGAAGAAAGGGGGTGCCCCACAGCCTGACCCGGCTCTTCTCCTCTTACCTCTTGGGCTGCCCCTCCATGGACGCCTCTCCTTCCCCTCACTCTCCAACAATGGGCTTCTTTCAGCCCCTCTCCCTTCCCTTTGCCATTCCCCCCTCTATGAGCTCGTCTCTTCTCATGGTTTCATCAGCACCTCTTTGCAGATGCCGAGCAAGTCGACCTTTTCCGCCATGACCCTTTCCTGTGCCCCAGACGGCATTTTCAACCGCTGACAGGACATCTCTCCTCACATATCCTGAAGGCCCTCGGCCTCAGTATGCCCATCTGCTCACTCCCTTCAAGATGTGCAGGTGCTTCATCTAGGGGTCCATTTCAGTCAGGGCTCTGCCAGGCTTTCAAGAGCTCCTGGCTAGGAACTGAGACAGCTATCAAGAGTCTACTGGGCGTCCATTGTGTGTCAGGCAACATGCTTGGGCTCGGGGTAGAGAGATGAATACAAATCACTGACAGATCTTAAGACAGTCGGTCTAGAGAAGGGGAGAGATGCATAAACAATGCACGGCAGCATTTGATGCATGTTTCTTGGTGAGGACGACCTCAGTCTTGGCTGGTCTTGACCTTCCTCCCCATTTCCACCACCACCATCTTGGTTCAATTCCTCATCCCTCATATCTAGATTATAGCAACTATCTCCCCTCTGTCTCTTTAATTGTGAATCTCTCGGTCACTAGCGAATTCTTCCAAAATACCACTCTCACTAGTTTACCCCAATTCTCAAGAAAAAAAATCTACCCTGGTGTCTCCTCTTTTCTCTGCAGCCTGGTCTCAGTACCGTGGTTAGAACATGGAGTCTGGTGTCAGGCTCACTGGGTTAGAATTTCAGCTCTACTACTTACCTCCTGTGTGACCTCCTTCAGTTCCTCGGGGAAACTGAACGGGGATAATAAGTCGGCCTCCTTTGTGGAGTTGTAAGCACAGAGTGAGTTTAATATTGGCAAAAGCACTGAGTAAGGTAGCCATTATTGTTCTTCGCTACCAAGTAGTAGGGGCCCTCTGTGCCCCTCAGACCCTGTCACAGGCCTTGAGGATAGCTGTCTCTGTGTTTCCCATGATGACAACCTTCCCTGAGACACCAGGCTTTTCTGGTTATGTTGCTCCTTCCCGTCTGTCAGACCTAAATCAGTTCCCTGAACCTGTGTGGGATCTGCCCAGCTTCCTTCGTTCCAGTAACTTCACTGTCATGTGGGCTTGGATCAGAGGTATAGTAGAGCCCCTTAGAGTTTTTTGGAGACTTCCTACATATACACTGCTCTTCCTTCAAGCAGGTAAAGACTCTGTCTGGAAGTTTAAAACTGGCAGCACTGAACATGAAAACGCTATTATCTCCTGCCCGGGTTATGGGCACAACCTCCTACCTGCCCTTTGTACCCTCTCTGACCAGGGGCTGGCACATTTTTCTATACAGGCTCAAATAGTCGACACTGCAGGCATCACAGGCCATATGCCTACAGCTCAATTCTCAACGGCTCAACTCTGCCATCTTCGTGAGAAAGCAGACAGAGCCAAGATGCGGCTGTGTTCCCATACAATTTTTGCATATGAAGCAGGGGTTGGGCCTGCTTTGGCCCACGGGCTGTATTTTGCTGAGCCCGGCTCCAGCTGAGAGCCAGCTCACTGGACAGACCCCGCTGCTCAGCGAGCCTCCCCGAAGTTTCCTCCCGGGGACAGAGTATTTCCTGTTGCTTGGACTCCAGGGAGCCCCAGCAAATGTTTAAGTGGCCTGGGGCATGAAGGTGAACTAGTATGCCTCGCCTGACAGCTTTGTTCCTGAGATCAGCCACAGCAAGGGGGGACAGGCCCAGGGGGGCGCGCGACGTTTAAGCAAAAGGAAACCAGGGGCTCTTCTCATCCCCTTTTTCATCCCTAACCCACGGCCCACTCACGCTGCCCTCAGCCTTAGTCCCAGAGGTAAATAAATATACATTTTATAGCCACTTCAGACAGATTTTTTATTATTAAGAAAGGAAATTAAAAGTCTCTGAAGTGTAGATAATATGGAGTTCACTGGACAAATTGACAATGGCCAGGAAATTTGAAACTGAGGGCTGCAGGTTCTTCCCCTGGAGGTCCTTCGGCCTGCAGTCTCTCTGGGCTGGGCTGGCCTCCGGGTGTGGTGGTATGGCCTTGACCATGCCGTCAGTGGGCCCCGAGCTTCTCTGTGGGCCAAGCTGCTTTGCCCAGTATCGATTTGGCATTTGTAAAGATCGCTCCACCCCGGGCGCTCTTCTCCCCTTTGCCTTCTCAGAGGGTTGGTAGTGAAGTCACTTGACTGTCCAAAGAAAACCCCAGTCGCTAAACCCTGGGTTGCTCTCTCTTAATGGAATCTTCCTTTGAAGGAGACAGACACATCTCTCTGGGGACTGCCCTGCTTACATTCTCCATAACCCCTTTGGTTGTCACCAGGGGAGTAATTATAACTTAAATCGATGGGTACTTGAGAGAAGGTGAACTATTTGCCCTCTCCTAGCACTTGACATTTTGAACATTGGACAATGAAGGGTGACTTTGTTTATTTATTGAGCTATTAGGGCTTAATGCTAAAAGGGGTTCCCGACAAGAACTGAAAGAAACCTCCTTTTTGGGATAAAATCTTTAAGCATAAATTGCTTTGTCACTGGTCAATATTTGAGAAAAAAATTCCAGTGAAAGCTATATCCATTTGATATCGTGTACATTTTTCTATATCTCACTGGGTACGCCAAGCCAAAAGTAACTGCTTTCCCCAGTATTTCCGACATCTGGTCTTAATATTTGAGTCTTTGTTTCATGTACTCTTGATAGACAACATTTTTTGTGTATGGAGTATTTTGTTATTAGACTCTATGAAATGTTGATATTAATCTGAATTGCCCTGGTCTTCATGGAACACAAGGCCAGTTGGGAACTATCCTTGGGTGCATCTTTGGGAGAGTATTTTGGGGATCATGCAGCATATTTTGACATCCTCCCAAGGGCATCTGACTTTGTTTTGTGGAAACACTGTGCATGCTTTTGACCCAGAGGACCCCTGGGCAGGGTTGCTGCTCACTTCCAATCTCTCCGACCAGTGTATCGGGTGCTGTTGTGTTAGGAACGTTGGCAGGTTGAAAGGTCAGAGGTTAGGATTTAGCTTCTCCACTCAGTGTTCATGGATCCAAAGGAATTAAAGGGCTCTGTTCGTACAGGGGTGAATTGCATTCTGAAGGGGGCCTTCAACCCTTTCTGGATCTGAATGGATGTTAAGAGCTGAGTGTGGAGGACAGGCTGCTCTCCAGACCGGCTAGGCCTGTTTGCAGATGGACAAAAATGAGCCAGGCCCATGCAGAGTGATGCCCTCTCTCACTGTCAGCGTCTTTCAGGAAAAAAGCATGCTTGATGGAATGAGCACCAGGTGCTGTGTGCAACTGATGAATCACTAAGTTCTACCTCTGAAACTAATAATACACTGTACGTTAATTGAATTTCCAAAAAAAGCGTGCTGATGAAATTAAAATGTAGAAGGTTTACGAAAACGAAGAATGGTGCTGTTTCTGCGGAAGAAGTAGAATGAGGAAGCGTGGCAAAGCTGGGGCCAGCCGATTTGGCAGCCACCTGCATCGCAGACCTGAGGCCCACGACAGTCACAGAGCAAGTCAGTGTTACGCGCGGTCTCAAAGGTTATGAATCACCTGGAGACGGAACAAAGACTCATCTTCCCTGATCGGAAATACTGATTTCCATTTACACGTATTTCACATAGTTTCCTTTTCCCTTTAAATTCATTAAGTCAGTAAAACTTTCTAATGTAGACTCCCTATGCTGGCGGAGAAGCACGGAAACCATTCAGAACTCGAGGGGTACAGTGATGTGTGGACTTCTGCAACATGCCCCCCCCCCAGAGCTGCCCCTTCTTGATCTTCTTCCCACAGCACCTGCCTCCCCCCAAGACAATGTCACGGTTTGGGTTTCTGTTTTTTAACTCCATACCATTCTACTTTGAACTAAACTTCATTACTATGTTGTGGATTCACAGACGCTTTCAAGTTCACAGAAGAAGAAAATTAAATAGAAATGCACCCAATACAATAGAAATGTATCATCCAGTCCAATAAATGAAGATATACTTAGAAACCTTGGATGAGAAAAATCCCGGAACTTTCCCAGCCAAAGGTTAGGGGTGCTTCAAAAGAGGAAAGGATCTTTTAATCCCCAGGATGAACATTCACTTTGGCAACCACTAAGAAAGATTTATAAAGTTACAGATTGCTCTCGGAGTCCCAGTGGCCTGCCCAACTTGTTTTAACTCTGCTCACTGATGGAAGGACCTCCATGGTGCATTGTTAAGAGAAATGAGCAAGGTGAGAGCAGTGTGCTTGGTTGAAACATCACAAAGCCTATCTGTATCTGTGTGTGTGTGTGTGTGTGTGTGTGTGTGTGTGTGTGTAGAATGTAACTGGAAGGTTACATGGCTCCAGGAAGACAAGCTGGATGGCTAGGGTCCAGAGCAGGAGAGGGATTTGCTTTTCAAAATAGGGTCTTTTGTTGTCTTTTGAAATATAGACCATGTACATGTATTAACTGTTCCTCCCCCAAAAGAATTATTTAGACCTACCAACTGAAAAACAAACTACTTCCTGAGTCCCAGATCTACGCTGTGTATGTAGTCAACTTTCCGAAAGGAAACAAAACTTACCAACCTAATTTATAGAAACAAATATTCTCACTCTGGCGCCTTGTCTATCCCACGGGCAGACCAACCAACAGACCCCAAGTAGCATGATAATTGATAAAGAAGTAAAATATTTCAGACTTTTCCCACTGCCCCCCACCCCTTACATGTTAGCAGTCATGGCAGGGGAACTGTGAGTGGGAGGCTAGACATCAAACTGGATTTGCATTTAGGTTGATGGCTCCTAATGTTTACCAACAGGTGCCCCTAAGCATGGGAAGACACGTGCTGGATTATTTGGGATCCACCTGCAGGGGGCTAAGTTTATTTACAAGTGAGTGTGCCCAGAAGCAGGCTCTGCATCAAAGGCCATGATTAAGGCACACGGTTAATGATAAAACAAATAAAAGCAACTCTCTAAAAATGTCACATGTAAGAAGGAAATGAAAGTGAAGGGGAACCTGACCTCTATAACCCCATAATATTCCAAATATAATTGCCATCTGACTCAGATCTCAGAGTTAATGGTGCAGAAGTCATTTTTTTCTAGTGGCTTATCTTTGTCATTAACGAAATAATAATTTGGGGGGAAAGTCTGTCATGATTTCACCGGAGTTTAAATTCCTCTGTCCTGCACAGATCCATAGGGCTCTCTGGGGATGAAGAGGAATGAAGTTATTTCCTAGGGCTGGGATATTAGGGGTCCGGTTTGGCTCTATGGTGTTGCTCTCTTGGGGGACAGGAGGTACGGACAGGGACACCCAGATGGAGTCATGCTGCCCCAGGTCCATTCCCGTGCTGCCACTTACTGACTTTGTGGCTGGACGCAAGCCACGCTATGTTGTTGAATTTCACTTTTCACATCTGGACCGTGGGGTTAATGACACTGATTTGGAAGGCCTGTTTTGAAGACTAAGTGTGAAAACTGGTCTCCAGCACCTGCACGCTTTCAGCACGTAGAAACGTCAGATCCTCTTCCTCTGCAGAGAGCCCTGAGATGCGAATCTCCACCCCCACAGCGGCTACAGCCCCATTCCCTCCTTGCCAGGCCGCCTGAGTAAGTGTTCCAGGATCCTGACCTTCCGTGGAAATGGACGAGTGCTTGCTCAGAGGTCCGTGATGCGCTGCAGACGGCCTTATCTGGTAGGGACCTTGCTTTCTCAAGAGGAGCTTGAATTTCCTTCACTTGGAGAAATGCTATTTCACAGTCCCTCGGTAGATGTCAGCAGCAGCGAACAGCTCCATGCCACAGGAGAAGCAGGCTGGCGTAAAAACAACTTTCCCAATTAAAAAAATTAAAAAAAAAAAAAAGTCAATGCCTCCTTTGCAGTTCTCTTTAGAAATCCCAGAACCAAAATGGTGAGATTCTTGAGAGGATTACCAAGCATGCATTTGCATTTTAAAGACAACCTTTTCTTCTCAGTAATGAAAACATCATCCCAGAGATGGTTAGGGATTATAGCAACCTTTTTAGAATTTTCTGCAAGTTTATCTTGCATTTTACCCTCCAGGCAAGAGTGAAATAATAGAAGATGTCCAATATTTTGTTTCTTCCTGTGAAGTGAATCAAAACCGTGGGAATGTTTTCCCCTAATTTAATTTACTGCTGTCTCCTCGAATGTATCTTTTATTGTACTCAATTAACCCTCTGATTGTGACCACAACAGCAATGAGGTCAAAGAGTAAGAGTTTTCTTGTCAGAAAAAAAAAAGGGCTGATTGGAGTTTGTGGCCAAGTAATATTTGGATGTGGATACCGACCTGGGGTTTTGCTTATGACATTTAATCTATCAGCTGACTCTCCTTCCCACTCTCTCCTACATTCTTGCCTGCCCCACCCCAGGTTTGATATGAGCTGGGCCAGAACTGCTAAGTGGGAATGTCTCTATCACTTACATACCTTATTGTCCCCAGTAATATGTAATTTTGCCTCCAAACTTGACTTCCCGGCCGGCTGGCTCTTGGATTTTAGATTTACTTGCTTCTGCTCCTCATTGCTTTCTGAGCCTTCAGTCTGTGGTTTCCTGTCATTTCTATCACAGCCTACGTTTTGTGGGGGAGGGAAATAGATGGTGCCCAAGGTTTGAGAATTTGTAGCTGCTGTCTTTAGGTAGTGAGCTCCCTGTCACTAGAAGTATTTATTCATCAGTGATTCTCAATTATGGCTGCACATTGGGATCGTCTGAGAAGCAAACATCAACTAGGGTGACCAGTCATCTCAGTTCCAGCACCGAAGACTCCACATCCCAAGGAACCCTTTCGTTCTGGGCAAACAGATGTTTGGTCACCTTACCAATGTTTTCCATTCCCAGAGATTCTGGTGTAAGTGAGCATTGGAATTTTTAAAAACTTCCCAGGTGATTCTAATGTACAGCTAAGGTTTAGAACCATTGACCTTGAGGCCAAATGACCATGGTCATTAACACTTTGGAAGGGACTCTTGGGTAAGCTATAGGAAAACGTGGCTTTGCCCCTTTGCTGTCACTGTCAGAGCCTTGACCTGGGGATGTGCCATGGTTTCTTTCTTTCTTTCTTTCTTTCTTTTTAAAGATTTTATTTATTTATTCATGAGAGACAGAGAGAGAGAGAGAGAGAGAGAGAGAGGCAGAGGGAGAAGCAGGCTCCCCGCGGAGCAGGGAGCCCGATGCGGGACTCGATCCCAGGACCCTGGGATCATGACCTGAGCCGAAGGCAGACGCTTAACCGACTGAGCCACCCAGGCGTCCCGTGCCATGGTTTCTAACAAAACAAGCCACTTGACGCTTGAACAGGAAGACGGGGGCTGGGTTCAGGGTGAGGCAGGTGGAGGTACTTGCCTTGTGCACAAAATTTAAGAGGCACTAAAGCCACAGTAATCAACATAGATAATATTTCTAAAAATCAAAATTAGTGTAAAAGATCCATGCTGAACAAAATATCAAACTTTTCAATAAAGACAAGATTAGTAACGGTGCCACGTGGAGCCGTATGGGAGCCTGAGATAAAAGCAAAATCAGTAAGAGCGATCCTATATTTATTTAAAAGTTTGATATTTTCTTCATCATGGATTTTCTTGCATTAATCTTGATTTTTGATGTGGCATTTAAGTATTATATATCTTTTAAAAAATCTTTTTTTTTAAATTTTTTATTTATTTGAGAGAGAGACACACACAGAGAGCACAAGAGGGGGGAGGGTCAGAGGGAGAAGCAGACCCCCTGCCGAGCAGGGAGCCCGATGCGGGACTCGATCCTGGGACTCCAGGATCATGACCTGAGCCAAAGGCAGTCACTTAATGGAGCCACCCAGGCGCCCAAGTATTCTATATCTTGATGATTGGGTTTTCAGGACCCCCCTCAAATGTTGCCTGGGAAGATGCCTCACTCACCTGACCCTAGTCCCGGCCCTGGGAAGGATGCACCTCCAGGTTCATCGAAACCCGAGAGGAGCCCCTTGGGCTTGTCAGAGGCTCAGTGGGTTCACAGATCGGCAATTCTGTCTCACTGCACCGTCTTCAGAAGGAAGTAGGCCTCCTAGGAGAAGGGAAGTGGTGATGCGCAGGTCTGAGTGAGTGGAATTCACCAGGGCCCTGTAAGGGGAAGCGGAGCCTGTGGTCCTCAGCACCCCGGCCAGAGCAGGGCAGGCACCTGGGGCAGTGCTAAGTGACTTGTAGGTGTCAGCTGGTTTAAACTCTTGCAGCCCCTTTGGTTAGAAACCAAAAGCAAACTGTGTTTTTCCATTTCCAGGACTAAAATTAAGCAAAACCAGAACCCCTTCTTTTTTTGTAAGTGGAGTGGAGAACAGACAGGGCAAAAACCTGTCTGTGGCAGGCTTCGGGGGGAAGAGGGAGGCAGAGGGCTAATCATGGCCCAGGACTAGCAGTGCCAACAGCAGGAAAGAAAGGCTTAGTGGGCTCATGGGGAGACTCTTTGGGCCAAGAGACCCCACAGGGATGGCCACCCCATTCCCTCCTGCCCTCCTGCTAGTTTGGATCAGGAGCTGCAGAAAGCACACTTGCTGTGTATTTTTTCATGAAAAGGTCAGAATGGACCAAAGTGTCGTTATTTGTGCAACATGGTTTAATCGGGTCAGATTTGGAAGACCAGATTCCAATCCCAGCCCTACTTCTGGCCAGTTGTGGTGCTTTGGGCAAGTCAGTGAGCCTCCTAGAGCCTCACCTCCAGCCTGCAAATGAGGGTGAATGGGATTTATCCCGCCAGCCCCCAAAGACATCCGTGAGACTTGACTGGTTAATGTTGGTGACAGAGCTCTGTAAGGTGTAAAGGCCCCACAGATAGAGGCATGATTGTGGTGGTGGTGGTTGATATCATTCTAGCCCATGCTCTTGCTATTTAGCTTGCTTGCTTAATACATTAGTTAATTCAATATATATCTGAGAGCCTGCCATGGGCCAGGCTCCGTGCTGTGAAGGAGATAAAGCATTCTCCCATGAAGGGTCTAGTAGGAGACAGGACAAATAAATATACAGAAAACTGCAAGATGTGATAGAAAGGGACACTAATGTCAAGGAGGCAAGCAGGGGGAGGAGCTGTTCCTTCTGGCGGGAGGACTCCCAGAGGATCTCATGTGGAGGTAAATATTGGGATGAGGCGGTTGTAAAGGTCAGATATTTGCAGCATGAGCTGGGGTGTATGTGTGGGGTGGGGGTGCTGAGGAGGGTAGGGAAGGCACTCCAGGGGAAGGCAGAGAGGCTGGGAATTGGTTGAGGCATGTATGGGGACACAAAAGTGTTTCCTAGCTGGACCATGGGTTATATGAACAGAACAGTGGGCAAAGGTTGGAAAGAGTTGTAGGGGCCAGGTTGTTTGGGGGGTGAGAATCTGATCTAGGGGAAGGAGTATAGACTTTATCATTTGGGCAGCTTTGTGCCTGACGGTGTTTGAGTGGGGTAGTGGCATGATCAGACATAGCGATTAACTTGACCATGAGTAGAGCAACACCCTGCTGGCTTGCCCAGGCCCTGGGTACTAATGTTTCTCTACCTTTTCCTTATGGGACTCCCTGGTGGCTGCTGCTGTCAGACCCACCCTCCCTGGGCCTGGCCCAAGGTGTGTCTGCCTGCGCCAGAAGCCGATTCCAGAGCATCCCCGGCAGTGTTAGGGGAGCGGCTGCCGCCCTTGACTCTGCTCTGCTAAACGTTCCTGGGGCTGATGTGTCTGGGAAACGCTGCACACGATCCACCTCCCTCTTGAAGATTCACAGCACGCATGAGCGCACCAAAGCATCCGAGAAGACACTTCCTTAGCTTTGCCAACTCAATCTCTCCTGAATTTAGTTAGCCACAGAATCTTTTAGCATGAAACTATTAGCATCCCAGGGAAGTGGAGTTCCACATAACTCCTGGGAGAATGAAATGGTCTCCAGGGGGTTCTAACGTGCAGGCAGGTTGAGGCCCTGCTACTCAAAGTGTGGTCCATGGACCAGCAGCTGCTGCAGCAGTAAAGCGACATCGCCTGGGATCTTCTTAGAGATGCAGAATGAGAAGCCCCGCCTCAGACCACTGAGTCTAAGGTTGCATTTTACAAAGTCCCCAGGTGATTCATAGGCATATTGAAGTTTGAGGAGCACAGTTCTAAGTCACGGTGCTGGACATTAGCTGGACATTGGAAGCAACTGGGTAGCTTAAAAACGCCTTGATATCTGGCCCTTGTGATCCTAGCAGTTAAGGTCTGTGGGATGGATTCTTTTTTTTTATTGGGGTGAAATATACACAACATAGTTTATCATTTTAGACATTTTTAACTGGGCTACACTTCAGTGCACTAAATGTGTTTGCAATGTTGTGTGATGATCATTATTATCAACCGCCAGGATTCTTTTTTTTATCATCGCAAAGAGAAACTCTGTATCCATTAAACAATATGGGCAGTGGAATTTTAAAAAGCTAAGCAGCTGATTCAAAATGCAGTCAAATTTGAAAACCACTCATTTAGGCTACTTGCTCGCTACATTTAGAATGTTCCACCAAAGGCCTTGAGCCCGGGGCACCTGGGTGGCTCAGTCAGTTAAGTGTCTGCTTTTGGCTCAGGTCATGATCCCAGGGTCCTGGGATTGAGTCCCGTGTGGGGCTCCCTGCTCGGCGGGGAGCCTGCTTCTCCTCTCCCTTTGCTGCCCCCCCACTTGTGCTCTCTCTCTCTGTCAAATAAATAGATAAAATCTTTTAAAAAAAAACCCAATAATTTAAAAAAAAAGGCCTCTAGCCCTTCTAGGTCACCTGAAGCCTGACTTTGGACCCCGAAACACCCTTGTTCTAATATGGACTCTGGCACCTTGGCAAGTCAGCCTCTCTGAGAAGGTCTGTTCCATCTACGCGAACGGGCAGTGACGGGTAGCTCACAGTGTTGTGGTAAGGGCTGTCTGGGGAACGTATGTGGTCCGGGGCCTGGCCTGTAAATGTCAATGAAGAATCACAATTATTATGCTCTCTTACTTGGAGAGGCACTTTAATGTAGTCCAAAGAGCACTGGTTTTGGAGTCAGAGAAACCTGAAAAATCCTGGCTTTACCATTTAGGAATGATGTCACATGGACAGGTTATGTTACCATTCTGAACCTGTGTGTGTGTGTGTGTGTGTGTTTTAACCTGTAAAATGGGGATAATAGTACTTACCTCATAAGATTATGGTGAGAATGAAGCCAGACGCCATACCTACGTGATTGGTATATAGTAGGTGCTCAGTAAATGGTGTAATTAGTTACAAATGTGAGACATACATTACTTCTGTATCATTTGTCATCCAGGGTCAAAGGAATCATAGACTTTTAGCATTGAAATAATTTTTAAGATGAGAGGAAAAAATTAGTAAAATACTGAAACTTCGAAATGTCCCCCTTTCATTGCAGTGCGGGCGGTGGAGGGGACGCGACCGTGGCTTAGTGATCAGAGCCCCTGGAGCTCCAACAGCTGAGCTCCTGCTGGCTGTGCATTCTCAGGCAAGTCAAATTCTCAGGGACTCGGGTTCCTCATGTGAAAACCAGAGAACTTAAAAACGATATATGTGCATCAGGAAGTGTGTGAATATGAAGAGAGAATTTTTTTTTCAGGTCTCATGTCTTTCAGGGACCTACTGAAGCTTCGATTCTGTCATACTCTGTCGCCTTGCTAAGCCACCCAGCTGCCAGGGGCTAGGATAAGAGCTGTCCCTGACTCTCCATCCCCTCCCCTCCCTGTTCCTGGGCTTCTTCCGCTGCCTGACGGACCTGACATGTGGAAAATACCACTAGTAACCATCTTGTTCCCACAGATATCCATTAAATAAAAAATTCTTTTCAGCACCCTCTCCATTCTCTCTGAAACTCTCAACCAAGTAAAGATCTTTCCTAAACCAGGATCAATTTTGTTTGGGCTAAGATGACTCTGGTAATATATACATAGTCTGATCCTCCAGGAGGAAATGTCAGCATGTTACTAATATTATTCAAAATATATACTGTCACATATATTTTCCAATTCATAATAACGTATGTCAGTTTATTAAATCACTGTGTGGCATATGGGATTGTATTTGCACTCCTTATGAATGTTTTTACTGTTTTGTAGTCAAGATGAATTATGCTTGAAGATTTGTAGGTACTCTTTGTTCTCGATTGTATAGCTTTGATTTATCATCAAAATGACTTTGGTTACATGATTAAACCAAATGTTATCTTCTTTTTTTCTTTTAATGAGTATTTTTGGAATGTACAATGTTGATGAATACCAGTGGTTTAAGATTGAACAGCAGGCTAAAATTTTGTAGCTAGATGTTCCATTTATAAGACATCAAAGAAAAAAAAGACATGGAGTCACATTACCAAAGTTCAAAATTGCTGAATATAGGGTATGTGTACGTAGGGAAGTAAATTTGAGGGGGTCCACAGTGATGAAGTCATGAGGGGTCTGAATACTGGTGCTTTGTTCTGTGGACCAAGGGTCCCATGCTGGAATACCTACTATGGCCGGGTGACAGTGAATGAAGAGGTCCTGTATGAGAAAAGGCGTCTTTGATTATGCTTTTTCAAATCTGACACAATTTGCTTATAAACTGTGTAGGAAAAAATGTCATGCCTACAAAGAGCTGTGCACTCTCATGTTTTTCTTCAAGTGTGGCCCTCATAAACTATTTGTTCTATTCCTGATAGAGGTGAAGAGAACCATTTCTCTACTATAAGAAAAACAACAGTATATGCAGGATCGTGTATGGCATTTCACTCGCCCTTCAGTGTCAGTGAAACTATAGGGAGGGGTGGGGACTGTAGCTGACCACACCATCCAGTCCCTGCCTCAGGAGATTTACCTCTGTTTAGCTCCATTTGAGGCTCTTGTTCTGGGGGGACAATAGCTCCACGTGGAGAAGTCTGAATTTTGGAGAAACATCAGAAATTCGCTTTCTGTGAAATCTCTCATTTTATTTTATTTTATTTATTTATTTATTTATTTATTTATTTATTTACTTTTAAGTAGGCTCCATGCCCAGCATGGAGTCCAACTTGGGGGTTGAACTCACGACCCTGTGATCAAGACCTGAGCTGAGATCAAGAGTCAGACATTTAACCAACTGAGCCACCCAGGTGCCCCTGAAATCTCTCATTTTAATTGTTGGCCTGGTAAGAGGTGAAAAAAACATGCATGTGCCTATGTACATAACACACATTTGTCGACTGGATTCCATGTGGGAACTGCCAGTTTTGGACCACTGCCAACAACCAAAGAGCTTTAACGATATCAGAGATGTGACCAATCTACACTTTAGAAAGATTTATGTCCAATAGCATGTTAATACAAAGGGTGCTATTTGGTTAAAGCAGTCTCACTGGCCTCTTTATTTGTAAATGTGTATTTAGCAAATACCCATATAGTGTTAACTATCCAAGAAACTGCTGCAAGGGCTTTGCAGATATTTATTCCTTCTAACAGGCATGCATGATCTATACTATGACTATCCTCATTTTATAGATGAGACCTGAGGCACAAGGTCACAAAGCTAGTAAGGGGCAAAGCTGGGTTTTGAACTCAGATTGTCTGGTTCCAGAATGTAGCATTTAACCACTCTGCCATGTTGCCTTTTAATGACAGAAGATAATAGGCATTCAGAAGATTGTGTGTGTGTGTGTGTGTGTGTGTGTGTGTGACAGAGAGAGGGAGAGTTGGGATGGTGAGTATAACTTTTTGACATATAATTACATTCTGGTTGTGGTTGGGGAAAACATAGAGACAAAGGTGTCTTTATTGTTTAAACAGCATTGTTAAAGGATAAGAAATTTCTCTGTGGGAAATCCAACTAATATGTCAAAAAAAAAAAAAAGAATAAGTGATAAGGTAGTCTTCGAGGACTCTGAAAGAAGAGAGAGTGAAAGTCCAGAAGACTTTCTCCAGATCTGGTATGCTCAAGGGAGCCCCTTGATGGCGCTTCATGGCCACGTGGTATGGTGGGGAGGTGAAGTCAACCTTCTCTTTGGTTTCTGCGGGGGGAAGTGTCCTGAATACCCACTGGTCAGAAGGTCTCTTTTCGCCCTGCCCCGGCTCCTCCCACCTCTAACCCCCAAAGCCCGCCGAGTGTCCACTTTACTTGGGGCCACAGAGCAAGAAACTGAAGAGGTTAACCCCGGGCTCCCCCAGACTAAGGACACATGACAACCAAATGCAACATGTGACCCAGGAAAAGACAATTAGTGGGACAATTGATGAGATATGGATAGGGTCGATCGTGTAGATAGGAAGTACTGCAGCAAGGTTGATTTTCTGTTTTGATCATTGTAGTGTGGTTAGGTATGATGTTAACATTTGGGGAATCCGATGAGGGGTATATGGGAATTCTTTGTACTATTATTGCAAACTTTTTGCAATTCTGAAATTATTTTCAATTGAAAATATAAGAAACAAAGAATGTAAATTAACAGACTCCTATGAGGGGAGGTTGGACCCATGTGCTCCTCCCTAGTAAAGGATGGTCCGGGCTGTAGCAGGTAGCAGGTCCCCGGGAGGCTCTGCTGTGGCTGGGCTGTGAGCTCCACTTGGAGAACCCCATATGTTGTGCTTTTGCCCTGATTTCCCCAAAGAACTTTGATGTACGTCAAAATGATGTGTGGAACTGGTTTTGCTCTGATTTAATTTACATGTTGAGGAAGGTTGTCAGGAGGACCCCCCCTTAGATCGCGTGGTGTGGGGGAGCTCAGGCACGGGAAGGATTTTCGAGCTGGATATGAAAGCTCAGGTGCTCTGGGTCAAAATCAAACTGTATCTGGCTTGGTTGGCTAATGGAGAGACCATTCCATAATCAAATAACTCAGTCACCACAGGCAGGTTATAAATTTACAAAGAATTCAAATACAAGGAAATACACTTAACATTAAACAAATAAACTGGACACAATCTAAGCATTCTTGAGTGGTTCAGAAGACGTTCAAGATTCTGCAGGATCCACGTAATAGCATCAGTGGGCATTGATGAGATGCAGAAGTCTTGGCTTTCGTCCTTTTCTACAAAGAACAGAATGTCTCAATTTCCACTGATCATCTTGCTCTTCTCTTTCATGTGGAAATATCTCAAGAAGGACATGTTCCATTTGGAGACTTTTAGTGTACTTCTGTTAAGGACCATAATGATAATCATAAAGGGGATGATCATGACTAAAAACAGTAGGAGCCATCAAAACTTATACTTACTGCTTTTTATAATTCAGAAGAATTTGCGTACATCAATTTTCTATACATTATTAGAAGTATAGATTGGCAATCAAAAGGGTAGAAATGCTCCAAGGAGAATAGGAGAAAAATATTAAAAGTGAGATGTCTCCCCATGCCTCTGGTTACCTTCACCTGGGAGCGAGACAAGAAGGATCGAGTCAAGAACAATCCTGGACGAGGTCCCTGGAAACATGGCCCAATCAGTGTCCTGGAGTCTGGATTTGTATAGCCTTCTCTTGGACAAGAGAGGAAAATGTGGGGAGAGGGACAAAGGATGTTCCCTTTCTTTACAATCTTGTAGCTCTCAATATCTACTTTTGCTTTAATGCCCCTGTTGAGTGGCTTATTCTTTTTTTTTTTTGAAGATTTATTTATTTATTTGAGAGAGCGAGAATGAGAGAGAGAGAGAGTACATGAGAGGGGGGAAGGTTAGAGGGAGAAGCAGGCTCCTCACCGAGCAGGGAGCCCGATGCGGGACTCGATCCCAGGACTCCAGGATCATGACCTGAGCCGAAGGCAGTCGCTTAACCAACTGAGCCACCCAGGCGCCCCAGTGGCTTATTCTTTATTTGCATTATTTGCAATATAGTTACTTCTGGTAAGTTTCCAAGTTGGCCACAGCTCATGGGTTTGGTTGGCCCTGGATCAGCTGCACTAGTGCTAGATGGGATGAGTATCTTTGGTCCTATTGCCTGTGTGGCCGGGAACGCAGGGTCATGTGCATGCTATCAGAAAATGTTGGAGTTTGCGATCTCCTCTGTCAAAGTTCTCTTCCTGGGAAAAATGCTCCCAGCCTGTGGCTTTGGAGCTTTTTCTGAGGAGAATCCCTTCTGTATAATGGATTTCCTCCTTGTTATTCCTTATAGTCCTTTCAAATGGAATTAAATCATTCTGCCTTTGGATTTTTGTTTGTTCAGGGAACTTAAATTTATTTCACCAAACCATTCTCTGGCATTTACGGGGTATTTTTCCCTCTAGAGTAAAACTGGGGCACCCTTGGAGTGCCCTTGTAATATAACCCCTCTCCCAGGCTTTACCAGTCTGAGTACAAATTAAGTCATATTAATGTCAGTAACTCTTGAGTTCCTGTTCTCGCTCCCACACATGCTCGCAAGAGTCCTCCAGCCTCCCACCAAGCCTCTCCAAATATTTCTGTGACTTTACAAAGAGATGGCCCCTATGGGGCCACAAACTAGCTGCCTGTCTGTAGTCACCATGTGCCTCCTGCCCTGGTCCCCCCTCCACTGTCCTTTCCTTGGTCTCCCCTGCGGGCGGCAAGGTCAGCCTCTCAGAGCCACCCTCAGAGACCCTTCTGCCTGCCCACGCTGAGGGAGAAGGCACCTTTCCCCTGCTCTGAACCACCTTTGTCCCCTGGGCCCCAAAGCGGCCTGCTTTTGCTCAAGTGTCACCTAGGTCCTCTTGACAAAAGCTTCTTTTTCCTTCTGCCTTAACTTCTCTCTCGCCCTGGAGTCCCAAGAGGCCTGGCAAAGAACGGGCCCCATGTGACAACCTTCCTTGTTCTCATCTCTCTCCTTTCTCTTAGTATACTCTGCTGTCAACAACAAAACGCTCCTTCCTTCTTTCCCAGCGCCAAACCAGAAGTCTCCGTTCACATAATTTCATCTACACTCGCCTCCGGGGACGCCTGGCTCACCAGGCCCACGAAGGGTGAACCTGGGAACTGCCTTCTGAGTGACCTAGAAAACTCTGCTACCTAATCAGTGATGGATTCCCTTAATTGTAGAGAGATTCTTGAGCTGAAGTTTGAGAAGCAGTGAAGAAACATTTTTATTGACTTGGAAACCAAAGATGTAAAAAAATGTTTTTCTTTAATTATGGAACTCACTAAAAGTCCCTTCAGCTAATTGTATTCTTATTCTCCTTTTTAAAAATTGTGGTTAAAGACACACAACATTGACCTTCCCATTTTAACCTTTTGTAAGTGTACAGTTGTGTGGCATGAAGTACATTCACGATGTTGTGGGACCGTCACCACCGTCCATCCTTCTCCAGAACTTTTTCATTTTTCCAGATGGAAACACTATACCCATTAAACAATATGCCCCACTTCCTCCTTCCTCCCAGAAACTGGTAACCACCATTCTGCTCTGTCTCTATGAACTTGACCACTCTGGGTACTTCATATAAGTGAAATCATACAATATGTATCCTTATATAACTGCCCTATTTCACCTGGCCTAATGTCTTCAAGAATCATCCACGTTACAGCATGTGTCGGAATTTCTGTCCTTTTGAAGGCTGAATAGTATTCCATATATGTATATTCCACATTTTGTTTACATAGTCATCCATCGATGGACTTTTGGGTTGCTTCCATCTTTTGGCTATTATCAATCACATCTACAATTTTAAATTTTCTAGTAGTCACATTAAAAAAGTAAATTTATATATTTATAGGTACATTTTTATATATTTATATGTATTTGTGTATATATACAAATTTACACAAAATTTTATCAACATGTAATCAATATAAAACATTAATAAGATATGTTAAATTCTTTTTTCAATATGAAATCTTTGATATCTGATGCATATTTTACATTTACATCTCCATTTAGACTAGCCACGGTTTAAGTTGTTCATGTTCAACTTGTGTGGCCACGTGTGGCCATTGGATAGTCTATTAGACACCCAGATCTAACTTATCATAGGGCAGCCTAACGAAGCCCTCTTTCCATGTCCTTGGATTATCTCGGTCTGAGAGAGCCAGGGTCTCAAATGAATCTTTGGCAAGTTATAGATTTCTGTCAGTTCTCAGTTGATTTCTCAGACAAAATGCCTGGAGTCCCACATTTCTGTGGCTCCACATGTTTCTGCTCTATGTCCAAGCAGTTGAACTGACGTTTTGAAAATGAAGGAGATTGATTTGCATTCTCCCCAGGCAGAGGAATACGTGCTGCGATCACTTACACACTCCAAGTAAATTATGTACTCAACCCTTTCAAGGCACCACATAGGTTTTATTTATCTCTACATGATCCAGCATAGTGATTCTATTTCACAGGGATATGTGTACATACCTAAAGTTAATGCTGCACCATGATCCTTCATTTACTCATGAATTCAGCAATGATTTTTTGAGCTCCGTTTATTGGCCAAGCACACGCTGGGCATTGGGGGTCCATCCACAATGAGATGTACACAATCCCCACGCTCAGGGACCTTGAGCTATAGTTTGTGGACTTTCCTTGTCAGCGAACTTGACGTTGGCTGACGTGGAAAGAGGATACTCTCCCTTCTCAGCCTGGGCAAACCTCTGCAGTTCTTTTCTCCTAACCAAAGAAATAATTCCATTCTCTGATTGTGCACCCCTGGGTGCACCCATGGGAACTTGGGGGCTTACTTTCATAAATGTGAGTGTAAATTGCCACAAAAACTGCTCAAAACTGAAGCTCACTACCTGACAGTTGGGGTGGCTAAGGCAGATTTTCTCCACATTCTCCAACTCCCCAAATAGGAGGCCTGGGTTTTGTTTCACAAAAGTCTTCTTTTTGCAGGTAACGAAGGCCCAGGTAGCATATTCTATGTCATGATATGTATGGTTCCTACCGAGAGGTTTAATAATCTATGATACAAAGGCTCCAGTTGAGTCTGAGCTGGATTTCGTCCCTTTGTTTATTCAAAAAACACATGCATGATGCCTGGAAATGCCCCTAGTCCGCTCCTCATCCCACTGTTCACATTCACGAGAACGCCAGATCGTTGGGAGCTTGAACATCTGGGTCATTCCCGAGCATGGATTTCTTCGTGCCTCTTTTGACTGAAGTGAAACTGTGGCCCACATTTCTTTAGGGAAAATTCCTTAAAATTAGTGAGTTCTTACTAGATACCTCACTATAATAGAAATGCATCTATTCGACTGATTTTCTAGAATTGTGGATGAAAGCCATGTGGCTTTGGATGGAGGTTATTGTCCTCCTCCCAGGGCAAGTTGCTGAGGATTGCAGGTCAGTCCCTCTTATATCTGGGAGGAGAGTTGGCATTTTGGCATTTTGGTCAGTCCCTCTTATATCTGGGAGGACAGTTGAGAGCACTGGAGGTGGTCTAAGGAACGTCAAATTCATCTCTGTGTTGGTTCTTCCCACCATCACTGGCCAACTCAAGAACTCGGCCCTTTATCTCTCTGCGCAACCAGGCAGCATCTCCTTGTGGCCCACCCACCGAGTTTGCCACCTGTGGGCTTTTCTTCTGTGTCTTTCCAAAGCCAGATCAAGCATCACCACCTTCTTGAAGGCTCTGCCCTGACCCCAACACCACACCGCTCCCAGACCTCAGATTCACTTGTGCAATTTGGCCTGTCAGACTTTTTCTTTCTCCTTGGTCCTTTGGCCACAGCTCTAAAAAATTAAGGCAGAAAGATGTGGAAGAGAGATTCTGTGTTGAAAGAATGAACTGTTTGATATCCTGAAGCAAACTGTATTCTTCTATGAGAGCTCTTCCTGCCGCAGCCCTCTCTCTTTTAGATGTGGGTCTAGGTCACGTCTAGCATGGAATTCTGAATCTCTCCCCGAGAAGTGACCACTGCAAAATAGAGCCCAACCCTGGGCATTGAGACGCTTTAAGGCATTTTCGAATGGTAGTAAAAATAATAATGCCTGCATTGGAACTTTATATCTGTTACCTTATTAGTTACCTGAACGTTATTATTATGACTAAGCGCATTTTGTAGAGAAGGAACACAGCTTTGGGATGAAGCAGTTTGCACATAGCTGCACACTGAGCAGTCCTGGGACCGGGGCTGGTGAGCATCAGTGTAGACCCAGTTTCGCATCCAGGCCAAGGTTTGCTGAGTGGAACACGGGCTCACACTTGCTTCTCTGGCTGGGCACAAGCCTACACGATCCTACGGGGCCAGTGTGTTCACATCCCGGTCTAGCTCCTGCTCTCATCACAGCAATGTTGGGTAAAGTTACAGGATGGAGGGATGTGGGGAGGAGCCTTTGTTCTTTCTGTGTAGGGCCAGGCTTCTAGGTAGGCAATAGAGGCTGTCAGTTCTTTCATGCAGTCTGAGGGACACAGGAAACCTTTACCTGCTTGCACTTCTATCATGAAGTCTGGGATCTGATGAGGAACATGCTTTTGACTTTGGGCTTTGCTCCTTGAAGGTGTGCATGTCTTAAGTAGGTCTCTTCAGCCTTCTAGACCTCAGTTTTCTCAGCTAACAAATGACAGGTTTGGATTAGGTCACTCACTTTTTAAACATGAGAATTTAATTCACATACTATCAAATTCACTCTTTTGAAGTACACAGTGCAGTGGTTTTTAGTGTCTTTACAGGGTTGTGCAACCTTTGCCCCTGTCTTTCCAATTCTAGAACATTTCATCACCCTTGAGAAATCCTGTGCCCATTACCAGTCCTTCTCAATTCCCCACTCCTTCCAGCCCCTTGCATCCACTAGTCTACTTTCTTTTTTTTTTTTTTAAGATTCCATTTATTTATTTGAGAGAGAGAGAATGAGAGAGAGCACATGAGAGGGGGGAGGGTCAGAGGGAGAAGCAGGCTCCTCGCTGAACAGGAAGCCCGATGCGGGACTCGATCCCGGGACTCCAGGATCATGACCTGAGCCGAAGGCAGTCGCCCAACCGACTGAGCCACCCAGGCACCCTGGTCTACTTTCTGTATCTATTGATTTTCCCATTCCAGATATTTCATATAAAAGGAATTATGTGATATGTGGTCCTTTGTGCCTGGCTTCTTTTCTTTTTTCTTTCTTTCTTTCTTTCTTTCTTTCTTTCTTTCAGATTATTTGTTTGTTTGTTTGTTTGTTTGATGAGGGGAGAGACAGTGAGAGAGCACAAAGAGGCAGAGGGACAGAGGGAGAGGGAGAAGCAGGCTCCCTGCTGAGCAGAGAGCCCGACGCAGGGTTTGATCCCAGGACCCTGGGATCATGACCTGAGCAGAAGGCAGACACTTAGCTGACTGAGTCACCCAGGTGCCCCTCTTTCTTTCTTTTTTAAAAAAGATTTTATTTATTTATTTGTTTTGGTGGGGGGAGAGAGAGAGAGTAAGGGGAGGGGCAGAGGGGGAAGGAGAGGGAGAGAGAATCTCAAGCAGACTCTGTGATGAGCGTAGAGCCTGATGCAGGGCTCTATCCCGTGACCCTGAGATCACGACTTGAGCCAAAACCAAGAGTCAGCCATTTAACCGACTGAGCCACCCAGGCGCCCCAATGCCTGGCTTCTTTCTTTCAGCATAATGATTTCAAGGCTCATTCATGTTGTAGTATGGATCATTGTTTTTTAAACTTCCTTTGGAAAAGCCAAATGTTTTGAAGAGAAATCGTGGAACCTCAATATATCCCGTAGATAGAAGCAGAAGTGATCCATTGGGAGCAGGGCAGAATTTCCTGCCTTGTTGAGAGCGCTCTCAGCCTGATGTTGGCCCCTGGAGCACCTCTGCAGAGCCCTCAGGCTCCACAGAATACAGCTGGGAAGGCCCTGACCTAGATCCTCTCTCAAGCGCCTTTTGGTTCAAAGACCTTGTTTCTTCGGGGTTGTACATCAAGAATGCAAATCACCTTACCCGTCATTTTCATCTGAATTAGTTCAAAACACCCCTCTCCGAAACCATTCAGAGAGAGCAGAAAATTGAGCAAGTGGGAGTCTGATGGCAGAAAAGCACGGATGGTCTTATAGCTTCGACAGTGCGTTGGAGAACCGGGTTGGGGTAGGGAGCTGGAAAGAGGGAAACCACACAGAGAGGAAGGGACTCAAGAGAGCACAGGAGGCTGCTTTGTAATATCGCTGTGGTCTGACCCCCAGTGATGGACTTTTCTGAGAAATGTCTTCTCCTTTGATGCCAGAAAAGCGTTGTTTGGTCTGCAGCTGGCTGGAGCTCTTCTTCCCCTGGTCATGACTGCCTTGCTGGGTGAGGAAAAAAACCCAGGAAAATCTCTGTCCAAAGTCAGTTATCTGAGATTTGTAGTAGTGTAGTCTGCCAATGGAAACTGTGGGTCATTTGTACGCGGCCTGCTATGTGGGATGGCTTGGACAGCTTTTCTGGCCCTTCTGTCCGTCCTCCTCCTCCTGGGAGACTTCAGGCAGCTGTGGCAGCCTCCTTAGCTACAAGCCCCCCTCCGCTGAAGGGGGCAAGTTCCTTCTGAATCGGTGTGAGCCCTCTGATCATGTGGTGAAGCCAGCAAGGGCCTCGCCTCCTTCATCCCCAGCATGGTGCCTGAGTCCATCATAGGCTCTGGACGGTGGAAGGAGCCCTAGACAGGGGTCAGGGGGCCCACCTCTGACCAAGCACACACAGATTTTGGTATAGGCTCTGCTTCTTTTTTTTTTTTTTAAGATTTTATTTATTTGTTTGAGAGAGAGCACACGAGCGAGAGAGCAGAAGCAGAGGGAGAGGGAGAAGCATACTTCCCGCCGAGCAGGGAGCCCGATGTGGGATTCGATCCCAGGACCCTGGGATCATGACCTGAGCTGAAGGCAGACGCTTAACTGACTGAGCCACCCAGATACCCTGAGGATATTTTATTTTATTTTATTATTATTTTTTAAAGATTTTATTTATTTGACAGAGAGAGAGACAGTGAGAGAGGGAACACAAGCAGGGGGAGTTGGAGAGGGAGAAGCAGGCTTCCCACAGAGCAGGGAGCCCGATGCGGGGCTTGATCCCAGGACTCTGGGATCACAACCTGAGCCGAAGGCAGACGCTTAACCGACTGAGCCACCCAGGCGCCCCTCTGCCTTCCTTTTTTAAAGCAAGCAATAATATGCAAGTCGTGTTGTCTCTATGGAATCATCTGTTAAATGTTTGATTGACTGGCTTCCCATCTTGCTCCAAAAAAGGTTTAAGGCAACTCTTCTGTAAAATTAAGGAGTCAGGTCAGGTGATTTCTAAGTTCCTTTTTGTCATCTTTTAACCCTATTCACACAGTGGGGCTAGATTCCTACTGATTAATTAAATGCTGTTTAGAAATGCCTGCCAGTTGGGGAGGCTGTTCTAGATGAGGGGAGGATTAAGGGACGTGAGAATGACATAGGACATGCGCTCCTTAAAGAGATCTTGCATCAAAAAACAAAACAAAGCCAACAACCAACAATGGGCATTTGGGGGAACACTGAGGTTTGAGGCAGAATGCTCCTGGCCTTCCCCAGACCAAGCCCGACCGATCTCCTTTGCTCTTCTCAGCCAGCTCCTCCAGGGCTAACTCAGACCTCGATGCCCAGGTCCCTCCCACACGCTCCAGCCGATGACATCTCCTTCCCCTTTGCGGCTACACCGGCTTCTACACAACTCTCCCTTCCTGCTTGCCCCGAGCCTCGCAGCCCCGATCGCGGAAGCTGCTCCTTCTGCACGTGTGTGTGCCAATGGACGCCGCGAGAGGCCAGGGGCCCTGGCTTCTGTGCCAGCCCCAGGCAACACATTCAATAAATCATTTTGCAATTGAACTTGGAATAAGTATTCAAATTCAAACTTTACTGGCTATTGTTGCTGAAGCAGTTTCATGTTCTGGGCCTCTTGCTCATTATTCAGAGGTGAGGGCAACGTGGATCGGCCTGGATCCTGACAAAACCCAGCTTCCCCCGAGCTCAGAGCCCCATGTTTATTTTACAACAACGGGAAGCACACAGGCTCCTTCCCAGACAGGTTAATATATCAAGCCAAGTTGTACACACTCCCTGCTCACACACGCCTGGTGCAAGGACCTCGGACACAGCTTTAAAAATGGCCTTGGTAACAGGATGTTGAGAGGCACTTTCTCTGTTCCTTCACAAATGGTCACCAGGACCCCAAACTGAGGGCAAAGAGATCTGACCACTTCTCATTCTAAAGAAAGCCCCCAAGAACTGGGCCCAAACCTGCCTCCACGGTCAGCCATCACAGCCAACCAGCCCCAACTCAGCCCACCACAAGCTGAGGCCAGAGGAGAAAGGGGAGAGCTCTCCGGAGCCGTGCCACGCCATCTTAGTGGGATGTTGCAGTTTGCCCTCCTGCCCTTGCTTTCCTGGTTCCCATAATAAAGTGTGAGGGGCTGCAAAAGAATAATACATACACAAAAAAGAAATTTGTTCTTTAAAAATCACATGGACAGACTAGCTCTGCCTGCAAGGGGAGATTGGCATCTTGTTATCCAGTTGGATGTCTGCTTGGGCAACAGATTTGTCCATCGGGGATCATTTGTAATGTCTGGGGACATTTTCGGTTGTCCCAAGTTAGGCAGGGGCCACAGGTAACTACTGGAGAGAGGCCAGGATGTGGCTAAATACCCTATAATGCACAGGGCAGTCCCCACAACAAAGAATTATCTGACCCCGAGTGTCAATAGTGCCAAGGCTGAGAAACTCTGCTGCGAATAGCTTTTGACCCAAAGAGAAGGGATGTCACGATTCCTGGGGACACCCCAACAACTGTATCTCATCCTCACGTCCTCGATTGCTGGCCAGTGCACCCACTATTCTTCCGTGCCGTGTATTTCTGAACCCTTATGCCACTGTGCAGGTCGCAGCCCACATCCCTCGGGACTCACAGGCTTTCATGTTTGCCCCAGATGTGACAGCTTATTAACGGTGTGATCCCACACAAGCACGTTTGAAAGGGAAGCTGCTCTCTCAAAATAAAATTTTTTTATATATATATTTTTAATTTTATTTTATTATGTTAGTCACCATACAATACATCATTAGTTAAAAAGGCTACACATTAGAATCATCTGGGGAGTTTTTAAAGTTCCCAATATAACAGCTGTGTCCCATAGCAACTAATCAGAACCTCTGGGGTGGAACCCAGGTGGTTGAATTTTTAAAAACCACCCAGTGATTCCGACAAGTGGCCAAGTATGAGAACCTCTGCTCTACGTAAGCCTTGTCCCCGTGCCTGTGCTCAGGGGAGCCTTATCCCATCACAGTTACAGAGCAGGACCTGGCTGTATGCTACAGGAGGTTTTTTTTTACAAAATGCCCTTTAAATTAAGGAATATTATACAAAGAAGAGAATATAAATAATGTATATATTAAAAAGCACCATAACCAAAAGAACACCTTGAGCTTGTCTACCCCCAAGCCAGGAACTAGATTATAGCCTATCCCTGGTGCACACCACTCCTCTTCATCTCTCCGTGCTTTGCCACCAGAATCAGCAACAGTCTGGATGCTGTTTATAATTGTCTTCCCTTTTGGAAGGGGAAAAAAAAAAAAAGGTTTTCTCAGGGTTTTATGGATTCCTAAACAATGCATTATTTGGTTTTGCTTGTGTTTGAGCTGTATTAAAGTGGTAGCATATTGTATGTAATCTTTTGTGACTTTTTTTTTCCTTAATATGGTTTGGCTCAGGTTCATCTTTATGTCACCTCAGAGGAGTTCACTCATTTTCAGGGCTAGATAATATTCCGTTGTGTAACTATACACCAGTTATTTACCCATTTTACACTTGAGCGACATTTGTGATGTTCCTACCTGTTGTTACTATAAACAATGCTGCAAACATTCTCTTAGACATCTCTTTCTATACATACTTGAGCAGAGTTTCTTTAGATCAGGGCGTCACAAACTTTAATAGGCATATGGAGGATCTGGGAATCTTGTGAAATGCAGATTCTGTTTCAGTTAGTCTGAGGGGAGGCCTCAATACCAGTGCTGTGAGTCTCTGGACTACACTTCTAGTGATAAGGTCCTGAGTGTTTAGCCAACTTTATCGAAGGATGCCACATAGCCCTCTAAAGTGGTGGGGCCCCCTTACATCCCCACCAGCAAGGAATTTTGACACAGATCTTCTCCAGGATTTGCTATTGTTGGCTTTGAGTTCTGAATTTGCATTTCCCTAACTATTAATTAACTTGAACAATCTTTTGTATGTTTATTGGCCATTCATATGTATCTCTTCTTCTGTGAAATGCCTATTCATATCTTTCGCCCACTTGTCTTCTGGGTTGTTTGCCTTCTTATTAATTTGTAGCAGCTCTTCTTACTCTTCTCATGCTCTGATTCAAATCCTTCACTGTTACGAGTGTTGCAAATATTCACACACCATTTGTGTCTTTCCTTTTACTGGTCTTTTTAGTGTTCTTTGCTAAATGGAAATTCTTAATTTTAATATGGCTGAATTTGTCAATCTTTTATTTTTAGAGTTTTTATGTCTTTTTAAAAAGTCCTTCTTTTTTTTTTTTTAAAGATTTTATTTATATATTCATGAGAGACAGAGGCAGAGGGAGAAGCAGGCTCCCCACGGAGCAGAGAGCCTGATGTGGGACTTGAACCCAGGACCCTGGGATCATGACCTGAGCCAAAGGCAGACGCTTAACCGACTGAGCCACCCAGGCGTCCTTAAAAAAGTCCTTCTTTAATTCAAATAGTTAATTGTGATGTGCCAATGTTAATTTCTTAGTTTTGGTAATTGTACCATGGCTATGTAAGATGTTAATTTTAAAGAAAGCTGGGTGAAGAATATAATGGAACTCTTTGCACCATTTTGAAACTCCTTTGTAAGTCTAAAATTATTTCAAATAAATTCTTTTCTTAGAGAGAGCACAAGTGGGATGGAGAGAGGCAGAGGGAGAGAGAGACTCTCTAGCAGGCTCCATGCTTAGTGGGGCTCGATCTCAAGACCCTGAAATCATGACCTGAGCTGAAATCAAGAGTCGGTCGCTTCACCAAATGAGCCACCCAGGCTCCCCAAAATAATTTTTTTTTCAAAGTTCATCACTCTCCGAAGGTTATAAAGTTATTCTGTATTTGATTCTAAAAGTTTTACCTTTTATAGTTAGGTCTTTGGTCCATCTGGAATTGATTTTGTGTTTAGCGTGGAGGTATGGATTTAATCCCATGATTCCCCACGTGGATCTGCAATTGTCCCACCATCATTTTTGAACAGCGTCTCCTTTCCCTAGTGCTCCCCAAAGCCATCTTTATCATATCCTAAATGCCCATTGGCCACCGGGTCTTTATAGACTTTCGAGCTATAGAGGAAGCAAAGAATGACTTCTGTGAAGCGTGCTCCTCGGAAGACTGTACCATACTCTTCCCAAGCCCACGTGCCCTTTTCCCCAGGGTGGTTCCACTCTGTGCAGCAAGATCAAAGGGACCGGCCACCCTGGGCTTGCAGCTTTGGGGGCTCTCAGTCACGCCCTGCTTCACTTCCTGTTTTTGACTTTCAGGTTTGTCAGACCCGTCTTGCTCATGTTCTGTCTTTTGAATCACACACTGTTCAAGCCAGGAAGGAAGCTGGGGATGAAGTTTCCTAGCCTTTTCAACTTAGAGTCAAGAAAATTTAAGTGAGTTAAGCAATGTATCCAAGGTCAGACACTGAGTTCATGGAAGAGCTGAGATTAGACCCAATCTTGCAACTCCCCATGCTCATTCAGATTTGTTTTCCCCTCCTGTGTTTCTTATCCCAATTCACAACATGACTGTCACCTGTCAAGCTAGAACACTGGAGGTGTTCCCGGCTGACCCCTCCTCGCCTCTCTGCACTTTCTGTCATGGCCACATTCTGGTCATTCTGCTTCCGAAATCTTTTTTAAAATTTATCCTCTCTCACTCATTCTACTTCATGCCTTTCTCAGGGCTCGATTGGACCACAAGAGCCCCCCTTATTGGCCTTCTTTTTCTCGTCGTTCCCCTCTATCATCTACTTACTTGCTAGACTGCTCTTAAAATTCAAAAACACATACCTAGTTGCTCAACTGTCCTGCTGCTTTGCTTAAAGACCTTTGCATCTCCTTGCCAAGGGATAAAATTATTTTTTATCACCTACTCCCAGTTTATCTTCTCAAGTTCATTTTTTATCCTCTTTTTCCTCCCCTCCAAGTACCAGGGCTGGATCCACAAGGGGCTATTGGATGCTCCTGAGAAATGCCACACGTGTTTGGGCCTCTGGTACTGAGCACACGCTCCCTTTGCCCACAGCACTGCTGTATCTTTCTCTACCTATTACAACTGCCTTCACCCTGCAAGACTCAGAAAAGGGCTGTCTCCTCCATAGAGCTCCCCCGCCCCCCCCGCCGAATGTCCTGGTTGCAGCCACTCACTCTCATAGCATTTTTATTTCATTTTTAATTGAAGTCTAGTTGACACATAGTATTAAGTTAGTTTTAGGTATCCAATACATCGATTTGACAACTGTAGATATTATGCTCTGCTCACTATGGTAAGTGTATTTACCATCTGTCACCATGCAAAGTTATTATAATATTATTGACTATATTCCCTATGTTGGACTTTTCATTCCTGTGACTAATTTATTTTAGACCTGAAGTGTGTGCCTCTAATCCCCTTTACCTATTTTGCCCACCCTACCTCCATCCCCTCTGGCAAGCACCAGTTCTCCGTGTATACCTCTCACGGCATTTAGTATGATCCTGTGGACCTCTGTTACAGCCATGGGCTTGTTCACGTGTCTGTATCCCTTACCAGTCCTTGAGCCGCTGGAGATCTGTAACCATATTTTAATCATCTTTGTCCCTCAAGTGTCCGGCTCACAGTAGACACACAATCTATTATTATTGTTTGAATTCAATAGACATTTGAGGAAATTACTTAGGAAATGTTTCTTACCGTTATTAGATTCTTATTCTGCCAACGCACGCTTATGTTGATATCACTTACGTATTAGTGAGGACTCTTGGGGTGGTAAGTGCAGAAATTCTATTTGCATAAGCTTAAGTCCGATAAGAAGCTAGTATAGGGCCCTGTAATCTGCCATGGAAAGGGCAAGGTAAGAGTTGGCTTTGCGGGCAGCTGAGACCAGGGATTCAAATGTGTTCAGAGCTCTCTACGCCAGACTCTGGCCTTTGGGTTTCTCTGCATAATGGCTTTATTCTCTCCCGTGGGCTTTCTCTCAGGGCAGCTCTGGACCAATATGAACAGCAACATAACTGAGAGAAAATAGCTTCTCTCCTAAGTCGGATATGAAGCATCCTGGAGAACTCTGACTGGCTAAGTTTGGGTCAAGTACCTGCCCCTAAGCCATCTGGGGAAGTAGAGTCAGCTCAGGGAATGAATAAATATGGCTAAAATGGGGGAAGAAAGAGCAGATCCCCCCCAAAGATTGAAGGAATACCACTGACAGATTATGACGGGACCATCTCCTCCCCTTAAATTGCGTCCAATTAGAGGACAGAGACAGAAAATGACTTTGTTTTGTTCAGTTGTAGGGTTGAAACAAGGAAAGAGCACAGGATTTGCACACTCAGCTGCAATACTTGTTGAAGTGAATGTGTCTCCCCCTAATGAAGTTATTCCATCTTTTGGGCAATGTCTTCATGTTTGACAAGTACCAGGGACTTTAATTGAAAATTACTTTGGGAATCTTGCCAGACATTACAAATTGAAAATATGAAAACCCTTCTCCTGGGTCAGAAGTGTAACAAGCCCCATGTCAAATGTCATTACCCCACGTGCATTCTAAGACTGTGCAGGTGGGAAGCTAAGTGTTGATTGCATATTTTGGCCCAAGAATAATTTCCTGAATGGCAATTTGTTCCTTTATTTGATGAAACCGAGGTTTTCAACAGCAGTAAAATGCAATCTTTCCAGAGTGTATTTCTGTGGGTTATGAAGATTGATTATGCTGCTTAGTGAGAGATTCATTATTTGGTTATTTAGACCATGATTTATTAAAAAAAAAAAACACAACTAAAAAGTTAATGATTTCCAGTTAGGAAGGTTTGCCCCGTGAGCAGTGGTATTTGGCTTAGCGTTGCTTCTAATTGATAGGGCTGGGGCGGGGGTGGGGGGTGGGAAGGGGCTCCAGGAGACAGGCCTGTTTTAAGCTCAGCCATTGGTACTTTCTTAGACCTCAGAGGGCCCCCTAATTTCTGTGGCTCTCAGGACTGCTTGGCCCCCACCTTCCCGAGCCTGTAGGGACTGGAATTTTGATTGTGCCCTAGAATAAGGGAGTGGGGGGCAGGGCAAAAGCATGGATGGAGGCAAAACTGAGGTTCAGAGGGGGACACAGGCCTAGAAAAGACCCAGGGAAAGTCAAAGGGGAAAGAGCTGTGAGCCAGAAAAGTGGGGAAAGAACCAAGCCAGTAACGCATGAGGGATTGAGTGTGAAGGAGGCGATGGAGAGAGGGAGCTGGGGAATCACATGGAAGGTTCAGACCCAGACAGAAGACTATAGACATGGGGATGAAAGTAGAGGTCATAGAGAATGGAGTCCATCATCTGTAGTGGCCCTCAACACCTGTGTGTCTATGCTCAGCTCCACCTGTCCCCTAGGGCTTCCTGCGCAGACCTGCCCAGCTCTGCCCAGGCACAGATTCCTTAGAACATTCCAGCCACTGCAACCCCAAACACTCTCTTTTCAGGAAACCAAATCTGTGGATCAAAAAAAAAAAAGCATAGCGTGGTAGGAGGGCTCTGGGAGGGATATTGTTCAGATCAAGAAGACTGGGAGAAAGGAAGGACACAATGGAGAGTGGACAAATGAATTCCCAGCTACTCTTCTGTGCCCATAATTCTTTCCCTGTGCATGTTTCTCACACTCCAGACCCCTGTTTTCTAGAAGCCTCCTCTTGGGAAGGAGCCCACAGTGATGAGACTGAAATGGTAGAAAGTCCTTTGTTTCATGACATGAACCAGTCCTAGATCCTACAAAAATCGCCAGAAAAATTCCACAGCCAGAGCTGAGATGATGACAACATTAGCTACTCATTGTTGACTCGGAAGTGACCGAGACCTGACAGTCACGATCTCCTTCAAACCTTGTAAGGACCCCTCAGGGCAGGTTTTGTTACCACCGCTCTGTGTTTTAAAGGCAGATGTTATGATCTCTCTTCTGCAGAGAAGGAAATGGATGCTCCAGGGAGTTGGGTGTCTTGTCCAAGCCCTCAGCTCTGGGAGGTGATGAACCAGGTTGCCTTGAAAGCCCCAATTCTTTTCCTCACACCTGGCTGTCCTCCAGCCGGTCCATGGGCCAATTGGAGACAACGACCAACCAATTTGGTGCACGTGTGAAAACAGCTCCTTCTATTAGTGTCAGACATGATAGCCATTTACCAAGGCCATTCACATCCATCACTTTGGTTCACTTTATGGTCACACAAGAGGCAGACCAGACATTCCGCAGCAGATGAGTGAGAAGAGCTTTGGGTTCAAGGAACATGGGAATACCTTCTAAATGGGGTCTCTTGAGCTTGGAAACCCAGCATCACCGGGCCACCTTGTCTCATGAAATTTAACCTTCAATTCAGAACTCAACCCCTATGCCTCTGACCCTGCCCCAGATCAAAGAACCAGGATACCATTTAAAGAGGGATGTCTTTCTTGCCAGGCTGGAGCAGGGCAAATAACCCCATCATTGTGATCGGGGAGGAGGGGGGAAAGTGGCACATTCAGTGGAACCCTGCCAAGGACAACTTCCCGGTTTGAACCTCAAAAGAATCCAAACTGGGAGAAACACAGTCACGGGGGGAACAGAACATCCTTTGTTGTTCCTTTGAGATGGTCCCAACCCAGTTTCCACAGTCATGCTTCAGATTCCTTCAGCATTCTTACATTTCCTCATTATTGTGTCCCCAGGGAAAATTCCAGCCTCTCAACACCCAGGGATCTCATTTCCAAAGATACAACTGCAAAGTCCATTCAAGTGATTCTTTAGGAAAATAATAATAATTTTTTAAAGGTATTGCACTGTAGTGACAGATTTCAAAATTAGCTGTCTTACCACATGTCTCTCTTAAGATTTGCATTAACTAATTTCTTCTCAAGTTCACAAGGAATGGGCAGATTTTTCCCACTCTTTCTACATACCGTAGTTTACCTTGGAGAAAAAGGAAATTTGATGAGTGTTCCTTTGGATCTGAGAAATGTGGAGTGGATTTTTATGATGCCTTTCCAACTAGCAAAGGCAACACTTGCCACTGAATACCAAGAGGAGGCTGGGCAGTAGTCGCGAGGCTTTGCTGTGCATTCACATCTAGCTGGGCTTCACTGATTGAACTGTCAAGGAGAAACTCAAATCGTCAAACAGTCAGAAAAAAGGCACAGAGTAAACGAGAATGCATTGGCCATGGTATCCAAAAATGTATGGTTCTGTCCTTTATGACCTTTTTTAGCTGAGTGATTAGAAATTTCTGAAGGCTAAGACTGTACCATTTTGGGTCCACTGTTGTGTCCCTAAGGCCTAGCACCAGGGTCTTCCTGCCTGTCTGTGCAAGCTATGCCCTTCACAAAGCCGCCGGGCCAAGGGTGTGAGGGTGCTGAAAGGTAGCCTGAGCTTGGCTTGCCAGACCAAGAGGACTGGGCCTTCCTTTTCTATCCTAATCCACACAGTCTGGTTTAGTGGAAGCTCTGCCTAGCAAAGCACAGTTGTTTTAAGTGAACTGGCACTTCACTTATTAAAAAGAAAAGTCAACTGGCTGATCTTGTGTAAGCCACAAACCCTCCCTCTCAGTCTCTTCATCAGTGAAGTAGTGCTGCAGAAGCTTCATTTATGGAACAATTATGCGGTTGACAAAAAACCCCCCAGAAAACGCTTTCTCAAGTCCTACATGACTACAGGATGTTCTCTTGGGGTCTCATGGCTTCCATCACATCGATAACGGCCTCCGGGCTTCCATCACATCCCAGATAACGGCCAAGTCCATCATCCATACATTCTCAAAAATTTGCAGCACCATTTCTGTATGTGGAGAATAGGTTGAAAAACCAGAATATTTGGTTCTCAATGGACAAAAGAACTATTCCCAATGCACCTTTCAGCCTTATTAAGCAAATCCGTGGAACATGGTTTATTGTTTTCCTTCCTAAGTGGGAATCTTAGGAGCAGGCTCTCTGAAAATAACTACTCTTTTGCAATATTAGAAATATTTCAATAGTGACAGCTTGGAAATGCTTTAACTTTTAAATACTTAAACCAAATAATAAATAAACCCTTGTGATGAATGTTTCCAGAAGGGACGATTAACATTATCCTTACAGCTGTTCATGATATAATATCAAAATGAAAAACATGCACGAGAAAAACAGCAAGCCCATGCTGACTTCATGTCGCTTTTTTTTTTTTTGTAAATAGCTCTAATGTGAAGACATTCTCAGTAAGACTTAACCAACGATATTTCATCTGATCATCATTTAGCCAAACCGCAACAATACTCCCGAGACCTCTTCAGTTTCACTGACAGCATCTGTCATTTCAGTTACTGCAAATGTGATCTCGTGCAATGGGGCTCTGTGGCCTGCAAGGAGAATGAAATGCTATTTTTCACATTTTTAATATTTTATTGTCAAGGTAGGACTCAATAGTAGCTCAGGAAGAGAGGATCGTTGTCACCGTCGTCGTTATTTTGTTTGTTTGTGGGCGCTTTGAGAAAAATAAAACAAAAATGTGGATCTGGGCAAATGCATATGTTCCTGATTTAATGGTGTACCTGAGCTGCTAAATAGCAAGAATTCCTGTTTATATCAAAGGTGGTTTTAAAGAACACAAGGTTGAAATGCAACTTTAAAAATCTATAATCTTACCAGTCAATAATTTATTGGCAGAATTCCCCAGCAACTTAATAATTTTACGTGAGTAATAATAATTACCATATGTGGCTGGCTTGCTCTGCGCCCGAGGCTGGTCCAGGTGGCCTTAAATACCTTATCTGACTTAGTCTTCATGACAACCCTCTGAGGTAGGTAGGATCTCTCTCATTTTGAAACGGAGGAAACTGAGGCTCAGAGTGGGTGCCACTGCGTTGGGCTCCAGCCCAGCGTTGCCCGACAGTCTTGTTCTCACCCACCCTGGAGGTTCATTCGCCACCTCTCGGCCATTGGAGGAACTGGTGGAGAGGTGGTCATCTAGGGCTGTCAAGAGCATTTGAGCTTGTAAATAAGAATTCCACTTCTCAGCTCCCTGGGCCCCTTTGCTTTCTTTTGAAACGGGTCCTTCCATGTGGTAGGGTGGGGGGAGGGGAGATGCTCTCCTAAAGACCTGGCTGTAGGGTCTCATCTTCTGAAGTTCATCAAAATGGCGTCTGTTCCTGATTGACACATCCCCTTCACAAAGCTGCCAGGCCAAGGGTGTGAGGGTGCTGAGGACCCCCCAGGAGTCTTCCCATTGCCTTGCTCTGACTGGCTAACAAATCTGCGATAATCTGGGAATGCCCAAGCAGTGTTAAATGAAGGACACCAGGGCTTTGATTTTGGACAAATGCCCCATGATGGATGTGCTCTGGCTGACACACTTTCCCTACTGGGGCTCAAAAGTGAGAAGGAAAGGCAAATGAGAGGTGCCAACTCCAGGCAGGTGGGGAGACCTGGACTGTTAACTGCCACTCAGCACTTTCACATGGCAGTGGAGGTTGCCTCTGTCACACGCCCTGACATACCCATCCATCAGGGGGCATGTGGAGCTTCCTGGGGGCCTTTCCTCAGCCCAAGGCAGGATGGCTCCTTCTAGGGGGTGTGACAGGAACTTGGGTACCACCACCTGAGCTGCAAATTTTCTTGTTGATGTAAGAGAAAATGTTCCCACACTATTCTCGTCCACACTGATCTCAAAGGTGAGGCTGAGCTTAAGTCAATAGGGATCTGAAATGAATGCAGTTGTGAAAAGCCCATGAAACATAGCATGTAGGGTAGCCGGGCTCCACAGGCTATAACTGATGCGGGTTTCTGCTTCTGGGATTTATCCCAAACCCAGTTTTTAGGAAGCTGCCATTCGAACAGTGAAATACCTGATTTCTGGATCCTCGAAATTCTCTTCATGTGTGACTCAGTCTAACCTGGGTTAAGGACTCAGCTTAGGTGTCACTGTCTCCCAGAAAGCTTCCTTGAACCCCACTACCAGTTCAGTCCCCCCATGAGGAGCTTCCACAACAGTCTGTTCTTACCCTGAGATGTCTGTATCAAAATTGTGTGTTTGAGCTCTGCTTCCTCACCCGAGCGAAGACACCGGTCTCGGGTCCATTTTTGTGCTGTATCCCTACAACACAACATAGAAACTAACAAGGGGTCATAACAGAGCCCCAGAAAGCCATGCATGCTGTCCTGAGGATGTGAGGTCAGGTCAAAAAAGAATTCAGATGGCCTTCACTAAGGAATAGATTGCTCTTGGGGTGTTTATAGATTCATGACATCACAAAATTTGTGGTGATGATCACCTTTGTTTCTAGCACAGACAATTTCTACACATAAAGCTCACTGGTTGATATTGTACCATCACAGTCTTTAACGTCTGGCTTAAGGGGCTTGCTTTTGGTGAAAAAGTCAGTATGTTGGGCCTTTTTGTGCAGAAGATCCATTAAATAACCACAATCAACACACCTAAAAGCCAGACAATGTGATTTTTCTGAAGCACAGCGACAGTAATTGGTGTGATCTTCACTGCGGTCTTACCTGGTTGAACAGCCTTTAGTAACTGGTCTTGAACACCCTGGGTTCCTGGAAGTGAAGGTCACCACAGAGGGCTCAGACCACAAAGGGCAGCATGAATCTCCTGAGTCCCAGTCAAGTTTCCTTTCCAGTTGGTAATAAAAGGTTCTTTTTGGTCCAGAATCCACTCATATATTTGTCACCTCAAGCTGCGGTTATAGAAAATATGACCAAGTAGGAGCTGAGGGGTGACAAGGGCCGAAGTCAGAGCCTCTAAACGTTGGAGGACCAGGACAGGGGACATAGCCAAGAGTAAGAAGAAGGGTCGCAGGCCGGTGCGAGAACTCAGCACACCCCTCCAGCCCTCAGAAAATGAAATGGTACATAGCTTCTGCAGGACCTTCTAGCTTGTACGTCCCACCTTGTAAAAGGCTGTAAACTCACAGTCCCTAAACACAAGGAAAAGAATGAACCAAGACTTGGGGTTTTGTAGTACAACTCTTTTGCTATTACGCTATTAGCGTGACAAGCAAGGCAGAGCCCTGAAGGATGGGGTCTGTTTTCCCTCTGTATTTATTTACCTGTCTATATTGGAGAAGAAGACCTCCCAGTTTTTGTTTTTTAACCCCATATGAAGCATTTTTACCTCATATGTAGCATTATACTTTTTTCCCACTACAAAGAAAACTCTGAAATATAAATAATATGTACTTTAGAAAATTCACAAATATAGAAAAGAAACAATTCAATCAGAGGAAACTACTATTAACTTCTTACATCTTTTTTTTTTTTTTTAAGATTTTATTTATTTATTCATGAGAGACAGAGAGAGAGAGAGGGGCAGAGGGAGAAGCAGGCCCCCAAGGAGCAGGGAGTCCGATGCGGGACTCGATCCCAGGATCCTGGGATCATGACCTGAGCTGAAGGCAGACACTTAACCATCTGAGCCACCCAGGCGCCCAACTTCTTACATCTTTATACTTACCCTATGCAAATACACAGATGAGAGTAAATATTTGTAATGTATAAAACTAAAAATAATTTTCCTTGTTTGGTTGATGTGGTCTTGAAATTTGCAATTTTCATTTAAATGTATGGCAAATATCTTTTCATTTCAGTGAGTGTAGATCTACTCTACATTCCAATGGCTGCATAGGGGCATGATTGATTTCTCCAGCCCCTGTGTCTACACGTCCAACAATATTTTCTATAATAAACAGCAAGGTGATAAACATTCTCACTAACTCATCTGGAGGCCTCAGCATCTGGGTTTATAGAAATGACTGTGGTTGAGGAAGGCAAGAGCAGGAACCAGAAGTTGGGAGCTGTGGCATCCTGGGATCCCGAGGAGTGGGATGGCCTAAAACGAGGGCATACTTCCTGAAACTGTGTCTCTCCAGTGGGCTAAACCCAATGCAGCTTCCGAAGAATAGACATTTCACCCAAAAAACAAAATGACTGCAGCTGTACCTTGAGAATCCCTTGCATTGTAGCACCATTGTTTGCTCATGTCCAGAGCAGTCAGGGGGGTGTGAGGGGTGTGGAGGAGAGGAGCGATCAAAAGGCTTCAGAGGCTCAGTCTCTAGAAGAGAAGCTGCTGCTGGTGGGTGGCGTTTTGCCAAAAGGACCAAGGAATGGAAACTGGCATTTATGGAATGTTCTAGCAGTTTCATGCTCATCCTCTTATTGAATTCTCACATCAACCCTTGGAATCATCTTCCTGTTCATAGGTAAGGAAATAGAAATGAGAGAAATCAGGTCATTTTCCCAAGGTCGGCTCATGGTGACAGAGCTAAGATTTATTAAAACTCTTGTCTTTCTGGCACTTTCTATCAGACAAGGTCAATAAGTTTGAGAGTCGCTTATAAACACATTGAAATGAAGACTAATTAATATCCATTTTGAAAGTGACGACTTATTAATGACACGTGTAAAAAAGCTGAAAATAATGACAACAATGTGAGGCGCTGTGTCAAGCTCTATCCCATGTGTTTGAACCTTTACTTCCAAGCTGCCACTCTGCCTTTAGACCAGAAACTTAGCTGGTGTCTCAAGAGTGTGACCAATGAGTGCGGTTGGGCTGAGCTACAGCTCTTCTCTAGGCTCAGCGACTTCACAACTACCAGATCTACTCTAGGCTGGGCCTAGGAAAGCAGGGTGAGAGGACAGAACAGCTAGAACATTCCTCAGGTTGCCATGAGTCCACCTCCTGATGTGGTTAAGGGTCACCCTCCAGCCCGCTGTGAGTCACAAGGTCCCTCCCTGCAGGCGTAGGGCTTCTGCTATTGTGCCATTCAACTGTCCCTTATTATGTAGTCCACAGGTCAATAATTTCCTTTTTTGTAGAGGACCAGATAGGAAATAATTTAGGCTTTGTGGGCCATACGTCTCTGTCACAATGACTCAGCTTTGCTGTTGAAGGACGAAAGCAGCCACAGACTATAACCCACAAATGAACATGGCTTTTTCCCAATAAAACTTTACTTAGTCTGTGGGCTATGGTTCGCCAACCTCTGCCTTTAGTCCAGCAGCTTTATCAAAGCCCCACATTTTCCTTTCCATCCTCAACATAATGTTTCAAAGCACAAGTTGTTTCCAGTTTGCTGGCCACTGAGCACAAAGATATATACGTGGAAGGCCACTGGCATTTTTTTCTCCTCATATCAGTGACTAAAAGCGACATTCCACCAAATCATCATGTGGCCAAGCACAGAGCCAGTGTCTCTGCAATATCTTTCTTTGCCTGCTGTTCACCTTGGGTGGTCGCAGGTGTTCCGAAGGATGACCCTCTTACCTAAGGGAAAACAAACCCATCATGTACTCTTGGCACAGTGGTCTGGACTTGGGTCTGGCTGACCCCACCTAGAGCAAAACCCACCAGCCTCAATATCCCATTTTGTTTCTGATACGACACACAGTGAAGCCCTGGGTCACCTACTCCCAGCAGGTCTATTTCCTAGACGAGTAGAGAGAGCTTTGGACTAAGACACAGGAGGCGTGGGTTTTAGCTCTGGCTCTGTCTCTATCCAGCTACCTTACCCTGGGTGGACTACTTCCCTTCTGTGCTCAGTTTTCTCATCCGTCAAAAATCATCTTTACCACAAGAATGAAGTTGGACCCTTACCCTTACACCATATACAAAAATTAACTTGAAATGGAAAAAGACATAAATGTAAGAGCTGAAACTATAAAACTCTTAGAAGAAAACATAAGAAAAAAGCTTCATAGCATTGCTTTTGGCAATTCTTTCTTGAATATGACACCAAAAAACCCAAGCAATAAGAGAAAACTAGATAAATTAAATTTCATCAAAATTAAAAACTTCTGTGCATCAACAGACAAATGAGCAGAAAAGGCAGCCCATGGAAAGGGAGAAATACTTGTAAACCATGTATCTGAGAAGGGGTGAAGATCTAGAATATATAAAGAGCTCCTATAACTCAACAACAACAACAAACCCCAAAAAACTCCCATTAAAAAATAGGCAAAAGACTTGAATAGGTATTTCTTCAAAGATGAAATACAAATGGCCAATAAACACATGAAAAGATGCTCAACATCACTAGTCATTAGATAAGTACAAGTCAAGACCATAATAGGATACCACCTCACACCCATTAGGACGGCTACCATTAAAAAACAAAAAAACCCAAAAAACAAAAAACCCAGGGGTGCCTGGGTGGCTCAGTTGGTTAAGCGGCTGCCTTTGGCTCAGGTCATGATCTCAGGGTCCTGGGATCAAGCCCCACATCCGGCTCCCTGCTCAGTGGAGAGCCTGCTTCTCCCTCTCCCTCTGCCTGCCACTCTGCCTATTTGTGCTCTCTCTCTATCTATCTGTCGAATAAATAAAGTCTTTAAAAAAACCCCAAAAAACAGAAAATAACAAGTGTTGGTAAGGATGTGGAGAAACTGGAACCCTTATTTGGTGGGAATGTAAGATGGTGCAGCTGTGTTAGAAAACAGCATGGTGGTTCCTCAAAAAATTAAACACAGAGTTACCATGTGACCTAGCAACTTGACTTCTGGGTATATACCCAGGAGAATAAAGCAGGGTCTTGAAGAGAGATTTGTCCATCCGTGTTCATAACAGCATTATTCACAATAGCCAAAAGGAAGAAGCCGTCAACAGATTAATAGATAAACACAATGTGGTACATACATACAATAGAATATTATTCAACCTTAAAAAGGAAGGAAATTCTGACCCATGCTACAACGTGGATAGATCTTGAGCACGTTACACTAAGTGAAATGAGCCAGTCACAAAAAGGCAAATACTGCATGATTCCACTTCTATGGGATACCAAGTCTAGTGTGATTCATAGATGCAGCAAGTAGAATGGTGGTTGCCAGGGCTTGGGGAGGAGGGAATGGGGAGTTACTGTTTAATGGGTCTAGAGTTTCAGTTTTGTGAGATGAAAAGAACTTTGGAGATGGATGGTAGTGAGGGTTATACAACAATGTGAATGAACTTAATACCACCGAACAATACACTTAAAAATGGTTAAGTTAGCACATTCTAAGTGTGTGTATTTTACCACAATTACATTTTTTCCCCAAAAAAGCTACAAGAGATCACCTTTATATGTTTGCTGAAGTCCCTTCTGCTCTGAAGTTCCATATTTCACTGTGCACACGGGAAGGCATTTTCAAGGATACAGGTGCTGGTATAAAGCGGGGGTGCCCACCCACCTCCTGACCACAGTCCCTTGAATCCTACAGCTCTTCACAAGGACAACTCATTTTCAAACGCTTGGTTGCATTGGAGCAGTACAACAGCATTACAAAATTGGCAGGGTTGTATTATTGTGCCCATTTTACAGTGGAAGAAACTGAGCCTTGGGGGTTTCAAAGACTTGTCCAAGACATTGAATTAATACATGGACGTGCAGGGTTGAGTCAAGCTCTCCCTGCTACATCCCTCGGAAGCTTCAAGGGATGGATCTCGAAGATGTCATTGACATCGTACTCGGCAGCATGCCAGGAGGTGACCCCTATTGGCAGCTATGGTTTTTCTCCCCAAGCACCATGACTGTCTCCTGCTTAGTGATCTCCTCTCCCTCCCTAAAGAACTTCAAGTTGTCAGGCCTTCTTGCAAAGTGATTTGCGGAGAAGGAAGGAAATGAAAATGTATTGAGCACCCACAACAGGCCACTTCTCTATTAGAGAAGCAATAATATTTCCTTTTTGTAGGATGAAAAAGATATGGGTCCTAGGGAAGCAAGATCACAGGGCTAGGGAGTGAGGTCCCGATAGAGTGGAGGACCATGAGTCAGTCACCCTGTCTGTCACTTTCCCCAGACATGGGTGGCCCGGTGTTAAAATGCTCCATGCACTGGCGCTAAAAAGCTGAGCAGAAGAGCAAAGCGGGCAGGATTTCTCTCCAGATGGACAAGCTGATCCTCTTGCCTCACGAGGCTCTCTTGGTCGGGAAAGGTCCCCTGAGCTTCTGGTAAGTGCCAGGCGAGATGCAAACGCCGAGAAGCAGCTGGACACAGGCAGGGCGGGTTGCTGGTCCTGGTGCTCCCCGTCCCCCTAGGAAGCGGGAAGCAAGATGCAAAGGAGTGCACAGACACACTCTTTTCAGGTTGTGATAAGCGGAGGGGAATGAACAGGGTGATAGCCCATAGAGAGTAACGGGGGGAACAGGGTAGGTCTTTGAGGAGGTGATGTTCCAGCTATGACCCACAGGGAGAGAAAGAGAAGACAGATGAAGAGCGAAGAGGAGACACCAGGCAGGGGACCGTGACAGCGACAGCAGGTGGCCTCCTATAGCACAGAGCTTCAAGGGACAGGGGCCAGTATGGCCCAGCCCACGAGGGAGGGGGGCGCCTCAAAGACCATGGTCCGGAGTCTGCATTTTACCCTGAGAGCAATGGGAATTTGTAAAGAGTTTTAAGACCATGTGGGGGAGCTCACAGAGGAAGCTGGGGACAGTTCCCCCAAAGCTGCTCTGCACATGGACGCAGCCAGCCTATCACCTCCACAAAATAGTCCTACTGTCCATATGGAAAAAATCTAGTTAACATATTTTAGGGGTTATAGGATGCATACATTTTCCAATATTTCTTTTAGGGACCATAAACCTTCAGTTTTATGATGACTTAATATTGATGCTGAGCCATAAACAGAGCTGGGCCAGTTTGATTAGAAAAGTAGCAACTTCGTGCCAAACAGGCAGTATTTTTTCTTTTATCTTTTCCCTTTTCCCAAACATGCTTAAATCTAATGCCTGGAGCAAAGGACTTGGCTCTCCCTTGGATAACGGCAGCTTCCAAATGTCCTTTGGAGCCTGTGTCCGAAACTGGGGACAGACCTTAATTTACAGTGGCCTTGACCTCTAGAAAGGCACCTCATGTTGGAGGGGACACAGCCCATTGCAGATACCTTGCAGAGTGCCCTGGATGGGAAAAAAATCACAAAAAACACCAAGTAATCCCTACCCCCTCCCCCACCTCCCCAGCAGCTCTCCAGGAACATAATATTTATAGGGCCAACAGCAGGAAGGCAGGAAGGCCCATGGTGCAAGAACTTGGGGAGAGAAAAGATGATGAAAAATAACTTCCAGAACAAATGAACTCACATCTTGAATGGAAACGGTATTTAAAGAGAAAGCCCAAATCCCAAACATCCCATCCAACAGGAAATCATCACCGGCGCTATGAAATCCCAGGGAGAGCACCCTGGGACAGTGGGGGAATTGGCCCAAGGACATCAGTTGAGCGGAGGAGGAGCTGCGAGTAGATTGACCAGTTCCCCAAGCCCCTGGGGGTAAGCTCGGGGCACTGACACCCTCCTGACACGCTGGGAGGGCAGAGATGTCAGTGGTGGGTAGGAGGAAACCAGTAAGGTGCTGTGACGTCCGTCCCTCTATCTGTGTGGCCTCCTGTAGTCAGTGGATGTTAATCCTGCCTATGCCAGGGGCCAGGCACCCTTCTGGGCACTAGCAACACATAGTGAGCAAGACAGAAAGAGTTCCCGCTCTCAAGGAGGGCACACCCACGGCTTGGGGAACATTCCGCTTCCTGACTGGAGAGTTTCATGAGATGGATGGTAACAGTGACCTGCCTTCCCCTAGCAGAGGGGTAGGAAAGTGACCCAAGTAAGGTCAACAGCTTAGGTTGAGATTTGCATCATGAGAGGAGTGATAAAAATACCGGGGGAATCAGTGGGGGCAGGTCAGTCCATGTTCTAGCAGTCTTTCCTGGAGGGGTTTCCACCTGGAGCCTCAGAGCTACCGTGGCACTCGTCCTTCCAAGGCTGTCCCTTCAGCCTGCCCCTAGGTTCTGAGAGCTGCTGCATGGTGAGCTGAAAAGGGCCGGTTCTGCTCAGGTCACCCAGTATTAGTGTCTATCGCCTGTGGCTGCGACCAACGATCCTTGACTATTAGAAGGTGGCCAAGAGGAAGGAGTTAGAAATGGATGATTGTTTTGCAAGTTAGATTAAAACTCAGAACTATCAGGCCTGGTCTCTACTTATTACCAGCAAAAGCTTGTTTTCCGACCTTAAATCCTCTTGCCTATGTTATTGACATAGACCTCTTCTGGTCTCCTTGCCTTCAATTTCTTTCGGTGCCTACAGTGACTGTCACCAGAATGATTATTCTAAAATATTTCCCCACTATTCCAGAAGCCTGAGTCTCCTCAGCCTGAGGGCAAGACCTGCCAAAATCTGGCCGAAACTCCTTTGTAGCCTGCTTCCCACATCCTTACGTATCCGGCGTTAAAGCTGTGTGGGATAACCAGTCATTCCCCCCCTGCACCCAATGCAATGGTCCGCCACAGGGCATTTGCTCAAGCTCTTTCCTCGACCAGGAATGTCTCTGTGTGTTTCTGTGCTCTTCGGAAAGTCTACTTCAACCTGAAAACCTCAGTTGAAATGTTATTTCTGGTGTGAAGCCATGAAGAAATAATCACATCTCCTTCTGTGTTCCCATTACCCCCTAGCTTGTATTTCTACTGTTTCCCTGGCCTGACCCTGAGGTTAGTTGTATGTCTATCCATGTGCTTCTCTAGATTTGAAGTCACCCGGGAGGGTCCGTGTCTCTGGTTTCCCAAAGCTCAGGACAGCGCTGGCATAAACAGACAACACAATTTTGTTGAATTAATTTAATTGCTGGCCCCAGGCCTCTCTGTTATTTCTTTCTTAATTAAAATGGATCTTGAACACGAAGAGTCAGGTTCCGGCCACTCACTCAGAATTACTCCTCCCTACTCCATCTCCTTTCTAGCACAGGCTCAGCAGTCATTTCCTGGTACTGCGGCTTTGCTCATTCAGCGGCAGCTGCGCAGCGCCCCCCTGCCAGCCGGGCCGTAACCATCTTGTTCACCATGGTATGCCCAGGCCCCGGCACGAGGCTTAGCATATGCCAGTGGTGAAGCAAGTTCTGGCTGCATGAATGAGTGAGGGAACGTCCTTGAGCTTGTTTACTCTGAGATGGATTCTGGCTCAGACCCATCCTAGCATTTGTGAGGCCACGTGCAAGAGCAGAAAGGAATCCCCCCCGTGCCGTGTGTCTGCATATGTGAGCGTTGCAAAGCAAGCTAAAAAAACCGTTATAGAAAATTTTGTTATCTTCCTACCTTGACGAAGTCCAGAACGTGGACTTCTCCACAGTCTGCACTCGGACAAGGCGGAGGAAGGAAGGCTGGCTCTCCCCCTGCTCTGCCTCATACCTGAGAGGCCTCACACAGGCAAGCTGTATCCACATCGCCCCACAAATTGCTTCCTTAGCCACCCCTTGCACCCCTTGGCTACCCCTTGGACTTTGGGGTGTACATATTGTGGTCATTGCCTAGCCTTGAAGGATAGACCCAGGGATGAGGCCCACAGAGGTCTGGAAACTGGCTCGGGGGCTTTTGGGTCGGGAATTCTGAGGTCCCAGTTGCCAGAGAACAGTCTAGAAAGGCAGATGTGGACTCCAGGTGGATAGAGACTCTTCACTTCATGGGGAGAAGAATGGCCAGGGAAGGACCCGGCGCGGCAGGGGGGTACCCCTCATGCCTAGGTCTAAGGAAAGTACTGTTCTGACTTTACTCTTCTTAGGAGATTTACCCATCAAGGAACCAAGCAAGAAAAACTCCCACTTCATAGAGGCTCTTTCTACACTGGTTTATCCTTGGGGTTTGCAAAAGCATCATTAGCCCAGAAAAAGCCAGAGCAATGGGTCACCTAGACACCCATGGGTGAGAATGAAGCTGATGTTCCACACAGCAGTCTCCTCTCCGACAGGGGTGGGAATCCCTCTCAGATCCCATGTGTGTTTGTCATGGAGGTCTAGAAGCTTCTGTTCCTGAATGTGATTTCCGCCATTTAGAAGGGCCCCTTGGCCGGATACAGGGTGATGATGACACTACAATTCTCCAAGCTGAGCAAAACCAGTGGCTGGCGCTTTAAAGGAAGAAGGAGATTTTCCGCACGAAGACTTTTCAAATGGGCTCCTGCAGACAGCTGTGGCCAAGCTTTTGAAATATTTCTAGCCTCTGTTTTCCTGCTGTGAAGTCTTTCGAGAAACAGCTTAGGAGCGATGAGCTGTTTGCTATTCTGGGGCAGTGGGTGTGCAGATGAAAGGGCAGATGGGTTGTGGGGGGGAATAATTCCCCAAGCGCCCATAAAATTTTTGATCTTTGGCCCCTGCTGTAACGTGATTCTGGGAATGCCGGTCAGACAGGAGAGCCAAACTCTGTGGCCCTGGGGCTTCCTGTGACCTTCGTCTGGGCACGTGGGACACAGTCCTTGTCACCGAGGGCACCGAGATGGGGACTCTCATGGCTCCTGGAGGCTCCAGAGGCCTGTTGGAACTCTGAAGAATCTCAGGCCAGATGACAGGACTGGGGAGGTCTTACCAGATAGGTACAGCCGGGTCTAGGTAGTTGATTCAAAGAAGTAAGTACTCCACCAAGAAAGTGAAATTTTGCCTGTGAATGTGTTTGGCTGATGATCGAACTCTCTCAAGCTCAGGTGAGTCAAGACTGCGTGGTTTGTTGAGCAGAGCACTTCACTAAGAGTCCGAAGACCGGGCGTTAGCCCTGGAATCCGTCGCCCCCTGGTTGCGGGACTGGCCAGATTAAGTGCCCTTCCTGCCTTAGGATTCCTCCCAGCTCAAAGCTCTGAAATTATTTTTCAGGAGTGGGGGAGTCCAAGCGGCAGCCTTGGGAATGGCCTGCATTTAGCTGATTTCCATCCTTCTTCAGATAACAGTTTAATTTGGGCAGGACATTTGAGATTTAGAGTCAGGGTAAATCTAAATGCAGTCCCAGCTTAGCTACAGATCACTATGCAAGCTTGGGTGTGTGTTGGTCACCTCGTTGAGCCTCAATTTCTTTACCTGTAAAATGGGATGATACCAGTTACTTCTCCAGCTGTTGGGAGAATGAAATGAAGCGATGTCCTTGGATGCTCGGGCATAATGTGCACTCCCTCTCTCGCTCTCTCTCTCTGACAAATAAATAAGTAAAATAAAATAAAAAAGGCTTATCCAGAATGGTTCAGTGGAAAAGGTGCTGGATTTGGAGTCAGTTGGGCTGGAATCCTGTTTCATCCCTAGCACTTAGTAACATAACTGCCATTTAATTGAGGCAAAATAAACGCATGCTTAATGAATAGAGGAAGGAAGGAGGGAGAGAAAGGGAGGAAGAGAGGGAAGGAGGGAAGGAAGGCGGAAGGCAGAAGGGAGGAAGGGAGGAAGGAAGGAAAGAAGGAGGGAGGGAGGGAAGGAGGAAGGAAGGAAGAAAAAAAGGAAGGAGGGAGGGAGGGAAAGAGGGAGGGAGGGAGGGAGGAAGGAAAGGGAAGGGCTAATTTGCTTCCTCCCTCCGCCACATGAGACCTGGAGATAATCTCCTCTTTGGCCAAAGGTGGATAATAATATCTAGCAAAGGGGGTGGTTCTGAGGATTCACTATGACATGTGCATTTCAACCTGTAAGGTGCTATCTATCTATGATAATGACAGTAACAATAAAATTAGAGCGGACACTCATAGGAAACTGTAAGAGGAAGTGAACACGGACGTGGAGAAGGGTATCAGTCAGTCTGAAGTGCGATTAGCATTGCCTTGAAAGCAATGCCATCTTCAGGACGAGTAACCAGCCAGGAAAAGGGCTCCCGGTCGTATCGCAACATATTTTCTTGCCCTCAATTTTTCGGAAACAAGAGGCGAATCCTAACCAAATAAACTCCCTTAGCAAATATTTCTTTATCGACTGGGTTTTAGCTAGAATATGGTAACTCCACGCAGGGATTCTTATTTTCATTCTGGACAATAAGATGTTGAGATGCACGCTCATTAGCATAGCAACATCCTCAATCATGAAGGACACAGTCCAGCGTACTTCACAGACGTTCGTTCGGAGGCAAGACACTGAGCCTTGGTGCTCAGCGAGGTATGTGCAAATCTCTGTTCCCCCAGGCGCTGCCCTATTTCAATCTGTCCCCCTACTTCCCAGCCTCATGCAGTAGTACAATACGCCGCTGTGTGCCCGGCACCGGGCTAGGGGCTGAGAGAACATCGTGAACAAACCTCAGGCCTCGCCCTCCTCAGGAAGGCTGGAGCCTGGTGAGGCAGACAAATAAAACGGTAATTATAATAGTAGTAATTCCTCGCGTACAGATTGCTTCATTGTTTTTCAAGGGATGCTTTTCCCTACCTCACTGCTGTTCAGTAATCATTAAAAGGAAGTCACTGGAACTCTGCATGCATCTTTGGGAGTTCTAGGATGCCAGCAGGCCATCCCTAGGTTTTCCTGGTTTGTACTGCATAGCGTCCAGCAGAATAGTAAGGTGCTATTGGTAATAGACTGGTTAAGAGCCGGTAGCATTAATAAAGCACCTTAGTGGAAGAAAGCCACATCGCCCTCCAATATCACAGCTTATTAGGAGCTGCATTTCTTCAGCATTTTATGACACCGCCAGGAGGCTGGTCTGCCCAGGTATCCGAGCGGCTGTCCCCTGCGTATGAAGTGAGTTCTCCGTTTGCAGTAGACTCTCACCCAGCAGAAGCCAACATCCTGACTCCAAAAGGATCCTTGCAGATGTTAACTTGCCCAATTCCTCCAGTCAGTTCTGGCCTCCGTGGCTCTTCCAGCCCAGCTGAGCATGAACTGGGGAGGGACTCTATCCCCCTCATCAGTTGGGAGACATCTGGGTCGCCTGTAGGCAGCCAATTAGTTAAAAGCATGCCTCAGATACAAATACGTCCGATCAGTTGTTCTGCGCTCGGAAGAAGTAAACAAAGTAGGTTGTGCTGGTTTGCGGTAAAATCAAGTTTTCGGTCTTACTTTCCCTAATCTTTCGTCCTCCGTTGACATATATACTTGGTTGCTTTTAGAAGGTAACATGTTGAAAGGGAAATTACGTCACTTAGAGGGCACTGGATGAATAGAGAACTGTAATGTCATCCTGGCTTAAACAATTTGGAAATTTCCTGTCTCACAGAAGAAGAAGTTCAGAAGTGGGGTGGGCTCGGGGGTGAGTCAGCAGCTCAGTGATGTCACCGTGGAGCCCAGTTCTCAGGGCCCCCGAGCTCCCCCTCGTCTGCGTCGGCTTTGCTCGCACGCTGGTGCCCCTCAGGCAGACAACCACTGTGCATAGGAAGAAAAAGGTGCTGTCTTTCTTGGGTCTACATTTTGAGACTTCAACAGTTGGCAGGCTTCCCCTCACATTTTACTGACCGGGCTTTGGTCCCATTCCCATTCCCAAACAAACCCCGAGCAAAGGCAAGGGAATGGCCTTAACTGGCCCAAAGGAATCCTTTGGGGGTGGGATGGGTGTTGGGGCAGGAAGTCATAGGCACCCTTTTAAACCTGCAGTTTCAGCTCGGGACCCAGTCCAGTGCCACGAAGGCAACAGGCTCTTATTAGCACACAGGGGACAGTGATGGCGTCCTAGGCTCGGGTTTTACCACTCCGACCTGTTTACTCTTGCTGCTGCTTTGAGCCGCCTCCCGTGAGTCTAGCTAAGCACAAGCACGGACAGACTGTAAGGACTCCACGCTGTCTATAAACTCATGCTGGAGCACGCAGGCAGGAACTCGCGGGCGGCCGAGAGCCCGGCTCTGTGGTTTGGCAGGGCCACTGAGGCTCCAGTCCGCATCCCTCCCTGAAGGCAGGACACGCGATCAGCGCAGAGCTGGCCTCGTCCATCCAGCTCCCACCGAGAGAGGGGAATTCCCAAGATGCACTGCTCCGAGCAGCCTTTCTGGTTTCCGTGGCTTCACCTGCCCACTGATGAGCTGTGAGTTTCAGGTGAGGCCTAGACAACATCACCCTGGCCATCTGAATAATAAAACCAAGTTATTCCCTCATTTCAGTTTTCCTTTCGAGGGGGAAAACGTTTGGAACACAGGGCCCATCAAGACCTTTCCTGTTTCTGATGTCTCTATCACAGACTTGGCTCCAAAGGTTAAATGTTTTGGATTACAAAAATGTACATTATATGGGGGTCTTCCTATAAATCAACAAGGCAGGTATGTTAAACACAGAAAAATATCTACAGCTGTTCTCTTACTCATCCTGCTTGTTATTTAACTCAGCCTGGGCCCTAAGGAACATTTTTAGTTGTACTGTCAACAGTTTCAAAACAAAGAAGAAAATGCGACTAGCAAATGAGGAACCCAGCTGGCCCTCTGTTTAGGCTCCCACTGCATATACTTTAATCCTGACACCTGCAAGCTATTTAATCAGGATTTACAATTGAACATGAAGGATGAGGGGTCCGCAGGGCTGTGTTCTTAGTGTTTGGATTGCAAATGATGGAGAAAAACTTTGTTATCGGATGTTGTAGTTATTTGAAGTTGGGTGCCCTCTAACCCACAGGGAACCGAGCATCATTTATCACTCCCCAGAAAAAACTCAGCTCAGGCAGACGCTGCCCCTCACCGCCTAACATTCTATTTTTGCTTCTCCTGTATTCTAGAGTAAACAAACTTGAAATTTATGAACAACGGGAAAAATAATTTCCAGAGAGCATATGGCCAGAGAAAGTTCTAAGTGAAATAATAAAAGCACGATCTTGACTTAGAACACAAAGCAAAATGCAGATGAGGGCATTTGCCTGCAATCTGGCCGAGGCCTGTGGTCTACAGAAGGGTTTCTACTTACAAACTTGCCGACTCTCATGGAAAAGAGCGTAGCCTTGAGCCAGAGTGAAAGTATGACCATTTTGCCTAACACAACAGATAGAATTTAATGTTGCTTGTAAATGTGCAAATTTCCCAAATGAATAAAGAAAATGCCCTCATTCTGGACTTGCAAAAATCACCTGAGGAATAGCCTTTTAGATGGGAAATTTCCTCTAAGTTGAGATTCTATAGTAAGGTGACTGGATGAAGCCTACAGAAGTGGCCATTGATCGCTATTTATTGAGTCCCCAATTGGCTGTATGCTTTGGAAGAGATGAAGAAGCAGAAAACAGGGTCCCACCCTCAAGGAGCTTCTAGTCTACTTGACGGAGGAAAAGACCTTCATTGAGACATAAGAAAACAGGACAGAACAGTGTGCAATAAAAAGAATTTCAGAGAAGGCAAGTCCCTGTCAACTGGAATAGCCAAAGAAAACTTCCTGAAGAACTTGGAGCTTGAGTTGGAAACACAAATGGTTGAGGCAGTGGTTCTCAAGATATTTTACCGCAAAGAGCGCCAAACGATAGTCACTTGACTTTACAGTTAGAATCCATTAATTGAGAAATACTTAAAAAACTGCCATGAATTCATTACCACTGAAAAATGTGTGTTTTATTTTTCACCATAACAATATTTATATGCATTGGAAAACAGTACAAATCTAGTATTTACCCAGTCAGCGTACAAGATACAGTTCCCATCTGGCTTTCTATCTCTTCCTTGTTACGGCTCTGCTATTTCATCCGAGGGCTTAAAGTCCACAGGAAGTAACACTGGCTTAGAATAATATCTTTGGGTGCTTTTGAAACTGTCTTAATGGGTATTAGGGAAAACGCCCAACAAACTGGGCAGATGATCCTGTGGATGCCTTCAAATATACTTAAGGGGCAGTGGCCAAAGCTTGGTTGTGGCTTTAGCTGCAACCTTTGAGCAATGTCTCTACCAGCAACTCAGCTCCTTGAGTGATTCCTTTCTCCCCATCCATGTCACTGTGCCCAGGTTGGTGAGTGGTCTAAGTTTACCCTTAAACTGTAGTGTCAAGGTTAAGAACAATGGCCATCTCACTGGCTGCCTTCCACTGGACCTGGGCCAGCTCACACAGAGATCTTTGACTGTCAAGAATGTGACTTTTAAAGAGCAACAGAGAACTGGATTTAATGGTCTCTCTCAGAAATTCCTTATCCAAATGAATAAAGAAGAGGCACTGTTTTTTCCTCTTGAGTTCTAAAGTAACATATGCTTGCTTATTTTTGTGAACATTCCAAGTATAGGAAAACACAGAGCTCATCTGGTATTTTGCTGGAATCATTTTGGCATGTATCTTTCTAGTCTTTTTTTTTTTTTTATGGAGGCATACATACATATACATAAATATTTTTTTACAAAACTAGAATAATTCTGTAAACCATATTATAGCTGATTTTTTTGATTAGTATATTTGGCTTAGTTCCTTTGCCCATATACTTTTTTCTAAATCTTAATTTTTATTTTTTATTTATTTTTTCTAAATCTTGATTTTTAATGACTACATAATATTTGGTCACATGGCTTTTCCATATATTATTTAACCAAACCTTTTTTTTGTTACACATTTAAGTTGTTTCCATCTTTTAAAAATCTTAATAGTGTAATGATGAATATCTTCATATATAAATCTTTATGCTCATCTCTAAGAAATGCAATTTCAATTTGATTAAATGTCTTGAATTCTATAGTTTATTCCTAGATTTTACTATTCCATTTTGGCTTCCTACCAGCTTCTGATTCTGTTTGGGGTCTACATTTAGCCATTAGCCAAAATCCGCAGAATACAAGGCAGTGAGATGACTTCTTCCCAGATGAGTTAGAGAGCTAGGGAAATACAAACCTTCTCCTCTTCCTTCTCCCAACCTCTTGGGAGGTTGGAGAGATAAAGCACCATGCAACACTTAAGTAGTTGGTGGGGGAGGACTTCAGATGTAGAAACTCTGCCTGGACAGCCAGGAAAGCTCAGGGAGGACACAGTGCTTAGGCCCTTGGTTGGAGGAGGACGCTCAGGCTGGGCTCCCCCTTGAAGCCTCTATTTCTAGCCAGCGGCAGCAGGATTGGAGCCCAAGGATGATGATGGTGCTATTTTCACTTCTTTCTTTCTTTGATAGCCTTCCACATGACAGAGCTGATATTTTAGCCTGGGTATTGTTCAAAAAAAATTATTCATGACACTTGCTAAAGACAGCAGGGAAGACTTTATTCAAGTGGGCTACATGATGAGGTTTTGCAGTAGGAGAGATATGGGGCTCAACTCCAAATACAATAAGGAAAAGTTGGGATTTATAGCCAAGAAGCAGAGGTGGGGGTCAGTGGATGGAAAATTACTAAGATGTAGGGTACTTCTTTTTTAAACTGGCCTAATGGATTTTTGCTGAAGGCAGACCAGGGTGATAAGACATGGAGGGTGGGTTTTAAGCAGGGGGTTTTCACTACTGACTCAGCAAGATTCTTGCTGAAACTGGAATAAGCAGGCCAAGGACAGAGCCCGAGGTGGGGCCTAGTGAGAAAGAGGACTCAGAGGAGGCTCCATCGAGTTTGGTCACAGAGAAGAGTCTTTGTCAGTATCTCTGTCTTCTGAAGTGTCTAGCCTCTCATCCTGGTGTTTCTTGGTTTAGTTTAGTTTAGTTTTCCCTCAGGGAAATAATAAATGTGAACTCAGCTTTCAGGGAGAAATTTCCATTTGGTGCTTTTCACTTTACATTTCTCTTTCTCTGTTTTCCTACTCTGCTCTTCCACTCCCGGCCCCTCTTCCTCCTACTTCCCGGTCCTGTGCCCTCCTCACCCATACTCCCAGCCCCTCACACCCATTTCCCTCTCCTCACACATCTTGCAGCACAGACTTTGTGGAATCATTCGCTTTCTCTAACCACAGTGCTTCCTTTTCCTCTGGCACCTCTGTGGTGAATGGAAGCATTAGCTCCTGATCAATCACGGGTCTCGAATCTACTGTCCTTGTGGGGTCTTTCCTCTTCAACTTAGAGTTTACACACCTGACCTGGTAACTTATTCTCGGCCTCCAATTTAGAAAGGCCTGGTATTCCTACCACATTGTCTTACCATGTTGTCTTACCACATCTGACCATAAAATTTGTCTAAAATAAAAGGCACTTGGAGAGTAAATGAAGGTACTACTATTAATCATGCCAGGCCAACAGCATAAATAGGGACCCCCCTCCCAATAAATCTGGATATATAATCACATATCTTAATTTTTCCCTTGCTTTCATTCCCAGTCTCTCTGCAAATTCTCTGTCAAATAGAGTCAAGAACAGATCACAACCCTAAGAATATGAAGTACATCATTTTGGAATTTTTATAAATTAGTCAGAGGTTGGGCTCAATCAGGCTTGCATTGTGCTATCAATGAAGAATTTTGGCCAAATGAACAGTATAATGCAGATACTCGTAGGAAAAAAAAAAATCCAGGCACCATTTTTTTTTCTTTTAGGCACCATTCTTACATAGTGATTTAAGCAGCTGGTCAAAGGACTTTGAGACATCAACACTATGTTATTGTCGTGTAAGTTTATTAATTTTGTTTCTTTCCTATTTCCAATCTGGATTTTTTTTCTTTCTTTGGTTGGTCTTTTAGCCCATCAAACAGATATGGTTTTATAATAATTCACCTCAACTACTATGGCTATTGAGGTATATTTATGGGAACTGGCCACTGATGGATAAGAATTATTTAGGGCCATTTAAAACAAAAGGGACTATGGTAGCCCAGATATGAGACAAACAAAATTAAGGAAACAGAATTATTTTCAAGATGATACTAGCCTCCTTATCTTGTATTCATAAAAAGCTCCCCGTATTTCAAGTGTCTTCTAAAACATTTATTTTACTTTTTCCTTTCAGCTTGACATTTGCATGCCAATACCTCTCTTCCAAAATATTGACCCAGTCTATAAGTAGGAAACCTAAATACATCAAAAACTGTAGAAGAAATGGAAAAATATTGCTAAATGATTACCTCCCCAAAGCGTGCTAGACTGACAATTTGTCAGATTTTTAAGAATAAAAAAAAAATCCCTGTGTTATAACATTTTTCCAGATAAAAGGAAGTAGGAAAATATTTGAAAATTCACTTAAGAATTAGCATGATTGTAATACAAAAATTTGACAAATACAATATTAAAAAATCTATAGTCCAATCTCATGTGTTAATAAACATGCAAAAATTTTACCTAGCTATATTAAAAGAACAATATATAGAATGTTTATTATGATACCTAGGAATTCATGGATGGTTTGCTATAGAGAAATATAGGAATGTAAATTATACATGAATAGGTCAAAGGACAAAAGTCACATTATTATGATCAAAAGGCATAAGACTCAATGTCCTTCCTGTTTAAAACTTTCAATAAACTTGGTACAGAATGATACAGAATACAACTGTAAAAGAACACACACACACACACACACCTCTTTTCCAAATCAATAGGCATGCAACATCATTCTTTTTTTCTTTTTTTTAAAAATTTTATTATGTTATGTTAGTCACCATACATTACACCATTAGTTTTTGATTAGTTCCATGATTCATTGTTTGCGTATAACACCCAGTGCTCCATTCAGTACGTGCCCTCTTTGATACCCATCACCAGGCTAACCCATCCCCCCACCCAGAACCCTCAGTTTGTTTCTCAGAGTCCATAGTCTCTCATGGTTCGTCTCCCCCCCTCCGATTTCCCTCCCTTCATTTTTCCCTTCCTACTATCTTCTTTTCTTTCTTTTTTTAAACATATAATGTATTATTTGTTTCAGAGGTACAGGTCTGTGATTCATCAGTCTTACACAATTCACCATGCTCACCATAGCCCATACCCTTCCCAATGTCCGTCACCCAGCCACCCCATCCCTCCCACCCCCCCCACTCCAGCAACCCTCAGTTTGTTTCCCGAGATCAAGAATTCCTCATATCAGTGAGATCCTATGATACTTGTCTTTCTCTGATTGACTTATTTCGCTCAGCATAATACCCTCCAGTTCCGTCCACGTCGTTGCAAATGGCGAGATTTCGCGCAACATCATTCTTAACCATGAAACACTAGAGCCAATCTCATTAAAGGAAGAAATACATAGGATACTAACACCACTACTTTTATAATACAGTATAAAAGTTCTAGACAACACTGTAAGTCTTAAAACAGAAAAAGTAGGTATTGTTATTTGCAAATAATATGATTATTTACTTAGGTGGCCTAAAAGCCAAATCTGGCCAGGGGACTGCTTTTGTAAATAAAGTTTTCATTGGAGCAGAGCCATACCCTTTCATTTCCATATTATCTAATGGCTGCTTTTGAATTATAACAGTAGAGTTAAATAGTTGTGGCAGGTGCTACACTTGATCTTAGCCAAAAGGCTGAGAAGTAATGAATAGTTGTGACAGAGACTGTATGTCTCACAAGGTCCAAAATATTTACTGTTTGGTCCTTACTGAAAAAACATTGCCAGTCCTTCATCTAGATTACAATGATTCCCATGGCCACAAGCAAGAGACAACCAAAAAATCAATTAAGAAGTCATTAAGGTGGTCAGATACAAGACACACCAGAGATAGTTATATAACACACCAATAATAATAAGTTGTATAACATAAAAGAAAAAAATCTTACAAAAATAACATATTTAAACACACATACTAGGCAGGCTCCATATGAAGAAAATCACCCAATTTAATAAAGGATATAAAACAACATATAAGTAAATGTAGAACACAGAATATTTATGAATTGGAAGACTGAAGATCAAGTAAGTGACACTTCTTCCCATATTATTTTATAAATTTAAGGCAATTTCAATAAAAATTTCAATTTAGAAGGGGAATAACCAAAATGATTCTTAAATTAATTGTTTAAGAATTGTAAAAAAAGAGGGGTGCCTGGGTGGCTCAGTCGGTTAAGCGGCTGCCTTCTGCTCAGGTCATGATCCCAGGGTGCTGGGATCGAGCCCCGCATCAGGCTCCCTTCTCAAAGGGAAGTCCACTTCTCCCTCTCCCTCTGCCTGCCTCTGTGCCTACTTGTGCTCTCTCTCTCTCTGTCAAATAGATAAATAAAATCTTTAAAAAAAAAAAAGAATTGTAAAAAAAGAAATGGTTAATAGATAAATAGACCCTCGAATGTATGCCAGACAAAATAGAAGTTTATTTCTCATTCAAAGGAAGCCCAAAACGGGCATTTCAGATGGGCAAGCAGCTCTATTCCAGAGATCCTCAGGGGCCCAGGCTCCTTCCACCTCCATGATCCTGCATCTCAACATAGGGCTTCCAAGCATATCTTGGGGGATCCTTTCAATCTGAGATAGATGAGAAGGGAAAAGATGGTGAATTGCTTATGTGAGGTTTTATTTATTTTTTTATTTATTTTTAAGATTTTATTTATTTATTTGAGAGAGAGAATGAGAGAGAGCACATGAGAGGGGGGAGGGTCAGAGGGAGAAGCAGACTCCCTGCTGAGCAGGGAGCCCGATGTGGGATTCGATCCCGGGACTCCAGGATCATGACCTGAGCTGAAGGCAGTCGCTCAACCAACTGAGTCACCCAGGCGCCCCAGGTGAGGTTTTATTTTTATCGGTGATTCTGGAGATGCCATACATTGCTTTCCCCTCACATTCCTTTCCCATGTCCCTTTGACATCAATCATATGACTACCACTAACTGCAAGGGAGCCTGGGAAATGTAGTCTGGTTGCATACCCAGAAGGAAAAATAAAAAGGTTGGGCGAACAGTCTACAAAGTTTGCCATAGCACCAGATGGGGAAATCCAGAAACAGACCGCAGCATATGTCAGAATTTATAATGTGATAAATATGGCATTTCAAATCAGCGAGGAAATTACAGTCAATTAACAGGACTTGGATAATTATTGGTTATATCTTTACCCTCACAACCAACAACAAAATAAATTCCAGATGTACTACATTTAAGTAGATACTAAAAAAAATGAAACCCTCAAAAAAAAACTAGAGTAAATATAGTTTGATATTTTGTTGGGCAAAGCCCTTCTAAGCATAGAAAGGGAAGAAACCATAAAGGAAAATTGATGGTTTGAGTACCTAAAAATTAAAAACTTCTGTATGCTGAAATTAGAAAAAAAAATTAAAGGCAAATGACAAAAGGAAGAAAATGTTGTCTATTTGACAGCAAAAGGGTAAATACCCTAAATATAAAAAAAAGTTCTTAATAGCAATGAGGAAGAGATGAATTGGTCAGCTGAGAAATAAGAAATGTAATGAGATGTAGGTTGCAAACAAACATATAAAAAATAAACCTCAGTAACACTCAAGGATTCCTGAGAAAGCCTATGACCTTACCAGCCCTCTTGGAGTCCTGGTTTCTCCATCTGTGAGACTAGAATAATCACAGAAACTGTTCTTGGGAATCTGTTTATTTAAATGAGATAATTCATGGACAGCATGCAACAAACACTCAACAAATATGAGCTATTGCCATTTTTTATCGTTCTAAGTGTTCATGGTGTATTTTTAGATGAAAAAAGAAAGATTCAAAATGTATTCAGTTTGACGTCATTTATGATTCACACATACCCCCATACACCCGGGAAAGGAACACGCTAAGATTTTAGCATGGTTGTCTCTTGCTTGTGGCTGTAGGAATAATTGTAATTTTCTCCTTCAGACATTTTGGTGTTTTCCAAATTTTTCACAATAAACATGTGTTGTTATGTTTACAATTTTTAAAAATTTAAGCTCTCATCTTTGAATCATTGTCGAATGACCCTAAATGGTTTCTTAACTTTGTCTGGGACTGATTAGTTTCTGAAACAGGACTCTGTTTTCAAAACTGCTGTCCCGAGCCCTGAGCAAGGGAAAATCACCAAATAAGTTTTGCCTCAGTTTCAGCTCAACAACAGAGTCTCTTTTTCGCTTGTCCAAATTAAGTGTGAGATCATTGCCCCTGAAGGATTCAGAATGTGAATTGAAGCACTCTGAAAAAAAAAAAAAAAAAAACCTAGATTATAGCAGATTGAATTCCAAGGAGGGCAAAGTGATACAAACGGGGATATGGCTGCGCAGCGAGGATGGCTGGCATGGGGCGCGGGCGCTTGTCTCCTCTCAACCCTGGTGCTCCATTGTGGTGCTTCTGCTCCTTCAGCCACTTCCTTCCTTATCTCCCCTCTCCCTTTGTGGGCTTCCTCTTGTCCACTGCTGCTGTTTCTTGGGAAAGTTACTTAACCTGAGTCTCAGCTTCCTCATCTACAAAATGAGGCAAATAATATCTTCCCGATGGGAATGTTTTATATAAAGCACTTAGGATACTGTCTGGCACATGGTAGGTGCTCCGTAAAAGGATGTTGTTATTCTTCAAATGCGTGTTGTGTTCATTCTTCAAATGTCAACATATAGAATTATATTTTCACTTTTTTCTGTCTTGTTTCTGGGTCGGGAAGTGGAGAAGGGGCTGAGGGGTTTGGGTGAAGTGCTGGCTTCTATTGGCTCTGTGTTTTATTTTCTGCTTGTTCGGAACTAGAGTGGGGAAGAGGAATGTTCTTTATTGGAGACCTTCACTATGATCCCAACAGAAAAAGCAGCTGGGCTCATCCAATCGTCCCTCAGACATACAAAGACTGAACTTGGCAGTACTTTTAGTTAAATACCCAACAGAAAACTCTCCTACGTGTGCAGAAGGGGACATGGGTAAGCATATTCATGGCAGAGTTGAAAAATGGAAACTGTCTATGTTTTTATCAATAGTGGATAGATAAGTGAAATGGGTTTTTATTATCTTTTATTTTATTCAATTTATTTACTTGGTGAAATATATATAGTAGTTAAAAGGGATGAACTGGGTTTATATGTTTCAATGTGGATATAGATCAAAATCATTATGTTGAATGAAAAAGGAAAGTCACAGCATGTGATAACATTTATGTAAATGAAAAAAAAACACACACGAAACAGCACCATATATTGTTTGTGGATATGCGCCTGTGAGAGACAACTGAAAGACTCTATCAAATCAGTGGTGGTACATCATGGTGGTTGTTTTCGGGGAAAGAGGGAAGGGGCCTGTGAGTGGCTCAGTCGGTTAAGTGTCCGACTCTTGATCTCAGCTCAAGTCTTGAGCTCAGGGTCACGAGTTCAAGCCCCACATTGGGTTCCATGCTGGGCATGGAGCCTACTTAAAAAAAAAGAAAGAATGTAGCAACCAACACATTTGATTCTTGTTGGAACTATGTAGGCTATAGGAGAAAGAGGGAAGAGGAAAATAGGCTCAGGTTGGCTCAAGAGAATTCTATCTGAAATATTTTACTTTTTATTTATTTATTTTCTTAAGATGTTATTTTTAAGTAATCTCTATACCCAATGTGGAGCTCGAACTCACAACCCCGAGATCAAGAGTCACACACTCTATGGACTGAGCCAGCCAGGCGTCCCAATATTTTGCTTTTTAAAAGAGAATCTAAGGGGCGCCTGGGTGGCTCAGTTGGTTAAGCGACTGCCTTCGGCTCAGGTCATGATCCTGGAGTCCCGGGATCGAGTCCCGCATCAGGCTCCCTGCTCGGCAGGGAGTCTGCTTCTCCCTCTGACCCTCCCCCCTCTCATGTGCTCTCTCTCATTCTCTCTCTCTCAAATAAATGAATAAAAAAAATCTTAAAAAAATAAAAAAAATAAAAGAGAATCTAAGCATATACTGTATAATTTTAAAAGACATACAGAGAGGGGAAGATTCAGGAAGCAAACATGACAACATGCCAACAGTTGGGAATCCTGTTTCATGGGAAAATGGGTATGCTAAGTTAGACGTTGGACTTTCCTGTGAATAAACCTTTCCTCAAACAAAAAGAAATCAAATAAAGCAGGGGTTGCTCTTGAAGGAATCTTCCAGTGGTAGGAAGCACCGGGGCCGGAGAGTCCATGTCAGGGTAACAGCTAGGAGACTGTCCTGTGGCTGGGGAGGTGGAGGCCACACTGGAGCTGTATGGGAACGAGCAGGGCTGAACGAGCAGAGGGAGCCGGCACCCAAGGGAGGCACGCCGCGGAGGGACGGGGCCAAGGGAGAGGCCGTGTGCCCCACAGGAGAGGACGGGTGTGGTCTGGCCCAGAAGGTTCTCCAGTCCTGACCTAGCTCCCATTTCAGTCCGTATTCTTAAAATAAACCTCCTACTGTCTGGTGCTAGTTTGCGGGTGACCAAACGAGCTGTACCTGTGCTTCCGGTTCCAGTAAGAGAACGGCCAAGCGCCCACACTGGCTCGTGTCCTCAGATGTTTCTGTGGCCTGACCATTTCCAGCCCTGAGGATGCTGAACTGATGTGACAATAATGGTAGAGCATCGGTGGGCTCTCCCTTCTGTCAGGCTGCTTAAAAGAAAAAATAATAAGCCTTTGAGGACAATTTTAGATTTACAGAAAAATTGCCCATACCCCTCACACCCGGTTTTCCTCTTATTAACACCTCGTGTGTGGACAGCATAGTTGTGACAGCTAACGAACCAATCCTGACGCATTATTATGGACTTAAAGTCCATAGTTTAGTCAGATTTCCTGAGTTTTCCAGGTCCTATTTCTGTCCCAGGATCCCACCAATACCCCATCACATTTAGTGGTCAGATCTCCTCAGGCTCCTCTCGGCTGTGACAGTCTCTCACTTTCCTTGTTCCTGTTGACCTTGACGGTTTGGGGGAGCACCCGTCAGGTATTTTGCAGGAGGCCCCTCTACCGGGATGTGTCTGATGTTTTTCTCATGATTAGGCCAGGGTTAGACGTTCGTGGGAGGACGATCACAGAGGGAAGTGCCCTTCTCACACCTAGGGGACCTCCTATCAACATGACTCGTCACTGTGGACCTGGGACTTGATCACCTGGCAGGTTACATTGTAAAAGTGGTTTTTCTAGGCGTTCTCTGGCCGCAAGGAGTGACCGTAATGGAGAGTAAGAGTCGTTTCAGGTGGGGGCAGCGCTGCCTCACAGAGCACCGCAGGCAGCTCGCCCCAGTCCCGCAGGAAGGCCCGGCTCAGCCTGCTCGCTCGCCCACAGCCCGGCAGCCCGGCAGCCCGGGCCCGAGCTCCGGCTGGAGCGCCCCTGGGCTCTGAGCAGGGGCCAGGAAACTTCCCCGGGCACACAGGAAAACCACAGTGGCAACCAGAGTCTCCTTTCCCAGGCAGTGGGGAGGGGTATCTCGAGAGTACTAGCATTTACACTGATAAATATTTAGAGAAAAGACCTAACTTCATTTCCTGTCGCTGATAAAGGCCTGTGGAAATATTTGGGCCTTGCTAGTTTGCAGCAAGCCTTTAATGTCTCCTAGTTGACGCCACAGCTGCTATTTCAAAACTCCTTTTATCCACCGTCCACTCTCCCCTGAGGGACCCTCTTAACCTCGGGGAATGGTTGGCTTCCTAGTCTACTGGGAGGATGAGAGCCTGTTCTCCCTCGGCTGCCCCTACTGCACCTTGGCCCCCGCTTGCCTGCCAGCTTCCCTCCTGCTCTCCGCTGCCAGGACGAAGGCTGAGCCCCTCTCTTCCTAGAGCCCTGTCCACGTGCTCCTCTCCTTTTAACCTGCCCGTTCCCCCGGCCTCTCGTAGTTCAGCTCATCATACTCCAGCTTAGTCACTTCCCCCACAAGCTGCTTCCTCTCCTTTCCTCAAATGGCTCATTGTGACCCTACCCTGACAACTCACCCGTCCTCACCTCTGCATTTCCTACCACTGAGCTCCAGCCATGACCAAACCATCAGTAGTCCCCACAAAGTGTCAGCTTCTCTCTTTCTTCCGGATCTCCAAGCCTTCTGTGTTCATGGCCTGAAATACTGTCTCGCCCTGCTCCCCTCCACCTGTGTCATTGGCTGGCCAACCCCCACACTTCCTGTCTCACACCCTGACAGACCCAACTTTCAAAGCACTTCCTCCAGGAAGCCTTCCCTGACTCCCAGAAATCAAAACAGGGCCCCTCTATGTACACTCGGAGCACCTTGGGCATGCCGTCTTAGCACTTACCTCATGGTATTGAAACTGCCTGGGTATGTCTGTTTTCTGCCCCATTGGATTACAAGCTCCTTGAGGGAGCAAGCTCATCTTGTTCATCATTATATTCCTCAGATACTGGACCTGACCAATAGCTGGAGCTCACAGATATCTGTTGAATTAAAAGAGCAGTCTAGCCAGCCGTTTCTGCCTTGAACATGAACTCTTGTGTTCTTACCATTTGTTACACTCCCACCACCTATACCCCAAACTCCTTTATTTGCCTTTTGTATCAGCCACCTTGTGGAATGATCTTCCAAAGAACTTCCTCAACGTAGCAGCCAACGGTCCCTGCTCAGTCCTTGGTCCACTCGACTCTCCGCTGGTTATGATGCTCCTGTCCAACTTTTCCTTTCTTGTAATTCTCTCCTCCGTTGATTTCTGGAATGTTGCACTCTCCTGGTTCTCCCCCAACTTCTGTGACTTCTTTTTCTCTTTGCCCTCTTCTCTCCCTTCTACTTTAACAGCTCCCAAACTACTTCTGTCATGTTGCTTCCGAGACTTGCTGCTTGTCCTTGCTTCCCCGTTTCTGTGAACAGCATCAGCAGGTGGAAACCTCAGCCTCATCTTCAACTCCTCTCTCCCCTTATATGACCTTCTAATTAGGAGCCACCAAGTCTAGCAATTTCTGCCTCCCAAATTTCACTATGACCCTTGCTCTAAGTTAGGCCTTCATCCCTTCTATCTGGACTACTAATGGTTATCATCACCTCTGAGCTGGTCTCATGCCTGGCCCCACTCCAGTGTCCCCCCACCTAACCTATCCTTTGCACTGTTCCGGTCATGATGCATCATCACTTTCAGTGTCAGTTGCTGTCTGTTGCCTCTGGAAAAAACCTCACACTGCTAGGGAAGAGTTCAAGGCCTTCTTCAAATGGCACAACCAACCTTTCCAGCCTTATCTCCCAGCACAGGACCCCTCCTTGCACTTGAACTACTTCTTGGCCTGCTCTGGCTACCTGCTCCGGCTTCTGCCTGGACTGGCCCTGCCCACCACTCACGTGGAAATCCTACCAAGTTTTCATGCTTTGTACAGATGTCGCTTCTTCTTTGAAGTCTCCCCTGATCTCTCACCTTTGCTCTTTGTTTTAGTCAGGATGTCATCAAGCTCTGCCGCCTTAACAAATCAATCCTGAAATCTCAGAGGCTCCAACCAGTTACTCCCCACTCTCGCCACACTCTGATGTGAGTCCAGCAGCTCTCCTTGGTAGCTCTTCCCCAGCTGTGACTCAGGGGTCCCCGCTGCTCCCATCTGTCAACTCTACCATCTTCAGAAGTGTCTGCTTCCAGTGGTGAGGAGGTGAAAGGGGAGGCCTGGAGAATGCTTGCCCACTCTTAGCTGCCCTCTCCTGGAAGAAGCTCATTGCTTCCGTTCACATTCCTATTGGCGGAAGCTCAATCACGGGGCCTGGAATGACCTACACAGGAGGCTGAAAAATGTAGGGAAGCACACAGACATTTGGTCAGCACTGCTGTGCCGTAGGGTCCTGTGCCAAGGGTGACCGACCTGTTTGCCTGGGACTGTCTGGGTTCTAGCACTGAGAAGCCCGGCTTCCCAGAAAACCCTGGATCCTAGGCAAACTGAGAAGGCTGGCTGGTCATCCCACCTCCGGCTCTTGGCTCACACCTCTGTACAACTGTGTCATCCTCGCCTGTTTCCACTTCATCCAGTTGTAGATTACAGACTTCCTGAGAGCAGGGACTGGACTGCGTGAATCTTTTTCATCCCACAAGGTCAAGAACATTGCACTGGGTAGATAACCATAAATTCGCATAGAGGTTTAAGATGTCTTTTTGGCTTTTGATTATGCGACTAATATATATTAAATGTAAAAAAAAAACAAAAAAAACAAACAAAAACCAGGTAAGCAAAAAGGGAGAAAACAATTTTTAACTTTACCTTATTTACTAGCCCTCCTTAGAAATGACCACTTAGCTTTCGAGCACGTGCACGCACACACATATTTGAGTTTGTATGTGAATTGTAAAGAAAAACTGGGTCATATTTCACAGGCTGTTCTGTAAGTTCTTTTTCTCATTGAACAATATATCTCATAAATGTCTATGGAATTAAATTGAAAGTGATATAATTAAGTGACTTGCTTTTATTAGGCCCAAATTGTACTATACCTGGGAATGCCGGTATGATTAACGGTTGTATCATGTTCTATAACTTGGCACGCTAACCATTTTGTATAATTGACTGGTTGTATTTCCTTTTTGTGAAGTAAATGTAAGTGATAGAAATTGTTCCAGAACATTGCAAAAGATGGGCAGCTACCCAGTTCATTATATAAAGCAAACATAACCTTGGTACTTAAAACTGATCAAGATATCATTTAAAAAAGAAGAAGAAGAAAGAAAACATACAGGCTAAGATCACTTCGGAATATGGATCTTAAATGAAAAACAAGCAAATAGACTGTAAGAAGATAGCAGATAAATTAATTAGAAGGATTATAGCAACAGTAACACAAGCTAACCCTCATAGATCTTTCTATATGCCAGCCACGGGTCTGAATGCTTTACATATACTGATTAGTTAGTCCTCATAACACTCTGTGAGGGAACATTTTACAGACGAAGAAACGGGTATAGACTGAGACTAACTTGTCCACAGTCCACGACTAGTGACTTCCTTCCAGGGTTACATCAGCCTTTTATTCCAGCAATGCAGGGATGGGTCATTACAAGGAGATCTACAGTATGATAGAGTACAACAACAGGTTTAACAAGGAAAACAAGATCATCTTGATACTAAAAAAGGCATTCAAGAAACAGTGGTATCTCCTTTAATAAAAACGTTACAAAAAATAGAAGCAGAAGGGTGTTTGTTTACACTAAAAAGTATATTTATTTATTTATTTATTTTAAAGGATTATTTATTTATTTATTTGACACAGAGAGAGACAGCGACAGAGGGAACACAAGCAGGGGGAGCGGGAGAGGGAGAAACAGACTTCCCGCCGAGCAGAGAGCCCGATGTGGGGGCTCGATCCCAGGACCCTGGGACCATGACCTGAGCCGAAGGCAGACGCTTAACGACTGAGCCACCCAGGCGCCCCTAAAAAGCATGTATTTTAAACCAAGGCCTTTCTGTTAAAATTTAGGTTCAAAGTATGGATTCCTCGATTCTACCTATTAACAACCAAAATAGGAATACTTTGTAGGACGCGTGAAATCTTTCTCTTTTCTACAAAAAGAGTATTTGTTTGTGTTTGAAAATGTTGAAGAAATAATCTCCTCTGTCATTAAATTCTCTCATACATGAATTTTAATGGCTGCATAATATTTCATCAAAAGGATGTACCATAATTTAACCTCTGTGTTGGACACTTGAGGGATTTCCTTTTTTCTTTTTACCTTCCTTCCTTCCTTCCTTCCTCCCCCCTTCCTTCCTCTTTCCTACCTCCTTCCTTCTTCCTTCCTTCCTTCCTCTTTCCCACCTCCTTCCTTCTTCCTTCCTCCCCCCAGCCTCTCTCTCTCTCTCTCTTTCTTTTTTTCTGGCTATTATAAATAGTTATGCAATTAATATCTTTGTCCCTAAACCCTCTTTCACAGACCTGAAGGTGAATTTAGGTCGAATTCCTAGAAAAGAGCTCCAAATTTTTTACGTTTCCTGCCAAACTACCTGCCTAGAATATTTGCCCTAATTTGTGCTTCTTCCAGTAATGTAGGAGATTACCATTACCTCCACACTCACATTTTCCAATAATTCAAATGAAATATGTGTGTGATTCTATGAAGACGTTATGAAAACTGATAGCTGACATGCATCATGCTCCTGAATAAGAGGGACTATGTGCCATGAAGCTGTCAGTTCCTCCCCAAATAATTTACAAATTTAATCCAAGGCCACCAGGAATTTTCTTAGAATTTGCCTCGATTCTAAACATTATCTGGAAAAAGGAGCAAGGGAGGGCATCAGCAAATGTTGTAAAAGAGAAGAGTGAGGACAGGGGCCAATTCTCATCAGATTTTTAAAAAGCGGTAATAGTCAAGCTCTAGCTGTGGGAACCCGAGCGCATCCTCCTGTCCCCTGCGCCGAGCTATGCGTCCACACAGATCAGCTGCTGCGGAGAGAGGTCTTCTCAGCAGCTGATAAAGCCTTGTGGGACTCAAGCCACTTCATTTCCGAATGTGAATTAATGAGGAGTGGAGAGAAATCCAGATGTAGGTTTGTTTTTTTCCCCAAGGCCTTGCTTTCCACGGGGAGAGGCCCCCCACAGAAACTGGATGCACCGTCAGTGGGCCTAACTGCCTCTCTCCTATCTCACTGCTGATTGAAGAGGATGAAAACAGCTATGCTCACATCGTACTATTAACTTTGTAAAGAACTTTCTAGGACCCAAGCTGAAGGCACAGCAATAGCTCCAGATGAAACGCAGACTCCCGTGATTCTAGAGGGTGCAGTGGCACTTTGGCTGGTGCTGGCTGTGGTGGAAGCTGCTGACTTCAAGACGGGAAGATGGAACTGTTTGTGCCCCCCAAACTCAATGTCTTTTAATATCAGGGATTAGACCCTTTCCTTGACTGCTCTTGTTTAAAACACGAGGTCACTCTCTATAAAAGCTCAAGTTCATTTGCTTAAACCCATCTGTGGGAAACTTTCCCATAGAATGTTCCACAGGCTCTCCCGTTTAAATTATTTGAAAGAAGGACCCCAACAACACAGAAGGAATTTGAGAGAGAGACACCCACCCACCCACCCACACAGATGCTCACATACAACAAAACCAAACCAGTTGGCATTGACGCCCAGGCCCTCTGAGTTCAAAGCAAGAGCCACCTCAGAGTTCCCACCATCCGAAGAGGACCTTCGCTTTTTTCCTTTGAAGTGTTGCCTTTGAAGGTCAAGGTAAAGGGGCCATGTTGACTTAAGAAATTGCTAATCTATAGAAGGATGTGGCCTCTGCCCCATCACACATTTGTAATGTTCACATGAGGTTAACAAAACAAATGGTTTTGACTGTAAAATGCGTGAGCGAGGGCCGGCCTTTCTTCTCCACTTGTCTCCATCACGGGAACATTCCTTCAGGACAAGGTGAGACCCAGCCTAAGAAGGAACTCACTAGGTTCAAAAGCCAGTTCCAGGGCTAATTCCGAGCCTCTCGAGTCTCAGTAGTCATGCGGTCAACACTGGGGTCCTGCCATTGGCTGCTGGGTGCCTCACTACAAAGACTGTCCTTGGAGATAGAAGATCTGGATCGAATCCCAACTCCTTTGTCCCTGATGACACAGTGTCCTTCCTGACAGGTCTATCCGCAGTTTTTCTTCTTGACCTGCCTCATCTTAATTCCTATTGAAGACTTTCTTAAAACAAGTTGAAATGTAAAACAAAAAACAAACACAAAAAACCCAAAAGAGACTTTTTGAGCATAGAACCCAGAAGTAAGTAGGACTTAACAAGCTGGATTTTAAGAAGTAGAAACCTTGGCATCCAAGAGAAACACCATCACCGAGATGGGCTGAGCCTGGGCAGAATTTTGCCAGGGTAGCAATGAGTAGAGTGTTCAGCAGGCTTCAAAACCCCTCCCAACCACACAACGAGCATCACCAGAACGTTTGCACAGGATGTATCTTTTATTTTGGTATCTCCAGAACCCAGCACGGGCCTTGGCATACATCAGTCAAATTCAATTAATCAGGAAATGCAGCATGTTCTCTCTGCACTCATCCCTACCCTCATCCACCCAAATATTTGGTCTAAATTGTGGGTATACTAAAAATGATGTGTATCACAAATTGAATCTAAAAGCGTTTCTCCACCTGGAGAGAGTGGGTTGTCTGGCAGAGTCAAGAAACTGGAAATACCAGATAATTACAAGAAACTTTGATCAAATATTTTGTTTTGAGGTTGATGCAGGTGACACGCCTCCCCCAATCCTGCCCCTTGCTAATAAGGTCACCCATGAGATTTGGAATGGATGTTGCATATGCCAGTCACCAAATGGCCTGCTTCAGAGCCCCAAAGGGTCATATGTTTGGATAAAGTCTCTTCGGCCTCTCTGTTGTTGTTTATCTCGAGTCCTAATTCAAGGGGATTCTTCCATCACTTTTTTTTTCCCTCAAGAAAATACCACCCAGAGAGCTAGGAGATCAACAACAGAGTGTGTCAGGTAGGTGGGGATGGAGTCTATTAGATAAAAGAACAGGCGCGCTTGGGGCTTAAAAGAGTGACTTTGTCTACCTTAAGTTAGGATTTTACACATGAATATGAATATAAATATAAATATATATACACATACATGTAAAGCCAGATATAAATCTATCTATCTATCTATCTATCTATCTATCTATCTATCTATCTATCATATACCCACGCAGGTGCTTCTGTATCTGGAGCTATTGTACAGGATGTAAACTACATTTCAACACCTACATCAGTGGTGGGGCAAAAAGGAGCCCATTTTCTCCATATTCATAGCATTTTATATTGTTCCAAAGCACTACGTTCAAGGAATCTTCACTAAAACTCTGTGAAGCAGAGAGAGTGAAAATCATTTTCCCCGTGTGAAGGTAAGATGCATGCCCACGTCCCTCGGGAAGACTGAATCGCTCCTCACCCAGGAATTGGAAGGGCCTCAAGCCACATTGGATGCTCTCCCTAGCCCCTCGGTGGTCTGGATCGTTGAGAAGTGTCAAGAATGCCCTTTATCCCATTCCCCCAGATGTTCTCCTAGGTGGGTGGTGGGATTGTCACCCGGCAGCCCTCAGGCCATCCTGTGAATGAAGGCCCCTATGTGGATGTTCTGAAGAAATCTGTCAGAAGAAGGTTGCTGAATCCGAATGTGGACAGTGGATGGGCCAGTGATGTGACCACCATTTGGTCGCCTCCAAAGATGTTGGTTCAGCTGCTTTGGGAGGGATGGGAATGATATCTGGAGATGCAGGGCCAGAGGCCCACACAGTTTCTGAGGCATGGCTTGATGGTTGTGATTAATTGGGGAGATTGAGGCGGAACGGTTTTGTAGGAGTTAAAGGGGCTGATCTCTTCGAGACCTTGGAAGTCCGACCTGTGAATGCAGTAGATAATAAGCAGTTGCTCAAACTTTCAGCACACACAGAAAAGAAGTGTTTGCAACAACTGCTGTATGTTCAAAGCCCCATTCAGTCTATTCTCTCCGTTGCTACCAGAAGCAAACCAGACACTGGCTTTTTCAACAGGGTAGAATCTTAATAGGAGTTTTCTTCATGTAGAACACTAGATGATTTCCCCCTCCTTTTCCACTTCTCTGTTTTTTTGTTCATATTGTCGACAAAAACAAGTATTCCTTTAGAACACTTCAAATGTGTTTTTAAAGAAATCCTCACATATGTTCTTTTGCCCTTAGGATAAAGTATATATTTGTCCCTGATGGCAAGACCCTCCATCTCCATTTCCCGCTTCCCCCCCCCGAGTGTGTGTCCACCACTGAGCCACTTATATACCCTAGCCTCCAGCCGGATGGAACTGCTCCCCATCTTCCCCTCCCCAGCCATCCTCCCCTTTGTGCCCCTGTGACTGTGTCATTCTGCATGGAGGCCTTCTTGCTCCTTTGTCTCCCTGGCTAACACCCAAGTATTATCTCCTAGATGGCACCCATTCTGACCCCAGTCGTACCCCTGGCAGGTGTCCCATAGCCAACAAACACACAGCTCTGAGCAGTCACTCGTACCTAGAGCAAAAAGGAACAGGCGAGCACTTGAAAGATTCAGAGTGTCTCTGGGAATACACAATGATAATCGAAGTTTGATTTCCTGCTTAAGTCTGGGGTTGGCTCACAATACAACCTCCTGGTGGAAAAGATAGAAAAAAGTAAATTTAGTGTTTATGGCATAGATATTATCATTCTTTATAGTTATGTAGGGATGAGAGTTTACAAAATATTCTTGAACTAGGTTTTGTTTGCTTCACAGCCAACGCTCTGAGATGGGCATGGTAGAAACTCTACTATCCACGCTTCAGGGATAAGGAGGCTAGGGTCACAGAGGGAAGGTAACTTGTCCACGGTGCCACTTCTTTTTGGCATAAGAGCCAGCATGAATCCTCTGCTCCTTCATATCAAAGAGCGAAGCCACCATGTTGGTGTGGGAAGGCACCTTCATGTACACCGAGTTAAGAGCCCATCTAGGATGGGAGACCCCTTCGTTTCTCTCCCATGCTGCCCCTTCTCTGACACACACATTTCTTCACCCAGCTCCTGACAAGCATGCGCACAGACAGGGAGCTCCCCAAATCCTTCCCCATCTTTTAGCAACTTTGAGAAGCCACAGCTTTTACTGTTGGATTCTTCATGGCAAGTATCATGCTCAGTATTTTACAAATAAAAAACAACCCTATGTAATAGCTATTATTATTTCCATTTTACAGAGCAGGAGTCAGAGATACAGAAAAGGTGAAGTATCTCATTTATGGTCATACAGCTGCCCACTCACAATTTGGGGATTCGAGCCCATTTTGTCTGACATTCACCATATTATATTTAGCCAAAATCAGACTTTCCATAGTTTGTAGTTATTCATTTTACTTCTTGATACTCCTCAAAAATAGTATCAACTCTCTTTATGTAAGAATGCTTTAAATATTTAGAGGCAGCTACTTTGTTTACTCAGAACCTCTTCTTCTCAGACCAGATATTACCAGCTCTTGAAATGACAGTTTCAGGTTCTCTCTCCAAAACTCCAGTTGCTCTCCTTTGTATTTTGCCAGTTTGTCTATGTTTTTGTAAAAAAATAGGCACACATGGGGCTCCTGGGGAGCGGGGCTCAGTCGGTTGAGCATCTGACTCTTGATTTTGGCTCAGGTCATGATCTCAGGGTCCTGGGATCAAGCCCCGCATCAGGCTCTGCACTCAGTGGTGAGTCTGCTTGAGGATTTCTCTCCCTCTCCCTTTGCCCCTCTCTCTGCTCGCTCTCTCAAATATATAAATAAATAAATATTTTTAAAAATAGGCACACAAAATGAAACATAATACTTTAGATGTGGTTTGACCAGCATTGTAAGTAACGTGACTGAATTTGAGTTAAGTTAAAAAGAAAGCTCCCATCTATTTCACTTGTGTTGATATTAAACTATGGTTCCTTCATCCTGACCATAGCAACTGATTTTTTTGGACACAAATATAGACTTGTACACTTAACCCTAGAAAAGTTCATTTTTAATTTTTCCCCTCCTTTTGCCCTGTCAAGATCTCTTTGTCAAGCACCTGTTTCTAGTATCTACCCTATTTGTTTGCTTCCTTGATTTTATGTAATCTTCAAATTTATTTCTTCTGTATCTTTAAGCTAACCATTGGTTTAAAGCAACAACAAAAATAAAACTTCCCCCAGTTTGACTTCTATCCATTCAGTATAGGTATGCAACCCTTTATGAGTTCTCCTAACTGCTCTTGAATCCACTTCATTATTTCTCCATTTGGTCCACATAGATATTGAGAAATGTTTTACCAATCTTGCTGAAACTTAGATATGTTGATGGACTTGTCCTGCAGCCCTATACCAAATGAAATGTATTCATGGTCTCACCATTGGCATTGACTTATTATCTCAGTACCAAACACAGTGGGAGATATAATGATATATACAAGCCACAGTTGAAGCCCACGAGAAGCTTATGAGGTAGACGGACTGAACAGACACACACAGAAGGTGACCACCCAAGGGGAGCATGATCCATCAGTGAGAGAAGTATTATGCAAGGTCCTGCAGCTCTGACCAGTGCAGAGACTAGATCAGATCAACAGAGCAAGGGAGGTCTTAGAGTCACATGACGCTTGAGCTAGAAGAGACATTAGGAATCGGGTAGGTCTGACCTTATTTTGTAAGGAGGAAACGAATCCATAGATATTAAGGAACCTGCTCAAAATCACCCATCTTGTGTGACAGAGCTGGGTTTTTGGACCTAAATTCAATGCACTTCTACTGAACCCTCCTGCCCTGGCTGCCATTTCCAACATAGCTCTCAACTGCCGTGGTGTGATGCTCAATGTAAAAACCAGATCTATAGAAAAACAAGGTAATCAATAGCTAAAGCCTAGATTTGTTTATTTGCAAACTCTAACAAAATGAACTCTTTTAGGAAACCTAAGAAAAACACACACACACACACACACACACCACAATATTTGAAAGGGAACAACTCACCTAAAGAATATAAACTAATTAAATGACATATTAATAAGTATAAAAACCTCCACGAAATTATTTTTCCAAAAAAAGCATTAACTAAAAGTAGAAATCTTGAAAAAATTAACACCTGTGGAAGGAACTGAGGATGTTACAGAACCTTTCCCAGAAGGGACCCTGACAAGGGGCTCACTACCAACTACACCCAGACTGCCTTCCACACATTAAGCAACTGATAATTCCTGTGGTGTGTAAAACTTTCCAGAGCATAGAAACATGAGGAACTGCCTAATTTCTAGGCCCTCATTCCAAACCTGATAAAGAGAGTGAAAAGAATTTAAAAATAGGAGGCCAATAAAAACAAAGAAAAAGACTAACTTCTTTTTTTTTTTTTAATATTTATTTATTTTTTTAAGACAGAGAGAGCAGTAGTAGGGGAGGAGGGGCAAAGGGAGAGAGAATTTCAAGCAGACTCTGCACTGAGCATGGAGCCCAACCTGGGGCTTGATCTCACAACCCTGAGATCACGACCTGAGCCAAAACCAAGAGTTGGGCGTTCAACCAACTGCACCACCCAGGCGCCCCATAACTAACCTCTTTTGAATGAACAAAATAGCAAAAGGAATTTACTAATATGTTAAGATATGAATATACCACAATCTAGTTGAGTTATCCCCCAAATATAGGAAGGTTCCGCATAAGAAAATGTATTAATATAGCAGGTTAATTAATTAATTAATTAATTAATTTATAGCAGGTTAATTTTAAACATGCCCCTCAACTGGTTAACTTCAAAAGTTTAAACAGGACTAGAAATCTATTTCTCTAAAGTGGTGAACCCTATCTATTCCAAAGAACTAATCAACATTATATTAGATGTATGGAAAATGTTTTTGAAAATATTAAATTAATAAATTTGATTTCCCCTTTGAATCTTATTCCCTTGGCAGCCTTCCATCTCCTAAACCAGCAGGCAGATATTTGACTTCCATAGCTGGGCATAGAAATGTTTCAAAGTCTTTTTTTCCTCTCCTTTTGGTTTGACAGGAACCTAGCCTGGATGACTGTTCCCCAAGTTCTCCCACAGAATGACAATGGGCCTTGAAGCTGATGCTCTTTGGTGGGGGGGTGGGGAGGTGATTTGGGGCAAGGATATGACAGAGGGGAAGTGAAAGCTTAGCGTCTCCAACTCAAGGGTGTGGAAGAGAGAGGAAAGAGGCAGAGGGGAGACAGTTTGAAAGAGTGCAAGATGGAGTTACATGCTCCAACCTCTCCTCTTTGGGTGTCTTTGAAGGCTGGGATGAGTGAAGCAGGGATTAAGTAGCATGAGCAAACTCCAAGGACTCTTGTTTAGATGTCTGGGGGCAGCCACCTGCAGATGGTGCCTTCACTGACAGAAAGGAGGACGCCCTGGCCTAGCATCATCCCAAAAGAGGAGGGTCTCTCCTCCGGGCTTCTGCCTTAGGGGAGGCTCTGAAAGGAAGGGAGAGGACTAGAGAGTCAGTGATCCTGCCAGGGACTCCTTGTGGGGAGGGAGCTGGTGACTGCAACAGAGCTGAAAGAACATGGTGGAATGGAATTCAGAGGGTCTATAGGTCTATAGGTTCAGAGATTGGGTCACCAGACTCTGCCTGAGCCACCAAGGAGACCAGCCACAGCCCTCACCTGCCAATGCCTGAAAGGTTGGAGTCACCAGGCAGATGAGGGGCACCTCGGAAAAGGTTAGTGAGGATCTGAAGATTCCACACACATCTGAGGATTCCTTTTCCACCGGCATGAGACGCGGGCAGCCACCCACGAGATCAGGGATTGTGCGCTGGTGTGGGGTGGCCCCGTATCTCGTCAGTGCATTGAGGTCGACCATAGCATTGATGGAAGCAGGTCCTCAGGCTCATGATCTGAATATTCATCTTGTTATCATCGATTGGTGACGAAGTTAAACTTCAAAATAAAAAGCTGAAGGTAAAAGAGGATATTTGATCACTGGAAGCTTACCAACTTTCTAAGTTTTGAAAACACGAAATAAATTTGAGAGGAAGCAATTGAAAAACCCCCATAAGCAGTCTGAGAGCTTCTGCCTGATAACATAAAAGTCAACGTGGAGCTTTAAAAAGTAGTCTTCAGAGTGTAATACATAGGGAATCCTTCTTTGACAAAATAAAGAAAATTATCTTTAACATATGCAACATTCGTAACATTGTGAGTAGCGGTAAGATATTAGTTATTCCCAGTAAAACAAAGAAAGCCTATGGCTGCTTGCTTTTTTATTATGATGTTGTTTTTAAATTGTAGGTAACACAATAAAAGATGTAATTAAAATAAAAGATGTAATGATTATATATGAAAAGATGAAACTACTGTTATTTGCAAGCGGTGTGATACTCCTCAAAACCCCAAGAGAATCAGCTGAATATCCTTCAGAGGGTGGCTCCCAAATTTATCTACAAATTGGAATCATTGGGGAATGTCAAAAACTCCTGGTGTTCAAACTTCACCACAGAGACTGGAATTTCACTGGTTGGGGGTAGGCTTGGACTTTGGAATTTCTAAAGATCCCGAGATGATTCTTTTTTCTTTTTTTTCTAATGTGCAAACAAGTTTGGTAATGGCTGCTTTATAATTAATAAGCGAGCCCAATAAATTGGTTGCATTGAAGAGAAGTATACAAAAATAAATAGCTTTCAGGGTGCCTGAGTGGGTCAGTTGGTTAAGTGTCTGCCTTCAGCTCAGGTCATGATACCAGGGTCCTGGGATCGAGTCCCATGTCGGGCTCTTGCTCAGTGGGGAGCCTGCTTCTCCCTCTGCCTGCCACTTTCCCTGTTTGTGCTCTCTCTCTCTCTCTCTCTCAGATAAAAAAAAAAATAGCTTTCCTATCCTAGAAATAATCAGAAAACAGCACAGAAAAAAAGGATCCCATTTATAATAGCAACAAACATGTAGGATGCCTAAAAATGGTCTTAGCAAGAAAAGTGTGCTATTTCTGCAAAATAAATTATAGCATTATATTGGGACACATAAAAGCAGGCTTGCATAAATGGAGAGATGTAGTGTGCTCTCAGATTAATTTATAGATAAAATGAAGTTTCTAGGAGGATTAGGGGGAGAGGAATTAATACATGCAATCCTAAGAAAGTAATTTTAAATTTGGGTAGCCTAGTTTTTCAAAAGTTTTTTAAAATTGAAAAATAACAATGGAGAGTATTTGCCTTCCTAGATGCTCAAGTGGATTTATAAATGGTGTAATTCTAGTCCAAGAATAAAAAGATTCATAGAACAGAATAAATAGTTCAGAAAAAGACCTTGGAATATTTGGAAGTTTATGTATGCTGAAGACAACAGATCAGTGGAGAAAGGAAGTACATTCAAAAGTCATGCCTCAAAAATTGATGAACTATTTGAAAACTTTTTTATGTTGAATTTTCACTCTAATTCAAAATAAATGCTTAATAAACTAAAGAGTTGAATAAAAAAATAAAGTAAAAAAAAACAGAAGAAAATATAGGTAAATAATTTTTGGTATATGGTTGGGAGAAAATGTTTAAGCCCAAAAGTAATCTAAAAAAACTCATCCAAAAAAATTAAAAATAATCTATTACATAAAAATTCAAAAATTGATATATAGAAAGAAAGAAAACTAAAGGACAAACTGGAAGAAAACCTTTCCTACAAACGACAAAGGATTAACATCCTTCATTCATAAAACATTCTCAAAAGAAAAAATTGAAGTCACAAAATGAAAATGATCAAAAGCCATAAACAAGCAACACTCTTAAAAATATATACAAATCATGAAAATATTTTCAGCCTCACTAATAACCAGAAAATACAAATTCAAACACTGAGGCACCATTTTTAATTTATTAAATCAGCAAGATTAGAAAAGAAAATGTACTCACCATAGGGGAAGATTTTGTGGGATAGCCAGACAAACCCTAATGAGACTGTAGATTGACCCTTATCTTTCTGGAAAGCAAATAGGCAATATATACCCAGAATCTTAAATGTGTCTTTTCTCTGACACATAATCTTACTTGTAAGACTCTATCCTTTGCAAATAGGAAGAAAGGATTTTCTTCCAAGAATAGTCTGAAAGACATTATTAGTAATAGAAAAAAGCTGGGATCAGCCTAATGTCCTGCAATAGAGAAACATCATAATGTCACAGCATGCGACACATACATTACTTTTGCTATCAGATAAAAATACTTTCTAACACATATATCAACTTTGCTAAACTGAAGTAGTGATAGGTATGGAGTTTTTGCCTATTTTAAATTATTTTTAATACCAATACTTGTTTTTACAACCAACAGTTGTTAGATTTATTTATTTATTTGAAGATTTTATTTATTTACCTATTTATTTATTTGAGAGAGAGAGTGCCTGTGAGCCGGCGGGGCAGGGGTGGGGGGGAGACAGAGGGAGAGGGAGAGTGAGAATCTCAAGGAGACTTTGCACTGAGCGTGGAGCCCCACATGGGACTTGAACTCATGACCCTGAGATCATGACCTGAGCCAAAATCAAGAGTCTGACACGTAACTGACTGAGCCACCCAGGCATGCCAAGTTTTACCTTTATAATCAGGAATAAAAAGAAGAAGAAAAGGGAAAAAAATTAAAAAGAGGACCAATGACCACTACCGTGGGAAACCCATATTTATGAAAGCATCAGAATCAATAGGTAAATAGGAAAAGGACAAAATAATTTACATAAAAGGAAGTTAGCACGGTATATATTAAAAGTTGTTCATATTCAAGTTCTCTGGTAATAAAAGAAATGCAAGTTAAGGCACCAATTCACAACTAAGGTTAAATTAAAAGCATAAAATTATTTCCAATAATTTCCAATGTTGAACAGGTTAGAGTGAAATTAATTCCCCTCTGAAAAGCCTGGGGCAGTGCCAATTTCAGGTCTATGAAAGCAATTTGGTTCCATACATCAAGAGTGGTAGTAATGTTCATATCCTTTGAAAACTCAACTTCCATATTGGGATATGCTACTAAGGAAATTATTCAAAAGGAAAAAGAAAGATAAAACTATCCACATCAATTTTACTTGGAATATTAAATTAGAATATATAGTAAAGAACAGGAGACATCACGGCACATCAACCTGATGGACTGTTGAGATGCTATAAAAATAAAGGAAAATGTATGATCACTATCCTTGAGTGGGGACTAGATGCAGAAGGCAAACCTGTATGCAGATTGACTATGACATTTAAAAATAGTCAGAAAAAAATAGAAACGAGGAAGGAGAACAAGAATGTGTTAGGGTGGTAAAATTATATGGAAATTTTTTTGTAATTTAATCTCAATATGACCTTGTTTTTTCAACAATGCGCAAAAATCAGAGGGAAAAAGTATTAGGGGGGATGAAGGGGAAAACAATATTTATACACTAATTACCTGTGCATTTAAACATCAATAGGTGACAGGGACCTTCTTCTATATACAGCTGTAAAGGAGGTATTACCCTCATTTCCTTGAAGGAGTAGAACAGCAGCCTTAAGAGGCAAATAACTTGTTTGAAGTTATACACTCAAATTCTGGAATGAAGATTTAATCCCCCTCCCAACTCTACTATGCCACCTGCCCGTAAATGTGTATACACTACTGACAATTAACCTTTATGTGTCACAGACCTCTTTGAGTATGATGAAAATTATGAACCATCTTCCTCAGAAAAACTCACATGAATGCACACAAACTTACATATTCAGCACCTTCTGAGGGTAGGGTCATCAAACGCCAGGGCTTTTGGTTACTCTGGAAAAACTGTTAAGAGAGCCACCTTTTACTCTCAAAATTGTTCTGGTTTGGACTATAAATTATACGGTTATCTTTAATTATAGACCAGACATAGTTCTTCTTTTTTTCTCCTTTCCCCAATCTCACTGGTTTGCCCTTAAATGTCACCGCTGGTGTAACTTTTTAAGTAAAGCAACCAAAATAGGGAGCTCTTTCCACCTACACTGTGTGGTCAGGGAATTGGTACCTCTGGGTCTGACCAACTAGCAGTAGGTCACACCTCATCTTGTACTGTGTTAAGTAGCCTTTACCTTGGGAAGTTGAAAGCAGAAGTCTGAAAAAAAATTGGACAACAGGCATTAGGTAGGTTGTGGTTGGGTAGAAGGAAGAACTGGGCCTCTCTCTGTACAGCCCTGGTCAGGACTCACTGGCTGCCCACAGTTGACACCCTGAATACCTGGGTGGGGGTTAGGAGAAGGTGAGTTCTAGATTGACAGGGTCAACAATATGGCTCTGGGACAAGGTCAGCCACCAGAAGATAACATTTTTGCAAATATCCCAATCATATCCATGGCCACACTTGGTCTGCCTTTAAAGTTGTCTCTTTAAGATAAAGCTTTTTAAGCAAGCAAACACCGAAGCTAGGGCCACAGTCCATTGAAGTGGGAAGGGGTCTGCAGCATCAAACAGAGAGAGCTGGTTCCTGGAGAGCAAGTACTGAGCATCCTTAGGCTTGCTGGGTGGGAGGCAGATGGGCCCAACATTTCCCCTCAGCAAGGAGTCCCTCAGGACGTGTGGCTGCTGAGATTCCCACAAAGGAGCAAGGCAGATAAGCATCTTGTGCCCCACAACTCTCTTCTCAGATAGAAGGATATGCTAAATCCCAGTGGCAGCAGCAGAGAACAAGGGCTTCAGGAGATCTTTTGGACCAGACCGACACCATTTGTCCACATCAGACAAAGCTGGAGAAACGGATTAGATACTGGCTCCAGAGGAACTGTGTTAGTCACTGGGAGGCTGTCCTCAGAGGCATGTTGCTTAGAAGGGCTTGTCCTCAGAGCCCAAAGGAAATTGGTGGAAATCGTGAAGGGTATTACTGAGAAGCATTGTCCCCAGCGTGGGTGGAGGAGATCGTAATGGACAGGCACATGGCAAGGAAAAGCTCCTACTTTTCTCTGACTTAATTTGTCCAAAGCAAGGGTTCTTAACCAGGGGACCTTTGACTCAGATGAGAAAAAATGATACATCCTTATTTTCCTTAACTTCTCTTAAAAGTTATCTTTTTCTTTCGTTATGAACATGAGTCTCACAGCACCAGGAGCACCACCTGTGACTTTCACCAGTCAGCATCATAGATATCTCCATACCACATTCCACTTGCAAATATTTCTCAATCTCATTTATGTTCATTAATTTTTGGAAATTTAAGTTGTGAGATTTTGTCCGTTGGTTTGTTTTTCTTTTTGTTTTTTTGGTTTTTTTTTTTTAGATTTTATTTATTTTTGACAGAGAGAAAGTGTGTACAAGCAGGGGAAGCGGCAGGCGGAGGAAGAGGGAGAAGCAGGCTCCCCGCTGAGTAGGGATCCCGATGCGGGGCTCGATCCCAGGACCCCGAGATCACGACCAGAGCTGAAGGCAGACGCTTAACTGTCTGAGCCACCCAGGCGCCCCTTGTCTGTTGGTTTTTAATGCATTAAGGAAGCACACATAATACTACATCACAAATCTGTTTTTTTAGATTTAAACATTTTAATAATTGTATTTCAGTATATTGTATTTCCTTTGTCATGCTACATAGTTTATTTTATATATTTAAGAATGTTATTCTGAGATGGAGTCTATGGGCTTCGCCACACTGCCAAAGGGGCTCGTGGCATAAAAAATAGTTAGGACCCCCTGGAAAATAAAACCATCAGCCTACTTAGCTTTTATCTTAAGTTGCTCTTGTAGCTATTACACAGTATTTCTGTTGTGAATTGGTAAATAATTGTGGGAAAATGACTGAGCCATTTCCTGTAGGACAGTGTTCAATAGATGGCCTCCAGCGAAACTATCTGGCAATATTCTATCTTCATTTGAAGAGCTGTTCTTACTTTGAGAACTCCTTTCCTTGCTACAATGTGAATTCTTCTACTTTTCAACATATGGCTCATGTTTCATATCTGTGCAATGGCTGTAGATCGTATAGCCCCAAGAAATAAGAACCTCCCACTTCCACCATGGGCTTGATCAACATCTTAGACTTTACGGTGATGATTTTTTCCCAGTTTGCTCCGTTTCTACCACCTCTCCAGAGGAAGTGGATGCTGCATGAGTATTGCTTATATTTTGGAAATGGTTGCTCAAGATGATAGGCAAATACACTAGAATCAGACTTTCAGAGTTATAAGGAATATGGAAGGAGGATGGGGACATGGATGATAACACCAATGGAAATAATAATGGATAGCATGTTGAAAGCTACTGTACTTTATATAAATTATTATTTAATTCTCTCTATAGAGTAGTTGACACATGTCTTCTGATTTAATTTACAGAACAAGTCAGATATTAATATGCACATTTTACCCGTGAGGAAATTGAGGCATGAGGAGGTTAAGTAAGGACATGCAGCTAATAATGACAAAGCCGAAGTCTGAATCCATGCTGTTTTCACACCTCATGCCCTTAACCATTATTCTAATTTGCCTTTCTAGATTTGGAAATCTTTCTATATGTAGAAAATGCTGAAGTCTCCACCAAAAAACTACCAGAACTGATAAAATCAATAAAGATGCAGGATATAAAATCAATGTACAGAAATCTGTTGCATTTCTATACACTAATAATGAAGCAGCAGAAAGAGAACTTAAGAAAATGATCCCATTTATAATTGCACCAAAAAGAATAAAATACCTAGGAATAAACCTAACCAAAGAGGTGAATACCTGTATTCTGAAAACTATAAAACAAAACACTGGTGAAAGAAATTAAAGATGACACAAAGAAATGGAAAGACAGTCTATGTTCATGGATTGGAAGAACAAATATTGTTAAAGTGTCTATACTACCCAAAGCAATCTACAGATTTAAAGCAATCCCTATCAAATTACCACCAGCGTTTTTCGCAGAACTAGAACAAACAATCCTAAAATTTATATGAAACCACAAAAGACCCCGAATAGCCAAAGCAACCTGGAAAAAGAAAAACAAAACTGGAGGTGTCACAATTCCAGACTTCAAGTTATATAACAGTGTGGTCCTGACACAAAAATTGACACCTGTATCAATGGAACGGAACAGAAAACCCAGAAATAAATGTACAATTATAAGGTCAATTAACCTCTGACAAAGCAGGAAAGAATATCCAATGGGAAAAGACGGTCTCTTCAACAAGTGGTGTTGGGAAAACTGGATAGCAACATGCCAAAAATGAAACTGGACCACTATATTTCACCATACACACAAATGAACTCAAAAGGGATTAAAGACCTAAATGTGAGACCTGAAATCATAAAAATCCTAGAAGAAATCACAGGCAGTAATTTCTCTGACATTAGCCGTAGCAACATTTTTCTAGATATGTCTCATGAAGCAAGAGAAAAAATAAAGCAAAAATAAATTATTGGGACTACATTAAAAAAAAAGCTTCTGCACAGTGAAGGAAACAATCAACAAGATTAAAAAACGATCTACAGAATGGGAGAAGATATTTGCAAATGACGTATCTGATAAAAGGGTCAGACTTGGGAATCTTTCCAAATGTCTAAAATGTACAAAGCAACATAGAAATGAAAGATATTGTCTATGTGATGTTAAGATTAAACAGATTACTAAATATAAGAGCTGAAAACTCTTAGAGAATTGTAATGTGATTATTACCCCTTTCAAAAGACTTGACTACAGGTAGACCTTAAACGCTGAAGCCTCTGCTCAAATAAACTTGGCAAAGGAAAAGAGTGTCTCAGGGACAGAAATTAGATTAAGATTAATGTTAGAAGTGTCTGTTATCTTAAAGAGCTTCAAAAAAAAAAAAAAGATCTCTTAAACATAACGCAGATCACCAATCCAACAAAAACTAACAACTACTAAGTTTATCTCCTTCCCCCTCCACCTTCAGGCAAACATCTACTGGATAAAACAGTAGTTTAGAACATTCCTGTTCCATTAAAGCTCACATTTACCAAATAAATTTAATCAAATTGCAGGGCATATGAACATAATTCAACTTAAAGTAGATGAAGAAGATTTTGTAGTTTCAAAGAGTGGAATCTTTGCTGTTTTCCCTCCAAATCTATAGTGATATTCAAATTTGAGAAACTGTTTATGGTGGGTCAGCTGTTATGTTTGGTTTAGGAGTAACTTTTCCAGAGGTTTTTAAAATTGGTGGTTTCTGAGCCCTGGGTTACACTGCAGAGATGAGGGATGGTGCCCATTGGCATCCCCTTCCCCGAGACTTTGAGTTGCATTTGGTGATTCTCAACACACGTATGTATGTCTTAATTGAACGGTGATAGGTGGATATGGATGGTCCATATTTGAGGGTGACTGGAGCTGTATATCCCACAGTGGGCATTAAAGGGAAATATCCTTCTCCTTGGGTGTGCCAATCTTTCCATTCTATTTCCCCTCCCTCTGCTCCAGGGCAAGTATTTTCTAGAACTCCCTGTGGTGCACACTGGCAGGAATAAGCCCATGAAGCAATTTGGCCTTCATCCCAGGTCCAGAGTCAGGATCATAGTGGGAAGCTAGGCCACCTGGCACATGGCACATTTAAAACAAAATACTCCAAGTGGGTCTTTTATGTTTGGACTTAATAAGTTAAAAATAAAAGATAAGGGATGCCTGTGTGGCTCAGTCAGTTAGGTGTTCAACTCTTGGTCTCAGCTCAAGTCTTGATTTCAGGATGGTGATTTCAAGCACCACATTGGGCTCCATGCTGGTCATGGAACCTACTATAAAATAAAATAAAATAAAATAAAACAAAACAAAACAAAACAAAATAATACAATAAAATATAAAATGAGAATGTATAAAGTCACATGACTTTATATACAATTTACTAGTCAATTATGCATCTTGTAGAGCAGTGAATATAGGCCTGGCTACAGTGTGATTCTGGTGTTACCTTGGCTCTTTCCTATTGAGTTATTACTGGAACTGTATCAAGGAGTGACGGGGAGGGTGTTTTTCCGCATTCTGTCTCCATTTTTCACTTTCTTGGTTGCTGATCTGCACCCTACAGTGGTTTGCATGTCAATTGCCTCTAGCATCAGAGTTACTTAATTACAGAGAAGTCACGACCTTGGCCTTTTTACACCTAGGGTCTTCGTCACCTGAATTTCTTTCCATAGCTCTGACTCAGAGCTTTGCACATGTTAGGATGTGTGCATGTGTTCAAAGTGCAGATGTGGGGGCCCTACTTCCAGAAATCTAGTATGTAGTTTAGATTTAGTATATTTGTGTAGAAGACCTATGAATTACACTTAGGGAAACACTGCTGGAACTATGGCTCTTTCTAAGTGACAACTGCAGTTTTCTATACAATGACAGCATGTGAAGTTTTCTCTCCTCCCACATGGCTCCCGAGGACATTTCTGGCTGTAGCTGCTTTCGCCTGGAAAAAGCTTTTTCCACGTCAATCAGCTTCTATTATAAGCTGTGGGAAGAGTGGTAGAGGTATGTGTCGGTTTGGGCTGCCAAGCGAAATTCCTCAGACTGGGGGCTTCGACAAAAGAAATGTATTTCACACTGTTCTGGAGGCTGGAAAGTCTAACATCAAAGAGCCAGCTGATTCGGTTCCCGGGGAGAACTCTCTCGCAGGCTTGCAGACAGCTTCTTTCTTGTTACGTTTTCACTGGTGTCTCCTCTTCTAAGGACACTAGTCCTTTTGGGTCAGGGCTCCACCCTTATGACTTCATTTAACTTAATTACTTCCTTTTAAGCACCACTGAGGGTTAGAGCTTCAAAATACGAACTTGGAGGGAGGGGACAATTCGATTCACAGCAGTGGACCATCTTAAATTTTGGTGGAAATAGAACCTTCCTGTCTTGGGAGTCACCTGGCAAAGGTTTCTCCTAGTACTGAAAAATAAAACCAAAATTAGATATTGTTGGAGGAAACTGGGAGTAGAGGGACACCCTCTAGTTTGGGTGGGGGGCGGACAATAAATCGAGACAAACTTCTGGGCCCACCTTGTTTCTATGTGCATGAGCTGTGGGCAGCAAGAGCAGCTTTGACCATGTGACTGGCCTCTCAACTCAAACACTCCTTGAGGACAATTAAGGACAAGCCGTGTAGAGAGCTGTAGAGAAGCAAAGAAGAATCCGACCATCGCTGACCCCCAAGATAGCTCAGTTGGCATCAATTAGGGGCAAGGGGGTATACACCAAATTACTCTGCTATGTAACTTCACAGCTGCCCAATGTTATGGAAGCAATCCTTTCTGGAAGGATCAGGGACAGCTTTAGAAGATGACGCCTTTGAGTAGTTTTGAAGAATAAGGGTTGGGTTTTGTCAGGCAGAGATAGAGGTGACAGAGAGGAAAGGGAAAAGGGGAGGGGTTTTCTAAAGAAGAGGTAACTTTGAGCATAGGCCAAGGCTGGCTATAAAATTTGTGGGGTCCAGTGCAAAATGAAAACGTGCGGCCTCTTGGGAAAAAAAAAAAAAAAGACAGGAAAAAAATGCCATTGAAGATACCAAAATACAAAACTTCTTCCTTACTTCCACAGTTTCTCAACTTGTCATAGTTGTTTTTTGTTGGCTATTTAATGTTGTTCTAAGTAAAAAAAAAAAAAAAAAAAAATTAACACATTAGCATGGATATTATGCTTCCTTTTTATATTAAATGTCAGCGTAAGAGCATTTTATACCTCTGCAGAAGCATCAAAATTATGGAATGTTTATTTCATGGTTTGCACGTATATACATAACTCCTCACCAGAACAATGGAAACATGGCACTAAACCGACTCAGCTGCTTTTATTTCACTTCTTGGTAAGCACACATCCTACTGACGACTCTGAACATTCAGCTCACCAATGAGTAAGGAGAGAGTGGATGGACCAGGAATCATGGGCTCTTTTCCCTTCCATGTCCTCATTCCCAGTGTCAGCTAAGACAGGGAGGTAACACTCACAAGGGGGGGATATGATAGGGCTCCTGGATCATTTGTGTTTCTTAGAACACTATCGTCTTCTTTTCGTGTTGGAAGCCAACTTCTGATGCAAACAAAAGGCCTGGTTGTCAGGGCTGCCCGCGCACCCCCGGTCTCGGTCGTAGAGATCACACGCTTACCCCTACATTGGCTTTGGGTCTCCGTGAAATTCCACTCCCCATGCATTGCGGGGTCATCAGAATTTTATGCTCAAGGGTGCATCACAAACACTACATGCAGATGCTTGGGGAAGTAACCGTGGAGACGTCCGTGTTTGGCGTAGGTCCTCTGCTCGTGTGCATGCTCCACCCACTTAATAAGCACAAGTCAGAGATAAAATATTAAAGAATTTAAACATGACAACAGTAGAACATTAAAGCAAGCTCAAGTTCCTTCTGAACACGGGGTCCTGTGTGACTGCACAGGTCCCGCACCCAGGAAGCTGGCCCTGGCTAAGGCATAGAAATAGAAAGGTAGGTTTCTGGTTTGGGGAAGGTGATGAATCGTGTTTATCTGGACCACAAGGCATAAGACACAAAAACCTAGAAAAAGAAGCTGGACCAGATCCTAGAGCGCCTTGAATGCTATAGCCCCAAGTTTGGGCTCTATTTGAATACAGTGGTGAGGGAGGAGGTTTTGAGTAGGAGACTGGCATTATCTGAAGAGGGCTTTAGGAGGAGGACAGCTTACAAAGTGGATCAGAGAAGGTAACAATGACAAGGGGGAAGGGACCAGCCATGAAGTCATTACAGCAGTGAAAATGAGGTCTAGAATCAGGGCTGTGGCCGAGAGTAAGGAGAGGGGCTCCAGACACAAAGACACACTTTGAAATTCAATTTAGAACAGTCCTTTCTGCACTGCTTGTCTGGTTTTGTTTTCAAACTTAAAAGTTTATTTTAAAAATAAAACTTTCTTTTCCCTTTGGAATTCTGAAGTTTCACATGTCTGCGAAAAAATTACTTGGGTTTTAGAAATTTACTTTGGAAGCTTAAGGCTGTCAGTCAACTCATAAGCTATGCCCCAAGCACTTGCAACTCTCAACGCTGCCCTCCCCAAAAACTGTGCTAGTCATGTCCCGATGGCTGGTGATGTGTTAGAAGACCATACTTCATGCAAGTAAGGGTTAAATGTTTTCCATCCTAAATCAAATCCTATTGTCTATTTCGGACCATAAGAAATTGATGTAGTAAGAGTAAAAGAAAACTCTAACTGAAAACATCCTTTTTGGTAATTAGTGGATTAAGCTCTACCTTCAACTAGTCTTATCAAAACGTTGGAGGTGAGCCTGTGAAAAGGGGTCCATGGCAGCCCACAGGGGCAAAGTTATGTCTTGGCGAGCTATGTGTCAAGTGGTTAGATAAAATTTAGCCTGGCCCTGATCGAACTCCCAGTCCTAGATTGGGTCAAGCCACATCTGTTGTCTGTTTAATGCGTCAAAAAGGCACGTACGAAGGAAGGGGTAGGCAGGGTTTTCTAGTTCACACCTTGTTAGGAATATTCCTTGACAATGAGTGGGTATAAACACAGGTGGTGTAGAGTCATCAAATGCTTTGTTTGGCCCTATAAAGTCCAAATGTTTGCTAAGGCCCAAGTGCCAGATACTCTTCAAAATAGAAAAGATTTATTATTTTGACAGAAGCAATACATCGCTGTGGCTTTGAGAAGAAGTTTTTAAATACTCCATCCGCCACTTCAAACAAGGGCAACAAACCTCATGCAGGGTTTTGTTTTGTTTTAATTTTTTTTTAAAGATTTTGTTTATTTATTTGAGAGAGAAAGAGAGAGAGAACAAGTGGTGGGGAGGATAAGAGAGAGAGAGAGAAGCAGACTCCCCACTGAGCAGGGAGCCCAATGCGGGGCTCCATCCCAGGACCCTGGGATCATGACCTGAGCTGAAGGCAGATGCTTAACCGACTGAGCCCCTCAGGTGCCCCTCATGCAGGGTTTTAAAACACCCCTCAACACAAATTCTGACTCCAAAGATACCGTCAATGTCTCGCTCACTTAGTTGCTCTGCAGCCCTTGGTTACATTGTGTTATTTTTTGTCTCTTGTGTTCAAGGATGAGCCAGGCGGTTCTGGTTTCTCCATCCACCCCAGCTCGGCTGCAAGCAGCTGCTGGGCCACCAGCCCTTCCTATGGAAGTAAACTTCTTCTCTGTCGTCAGATTGCTTAGTCCTCTAGCAGACAGACATCAGAAGCTTTGATAGGACATGTCAATGCCTAGGAATGAGGAGTATCCAGAAGGAGATGATGCAGCAACATCGGGGCAGTCACCTCTGGGCCAGCACTGTGTGACAGAGAGTACATTTATCTTGCTGAAACTGTAATTCTCAACAAGAGCCAATTTTGGCATCAGGGAGGTAGGTGGGGGGGGGGGATTTGATAGCACCTGGAGGTATTTTGGATTGTCAAGACAGGGGTTGGGGAGGGGTCACTGGCTTCTTGTGAGTAGAAGCTGGGAATTCTGCTAAACATCCCACAATGCATAAGATAGCCAAGTATCCAGTCCAAAATGTTAATAGTGCACTGTTGAGAAACCCTAGTATAAATAACTGTTGATTCAAGGGATACCCTGATCACTGCACCAAACCCTGAAGGATACGCGATGTGAGGAAACTGATGGTCCAGGTGGTAAGAAGGGAACTGGCATCCAGAGGGCTGATGAGTCTTCCAGGATCCCCCCCCCCCGCCCCGCCCCGCACCTTCCCCTGGCAGGGGAATGCATCCTTTAACTGACATGTGTTCCTATAGCAGACATCTGTTATTTCCGCCTGTCCGATGCCCTTTCCCTTCTCCCCCGGTGGAGAGCACCGTGATTTTCCTTGGAGTCAACCTTCCCTTAGCCATACAGTGAACACGGTGCCAAGGTCAGGTCTCTTAGAGTCTCTCTCCCAGAAGGAATGACACAAGGATGGCAAATGGAGCTGTACTGAGATTCCCAGAGCAGCTCCTTTTCTCTCTCTCTCTCTTTTTTTTTCCTTCCCAAAGTCTGGTAGCTCAAGTTTATTTTTTCCTGTATCTTTCCAATACATCCCTTGGGTCGTGTGTGCGTTTGCTGTTTCAGCTCCCAAGAGTAGGCTGTAAACCAAGAACCCAAATGCCTCCAGCTCCCTGTTCTGAGCGCCGCGGTGGTGTCCTGCATTTGAATGAAAGCAGATCTGCAAGCCGCTCCATTGCGGGTGCCTGGGTGCAGGAGATTGAGAGGGACCCACGGCGCACCTCCAGCCCAGCGCCTACCCCTGCTGCTGAGCGCTCTAGTCCGCCGGGAAGAGTGGTCGGCGCTCCATGCTAGCGCCGTGCTTGCTCGGGCGCCAGGAGCAAGGAGACCCGCTCAAAAACACTGATGAGAGCGCCGGCTCAGAACAGCAAACCCGGCAAATCATGAAAGGCACTGAGAAGTACAGCACGACATACCTCAGATCTCCTTCTACTCGTTTACTGGGCAACTCTATTAAGGAACCATGGGGGCGATGCTGCAGGTGGTGGGGATGAAGCCGTGAGTTGTATGTCTGATGCTTAGGGATAACTCGTAAACAGTCCCTCAAAACTGAATGGAAATACCATAAAATATTTTTTAACAATTTTGTACTCCATTCTGTTTTTCTTTTTATTTTGTTTTATTTTTAACTACAAAAAGAATACTTCTTAGTGTACTAAATGTGGACATAGATGCCCCCTCGCTCCTTCCTCTCCTCTCTTCTTCATTCCCTGAAAGAACAACCACAGTGAAGCACCGTGAAGAAGCTTGTGAAGAGGTTGGCGTCTCATACACTGTATTATCGTTCCAGATCTCTTTTCCTGCCTACCCAAGCACACTGTTTGTTATTTCCCTTGTGAATCATAAAGTCGGGACCACACTCTCCATGTTCTCCAGCACTTTGCTTTTTTTCACAATGTATCTTTCAGACCTCCTTCTGTGTCAATACATAGACATCTTATTTCATTACTTTTTTTTATGCGTATTTTATATGCGACATCAGCACATGACTGGTTAATTTCTGAATCACTCATACGAGCTGATTAAAAAATAATGGTGATTCCAGGACCACCTCTGGCTAATCTGGGTTTCTGGGCTAAGTGCGGATCTCCTGGCCTGATGCCCATGATATATTATTGTCGCTGTTACGAAAGAGCAGAAATATGCCTCGAGTATTTCCTCCAACCATCAAACCTCCAGGGCAAGGGGAAGGACCTGAATGAACCGCTCAGCAGAGAAAGGGAGAAGGTCCTGGAAACACATTCCTCGACCAAATGAGACCCAATGAAATAGAGCAGCCAATTTCTTCCACACATCCCCTCCCCCAACCTGCAATCAGCAATAATTTTGGAGAAATAAAGCAAATGGATCGCCGCATTCCTACACGTCTATTGCATTTGACTATTCTTTGCAGGAGCTACTCAGGACCAAATGTTTGGAAAGGAAGTTGGCTGACCACAGTGTCTTTTCTTTTTTTTCTTTTCTTTTCTTTTAACTTATGCTGCTGCAGCTGCAAAATAGGAAAAGAAGAAGAGAAGAAGAAAAATCCAACCTTCCTCAACCAAAGACCTTTCTGGGAAAATTCTTCCAACTCCCCTTTTTTTTTTTGGAAAACACTTGCATACTATACATTTGTGCTTACACATGCTGAATCTCTTGATAATCCACTGAGACCTTTTACTGTTTGTTTTTTTTTTTAGGTTAAGAATTTAGAGATGTATTTTCTTGCAAATGAGTGGGTCCTCTGGGTCAGGATTAACTGTTGAATTCCTTGGCTTCTATGTAGCCCTAAGTGAGCTCTAAAGACAGCTTGTTTTCTTAGGGGTTATTCCCGTGTGGGCTAAGAGGCAACATGAATATTGATAATGACTAAGTTGCCACAGTCTGCCTCAGTAGTTGTGTTAGCATATGAAACCTTGGTCTTCCCCTCAGTCTGTATCATAGCAAGCGTCATATTATAGAGTGATTTATTCTGGTACTTTCTTAGCATGGCACTGCAAACCCTTGGGTCCTTCCCAATCTGCCTCCCAGCCTCATCTACCTCAGCGGGAGAACACCAGACCCGCCCAAAATCACTTCCGTTGTCACAGCACTGGGCCTCCTCTGTCTGCGATGCCCTTACCTTCTCCCCCCCTCTCCCCGCCGAAGGTCTCCCCATCCACCCAGGCCCAGATGGAGGGCCACCTTCTCTCTGACATTTTTCTTACCCTCTTCTCCCTCTTGCCCTCTGTAGGCAGAATTAAGCCTCCACGTTAGGTGACATTTGTGTATGCTCTTACATGTACAGTGCAATTTTAGTTTTCATCTTCAAGTACTCACTAGCTGCCAGAAACCGAGGCTGAGGGCTTATGGGGGGCCATTTAAAGCTCCTTTGATTTTGCCCCATTTTACAGAGGAGGGAATTAATGTTCGGAGACATTAAGTTGCCCAAATGCACACACCTAGCAAGCAGCAGAGCCAAGCCCCAGCCGGCCTGATCCCAGAGCCTGTGGTCTGAGCCCCCCGGGCTACGAAGCACCCTTGCACCCATCCCCTTCTCTTTGTTGGGGTGAGAGCTTTCAGGGAAAGGCATCTATCTATGTTTGCCTTCGCTGTTCCAGGTATAGCAAGCACTCAGCACTACAGCACTCGTCCTTTCAAGTGGGGTTTCATCCGGGAGCTGGAGGCTGATGAGCAAATGGGGCCAGGATGCTTGCTGAGGGGCAGGCTGAGCCCTCTGACTCTGCCTGCAGTCCTAGGGACAGGAGATGGCCAGTCGTGCGGAGGTGTGTGTGGAACGCGGCAGAGTGGAGGAGGGTCCACTGCATTGGGTGGCAGCCAGGTAGGGAGAGAGACTGAGTATGAGGATGTACATCAGCGGGGGGTGTGAGGTATGTAAAGGCCATTCCAACATTTTTTAAAAATTTTTATTTATTTGAGAGAACGAGAGAGTAAGAGAGAGAGAACACAAGCAGGGGGAGAGGCAGGGAAGAGAGAGAAGCAGGCTCTCCAGGGAGCCCCATGCGGGGCTCCATCCCAGGACGCTGAGATCATGACCTGAGCCAAAAGCAGACGCTCAACCAACTGAGCCACCCAGGCGCCCCGGCCATCCCAGCCGTTGAGACTAACATCTACCAGAAGGCAGGCTCTTGATTTTTGCTTTACATTCCTTCCCATTCAGTCTCATGCTCCCATTTTCAGATGGAAAACAGAGACTCAGAGGGGGCTAAGTAACTCATTCAAAGTCATACAGCCAGTACGTGGCCAGGAATCCTATCCAGCCATGGGCCAAAGGGCCCCTGGGAGACAGTGTGTCTGATTTAGTCTCAGGTCTCACACCATTGTGCTGTCACGTCCCAGGACCATAAGTATAATGTGCTTTGTGGAAAAGGAACACATCAACTTCATCCAATACAGAAATATTTAATACACTGCTAAGTAAAGGGCAGGGAGGGAATGTGTTTCTCTGGCATGGTGGCCGGGGGATGGAGGGTGCAGCTGAACTTTGACCTGGCACACTTAACCAGCATGCGAACAAAATGGGCTACAAAGTGTAGCCAGCCACCTCCACCAGACCTGGGCGTCTGTGGGATGTTGCAGCTCTCCTCTGTAAAAGGTGACCAGGGTGGGAGGTAGACTGTAGAGAACAAGCGTTCTTTGAAATACATCCAATCCAGGGCGGCACTTTGATGGGGCCAGAAGAATGGAGATGTCACCCTTCAGCCTCACCTCTCACTGCTTTGAAGGTCTCACCCACCCCTCTCATTTGCAGGGCTCACATACCATGTGTCTAAATATTTAGAAGTTATAAATCAAACCAACAACCTGTTAAATCAAATATGTTCTATCCTCCTACCTCGACAGATCGAATGACGTGGAAGGCCAGGCTGGAATTTACAGTTCTCAGGTTCTTGGAGGTCTCGGCTGGAACATGGTGGTACCGGGAGAGGTGGCCTCTGGACGAAGGCCCACTCACCTTCATTTTCTATCCTGACCTATGGAAGGCCTCAAATGTACACGTGTGGATATTCCAGCTCACACATTCAAATTCTGTCCATGCCCCAAGCATAGAGCTGCCCAGTGGCCCCTCAGAGACTGGGATCTCATCATTGAGCAGGGAATTCTGGGGGTGCCAGCTATCTGGAAGGAGGCTTAGGTGGGGGTTGTGGGCTCCTCACCCTGTGTGCAGGGGTGAGGCTGTAGGGGAACCAGAGCCAGCCCGCCTTAAGTAATGGGCCCGGGCAAGGTCTCTCTTGCCAGTGTCTACTCTAAAGCAATGAATGCTGCTGATAAAGAAGTTGCATTTGTGAATAGAAGCTGAGGGCAGAGATCTGGCACACCTTGATTATCACTGAAGCCCTTGCACCCAGCACAGTGCTCTGCACACAGTAGGTGCTCCGCGAATGGTGATTGAATGAACTGCCACCACCGCAGCCAAGATGGAGTTTAAGTCACTGGTTGTTAGAATACCAAAGTCACTAGACCCTTTGAACGCTCCTGAAGTACAGTGGGATTTGAGTAGCTACTGATTTTCACTCCCTGGGTCAGGGGGCCAATCCTTCTTTCTTCCCACCCTTGGGCAACTCAGAATACTTAAGATACATAATTTTATATTAAAATGCCTGCATTCTATAGAAAACCTGTGTTGGAAATGTTAAAAACAAGTTGTCTTCATTAGGAAAGGTAATTTTATATCACCTTTAAGCAGAGAGACTTTAGATTTGAACACTAAAGCTTCCTCTGCGTAATCCTCCCCCAGCTGGAAGGGGGATGAGGAGTCATAGTTGGATGTCTTCATCACTTCATTGTTTCCTTTTAATGCCAGGTCCTGCGCTCTTCGGGTGGTTATTTGTGCCCTGATTTCGGGGACTACAGTTGCCCAATTCTGCACAAGGACAAATAAAGTGGAGCCCATATTGGTTCTTCTCCAGTTTATGACAGCATTCTTCCTCAAGTCATGTAGGGGGGCTAAGTTGGTCTGATCAAAGTCACCATGACCCATCCTGTGTGCCTACAATTGCATTCCCTTAGAAAATTAATTACAAGTTTGATCAGGTTTCAACAAGGTATATGGCTGAAACTGCGCTTCGACTTCATTTTGGGGGATGTCATACCAATGAATTTAGTTGTCCACAGTTTCTATTCTGTTTTCGGGCCAAGTGTCTCTGGTCTTTTGCATTCCTTAGTCTTTCTTTGCCAAGGTTCATGTAAAATAATTGGAGTTTTGGTGAATGACAGCGTGGTAATGCCAACCACAAGGTTTGAGAGATAGGGAAGGATGGGTCAAATATGGTTAAGTGGTGGACAACAGGAAGTCCCTTTTTTTTTTTTTAAGATTTTATTTATTTATTTGACAGAGAGAGACACAGCGAGAGAGGGAACACAAGCAGGGGGAGGGGCGAGGGAGAAGCAGGCTTCCTGCCAAGCAGGGAGCCCAATGCGGGGCTCGATCCCAGGACCCTGGGACGGTGACCTGAGCCAAAGGCAGATGCTTAACGACTGAGCCACCCAGGCGCCCCAGGAGTCCGTTTTCTTGATATCAGTTCTAAATGGCCACGAAACTTGAACCTTGGAGCACTCAACTCTTTTTCCACTGCTTGTTTGAAGGATACTGCTGTCAGGGAGGAGGTTTTGAAATGTTAAATAAGATGCTTGTGGTTTAAAAAAGTTTTCTCCTTTGCTAGTTGGTCTTTCCATAGCTGTCTTCACTGCCCCCTCCTTCCTCCTACCCAAGAGGTTTTGCCAAACCTCAGCCTGCCCCAACTGACTGCTGCCCTCTCACCAAACAGAAATGGCCATGCCACCAAGAGATTAGACATCTCCTAACCCTCAACGGGTCCCCAGGCTTTTAGAGTCCTCTGTCCAGGAGCCTCAGAACAACCTCCCACAGGTTAGACAATTGTTGACGTCAGTGGCAACTATTAACTCTTTGTTCTGAGATAATCAACTAAGATCCAAGATAAGGAACATGTTTCATGCTTCTCCTACTTGGCCAAGTTCAGGTTCCTGCCTTCAGGGCCACCCTCCAAGGTTGAGGTGGTCTTGGTATTTCTTCTTCATCCAGGGGGAGAAATTTTATTGATGTATATCATTCCATCCCAGTTTTTTTTTTTTTTTTCAAAACTCCATTATCATTTCTACCCCAGCATCTGCTATAGCTTCTCATTTTGCTGCAAGCATGGTGTTCATATGTGATGTGGGCTTTGGAGGATTTTACCTTGAAACATGCTCTAGATGACCATAATGTTCTTCAAGGAACAAATATTATATATTGTGCAAGTTTTCTTGTGATTTATTAACAGAGGGACTGTATGCTTGGTTATAGCCGTCTCTGAGAGCTTAGCAAGGTGCCTATCACACAGGTCTTCAGTAGGCGTCTGCAGAATGAGTCAACTATGAAGTTCAACAGTCAAAAGGATAGGTGGCACAAGTGAGAATCTATTTCCTCACTAACACTCTAGAATAGTAATAAAGAAGAAGGAGACATAAAGGCAAAATTCTCTGAATGACATAAATGCTTTGAATGGGATAAAAAGAAAAGAAAAGAAAAACAGAGGTACAAGTAGTTGGGGTGAGCTCATATAGAAACTTGGACTCAGACTTTAAATTCAGATGGTAGGCTGAGTTCAAAGTCTCTTCTTTTCCAAAATCCCTTTGAAATCACAGGAAAAAATAGAGTATAAATAGTGCTGGAAGACAGAAATGAGTACTACCAGAAACTGAATTTCTACACAATAGTGAAGATGGAATAATGTCAGTGACCAGGGGGAAAAACCCAGTGTCCTGAAACAGTTAGAGGAGAAACCTCCTGTACAAGTAAGAGTGTCTTTTCCCAAGCCGGACCAAACACCAAACACAGAGTGAACAGTTACCCAGATCAGCACGGGGACAGAGGGAGTTGCCAGTAACAAGCCCCTCACACTCTTCCTTCACTCTGACACTCTCCCACCCCCTTGTTCCCAGTGCTTGGCTGGGCTAACTGGAGAAAACTGTTCTCTAAACAAGAACATGTACGTGTGTGCTCAGTGTGGAGAGAAGGTGTGGTTTCTGGTGTGGACACTGAAGCTGAGAATAAAGCCAAACAGAAAAGCTGAGCCCAGGGTGACTCAAGAAGTGTGTGTCTATGTATTCTGTGTGTGTGTGTGTGTGTGTGTTTAAGGGGTGCCCAGAATGGGCATCCACTACGGGAAAAGAAACTTAGGGGATGTTTGTAAGAGATTAGGGGAAGATGCTGTTGTTTAATCTGCGATGTAACTGCCCCCTATAACCAAGAAGAGTTTATCACAGAAATGTAACAATGATCCAACATTAGCAAGTCTCTATTACATTAATAGTTTAAAGTAGCAACAACTAATGCTTTCAAGAGATGCTGACAAGGCATTTGATAAAATTCAACAACCATTGTCAATTAAAAAAAGAAACTTGGACCTAGTCCAACATATTTGTTGTATGAGAGGAGGGAGCTATGATCTTTCCCATAAATAGCTACTTGGAAATCATAAAAAGGTTAGATTTTTTTCCTTTTTTAAAGTTTGTAAGAAGTACTTGCTTAGGAAATGTGATTTCAGGGAAAAAATGAAGACAAGTTTTCATGTGACTGAACTCAAGTAATATTCTGGCCCAATTAAGAACCTGGTCACAGGGACGCCTGGGTGGCTCAGTCGGTTAAGCATCTGCCTTCTGCTCAGGTCATGATCCCACGGTCCTGGGATCGAGTCCCCCATCGGGCTCCCTGCTCTGCAGCGAGCCTGCTTCTCCCTCTGCCTCTGCCTCTCTCTCTCTCTCATGAATAAATAAATAAAATCCTAAAAAAAAAAAAAAAAGAACCTGTTCACAGCCATTGTGGCCTTCAGAAGTGTTAGGTTCATTGAAAAGTCATAGATTATTGAACAGTTTTATCAAATGGGAATTTCTAGTTATACTTCAAAAGTACCCATTTCTGGTGTCCCGGTCAAAATACCATTAGAAGAAGCATTCATTGGTTCAAAAGTTGCACATGATTGAAGAGTACATTTCAAGGTCATCTCACTTGCAGGAATTATTTCAGAGCCCAGCCAGTCATTCTCTTTTTAATTTAGAGACAGGCAATTCTGTGTAATTGGTAATTCTGCTTATGCCTCTTACTTCTGGGAGTACTTGGGGGCCTCATGTCATCCATCAATTAATATTACAAGCTTTGGAGAGATGGCTTAAGTATTAATGCAGTATCTCTCCAGTGGAATACAATCGCTATATTGTATTCAATAATCCCAGGGATGGTATCTCAATTCCGTAACAATCACTGTGGCAAGGCATAGAACATCCACAGCAGATGCCTACCCTATCAGAATGGGTCCTCCGTAATTTGTACTAGTACAAACCAGCTCAGGGGTAAACCTGCTGAATGTAAATCCTAGATTGGTCCCCACAAGCCATGGTTCCATGTTTTCTGTGGAGCAATTGAGCCCTTGGTTTGAGCTACAGGGTCTTAGAGGATTCAATGAAAACTTCACACTTAAAACTCCATTCTTCATCACCCTCTCTGGTTTACTCTATCTAGCAGTTGTACCTTTCCATCATGTTTAACACATATCCTCATCTCTTCTTCTTCTGACTTCGCTGTTCATGTCAACATTTAGAATCGTTGTTCTCAGTCATTCCAGCTTGGAAATTACGAGTAAGCCTCTATTGGTGACAGACTGGAGATGGCCAATATCAGGGCAACAGACCTGCGTGGTCCCCAGGAAATTGGAAAGCCAGATGGATAGGACATCTGTATCAATTCAGTCTAACAACAAGCAGTAGGGCAAAGGACAAGGCAGAACATGGTGGCAGGCAGCAAGGAGCCAACAGTCAATGAGCAAGGCCCGAGGAGGAAAGGCGACAAAATATCTGGTCCCAGAAGTCCTGCGTAGGGGCTCGAGGCAGAGAATCAGGCCCCTGAGTGCAATGTAGGCTCGGATGCAGAGGTCCAAGAGAACAGCCTGGCTATTTGCACTTGAAAAAAAGTTTAAAGGAGAAACATTATTGCTATAATCTAGTGTACTTTGGAAGAGAGGCGAAAGAATAGGTCTTTACATGAGGCACCAGATGGCCGGACTTTGTTCCGTTTTCTTATTGGCCAAGACCAAGCCCCAGGGCTCAGGGAAGCCACCTTGAATCTTTGTATCTACATCGTCCACGGGATGTGGTGGGTTGGAGGGGCGAACCAGGCACTTGGTGACAAAGCCAGTTATTAGAAAAAGGAGAAGGGGGTTAGACTGTTGGAATAAGCTCCAGTCTGTGGCTCTAGGAGCAGGAGTCCTCAGTTTGGAGTGCTGTCTGGCTGCCATCAAGCTGTATTGTAGGGAATAAACTGTGCCTGCTCATTCCTATAGAAGTCCCTAATGTCAGAAAGCCAAGTCAGTGAGAACGGGTGTGTGGGTGGGTCGGGACTAGGCACTAAGAAGTTAAGGGTCAGGTTTAAACTGTAAGATGTTAGCTACACATGATTTGGGGCCCCCATCTCTGCTGCCTTCTCACCATGGAACACACTACCTGGCACACAACAGTGCTCCGTAAATACACATAAATGAATACAGATCTGCATTTAATCCTGGCTCTGCCACTTACTAGGTTATCATTAAAAAATGCAATATTGTACACACAAAGTGCATAATAGGTGCTTAGTAAACGGTCGTTGCTCTCGTTGAAGATCATGCCCTGACTCCTTTCCAACCAGAAGCTTCTTGAGAAGAACTTGTTCTATATGTCTTTGCAGACTGTGGATTCAGCACCCCAGTTCTGACTTCATACATGCTCAGCAGATACTCTTTGCTGAATAGCTAAGCATACAGTGCTTACGTGAAGGGCAGCCCAATGTTGTGTTAACAGCAGGGACTCCAGAGCCAGATGCTTATGGCTAGATCCTGGCTCCACCACTTGTGAGGTATGTGACCTTGGGCAATTGACTTAACCTTTTTGCCTCCATTTCCTCATCTAAAAAATAGAAGTATTAGAGCACCTTTCTCACACAGTTATAGCCAGGGTTCAATGAGATAATATCTGTACAGCACTCAGAACAGTGCCAGGCATATGGTCAGTACGATGTAAGTATTTCCTAATGCTTCATTTTAATCCAGTTTTTACATTTTTAAATTTTGAAATAAGAGTTCACTCATACCCTTTGCTCTGTTTCCTCTAATATCAGCTTATTCTATAACCACAATACAATAATCAAGACGAGGAAATTTCAACTAGTTACTAGTTACGTACTAGTTACTGTTTAATATAAAACTATTAAATAATTGACAGACCTTCTTTGAACTTCACCAGTTTTCCCACCCATGTCCTATTTTGGAGCTAATCGGGGATCTGACATTGCAGTGAGTAGACATGTCTTCTCAATCTCCTCCAACCAGTAATAGTTCCTCAGGCTTCATGTCACTTTGAAGATTAGCCAATTGTTTTTCACAAAGTCCTTCAATTTGAGTTAGTCTGATGAATTCTCAAGATTTAAGCTGGGGTGGTGTGTATTTGGCAAAAATGCCATACAAGTGACCTTGGGTCTTTCTCAGTGCATCATATCAGGAGGTATAGAATGTTGTTAAGTCTCACAACTGGTGATTTTACCTCTGATCACTAGGAGAAGGTGGTAACCAGATTTCTCCACTATAAAGCTACACTTTTCCCTTTATAATTCATTAGTGTCTTATGAGAAGATACTTTGAAATTGTGCAAATATCCTGTTTCTCATTAAACTTTTACCCACTAATTTTAGCAATCATTGATGATTTGTGCCAGTAGTAACTATTATGGTGGTGTTTGCCTAATGGAGATTTTTAAAATTTTATTCAATTGTTTATTTATATCAGCTGTATTCATGATTCTTTATTTTATTTTATTATCATTATTATATATATTGTTGTTCAGATGGTCCCAGTTTTGGCCATTAGGAGTTTTTTCATGTTGACTCAGTGTTCTTTAGACATGCAGTCATAGCTTTTTGAAGTGCTTCCATCCTTTATGTTACCATAAGCTGTTCTAACCTCATCTTATATTTCTCCTGCCCTAGCCTTGGAATCAGCCATGTCTCCAAGGAGTCTTGCCTTTTTCTTACTGGAGAATGGTGTTTAGAAACCAAGATCTGGGTGCTAGGTGTGCTTGTTGTTATTGAGATGTCATTGCTTCCAGGTCTTCTCAGTGGACAGAATTAGGAAATATAGGCATATATACTCACATACAGATATACAAATTTCTTTTAATTTAGTTTTAATTAGTGAATAAAAAAAATACTTTCTGTTCTCTTTTGAGATATTTTCCAAAGAGACACAGACCATGACCCATCAGCTTACTTGCAATTCTACATATTTACTTATTGCTTTAGTAGGTGCGATAATACAAGAGTGATGTCTAGTGACACTGCAGTTTTAAAGACTGATGGCTGGGGAGGAGGCTTGTTTTGGGCCTTACTCTTCTATCTTCACAAGATCCCTATGGGCTCACCCTGGAGCAGTACTTCTCAAAGTGTGTTCATTGGAGTCCCAGTGCCTACGGACTGATTAGTTTTATGATTGACTATGTTTAAAAAACACTTTCCATTATGCCCCCTGCACGGTATACATGAGCACATTAAAGGCTCCCAGAAGTCTTGCAGTAAAAAACAAAAACAAACAAAAAAAAACACCCATGAACTCTCTTGACTTGAGAAAGGGAAATGAAAAGGCTCTGCTCCCTCTAGTGGTCAAACTGAGTAACTGGTATTTTATGGCCTTGGAACATAAAGAGACAAGAGTTGAATATATAAAAGAGATAATGGAGGGATGAGCAATTTGTTAAAGATATTGACCAACAGGGGAACATATGTGGTCAGATAGAATTAGTACGTGACTCTCCTATGGCATGAATGAAACTAAAGGGAGTAATTTACAGCTAATGCTTGGCTGGGTCGCTTGAGATTGTAACATAACCCAACATTTCCCAAAAGCCATTTTTGTGATCATCTCCTAGATCATCTCATTGGAGTGTAAAGCAGATTTTCATTATCCTCACTTTTCAAATAAGGAACCAGTCTCAAAGAGGATAAATGGCAAGCTTAAATTCACATAACTTGTTTGGGACAGAGCTGGAACTTGGTTTAAACTTGTATAGTGAGGAAGCGTTGGTCTGTGTTGTCATGGCCAGCCCTCTGCTCTTCTGCTAAGCACTTTAAAATATGTTAAACATTTTGTTGCAATTGAAAAAAAAATACAAAACATGAACCCAAAATTCCGGCCCCATAATTTAAAAAGGGAAGAAAGGAAGGAAGGTAGGGAGGAAGGAAAGAAAGAAAAAAACCATCTTTCACATTTTGACTCTTGCCAACATTTTTAGCAGCTCATAAAAGTGAGAAAAAGACAATCCTAACTATCAGTGAAGTTCTTTATCAAGTTAACACCTAGTTAAAATAGGTAATGGAAGCTTTATAAATACAAAATCCAGACTCTCAATAAACTTCCTACCACCAGATGTGGACTGAGATACGCACCAGTCTGGGAAGCTGGCCACCATAAACCCTCTGAGAGCCATCGGGGAGTCATATAACCATCTTGCTCCACGTGATCACTGATCTTTGTAGTGTTAGCCTTGCTTTGGCTGAAGAGAGATATCACCATAAATCCATCCCTAACTAAAAGGATGCATTTCCTCATTTTCATCTACACAGATTGGAAAATAGGGAAGAGATTGATCAATACCCTCATCTTTCTGCAATCATCTGAGAGGCCAAAATGGCCTGGGGTTTGATGTATTGCACACACAACGTGAATCCCTAAAAGCTTCTGGTCTCTGAAGGTTATTATGGAGACAAGGATGGGAAGTAATAAAGCTGTGCCATTTATTTAAAGTGAGGGCTTTCGTCTTGTCTCTCCTGGTACCTCCCATTTCTATTCCTAAAATGCTGACTGGACAATAGGAAAGAGAAGGAAATGTACCGATTTCAAACCTTCAGGAAGTCCATTTGGTCAACTGATTCTAGAAAGGTAAAATCTATCAAATAATCCACAAATAAAAGTTGGTGTTAGGTTAACTTTCAAACCAATACCAGACTCAAGACTTGGGATGTGTCATTTTTATCCAAGTAACAATGCAGGAATGACACAGAAACACCCCCCGCCCTCTCCACTGGGACTAACAGAATTCCAAGCAGAGCTGCACTATTACTGGACCTGAGAGAGCTGGCTGTTTGCATGAAGTTCAATAGAGCTGTTTATATCGCTGACGTACTGTGAAATGTAATTGCTAAATCTGGTTTGGAAAATCAAAATGGGCAAAATGTGCTGTGAAATAGAATTCCCAAGTCTGGATGGGAAACAAAACAAAACAAAACAAAACAAAACAAAACCTGTGAAAACATATGCATCGGATACTCTTTGAGGTCAAGTCTGTAAAGGGAACTCACAGGTTCTATAAAAGTCTCATTGTCTTTTTCCCCTTGTCCTCAGCTAGCCGGTGAGGAGACAGAGAGCAGGCTCATGTCAACATCTGGCTCGTGTCTCGGCATGAGCCATGATGTTCCTCCTCCCACACACAGGTGCTGCCATATGATGTCTGGCCGCCACATATACAACCTGAAGAAGGGCATGCTGGGAAGAAAGTCGGTATGCCCTGTTTTCTGGTCCATCACACCCATGGGCACCATGCCCAGTGTAACACATGAAATGGAGGAGTCCTCATTTTCAGCCAGTTCTATGCAGCAGGGAACACAAAGACCATGATGGTCATCCCTGCCTCCCTGTCCCCTCGACGCTGAGGGGAAGCAGTCAGAGGAGGGTGTCCTCAGTACGTAGCCATTTGAAGCCTGCTGACCAGTCACGGAGAAGTTATCTTCTGGGACTGGACCATCTAAAAATCACCAGGAATGGGATAATGCAAGCCCCCTACGGGAGTGTGAACTTGTTGAGCTTCCACACCACACAGCAGTGGAGCCCTTCGCCTTGTAGACCATGCTCACTTCCTGGCATATGCAGTTGCTACTGTGCTAAGATTCTGCTCGGGTGTCCCCCCCGCTAGGAGGTCTCTGAATTCCCCCTGCTCTTCACCCGTCTTTGCCAAGCAGGGCGTGCTTTTTCTTCCCTGTTCCCAGAACTCAAGCAATTGCTGTGGTGACATGGGGCTCATCATGGTAGCTCCATCCCCCTTGCGGGACGGACCCCTGAAGTCCAGGTCATTCATCCTTGTAGCCCAGCGCCAAACCCCAAACGGGGACACAGTAAGATAAAATCCGTACTGATTGCATGAAAGAATTAATGAGGAAGCAAGAGAATCGTCACGTTTACCAGGACACACTTGGGTCTGAAGTGCAACTGAAGGAATTTCTAGTCCAGCTCCACGTTCCCGGAAGTGTGGTCAGTGAAGCATAAGCCTCTTGGATGTGTTCTGCTCCCCTTCCCCTGAAAAGAGTAGAAATTTAAAGGGGGTATTCTTTGGCCAAATAAGTTTGGGAAATGCTACTTACTATATGCTCTCTCGGAAGACCTGCAGTTAAGAATCCTTTCCAAAGTTGGTTTCATCTGGTGTTGAGCAAATGAATTCTTTTATAAGCCAGGTCTGGCCATTATGCACTATTTTATGAGCTAACCCTGATGCGCTGATGGTCGACTGGAAGAAAATTTCCAAGAGAGGAGCTTCCATTACAACAGTGGTTCTCAAAGTGTGGTCCCCAGACCAGCAGCATCGGGGAACTTGCTAGGAATGTGAAGTTCAGGCCCCACCCCAGACCCACTGATTCAGATATTGCGAGTGGGGTGCAGCAAATGCTGTTTTAACAAACTCTCCTGGTGAATCTGAAGCACACTATGAAGTGTAGGGACCATTGCACTGGAAAAAGACTGCTGGTTCTTAGGGGTCTCCTTACTCATTCAGGGAGGAGGAGTGAGTCAGCAGAAGGAATGGCTCAGCCTTTTCTCGCTTTCTGTTGTCAGATCTGCTGTTTGCAACCTGGGTGCATTCTGGTCTGCTTTACTGGGAGGCTGTAAGCTCAGTGGGCCAGAATCTTCTGTGGTGAAGGCCTGCGGTTTTCCAATGCTGCCTGCAATTGGGTAGGTAAATGATCCAGAGATGGAGTATGAGTAGGGCTTTTGCCCGAAAATCAAAAGCCTCACCTTCCAAAAAAAAAAAAAAGTTATTTTTAGTTAGAAGATAGCATTTTGTTTCTGTTTTTGTTTTTTTTAAATTTATTTATTTGACAGAGAGATAGCACAAGTAGGCAGAGCGGCCGGCAGAGGGAAAGGGAGAAGCAGGCTCTCTGCTGAGCAGGGAGCCCGATGCGGGGCTCGATCCCAGGAGCCTAGGATCATGACCTGAGCCGAAGGCAGCCGCTTAACTGACCGAGCCACCCAGGCGCCCCTAGAAGATAGCATTTTGATCATTGTTTGCCTGCCTTTGAGGTCTTATTTCTTAACTGGTTCTGAGCTTGGGTGGGGAAGAAGGGAGGTTTTTACAGAGCTGCCATGTGGAACGGCACAGAAATCAATGTGGGTAGTGCTCCTAGGGTTAGATATTGTAAGAGCCCCGGTTATCTTTTAGTCCCATAAAACCCCAATTTTGTTGGCTGTTTAGACTGCTGTGTTGAGAAGGATTCTGAGACCAGGGCTGGGCTCAGTGGGAAGGACTGGTTACAGGTGGGCCATTCTCCTGTAGAAAAGCAATACGTTGGCCTTTGGGTTTATTTCTAAGTCTCTTGTGTGTTCAGTTAGTCATGGGTCCAGCGAGAGCTCGAACACCTCCAGCAAGCTGAGACTTCACATGCCAGAAAGCTGAACTGGGTCCTGGCCACTGTGAGCCTCGCTCCGGGGAAGCCAGAGGTCCCCATGGGTATCTTCCATCACATAACGGGGGGATTGGGCAGAATGGACCTTTTCTCAACTCACACTTTCCATTTCAAAAGGCAAAGCATTCAGCCAAAGGGGAATGACGAGGAGGAATTATCTAGGGAATTTGATCCTTGTGGTCAGTTCACAGACTAAAATGTTCCATCCATCCCTTTTCTCAAGAGCAGGAATTTGGTACCTGTATTATCGAGATCATTACATGACTTCTCTTGGCATTTGGAAAAAAAAAAAATCTGTTTTTTGTGTCTGTTAAAAAGAGATTTAATGTATTCACCTTCTTTTGATGCCTGCTTCCTCTCTGAGTTTTTATTACTGCAACCAATGATGCCCCTTGCAGGTAATTTTGTAATGTGAAGCCCACACAAAAAGGGCTTTTTTTTTTTTTTTTTTTGGTGAAATTACTTGTCTAAAATTACCTCAGAGCTGCCAGTTCTGAAAAGCAGGCCTTATTGAATTAATTTTGAACAACAACAACCCCCAACTAGTTAAGGGAGAAGAAAATTGAGAGGTAGGAGCACTGTCAGAATTTTCACATCTAATCTCCTCCATATCCCCGCAGCCAGTTAATCCAGAGACCATTGCTGCCTAGAAGAGTAAATGTTTAGGAGGAAATGAGCAAAACTTTTGTGAAATTGACAAAGCTCTTATAAAAACGGATGTCAGAACATGTCAGAGTTGCCTTAGAACTGAGAGTAAAAATGTAGACCTTCCCTGCCATTTTCCACATCTTGCTATGAGACCTAGGTGCTCATGTGTTAGAAAATGTGCTCAAAGTGACCCCTTCCAGATTTCTAGTGACTTCCAATGCAGCATCACATTTGAAAGCAGGGGCTGTGGAGCCAGACGGCGCCTTCATCTGTGTGTGGGCCACTGTTTCCTAGCCGGGTGATGCTGGGCAAACCGTTCCTCCTCTTGGAGCTTCAGTGAGCTCTTAGGTAAAAATAGGGACCATTAGAGCCCCAGTTTACAGCCCTGCAGGGAGGAATGAGCTTATTCATGTCAAGGATGTTATATTGTCTGGGGCGCCTGGGTGGCTCAGTCATTAAGCGTCTGCCTTCGGCTCAGATCATGATCCCAGGGTCCTGGGATCGAGCCCCACATCGGGCTCCCTGCTCTGCGGGAAGCCTGCTTCTCCCTCTCCCACTCCCCCTGCTTGTGTTCCCTCTCTCGCTGTCTCTCTCTGTCAAATAAATAAATAAATAAATAAATAAAATCTTAAAAAGAAAAAAAGATGTTATATCGTCAGCATTTTCCTACATCATTAAAATTCTTCAAAATTCTTCAAATGTGCACTCCTTGTTAGTCATATAATATTCCACTGACTGAAGATCTCTATTTTATTTAACCAGATTCTTTGATCTTTCAAGCCTGCCTCTCTGTGTTCGGAAAGACATCATTGCAGATTTATCCCAGCTGCCCCAGACACGATGTCAGGGTTTTACACCTCCTTGCCCGAGGCCCTCTGTTCTCGGAAAGGCAGACCCGGAGTGTGGCTAGAGGCAGCAAGCCCTCCTACCCTGCGTGCGAGCTGCGCGCTTGGAAGCCCGAGGCCCCCACCTGCTGCAGGAGGGAGGAGTCCGCACTTGGGTTGAACGAACGCATCTTTCTCAGGGCAATGCAGCAGCCTAGCGGAGGTAGAAACCCCAGGAAAGAGAGGGTGGAGGAAGGGTGCGGAAGGCGAATGGCAGAGGGAGAGAGAGGAACACGATGCAGGGCGGCGTCCAGCCAAGACTTCTCGGCTTTTACCTCCCGTTTTCCCAGAGCATCCCTGCCTACTTTCAGCTCCTACACATGTTCTTGGACATGGCTGGCACAGGGCCAACCCTGGGAAAAAGCACAATAAAAACAAAATCTTCAGCAGATGCTGCAACCCAAAGAGGCTCTTATATTCAAGAACACAGACCACGGCCCCAACTCAGCAAGTGCGGTAGCCTGGGAATGGACGTGCAGGGACACCATAGCCCAATGCAGAGAAAATCCTGTGGAAAACTTTTGCGTTCTGGGCTCTCACAGGATCGGCTGTCTGGCTTTCTTTAGGATAAAGATGACCAATGTTAGGTGATAGAGGAACTGAGATGTTTATTTAAAAAAATTTGTTTACCTATTTCTTGCACTGATAGACCTGTGATTGTATTCATAGTTTTTGTCCTTTCTGAAAAACTCTTTTCAGAATCTAACGTGCCCAAATTTTGTCACAAATCAGAAAGAAGCAACTGTTGGGTTTTGCGGACAATCTTTCATTATGATTTGGTTTATCTCTGGTTGGGGTTGGGGCAGAATGTTGGACTGAATCATCGTTACCAATCTTGAGTTTGTCACTCATTAGGAGTGTGATTCCGAACAAATTAGGTGTGTGATTTTTTTTTTAAGATTTTATTTATTTATTTGACAAAGAGAGAGACAGCGAGAGAGGGAACACAAGCAGGGGGAGTAGGAGAGGGAGAAGCAGGCTTCCTGCTGAGCAGGGAGCCGACGTGGGGCTCGATCCCAGGACTCTGGGATCATGACCTGAGCCAAAGGCAGACGCTTAACAACTGAGCCACCCAGGCGCCCCAATGTGTATGATTTTAATAAATGGCTTACCTCTTCTGGATCCAAGTTTCCTCAAATGTAACATGGCGGAGTTGAATTATGGCTAGTTTTTGAAATTTTGGCACTGAGGCCCCCAAGGCTGATATTTAAAATATTTACCAGCCAGGAGGCTGGGACCCCTCCAGTCAATACACGTGTTGACCACAGTCCTGTGGCAGAGACCTGGGAGCTCCCTGCCCTGTCTGACAGGAGTCCTTTCGTTCCGTAATCAGAGGGAGCTGGGGGGTGGATCTCAGGGAATAACCAGTAGGATGCACTCCGAGAGCTCAGGACAGCAATTGTTTACCCACGGTTCTGTCCATAGAAGTATGAGTCACGATAGTCAGAAGTGGAAACAAACCAAGTGTCCGTCAGATGATGAAGGGATAAAGACAAGGCGGTATATCCATATAATAGAATGTCGCGCAACCTTATAAGGGAATGAAGTCGCCATAAATGCTAGAGCATGGGTGAACCTTAACACTTTATGGTAAGTTAAAATAGCCCAACACAAAAAGGCCACGTGCTGTATGACTCTGTTTCTGTGAAATGTCTAGAGCAGGAAAATCCTTAGAGACAGAAAGTGTGTTCACCGTTACCAGGGGCTGGGGTGGGGGCAGGGTGGGTGGGAGAGAACGAGAAGTAACTGCGAACGAGCATGAGGTTTCCTTCTGGAATGATGAAAATGTTCTGAATTAGACAGTGGTGGCGGTGGCACAAGCCTGTGAATCATCCCTGAATCATACACATTACAAAGGGTGAAGATCATGGTAGGTGAATTCGATCTCAATAAAACTGTTATTTAAAAAAGGTATTATGAGAAGCTATGTGCTCGTCTGTTTTAAAATTTAGTAAATACACGAGTACCCGAGAAAACACAAAATGGCAAAATCAGCCCCAGAAAAAAATAGAGAATCTGACTTGACTAGTAAGTATTAAAGACATTAAAGTAGGACTTAAATATCTCTTCTTCCCCAGAAATCCAGGCCCTGGTGGTTTTACAGGTAAGTTCTACCAAACTCTCAAGAAATTGTTAATTCTAATCTTAAATAGATTGGACCAGAAAACAGAAACAAACAAAAAGACTGTCCCATTCACTTAATAAGATCAGTGTATTTTCATTTAAAATCAGATAAAAACAGTATCAGAAGGAAATTATAGGCCCATTTCACTTACGAACATGAATGTGAAAATCAAAACAAGATTTTAACTTACCAAATCAGATACTGAATTATTTAAAAAAAATGCATCATGATTAAGTAGTTTAATCCAAAACTTGTGGAAATGGTTTGACATCAGAAATTTGATCAATGTAATTTTCCTTGTTAATATAAGCAACAGAAACACGTGATATCTTAAGCTACCAGGAAAAGCTTGGATCCATGTGTGATTTTTAAACAATCGCTTTAAATCTAGAGTAGAAAGAGAGCTGCCTTGATTTAATAAAGGTTAGATATAAAACGTATAGCACGTGTTACACTTGACTTCCGCTGCTTTTCCCAGTTTGGGGGCAAAGAGAGGGGCTGTTTCTGAAGAACCCACAGGTTGTTCCCCCGAGAACCCCTGAGACCAGAGAGCCCCGTCCCGTGTCCAGGTCCCCACAGTGTCGGACAAGCAGCTTTGCTGCTGCCTTCCTCCACTCTCTCCCGCACTTTGATCCTGCAGGGATGAGAAACCATGATTAACAAGATTGGGCGGCTGGGAGGGGGGTAGGATCAGAGCTCGAGAACTCCAGCTCCTAACCTTGGCTGCCGCCTGGTTCCAAGCCTGAGCTGGAACGTGCAGAAGCCCCGAACTGTGGATGACGCGGAAAGTTTAATTTGTCACTGGAAACCAAAAGTATGAGTTATTGACCTGAGACTACTTTTATTACCTGAAAGGGACCACAAAACTCATGAGACGTGTCCTAAATTTCATCCAGGAGCAGAGAAGAACTAGTTCCACAGAATG
>NC_138377.1:87286409-87342994 GCF_054177405.1 Leptonychotes weddellii
TTTAGGTTCAAAATGAGTCTCTTGTAGAGAGCATATGGATGGGTCCTGTCTTTTTATCCAATCTGCAACCCTGTGCCGTTTTATGGGAGCGTTTAGGCCATTCACGTTGAGAGTGATTATTGAAAGGTATGAATTAATTGTCATCTATTTACATCTATTGTCCTCGTATAATTACTAAGATTCTCTCCTTCCAATGAAGAGGGTCCCAGTTTGGGTGACAAACTATACGGAAATTTTTTTAAAATAGTAAATCAATGAGTATAAGTTCTGTCCTTTTTTTTTAAAGTTTGTATTTATTGAAGTAAGAAGTCAGGTTAAGAAATGAAAGTGGGGGAGATATTTGTTTAAAAATAACTATTAAACATTTGCAAAGTGTTCTAAGATGAATTCAATAGGAATCCAACAATAATTTTTAAAAATCTCCCAGGCAGTTAAGACTTTGATGGAAACTGTTGACTCTTCTCTGCCTCAATGCCCTTTCACTTGAGGAATCCACACTTGCTAAAGGCCATCAGATAAAATCGTAGCTGGATTTAAAAAGAAAAAAAAAAAACAATTATTTTTGAATCCTACAATAAGCATCTGCTCTGCTACCTAAGACAAGACAGCAGAGAATGAAATCCCTTGTTCCAAGGAGGATCCTCAGGAAATGAGATATAAACAAAATGTTCTGCCATGAAACTATTGTCCCTTGAGCAGACAATAATGAGCAGTGCCTCATCCAAAATGAAAAATAAGAAAAAAGAAAGAAGAAAGAAAGAAAAGAAAGAAAGAAAAGAAAGAAAGAAAGAAAGAAAGAAAGAAAGAAAGAAAGAAAGAAAGAAAGAAAGAAAGAAAGAAAAAGAAAGAAAGAGAGAAAGGAAATGTGTATGTCTTCAGCATTAACAGAATTGCCAGTACCTGCCACCCAGCCTCATGTCTCTTTCTGGGTCATCACTGGGCTCAGTTTCCAACTCATTTCTAGGTCAACACATTCAAGGTAGGGAATAATGACTATGTCAGCAGCTTCTATGTCATTGGGACCTTAAACGTCTCTCCTTTGGTGTTCCAGGCGCCACTAAGGGTGTGGAAGTGTGGCTGGTTCATCACATCATCATCATCAACATAGCTACCACTTATTCAATTCACATGGTGTCCACCATATGTCAAGAACTGTGTCAAGCACTCTACACGAAACAACTCACTCTTTACAACCTTACGAGGAGGGACTGTTGTAATCTGCACATAGCAGATGAAACTGAAGCACAGGGAAGTGACTTGCCCAAGTTCCCATGAGTACTAAGATGTGGAGCCAAGAGTGTTTCCTCAAAATGAGGAAACCTGCTTCCAGAGCCTCTGCTCCTAACCTTTCTCTCTACCTCCACTCTAATAAAAATGACAATCTGTATGGCACATAGCTATGTCTGCTGACACCATTTCCTTCTCTCACTACTTCCCCCCTTCCCTTTATAGCAAAATTCCTCAAATTTCTCAAACCACACAACCAGGCATATAGCCAACACTCAGTGAATAGGTGTTAAAAGGATAAATCTCACATGCCACTCTGTGATCAATTGGTTATGGCTACCTGAAATCCCACGTTCATAGCAAGTGTTGCCTGAGCTTAGCAGGAAGAGCTTAGCCAGCATCAGTTAGTGATGCAGGAATGGCATCAGGCTTGCCCTGCATGTGCCCTCCCCACTCTACCCCTGCATCTTGTCTGTGGGCACAATTCAGACCCAGTGAGCCTGTACCAATGATAACAAAGTTTATGCTTTGTCAAGGGCCCCAGATCAAGCAACTCTCCACCATTTAACATTCATAACATTAGGAAAAAATATTTCTCTCCTAATTCTCGATACAAATGCCAAGATTCAGTTTGTCTGTTGGCTTCTGATTATCTTCTGGGGAGGCAAAGAATAACTGGTTATCGTTAGTTTTGAACTAATTACATATAACACAGAGAATAAACATTAAGAAATGAAAACTATATGACTTCTAGTGGGGGGGATTTTAACCTTGAATACTGTCCAACAAGAGAATTCAGAGTTTATTTGGAGTTTGAAAGCAATTTTCAAAATGGGTAAAGTATTTATGCAGCCCATCAGAATACCACCAGCCCGAATCATAGGGTGGAATGCAACATTCATGAAAGTCCAATCTGCACCATTACCAATGGACTTAGAGATCCCCTTTGAAAAATTACTCTTCTTCATGCACTCACAAAATATCTTCTGATTGTCTACTGTGTTCTTGACATGGCTTTAGGTCTAGAGAGTTCAGTAGGGGATTAGACGGAGTCCCTGCCTCGAACGTCTTACTTGTCTTCCTCCAATAGCATGATTTTCTGACTGGCTGCTCTCACCCCAGTTACACAGTCAGAATTCAGGTGTCTAAGAGACTTCCATGCTCAGCATCAGCTCTTTGTCTCGTATCACATGGAGTATAAGGTAGTAAGTGGGACAGCCCACGCAGTTTTACTCAGCCTGTCAGTGTTTCATTGGTTTTCCTCAAATCCACAACTTTGTTTTCTTTTATGAAACAAGAGGCAGAATTTTAGTTCCATCACCCAAGTCCACGTATTACTTTTGCTGGATTCTGGGTATCTTTAATGTAGTGACTGGCCAGGTTCCTCCTGGGAGAGTGGAGAAGTCTGGTGTGAGAAAGACCTGCAGCAGCATCTTGGGCACCAGGTCTATTCAAGACCCATCAGTCAGACTGAAACTTGGAAGCATCACAGGCATGTGGAACAGGTCTGGGTAGGCACGTGGATGATGTAAAGGGTTCAGTTTTCAATTTCTTGGCCATAAGGGAACTTCAGAAAATCCAAGAAGACAGGCCTGTTAGATAATGGGAAATACAATCAACGAGCCATTCAGCATCCCATCATTGTATTGGTGATCGCTGACTCGCAGGAACTACAGATCAAGGGAAAGAGGGTTGAGGATGGAGTTCTAGGACACATCAACATTTCACACATTATCTCATCTGACCCTCGCCATAACCACTGTGGTAGGTGGAATGGAGATTATTTTAGTCTTATTTTATAGAAGAGAGATGAGAAGTTCTGAGAGATCAGTTTGCTTAAGGTCTCATGGAACAACATCAAGAATAGGCTTTGTGGGACCCCCTTCTGCAACATCACTACTCTTCAACATGGCCTTCTAGAGAGAAAGACTATATTACCCAGATTCTGTTGTTTCTGCACTTTTGATGATGACTCTGACAACTCCTTCCTTATATATGTGAAAGGGAGAAAAGGTTGCATCAGCTGGATTTCCTCTATATGCTGCAGATGGGACATAAAACCAGAGTCTTAGCCTCTAAGATCTAAGCATCTTAGACGATTCTTGTCACCCTGCCTGTTGCTGACTGCCCTCCAGCTCTAAACACACCTCTTGTTTCCTACTAAAATCTGAGCCAAAGAAATGTAGCTGAAACCCTGACAATTTTTGTATTTTTGTAACACAGTGGTCCAGACAAAGATGAACAGATTCGAGCAAAAAAATTTTTTTAATAAAGCAAGCTAAAAGTAATTTCTTCTTTGTAAATGTCGAGTTTCACCTCTGTGTGCCTTGAAATTCCTTGGCAATGCATTTAATTTTGGGGAATCTGAGTTTATTACAGGAATGTTGGGAGGAAGAAGGCTACGTGCCCTCCCAGCTCAGTGTTAGATTTAACCATGATTGTGTCTGCTTTCATTTGTTTGAGGTGTTATAACTACGAGACACAGTGATGATCTGAGTCTCTCCCTTGTCTACCTGGAGTGAAGAGTAAGGTATTTGCTTGGCTCTGTTTAGAGCAGTAACCAGGGGATGGATAAGCAGATCCTGAATTACAGTACCTTTTGAGAAGAGGAGTATGAGCTTATCCCATCCTCTCTATATCTGTCAACAGATTTCCAGAAACTTCAAGGGAACAAAATTAGCCTACAGCACCTCTTGGGAAGTCCAGTGGAGGGCATTGGGACTGGTTTTTCTTAACAGGGCATTACCCCTGGGAGTAGGATTTACAAAGAACAGAGTGATAAGAACTACCCCTACCATTTTATCATGCAATTTATCTGGACACTGTGCTAAAAATGTTACTCCACCATCTCATTTAATATTTGCAAAACACCAGTGAGAAGTATAATTTTCTCCATTTTACAGATGGAAAAAACCAAGACTCAGAGATCTCACATATTTGCCGAAATTCACAAAGCTGGTAAGAAGTAGAGCAGTGAGCGTCTGACTTCAGTGTCCAAAGGGTTCCTCCCACTCTACGGCTGTTGCTTTGCCCAGGTGAGGACTCTGTCCCTGGGCCTGCAGCCCTTTGGAAGGGAGTTCATTTCAAACTCAGCTGGCTGTTTTCTGAGTCAGCCTCCTGTCCTGGATGGGGCTCACACAGCACCTGATCACACTGTGGTGCGGTGGGGCTGGAGAGCTAGTAAAAAATGGAGGGCAAGGTTGCCACATTTAGCAAATGAAAATCCAAGATGCCTGAGTAAATTTGAATTTCAGATAAACAATGAAAAATTTCTTAATTTTTTTTTTTTTTTTAAGTAGATTCCTTGCCCGACGTGGGGCTTGAACTCGTGACCCTGAGATCAAGAGTCTCCTGCTCTACCAACTGAGCCAGCCAGGCGCCCCAGCAATAAATGATTTCTTAATGTAAGTATGTCCCAGATACCACATAGAATATACTTATGCTGAATTTTTTGTGTGGTCTGTCTGAAATTCAATCTCAACTAGGAGACCCGTATTGAGCCTGGCATCACAAGATGGCCTTCAACCAGTGCAGTGCTGGGCTCTGCTCTGCTTCCCAGCTTGGCTCTTCAGGCAACCCTTCCCCTCCCAAATTTCTCCCATCTCCAGAGACGCAGCCTGCTTTCCTCTCCTTTCACGATTCCACTTCCTAATCCCAACGGAAAAGTTACCTAGAGTCCTCGTACTTCCCAGCTGGTTTCTGGCCCCCTCAAAGAAGCACACACACTCTCTCTAGCTTCCTTTTCCGGGTGTTTCATTAACCATAACAAGAACACCAACAGGGGTGGTAACAGGAGTAACAAGCATGGAGAAAGCCCGAAGCTTCCAAAAGGATTACAATGTTCTCTTGGTATTTATTTCCTGCTTTCTCAGCAACACACCCTCCCCTCCAGTTCGCCCCCGCCCGTCCCCCCCCCCCCCCCCGGCCTGGGTCTCTCTGAATTGGTTCTAGACTTCTCCTCAGAGTGGTGCCAGAGTCCATCAGGCCACAGGCTTCTGGCCATGTCTTTTCATTTCCAGAGCTGCCCGTTCACCAGTCATCCCCCTCCGCTGCCCCTTGACCTGAACAAGGCCAAACGCCATCTTTGCCCCATGCCACTGTGTTGGATGAGGCTGAAGCCAGAGGAGAGGTGCCCCCCTCCTTCACTGACCCACCGGCGTGCCTGTGCAGGAACTATCTCAGGAAACGGACTCCCTTCGCTCTCTATCATGCCGAATCCTTGTCCTCAAATCCCTAAGTCCCGGGCAACTACAGCTATGCTCCTGCTTTAAACCCCTGCTCTCCGTGCCATCGCGTGAGCCTGGTGCTTCCCAATCAGCCAGCAGTGCAACTCTCCCATTTCTCCTGGTTTCTGCCAGTCTGGCTCTCACATGGCTGGGCACCTCAGGATGAGCTATCATAACCTGGTAGCCCTCTGGCTGATTCTGGACCACAGAGGTTTTTTTGGTGGGGGGAGGGGAACTGTACAATGTGTTAAAAAATTAGCTAACATTACAATTTTTTCATTATCACTTCTGCTTCTGGCTTCTCGTTACAAAACAGAAGACCCCGTGCCCAGAGGCCCACGTTCCTGTAATTTCGGGGTGCCTGCACACCCTGGTCCCCCACCTCCCTCCTCCGGTCTCCTGCCAGACCCCTGTCAGGACTGACAGCCAGTCCTTCACTGGAGAATTACAGGCCTTCCACACACGAATGGCAGACCATAAATAGACTCCCGATAAACACATTACATAATAGGTGGAGACCCGGGCAAATTATAGTATTTCTTAAAAAATGGGTGGTTAAAACGCTTCCACAAGAAATCATTTATTTTCTCTGATGACTGGATAGGCTACTTTGAGGACTTTTGAAATACATGCATATGGTTATTCTGATTGTCCTTTATAGGTTTAGAACCAACTGGATCTAGTGCTATAAAATATATAGGCATTATAAAATTATGTCTCATTAAATTTAAAGGAAAAGTTTATTGGTAAATCATTGCAAATTTGCTCACTGAATTTACTTCAAAATACTTTTAAGGTTACAGATGGAGTTCTAATCTGCCAAATCCTGAGAAATCAGGTGTCTCTTCATTTTTGCCAATATATGAGTATTAATAGGCAAAAAACGTGGACAAGTGAACAGAATATGGAACTTCACTCTCCTTCTGCTAAGAGTCAGAAGAAAAGAACATGTTTGCCAGCATCTTGATTAAAACACCACAAGCAAAGATGATACTGAGTCTCTTCGCTATTCCCCGAAGCAGAAAAATATCTTGTGCTGACTATTGAGAATGGTGCTATTCGGCCTCAGAGTTCAGAAGATGCTATGGTAGATCATTTCACCTAAAAAGTTATCCTACCAAATAATTAAGAAATATCTTTTCTTGCAAGCATTTGAGAACCATTTTGCAAAATAAAGCTTCCCTGATGAATCAATCCATAAACCTATGCAAAATATTAACGTGTCTGTCATACAATTTCTATATTCATCACACTATAAAGTACATCTTAATGGAGAAATGTTTTCTTTCTTTCGTTTTTTTTTTAAGATTTTATTTATTTATTTGAGAGATGGGGGAGGAGCAGAGGGAGAGGAACAAACAGAGTCCACGCTGAGCTCAGAGCCTGACACAGGGCTCGATCCCATGACCCTGAGATCATGACCTAAGCCGAAATGAAGAGTCAGATGCTTAACCGACTGAGCCACCCAGGCACGCATGTTTTCTTCCTCATTTTTGTCAGAAAAGTCAGAGAATTTACCCCACTTGTCCAAATTTGGCTGCATTGTTAGAAGAAATCACAAAACTACAGAGTCACAGATTTTAAAGTTTCAAGGTGCCTTGGTGCCGTGGGGGATGCATTTTACCCCTTTTCCATCATCAGAGTTCATTGGAGGAAGACAGGACAGTACTGGCTTACAGAGAGTGTCCTGGGATCGAGCTCCGCGTCGGGCTCCCAGCTCATAGGGGAGTCTGCTTCTCCCTCTCCCTCTGCCTCTGTCCCCAGCTTGTACTCTCTCTCAAATAAATAAATAAATAAAATCTTAAAAAAAAAAAAAAAGAATTCCCACTTGTCTTCATTTTCATGAAAGGTGGATATTCATAAAAATGTAATGAAGACCTGCCTGTCCATAAACATGGTGAAACACAACATTTTCTTATTCCATTCAGCTGAGGACACAGATATTTTTAAACAATGAACTTAATATTGCAGAAATACACTTCAAAATCGGGGTGGGGGGGAGTAGAGAGAAAAGGATGGTGAATACCAAGGGAAATAGAGGGAAAGAGGGAAAGCCCACCCACCGCCTTCCAACAGGGGAACTGAACGTAAGGAGACAGTGAGAGCTTCAAGGCTCCCAGTAGCAAGAAAGACACCCTTCTCTTCCTGACACTCCCACCTCCTGGCTTCTGAGATGCTGTGCACTTTGACTCTCCAGCTCTTGACACTTGGCTTCTGCCCCTTTCTCCATCCCTGGGGCTCAGTCCTTAGTATTCTGCTGCAGATCCCCTGCAAGGCTGTTCTTCACTGTGGTGTTGGCCTCCCACTAATCCATCCCGATATGAAGACATGTCCACACCCAGCATTACCCTAAGAGCAGCACACATCCAGAGGCTTTCAGACCGCTTTCCTTGAGATGCCCTGCCATCACGGGAATATACACGAATACATGTGGACGAGCACCTACTGTGTGCAAGCTGCCGTGGGGGATGCATTTTAATCTTTTTACGTCATCAGAGTTAATTGGAGGAATGCAGAACAATATTGGCTCACAGAGAGGGAGCTGGAAGTGGACCCCACCTGGGCAGAGCACATGTGCATGGGACCCATTTACTGCTTTCATCACTTGCCTTCGTGGGACTGAGGCACATCTGGATCCCATTACAATTATGAAAGGTGCAGGCTTCATGCTTGCTCCAAAGCCCAGCTCTGATTTCACAACCAGCCTGGAGAAGCAGGAGGCAAGTAAATACTTCCTGTTCCATTTGTAATCAACATGCACTTGACATCAATAAACTGGGATAATTACATTATCATTATCATTACCATCATTATTATTGGACACAATCGAGGAGACATTAATAGAGATTTCTGCAGGATCCTCTTGGGACAGATGGGACTCACACTGGAGTGGGAGGGTGGAGGAGGATGCCATTTGTCACTTTCCTTAGCCAAGTAGATGAGGCAACTCTTTAAATGCTCTCAAAAGACGTAAAGGAGGGTTGGGGGGTGGGAGGGATGGGGTGGCTGGGTAATGGACTTTGGGGAGGGCATGTGCTATGGTGAACGCTGTGAATTGTGTAAGACTGATGAATCACAGACCTGTACCTCTGAAACAAATAATACATTATATGTTAAGAAAAAAAGGAAGAAGATAGTAGGAAGGGAAAAATGAAGGGGGGAGGAAATTGGAGGGGGAGACGAACCATGAGAGACTATGGACTCTGAGAAACAAACTGAGGGTTCTAGAGGGGAGAGGGGTGGGGGGATGGGTTAGCCTGGTGATGGGTATTTAAGAGGGCACATACTGCACGGAGCACTGGGTGTTATATGCAAACAATGAATCATGGAACACTAAAAAACAAAACAAAACACACCCAACTGCTAGGGGAAAAAAAAAAAAAGACGTAAAGATCCGATCCCTAGAACAGTGATCGATGGCTTCTATTGTTTCTTCCACACAAGATGACAACGTTTCCAGGCCTTGGGCATTTTCTGGAACACCAGAACATTGGAGGAGGAGGGATCTTTAAAGAGGTCCAGCCTCTTTTTCTCTTTTTTATTTTATTATTTTATTTTATTTTATTTATTTTCTTATTTTATTTTTGCTGTTGAGGAAATGTAGGCCAAGGGACTTGTTAGCACATTCGTTTGTAGAACTCAAACTAGTTTGTAGAACTCAATCAAACTAGAACTTCAGACCTGGCCTGTCCACTTCCTCCACTGGCTAGGAAGAGCTGAACCAGGCTACTTTCACTCTTACAGGGCAGTTTTCTCACCAGGAATTAAACTTTCTAATGGCTCAAGACTCTTCACTTTGGCCCTTAGGACTTCTCTTGTTCATTATCTAATGTAATATACATATTTGGGAAACAGCCACTTGGCTTCTCCCCTGAAAACAGAATTGCAATGAGTGAACTTCACAACAGACTAGTGTGGGTTGTTAGACACTGGCAAGAATCGTGGAGAGATTTTTTTCCTTTTGAAAAACCTCTATATTGGCGATATATATATCTATCTTACTTGGACATACTCTTTGTTGGATGGTTTCCTGTCATCAAATGAGTCCTAAAGGGGTATGGATGGTGGTGGAAAGAGAAACATTATTTTGCGTTATCCATTATTTTGTGTGATATCACACCCACAATCCTGCTGTGTTTTTAGAATTGTTTGTTTGAGCGGTGGGTAAGTCACCCAGTCAATGAAACTAGCTGGTAGTGACAGATGGTAACCAGACTTACTGTGGTGATCACTTTGCCATGTATACAAAGGTTGGTTGAGTCACTATGTCATATACATAAAACTAATAGAATATTATATGTCAATTAGATAGTTCACTAAAAAAGTTGTTTTTAATGAAACAACCTGAGACATCCCTACTCACAAAGCACGTGCACACGCACCCACACACTACCTTTTTTTTTATCTTCATCTTCATTACTTTTCACTCCATCATTTGTACAGAAATGTATAAAGATAAACAAAACCGCCCACAATCTTTATACTCACAGCCGTGTCTGGTGTCCCCGTGCATGGGTGGTAACCACTGGATGGAATCTTCCCTGAATGTTTCCCTAACCCTTTGAGTCTTTGATTAATAATAAAAAAAAATACTGTTGGTTCTAAAGTTATTTTCATTATGATTGGAAAAAAACAAAATATGATGAATAAGCAAGTCTTTACTTAGAGCCGCCTCCTCAGGCACTTCTTTGGTGAGCATTTTAAAAGAAAAAATTATGGGACACCTCTTGGCTGCCATGATCAATCATGTCAAAGTGACCCTTTTTAAAGGCAGCTTTTCCATTTAGGAAAAGGACAAAGGAGTCAATCCAGGGTGGCTGCTCTAAAGAACTAGCTGGACAAACGCGGAGAGGTGTCCTTTTCCAAATGTGGGTCTCTGGCTCATTTCCTTCAATTTGTTCACCTTTCTTGTATGAAATGACCTGATTTTCCTCAACATCTTGATGATTTATTGTAAATAAGGGTTATTTATAAGCGATCTTCCTGGAGTACCAGCAGAATTATGTAATGGCTTCCCAAGAGGCCAGCTCAGCCTTGTAACTCCCCTTCTTCCAATTCAGGGCCAAAACAAGAAAATAAAACCTCATTTAACTGTTTATTCAACCCAAATAAATCTGGCTCCGGGGCCTGCCAGGATTTTACAGTGCCAGAGGCAAGGGGGTGAGAAACCAGAAAGGGAAAGGAGGAAAGAGATTTGTAAAATGTGGGCAAAGCAGGGGGAAGAAAACAGCTCACACGGCATGAGCTTCCTGCCTCCGCAGACCCTGTTTATGAAATCTGAGCTCCAGCACCCCCAACACATGGAGCCAGGATACAAAACGGATGGAAAATGAGAAAACGTCAAGCCGTTTCCTGACTTCTCCAGTGTGTTCTCACCTTTTACCATTTGGGCCCCAGACCGGACAGGTGCGAACAGCATTTCCTTCACATGGGGTCCCTGTTCCCTGGTCCCTGTTCCTTGGGGTTCAGAGGGGCTGCATGCTAGAAGAGACCTCAAAAGGTCATCCATCCCGTCGATCCTGCTGCCTCCAGGCGACAGTGCCCCCCATTGAAGATAGCATACTTTGTTTTAGAATATTCCCCAATCCCCGTTGGTCATCTGTTTCAAGGTTGAACCATTCTGTTTTCAAAATGTTTGCTACTTAGAAGCAAGAGAGAGGGGAGAGCTTTATAAAAAACAAATCCTGCCTTATATTCCTTCCACATGCTCTTCCGTCTGTTACCTTGTGTCCTAGGTGACAGGCAAGGCAAGTAAGTTTTCGCGGCACTGAGGTCGGGGGATGAAACAGGTTGCTTCGGTGTCACAGATCACTGATAACTTATATCCCCCATGACAGCCAGATCTTGTGGCTCTCGGAAGGGCGATCTCTCTGCGTCATTAAAGTATCGAGAAGCAAATGGAAGGCTGAAAATGCAGAACCAGTGAGTGTAGGCAACACATTCCAGAATATGAGCTGTGAAGGGATGCACATCCTCACGCAAGTTAACAATGTCCAAAGGAGGCTATTTATTTATTTGATTTTAAGATGGAGGATGCCTGATTGTGTTTATGGGGTAAGCGGAGGGAGACGGTGAAGACAGTGAGGCTGAATAAGCAGGGGGAAATGTTTGAAAGAGGGAATAATTAACAGAGCAAAAGCCTGGCGGGAAGAGGGTAGTCTGTGGTATAGAACTCAGGTGCAGCAATTAACCTTGGACGTCAGAAGGACATCATGTCTTCTGAGATGGCTGGGAAAGAGATGCAGGTGATGGTGCACAAAGACAGCTTGTAGGTAGAAGTGGAGGGAGCCTATCCGATAGCAGGAGTAAAAGTCATCTGCTGAGCGAGGGGGCAGGGCTTACTGGGGGTTCAAGGAGGGCGTGGGGATTCTTAGTGGCCCCCGAGGGAGTAGGAAAGCATCTAGGGGATGAGAAGCTTTGCAGAGCAGACTAGAAGACAGGGAATGAGTGGTGACTTCCATCCAAGGTCGTGTGGGACTTTCTCTAGCATCACTCAGCAGCCCAGGTTTGGGAATGGGGATCTAGGCTGGTTGAGGTAACCCAGAGTCGGAGGTTCAAGGAAAGCATGTAGAGGGATTGCGATATAGAAATTGAAGATGCTGGTTAGAAGGTTCTGGACTGTGGGGAGGAAGAAACAGAGCCAGAGGAGACTGGATGACAGTGAGAAAAACAGGAGGCAGGAAACCGGATGTCATGAAGGAGTTGAAGAGTCGAAGGCCTGGAAATGAGGATGGTGGGTCAGACGCTGAGACACTGGGATGTGAGACCTTAGAGGTGGAGCAGTTCTGGGAGATGACAGTCTCCAGGGTGGCCTTGAAAATGGGTAGCTAAAGAGGAGTATAAAATGATACGAACAATCTATCCACAACTTGTTCTTTGGGTAGGGAAACCTCTAAGATGTAGGGAAACTGGGGCCTTTGCCAGGATCCCCCTTGGTGGTAGGGGGGTGCACAGTGGCCTACCCCTTATTCTTCTTTTCTGACCGTAATTCAAACTCAACATCTTTTTTTAATCCCAAAGGTCCTCTGCACGAAGTTGACGGTTGATACAGCTGCCTGCCCCAGATGCTATATTCTCACATCAGCTCTGTCCTAGGGGGGTGGCCCCGGGCCTCATCCAACCGTCTTTCCTGACAGGGGCACTGACAAAGACTCTTTGCTTGATCAAACTTTAGTCAGTCTCCTGAACCTTCTTTTAGGCCTCTCTGTGCACTTCTTGTAAAATCCGGTTTTAGCAAGAACTCTGCTAAGTCAGTTTAACCAGAACTCCCTCCCCTGGATATCTGATGGGGTTCCACATCCTCCACCCTCCCCCAGGTGGTCTGCTCACCCTGGCCTGTCTTCAGCAAGAATCCTGTCAGGTCAGTTTAGCCAGAATCCCCTTTACCCCTGATGTTTCCTCTTAGTAATTTTCTATTCACAAACCCCAACCCACTCCTTGGCTCTAAATTCCCACTTGCCCATGCCATATTCAGAACTAAGCCCAGTTCTATTCCAGGGTCTCTTATCTCCTATTGTAGTAGTCCTGAATGAAATATATATATATATATATATATATATATATATATATATATATATATAAAACAGATCAAATCCAAGCATATATAAAAAAGTTAATATATCATGAAAAATGGGGCTTATTCCAGAAATGCAAATTGGTCTAAAATTTAAAAATCAATGCAATTAACCACATTAGCAGAGTAAATAAAACGTCTACCCAGAGTAAAAGAAAGCAGAGTAAAAAAGAAAAACCATATGATCATCTGAATGAAAAAAACAACAAAACTATGTAGATGTTACATACATTTATGATTAAAAACAACAACAACAACAGCTACCAGAAAACTAGGAATAGAAAGTAATTTCCTCTGCTTGATAAAGGCCATTTACAGAAAAACTAACAGCTAACATCTGACTTAATGGTGAAAGACTGAATGCTTTCTCCTAAGATTAGGAACAAGGTATATATGCCTGCTTAAAACACTCCTATTTCAATTGTACAATAAAGGTGCAATAAGGCAAGAAAATAAATAACAGTCATCCAGGTAGGAAGCTGTCTTTATTTTAAGATGACATGATCATTTATTTAGAAGATGCTAAGGAAATCTTTTTTTAAAGTCAGGAGAACTAATAAGTGAGTATGCAACAGCACTAAAATACATGAAATACTTGGGTATAAATTTTACAAAATATGTGTAATATCTGTATTTAAACATACAAAAAACTACAAAACACTGATAGAGAATATTGAAGGATCTAATAAATGACAAGATGGTAATACCATATTCATGGATTAGAAAACTCAATATTGTTAAGATGTTAATTCACTCCAGATAGATCTATAGGTTCATCGCAATTCCAATCAAAAGCTATCTCAGCAAAAACTTTTCTTGTGGAAATCTACAAGTTCATTAGAATTTTTTAATGGGAAACTGAAGGAACTAGGATAGCCAGAACAATCTTTAAAAAGAATAAAGTTGGATACTCACACCACCCAATTTTAAGACTCTCCATAAAGCTTCAATAATCAATACAACGTGGGCTTGATGAAAGAACAGACATATAATAAACCAATGGAAAGGAATAGAGAAACCATCAATAGACCCACACATTTACCTCAATTGACTTTTGTCAAAGGTGCAAAAGCAATTCAATGTTTTCAATAAATGGTACTGGACCAAACAGACAGTCATATGGAAAAAAAAGTTTAATACCTACCTGCAACAGACACAAAACCTAACTCAAAATTGGTAAGAGATAAATACAACAACTAAAATTATAAAACTTTTAGAAGAAACTTAGAAGAAAATCTTTGCTAATTTTCATTTCCTTGAAACATCACAAAAAAGCATGATTCACCTAAGAAAAAATTGGTAAATTGAGCTTCATCAAAATTAAGAACTTTTGCTTTTGACACTGTCAGGAGAATGAAAATACAAGTCAAAATTGGGAGAAAATATTTTTAAATCACATATTTGATAAAGGACTTGAATCCACATATATAAACAACTCTCAAACTTTAATAAGAAACAAAATTTTAAAGTTGGGGAAATACGTATTTATTTTAAGATTTTTATTTATTTATTTATTTTAAGATTTTTATTTATTTATTTATTTATTTGACAGAGAGATAGAAGCACAAATAGGCAGAGAGGCAGGCAGAGGGAGAGGGAGAAGCAGGCTCTCCGCTGAGCAGGGAGCCCAATGTGGGGCTCGATCCCAGGAGCCTAGGATCATGACCTGAGCCGAAGGCAGCCGCTTAACTGACTGAGCCACCCAGGCGCCCCTGGGGGAAATATTTAAACAGATGCTTCACCAACAAAGAAATACAGGTGACAGTAAACACGAAAAGATGCTCAACACTGTGAATCATTTAGGAAATGTTAATTAAAACCACAATGTGTTAATATTACCCACCTACTAAAGAGGCTAATAAAACAACAGCAACAATAAAACCCCCTAAGTATTAAGACTGAAATTCTCATAAATTTTTCATAGAAATCTAAAATGGTACAGTCACTTTGAAAAACTGTTGGGCAATTTCTTAATTTAAACATATGCTCCCTTGCAATCCCTCTTCTAGATATTTATGTAGATATTTACCTGAGTGAAGTAATAGCTAAGGTTCACACAATAACCTGTACGTGAATGTTTATAGCAGCTTTACACATAACTGGCAAAAACTGGAACCAAATGTCCTACAAACTTGGGTAAACAAACTGTGGTTTGTATTTATACAAATGAACACTACTCAGCAATAAAAAAGGATAAGCTACAAATACGCGGAACAGCAGGAATGAATCTCAGGTGCATTAAACTAAGCCAGATTCAAATGCTATCTTGTGTAAATCCATTTATATGACATTCTTAAAAAAGCAAACTATAGGGCGCCTGGGTGGCTCAGATGGTTAAGCGTCTGCCTTCGGCTCAGGTCATGATCCCAGGGTCCTGGGATCGAGTCCCGCATCGGGCTCCCTGCTCCTTGGGAGCCTGCTTCTCCCTCTGCCTCTCTCTCTCTCTCTCTGTCTCTCATGAATAAATAAATAAAATCTTAAAAAAAAAAAAAGCAAACTATAAGGATAGGAAACAGGTAAGTGGTTACCAGGAGTTTTTTGGGGGGGGGAGATGGAATTATTCTATATTCAAATTGTGGTGGTCGTTCTGCTGTATTTATCAAAACTTACAGAACTGTACATTAGAAAGGGTTACTTTACTGTATACGTATGTACGTTTTATCTTATTTTTTAAATGAAAAAAAAAAAACACAAACAAGATTCAGAGGTTAACTGGACTGAGATCCACAATTAGGAGTGGTAAAATTGGGGTTTGAATCCAGTTCTCTCTGACTCCAAAGCTTGTGTTCTTATCCACCAGAGGTGTCACGGGATCCCACCACAAAACAGTGGAAGCTCTGTCAGCCTGGGTTCCTGAATGACTATGTGAAATACAAACCTCTGCATGTTAAGCCACAGATTGTGGGACTGTACGTAACAGATTGTTACGACAGCATAATGTGACCTGACCTGACCGATACAACCATGATGCTGCACTCCCTGGTAGCTTCCTTCTGCAAGACCTGAGGATCTGTGTAAATTTCAGGTTATAACCCTGGAACAGCAGAGAAGAGAAAGCTGTTGAGGGTCTAGAATCCCAGACTTTAGAAGCATCTACTCCACTGGCTAGGTGACAAACTCCCACATAACTGGACATCCTGGGTTCAGTCTATAAAGAACTATGAAAGGTGGTGGCCCAGTTGCAAAACTTTGTAGCCTCTGTGACTTGGCCCCCTACGGCTCTGCCCAGGAGCCATTTTCCTTGGTTTTAAGAAGTTAAGTCTCTCCCTGGCAATCTCTCCAAAGGCCAAGCAAACCTTTGGGCACCAAGAGTATCCAAAGCCTTCCTGTTTGGAATCTAGTGCCCTGGCTGGCTCCTGCACTTTCAGGCTATGTTTTCCTGTGCAGGTTACGATGTTCTGTGGAAAATGTGAAGCAGAAATTGTTGTGATAAGCCCGGAGCGGAGGGGCCTCTGGGGAGCAGCCCTGGTGAGCTGGGTCACCTCATTTCGTGAGGGCCAGCCCTGGGGGAGGCTCCACAAGCTTAATTAAAGCCAGCAGGAGCCTGTTTGAAGCAAGAGGAGCGAAAGAGTGAGGGCAGCAAAGAGCAGGCTAAGCCAAACCCACCTCCTTCTGCTGGAGCCCAAGCTGGGGAGTCCCACAGGCTGGAGCCCAATCAAAACCAATGCACAGGATGAATGAAGGACAGCACGGGGAGCACTGGGGACGCCAGGGAGGGGGGCAGGGGAGAGGGCCTGGGCAAGAAGGCAAGGTGGCTAAGCTGGGGGGCAGGGGGAGGAAATCACAGTTCTTTGGAGAAGCAGTTCCTAGGGCAGAGATGCTCGTGATATCAGGGTAACCAGCTGTGCTGTGGGGGTCGAGGAACACAGAAATGCCAAACGAATGTGTTCATCAGAGGTACAGGGACACATTTTAAAGCCAGATATTGCTACCATAGCTTCTTTTAGAAGGTTTGCTCCCAAGTCCCAGCCTGGGGAACCCTCTTCCTTCTGCAGGGTCTCCTTTTCTGCGCTGTTCATTGACCCGTGCGTGGGTAAGTGCGGGGGCAGCAGGGGGTCCAGCTTCTCTCCCCATGTATCCCTAACCATAGCTGCCGGGGGCTTCATCTACAGAACTGGCAGATGCTGCCTCTGGTTTCTGGGGCTACTGGCCCCATACCATGCTCTGGGGTTGAGAGGAATAGATATCTTTCCTTCCATAGCCGTGAGCTTTGGGAGTGCTTCTGAGAGGACTTGACTTCTGACCAGCAGAGATGATAAAGGGGTTGACAACAGGCCTGAGTATGAATTTGTACCTCTGTACTTTAATTTAGAGTTTGCAAAGCCTTTCCACATGTCTTGTCTCATTTCCCCCAATTAACTACGAGATCATAAGAGCAGTTCTTATTCCCATGTTACAGATGAGGGAATAGAGCCCCCACAAAGTTAAATGACTCCCCAGAGTCATAGGGATAGACTCAGGAGCCTTTCCTACCACTCCAACTATGACAGCTTTGTTTTTGTTTTTGTTTTTTCTTTCTGTCCGACATGGGACATTATTAAAAGATTTCACTTGCTAAAAAATAAAATTGTTTAGGGGCGTCTGGGTGGCTCCTTTGGTTAAGCGTCCAACTCTTGATTTGGGCTCAGGTTATGATCTCAGGGTGGTAAGATTGAGCCCTGCATTGGGCTCAGCCCTTTGTTGGGCTCTGCCCTGGGCATGGAGCCTGCTTAAGATTCTCTCTATCTCCCCCCATGCCCCTCCCCCCACCCTCCCTCTCTCTTAAAAAAAAAAAAAAGGAAAAAAGCTTAAAAAAAAGAAAAAAGGAAATAAAATGATTTGCCCAAGTTCATGCTGAATAAGAAAGCAAGGTGGGGCCAGACCCATTTTTTCCTGCTTCCAGGCCAGTTTTCTTTTTCACCCAAAATATGGTTCTGGGCCAGACCTGTGCGGTGTCTTTACTCTCTGGTAATTCTCAGGCATTACTGTTCTTTCTTGCCAGGGTCCAGATAGAATCGCAGAATTTGAGGGCAGGAAAGAAACTGAGTCCCAGGCCAAAGAACGGGGTTTTACATTTCACCAACCGGGACACCAAGGCCAGGTGGCAATGACTTCCCCCACATCCCACAGCAAGCTAGAGGCAGAAACAGGATGAACCTGGGAGTTCCCAGGTCTTCAGGGCTGGGCTCTTCCACTGCACTGGGAGTCTGCCCCTTCTGCTGCCCCCTTGACCTGGCCTCCCAGGTCACCTTCCCCCAGTCTCAGCCCTGACTTCCTACCTCCGGAAATTCCTGACTCTTTCCTCTCTGACCGCCAATGGCCTCCTCCCTTGGCCTAGGATGGCCCACCCCTCAGAGCCAGGCCAGCGCTCTTGCTCTTTCCTACCAGCTCACTCTTACTGCAGGGTTTCCCCTCCAGCCCCGCCCTGCACTGGGTGCCAGGAGACACAGTTAAGGCTACCTGTGCCCAAGAGGAGAAGGGTCACAATCTGGTACAGAGTGGAAAGGGTGGAGGTGAAGGAGGGAGATGTCCTTCTGGGCAGTTCCCTAATCCTGGAAGACTTTTCATGACGTCTTCCTTGAGAGCCCTTAATGCCACCATACTGCTGGTGTGGGGCTTAGGAGGAGTCTTTGTCGGGGGAGATCCAGCTCAACCGTTAAGGGCGGGTGGTGGTGGGTCCATGCTCTCCTCCCGCCTTAGACTCGTCTGACTCCCAACCCCACCCACTCTGTCTCTGAGGGGCTCATTGAGCTTTGTGTTCCCAACATGTATACACAACACCAGCAACAGTGCTTTGCACATAGCACCAGATATTTGCTAGGTATTTATTCTATATTCTCTTCTAATATTATCATATTATTTATTACTATAATATTTATGTTCTGCTTATTTATAGGATTATACATAATATTTATATATTATAAATATATATTTATTGACATATTATACTTCTATGTCATAATATATTAAATGTAATATATACTATCCTTATTATATATAATACATGATGATACGTTATATAATACATAATCTATAACTTAAATGTTATTATAATTAATATTAATTGATTATCTAATAATTCCTATATCCCCATATACTTGTGCAGGACCCAACTCCAAGGGAGACAGGAAAGGATCCTGAGCAATATATTTCATGAGTTAGAAGAATGAGAACTAAATCCCAAATATATTTCCCCAAATGCTTTTCTGATTAAGTTTCCAATCTCTTTAAAGACTCCTTAGAACCCTGTTCTCATTAGCTTCCATCCCCTGAATTCCTAGTTTCCTAAGACTGAAATGTACTAGCTTCACTGAGGCTCCTGACATGCTGTAAAATTACTTAATGGCTATCAACAGGATGCTGTGTCCTGGTCAAACCAGACAGCTGCCAGGTCTGAGGGTCCAGGGTGAGCTGGAAGCATGCAATCTGTGAGTTCTGCGAGAGTTCTAGGTTCACAAAGTGCCCACGAGTGTCTGCGCGTCAGGAGGATGGCTCAGTGGTTGGTTTCTACCTCTCCTGTCACCACTTCCATGAGCCTCCGTTTACTCACCTGCAGCAGGGTTGAGTGAAGGAGAGGGAATAATGATCTCTCATGGCAGGGCTATGAGAAATAATTAGAGAAACATTGCAAAGTGTTTGAATGAACAAATTCATCTGAAAAACCATTTGAATGGGTCTCTGGGGAACAACAAACAGACTTTTACAAGTTCACAGTTACTTAGCTAAGATCAGGTGATGATATTTTATTTCAGGAAAAAGCAAACACCATGTGCTAGCTGAGTTGCTCACGCTTGGGCCGAGTGAGGGACATCTGGGAGGAGGGAGGTGAGGGCTGCCCTGTTTCGGCCCCAGCCCTGAGAGGAGCCTTCACCCTTTCCGGTCACAGACCAGCAGCGTCTCCACCAACACCCTGGGTCCTGCCATCTCCCTGCCCAGATGTTTGGCTTCCCCTGACATGCCCTGCCATGACATGCTCTCAGCCGCATGTCTCCTTCCTGGGTTTTCATTTTCTCTGCTTTTGTCTCCTTTTATCAAGTGAAAATGCCCCATAAAAGCTCAATATTTAGTTTTGGCATATGGTGGGAGTTGGCCAAAAGCATTTATCTTCTTTACTTCTCCATTTTCCAGACTATTCGTCAGGAATAAGAGGGTTGTATGTCCTATTTGGCAAATATATTTTTACTTTTTCTTTTTCCCTTCTTCTTTCCTCCCTCCCTCCCTCCCTTCCTTCCTTCGTTCCTTCTTTCCTTCCTTCCTTCCTTCCTTCCTTCCTAATTCTTTCTTTCCTCTTCCCTTCCTTCCTCCCTCCCTCTCTGCTTTCCTCTCTCTCACTCTCTCATTCTTTCTTTCTTTCAGTGATTTTCAGGATTCCTAGCTCTGGGGATAAGGGAGTTCAGCGTGTAGCCACAGATAATCTGTGAGGTGGCAGAAACACTGTAGTCAATCACAACAGCTCAAGAGGGAAATACTAACGATGCTTTATCCCCGGAGTCACAGAAACTGCTCTGCTCGAGACCTGAAAAGGCCTACCTTCATGCCCCTGGGGAACCAAAGGGGCCTTCTGGGCCTCAGTTCCCACGTCAAGTACCTGCCGCCACACTCATGCTTTGGCCCTGCCTCTGCTCTTTGGGGCTGTGGGGTCCCTGGGGAGATCAGCTGAGGGTGGGAGACCCCAGGCTGGGCTGACTATGTGGGTATAGCTATATTATTGTGGCTCATAGCATAGCTTCTCTGGGCCTCCATTTCTTCATAAATAAGTAGGAGAGGCTTAGACTAAGTCAGTGGATTTCAAAATGTTACTTTTAATTGTTTTCAGCAGCGGAATCCTTTTCTCAAAATCTCGCACAGGAAGTCATTACAAGAAACACAAAGGTGGAGCTACCCCGCTTGAAGGTGGGTGGGAGGGCTTGCTCGCTGGCTCCAGGGCCCAGGCTGGGGACAGTGGAAGAGACACCTGCTCTGGTCCTTTCCAGCTCCCATAGTCTGTGATTCAGGGCCCCCGTAGCCCCTGACTCCAACTGAGTATGTTGGAAAGGAGTAAGGAAGCAGAGCACCATCTTGTTGCCCTATTGTCCTGGCATCCCCGCCTGCCTTCTCTGTCCCAAAGCACCTGGTGGGAAGTAGGACCCTCCGGTTCTGACACGGCGTTACGGAAGCGGGGACAGCCCGCCCCCAACCACGGGCTGCTGTCGCTGTCTTCCTCAGCCTCCCAGTTTCTGAGGCCCTGCAGATGTGAAGGCTGACCTGGGACCTGGGAAAGGCCTGGGGGCGGGGGGGGGGAGCTGGTGACCTCACAGGGGAGGAGATCAAAGGAGGCTGAGCTCATCTGACCCAGGCCACAGAGTCAGGGCCAGGGACAGCTGTGAGAACAGAGGGCGGGCACCCGGCGCTCCAGGCAGGAGGGAGGAGGCTGGGGCTCCTTTTCCAGCTTCCAGGTGCTACCTGCTTTCCTGCACAAGCGTTTTTGTGGTGGACAGTCGAGAGAGAGAGAGAGAGAGAGAGAGAGAGGACTGGTAGAACTCCTGGTTGTTTTGTTTCTTTCCACTAATTCCTCATCCTGTACTCCTCTCCCACCTCCTCAGACTTTATGGGAATTTTTGGTTATTCGACACACCCTCTTTCCTGTCAGACCATATTTCATTTCTCACATTCCACCCCGGGGCCTAGGTTAGCACAGCCCAGCCGCCCCGGTTAACCTAGGTGAGATATTAAACTCCACCCGCCCCGGGAGGCACCCATCATCGTCCCTGAGCCGCGGTTTCTCTCCCTGGTGAAACGGAGGTGATAACAGTTCTCATGGTATTTTCAATTAAAAATTCCTGAAATGTTTCCAACATCAGCCAGCCAGAAAGGAGGGTGATAAAGAACAAATGGTGACAAGGAGAGAAAGAAAGAGAGAGAAGGGGTGGGGTGGGGGAGGGGGAGCAGGCAAGTGAGGAGCCAGAAGTCAGCAAGGGAGCCAGGGAGACCAGAAGCCAGAAAACCGAGGGCAAGAAAAGAGAAGCTGTCAGAAGAAAGATGAGGAAAAAGGGGGGCGGATTAAGCTGCGAAAGTGGAATGGGAGGCCCGAGAGAGAGCAGGACCAGCCAAAAGATAAAGCGCTTTGGCTCTAAGTCCAAAAAGTGCACCAAAGTGAGCCGGCACGTCCTGGGCATTCATTAGCCGACTCTCCTGTAGTGTCCTTAATGATCCTCCCTTTATGATCCTTTATCATCGTCTTTCTCATACTACCCAGAGGGCCCACCCCCGAAATGTACCTGAAGCCACAGGGAAGGGAGTCAGGAGGTCTAAACCTTTTAGCAAAGGAGGACCCTTTTATCCCAAAGGCTTTTGTTGGCTTTCCAGCAATTACAGAGGACCGAGCCCAGCCCTGGCCTCCTAGGCACGTCCTTGACAAATTCATTCTGTTGAAACCGATGTGGTCACCCATCCTGTCGGGGAGGGAGGTCCTCAGGCAAAGATAAACAGCGGAGAGATGGGGAAGGGCCGTTATGTAACATTCCCAAACACACCACTTCAGAGAGCGTGCGGAGGAGGAAATGAGAAACCAGTCATTTCAAAGGCAAAAAAGCAAACTAAAACCCCCACAGGCACCCACTTCCACACAGAGCTGTGCCGAGGAGGGAAGTCACTGCATCGACAGGATCCGCTGCCACCGGGAAGCTGCTTGTGGAGTTCTCTGCAGGAAATAGCCACAGAAATGGTCTCCTCCAAAGAGTGTGGGATCCCCCTCCTGTGTCCCCCCAGCCCAGGCAACCGTGCCACCCACCACCCAGAAACCCCGGCACAGTCTACCTGGCCGCCTCCTCTTCCCCCTGCCATGTTCATCACCATGTGTGGGAGCACTTCCTCCCTCCACCTCCTCTGTAACCGCCTGGCCCAGGCCACCACCCCCTCTCTCTCCAGGGGTATGGTCTGGTGGTGGCTTCCCGGTGGCCTCCCTGCAGTCACTCCGGCTGCCCCGAATCCACTGCCCACCCCACGGCCCGTGGATCTACAAATGTGACTCTCGTGGCGGTTCACCACTGAGAGCCTGCCCATGGCTTCCGGCTGTCCTTGAGTCGGGTCAACAGAGTGAGCGTGGCCCCCAGGCTGCTGGCCCACCCTGTGACTCTCCCACCCTGCACCGCTGGATGCCGGGCGTCCTTCCTGTCCCCTATCGACGGCGCAGTTCCCTTCTGCAGGGCAGGGTCTCTCCTTTCTGTGGCATCGGACTCACCCTGAGAACTTGCTGAGGGAAGGGAAAGATCAAAGGAGGGGCCGTACGTTCTCCCGGGCTAGCGGGTTTCTCGGCTGTTCTGTGGTCTTTGCCTCCCTAGTAACTGTGGTACATCCTGACACGAGGTCGTACCAGGCAACCCAGGGTCCTTGGAAACTCCCCAGTGGTGCCCACGCCTCCTTACTTCCAACATCTGTTCCCATTGACAGACCACCTGCTAACTCTCGATGAGTTTTAAGCAGTTGTTTTCCTGAAGGTTTAAGAGAACATCCCCAAACTGTATCCAGTGGGAGTGGGGCAGTTCTGACGTAGGCTAACTTGTCCCTTGGGCTGGAGCTAGGTTCAGGTATGAGCCTTGTTTGAGGAGATTCTGCCCCTACTCCTCCACCCTCACTACCTCCTCAAGCACCTTTGTACCTACTTTCGGTCTCCTTGAATACCCCACATCCAAAGCTGTTATGGCCTCAATATCGGTGTCCCCCAAAATTCCTAGGTCGAAGCCCTAACCTCTAATGTGATGGCAATAGGAGGTGGGGCTTTGGGGGGTAATTAGATCGAGGTGCAGTCATGAGGGTGGGGGCCCCCATAATGGGACTAGGGCCCTTATAAAAAGAGGAAGAGATACCGGAGCTCCCTCTCCATGTTCACACACTGAGGACAGGCCAGGTGAGGCCACAGTGAGAGGGCAGCCATCTGTAACCCAGAGAGAAGGCCCTCACCAGACGCTGAATCTGACAGCACCTTGACTTTGGACTTGTAGCCTCCAGAACTATGAGAAATAAATGTCTGCCATAGAAACCACTTAGTCCACGGCATTTTATCAAGGCGCCCCAAGCTAAGACAGAAACCCAGTCCGCCTTCCTCAGGATTCTCACACTCTCCACGGGACATCAGAGCCCTCTCCTGTCCACCATGGCCTTGGCTCAGAGCTGGCAGAGGCTAATGGGCCATGCCTCTTCCCAGGCTTTTCCCCGCTTGGAGGGACAGAGTGCTAAGTGACCACTTCATTTGCAGTTTGGTCTTTATCCCTGGGGGATGCTCCCCCCTGCTTTCTCTCTCAATCACCTATGAGCATGTGCCAATGTGCAAAGTAAATCTTTTTTTCTGAGGATGCCACAGTGTGGTCTACGATGAAAACTTCTTTTTTTTTTAAGTCATTGTGATTTTATTCTATTTTTTTTTTTAATTTTTAAAAGGTTATTTATTTGAAAGAGAGAATGAGCAAGGGCGAGGAGCAGAGGGAGAGGGAGAAGAAGCAGACTCTCCACTGAGCAGGGAGCCAGACTCAGGGCTCTATCCTGGGACCCTGAGATCATGACCTGAGCTGAAGACAGATGCTTAACCATCTGAGCCACCCGGGCACCCGATGTGATTTTGAACATACTGGGGGTGTGTAGTGCTATCTGATTGTGGTTTAATTTGCATTTCCCTGCTTTCTTAATGTGCTATGGCCATTTGTATATCTGCCTTTGTAAATTTGTTGAATATTAATGTTGAAATTATCTCTTGAAATATAAGTTATCGAACATCTGTTTAAGATTGATTTCTCTTTTTTATTACTGAGGTGTAGGGATTCTTTTTATGTATCCAGGAGATCAGTCCTTTCTCAGATACCTAGCTTGCAAATTTTCTATCAGTCCCTGGCTTGCCTATTTATTTTCTTAATGATGTTGAAAACCTTTTTTTTTTTTTTTTCTATTTACATGACTTTGATTTTATGAAATAGCTCTGGTCTTTTTATGTTGTATGCATATTTGCCTCCTTCCCGAACTGTGTTCATTACAAAGAGTTCCTTGCCTCTGCCCCCACCCCCACATTAACTGAAACTGCAATTCTCTGCCCTCATTCAGGAAGGAGGGCACTATCTTCACATCATTTCTCTGTGATGTCCCCAGTTTCTCTCTGGAAAGTAAGGGTGGGTCTATTTCAGTTCTTCCCCACGGGCATGCTTCTCCTTCAGACTGGAATATTCCTGCCTCCCCAGTTCCTTTTATCCAACTGGCTTCTGTTTGTCTTCTACTTCTCAGCCCGAAGTTCCCCAGAGAGTTCATTCATTCATTCATTCATTCATCCATTCACTCCTTAATCTATACGAGGCCCTGGTTCAGATATCGGAAATACAATGAGCCAAGACAAGTATGTCCCTTGTGGAGCTCGCTGTCTTGTGGGAGCGGCCAATCAAGTTGATGGACATAGGAGTGCAACTGTGATGAGCTCCAGGAATGCATTACTTGGGAACTGGACCTAGTTAGGAAGGTCAGGGAAGCTGAATTAGACAACAGGAGAGACATGAGCCTTCCAAGCAGAGGAGGAACCTGTACAAAGGCCATTTGTCAGGAGGCAAAGCCCGTATCAGAGCCTAAAAGAGGGCTGGGGTGGTTGGGGCAGAGAGTGCAGCCGCGTCCAGTATGAGTTGGGGGAGGGAGGGAAGGGCAGAATATCCAGGACTATGTAGAAGATGCTCTGGAGCTTGTTTTGATTCTCAGAGCGAAGAGCCATTGAGGTTGTACGTGGGGGATGGGGGGTGGGCGTAGAAGGGTAGAGGAGTAGAGGTGAGGGATAGAGGGTGCCATAATCAGGTTTTTCCTTTGAGGCTAGCACTGTGGCTGCTGTATAGGATGGATTGCAGGGGCCCCGTGGCGGGGAGGTGAAGCTGGGTGGGGGGCTATAGTGATGCTGGCAGAAGATGCTGATTCTGCTGAAGACAAGGGCCGTGGGGGTGCAGATACTTAGGGAACACAATCAAGGGGCTCTGGTATGGGATTGGTAATAGGGAGTGTGCAGTATGAGGATGATTCCCCACTTACTGGCTTCCACACTGTGGGGAGTGGGGGTAGTGTGCTGAGATGGGTAGGACCACAATAGGACCTGGTGTGGGAGGGCAGATCGTAAGTTCTTCCAGTACAAACCCACCTGGCACCTAGTATTGTTGTAATTAATCATTATCTGGGTAGTTACGTGTTTATGGTATGAATTTTCTGGAAATTATTATCTCCATGAGGGCGGGACTTGAATTGGTCTTATTCACCAGGAAATCCGCAAGGCCTGACTTGCTGGCATTCAGCAAATGTTTGCTGAATAAATTAGTGACCATCTGCCTCACTCTATCTGCCCAGGGGAAATCACTGTTTGAAATATTCACCATTTCTGTAGCCTCCATGCATCCCAAACAGAATTTGTTACTAACTTCACATGTTGGAGTTGAAAAAGCACTGGGCTGAGAGTCAACAGATCTGGGTTGGAGTCCCACTAGTTATGTGCTGTACTAGCAAACGGTCCATAGACAAGTCCGAAATATTCAGAAATATATTCCCTCTGGGGTAGAACAACCTGGAAGCCAGGTCAGTCTGAATATAAACACAGTGAACCAAGAAGCCGTGATTCTTGTTCTGAAGGTGTTAGCTCTCACGTGTGCTGCAATGGTTCATTGTATTTCCTTCTATTTCATTTGATTTCATTTCATCTTTGATTATTCTTTAATGGTGGGGTCCCAGAAGAACCTGAGAATAGATCAGGATCTCCAAGAAGGGACTAAGTTTTCCCCCAACAGTGGGGCTGCCCCAAAAGGACTTTCTCTAGGAGACATTTCTCCAAGAGACATGTGCCTCTCATCATTCTTTCCTGGGGAAGAAGTGGGATGTGAGAGGGGTCCGGGTGTGAGCACTGAGTCACGCGGGGAGGGGAGGAGTGCTGACCCAGCCTGCTGGATGACTGTGGACAAGCACTGCCCACCCCCCAGGCCGGGCCCAAGTTCTGCAGAGAGAATGAAGGCCTTGAACTAATTTGCACTTTATATGCTTATTCCCGGAGTGAAACTACGCATCTGAGGGTGTTGCATAACCAGAAGAAGTAGCAGTTTACAAGACCAAAGTCAAGGAGGGCCAGAGCTGGTGGGATGAGGCTGTTGACCCGAGACACGAGGAGGCACGAGTTCAGATCTCCAGTTGCCTGGGGTCATTTCTGGCAGTTCGTCACTAGGGTGCCCCCTGAACCCCACTGTAAAGTTGGCCCCCCATTGTTTCCTATCATAGCGCCCTACTTTAGGAATAAACCATAAAAATGACACAATTTTATTTTATTTTTTATTTTATTTAAAATAAGCTAAGTTTTAATGAATGAGGCCTGATTATTTACCTAAGTGCAGGAGAATAGTGATTGATCTTACAGGCTCTTTTAAATCTGCTTTGCTGTTACTTTTCGTAAAGAATCTCCAGTTGAACTTTTTTTTTTTTGAGTGAATGGACCTATTTTATTTTATTTTATTCTATTTTCAGCCATCAGAAAAGATGAATACCCACCATTTGCATCGACACGGACGGAACTGGAGGGGATTATGCTAAGTGAAGTAAGTCAAGCAGAGAAAGACAATTATCATATGGTTTCACTCATATGAGGAATATAAGCAATAGCACAGAGGACAATAGGGGAAAAGAGGGAAACCAGAGGGGGAGAAATCAGAGAGGGAGAACCATGAGAAACTATGGACCCCAAGAAACAATCTGGGGGTTTCAGAGAGGAGGAGGTAACAGGGCGATGGGTATTGAGGACGGCACGTGCTGTGATGAACACTGGGTGTTATGCTTAACTAATGAATCACTGAACACTGCATCCAGGACTAATTAGGTACTATACAGTGGCAAACTGAACATAATACCAAAAAATGACACAATTTTAAGTTAAATATTGATTAAGTTTTAAACATAGCTCTGCCACTAGGCCATGTTTTATTAAATGCCTATCCTGTATGAATAGCATTTAGCATATCAGGCACAGATTAAGTGGAGGTCTTGGGTGGATGAATGGATGGATGGATGCATGGATGGATGGACGGATGGATGTGTGAGCCAGTGAGCATGGAAACAGATCGCAAGCATCAGTGTACCCTATTGTGCTGGGATGGCTGCCTTCTATTTTTTTGATAAGTTCACTCCCTCTTCCCAGTAACTGCTCCCCCTCCCTATGCTAGCAGAGGCTGTCTCTGGGAGAAAGGCTCAGAGCTCCTCAGCTTGCTTGCCAGACTTGGCAATGGGACTCTTCACTGATTGTGTGGCTGCCATCCTGACCGTCTCAGCCTTTATGACCAGAGGGTTCAAAATTAGGCAGATCCTGAAGATCATTTCAGGGGGACCAGCTGCCACCCAATTTCTTGTTTGCCAGAAGTCTGCCAAGACCTCGAAGACTGGTTCTGATGGTGACAGCAGTTCCATTATTTTGTCCTCAGTCATCAGGCCTGTGCTGAGCACTTTGCAAACATTGTCATCCATTCTCCCAGGCCACCCTGGGATAGATGTCATTCTTACCTTCGTTGCCCAAAGGTGGGCACTGAGGCCCAGAGGCGGCCTTGCCCAAGGTCATGCCAACAGCAATGGACTGAGCTAAATTGGGATCCAGGGCAGTCTCCGTATAGACGCCATGCCCTTACTCATTAAAATCTATTTCTTCTTGTCCTAAAAGTGTGTTCCTTTCAGTTGAGTTCAGCTCCAGCTGTGAGATTTCTATTCTAGGGTTCATATTGGGTCTCCAAGTAATGCCCAATTGCAAAGCGGGCGGGTGTGAAGAGGGCTGCTGCATCCTGGGGAGAGGAAATATTTTGATTTTTGAGTGTCAATGGTGCATACAAGTTCTGCAGATTGTCCTCCAGGGGCGGGAGGCTATACTTTCAGGAAATGCTCAAGTGTCTGCTCTGGATGCAATCAGCCCAGGGAAGAGGGCCAGGTGCCCAGCCCCCGAATGCCAGCTTTGGGCCCAGGGCAGCCATGCCTCCTGCCCCATGGCTACCCCGGCAGAAGGCCTGATGCTGAAGCTCTGCTTCAACCACGCTCACCTCTTTCTCAATGCATTTATTTCCATTTTAACAGTAAGGATTAAAAAAAAAAAAAGGATCAAATTTAGGAATTAAATCCCCAAGTGTGCCAAATGCAGACTCTGACACACCAAGGACTGATAAGCATTTCAGAAAGCACCATCTTCAAGTAACAGAAATGCTCCCAAATTAGTGCTTTTAACCCCTTTGTTTTAATTGCTTGGATAAAGATCAACTCCGAACCAAGCCTGGAACCAATAGGCTGTTGTTTCTTCTGTTTGTATCAATCTTATAGCTGTTGCTTTGCTAGGATTAATATGTCTCTGAGGGGTTTCAACACTGTCCTCCCTGGTGGATTTGCAGAGCCCATAATGTCATGTAATTGGGACCATGTTATTTTTGTCTGAATATCTAGGAGTGATGTAAGAGGAAAAGGAAACTAGCTAACTCCCAACCATTTGACTGACCAAAGGTTAAATTAGTCTTGGCCTTTCCCCAGCTGGACAGAATGCTGCTCAGTCAAACATTTATTCCACCCAGCAGAATGGAAGTCCTTTTCCTTTCTCCCTGAGTTGTTTTCCTTAGATATCCTTCCCCCATCGTGCCCCTAAATAATACACTGATGTTCTCGATCCCCTGTCCCTCCCCGCCATCTTCATGTTGTTCATTATGGATCATTAGCATGGGGGGGAACTGGGTAGAAAAGCCAGACAAGGTGGAAATAGATCCTGACATCGGAACTAGAAACAAGTTTTTCTCAAGAAAGACCGCAGGCCATTAAGTGGCTGCAAGGAGGACACCCTGCTCGCCCCTGGCCCTCATCAACAGTGCAGACACCCAGCTTGGCCGGGATCTCAGGAACACCCTGATGACTCTGATAGGAGCTCCTTCTGAAGCTGCCATGCAGGGTAAGCCAAAAACCCCACCCAAGCCTAGTAGTTGGTCCTCTTATAAGACACATAGACATGTTGACTTCGACTCTATCAAACTTACTCTTCTTGCAAGGATAGGAAGCTCTCTCAGGACCTGAGGGTGGGTCTTGAAAAATTAATGTCTCTCCATTGATGCTATCTGTTTTGTACTTGAAGACACTTCTGGGCAAGAGTTGGGGCTATTGAGTGATACGCCTGACCCAGGCAAATAGTCCCTTTTCTGTCTGGCATTTTTCTTTAGTTGGCAAGCAGAAATTCATCCAGTGGCAGACTACAGCTTTCTGAAAGAGTGTCTCCTCTCGCAGGAGTGGGGGACACTGTGGTAGAGGGACTCTGGAGCTAGAAGACCTGTAGAAACAACAGCTAGCATGGCTTAAGACTTCAACAGGTGTGGGCCAAGCCCTTTCTGTGCCTTACTCTCTTTAGCCTGGGCAGCGATCCCAGGAGGCAGGTCCTTTTGTGGTCCCCATTTTCAGAGAAGGAAATTGAGACTTTGAGAGTTTGTGTCATGGGCCTAACATCACAGGGGCGGTGGGACACCACTCTGGGATTGTTGGGACCACTTTCCTAGGCGGCTCGATACTGCTTCCGCAAGAGTGGGCTGTGGACTCAGCCTCAGTTTCTTTCTCCCTAAAATGAGAACAGCAAAATTTGTCTTTCCTACAGGGGTGGTTATAAGACTGGAGTGAGGCACGGATGTGGAAAGAACAGCGCTGTGAGGCAGCATGCAAATGTTTTGGCTTTTATTTCTATGGCTGAGAATTGATGAGCCTCAGGAACCCACTGTCTCACAAGCTTCTGTTTGTAGTCCAAGGTCTTATAATGTATAGGATAGTTTTTGTTGATGGCAGCCCTTGGGATGGTGGTAGTGATATTTCATTTCTTAAAGGATGAGTGTAAAAAAAATAGGAACAAGAAAACAGGAAAGCGACCTAAGAAAACAAGGGCAACATGGTGGCCAGGAGAGAGAAGACAAAATGTTGAAGAATCAACCCTTGCTCAGTTATTTTCCCTCTTACCTCCTAGCCTGAAGTCCATTTGGTTATCCGCATCCAGCCAAATTCTGTCAAGTGCATTCCCCAAAGAGCTCTCACATCTGACTTCTCTCCTTCCTCTCTGTTATTACTGATTTGGTTCAAGTGCCAATCAGCACTCACCTTGACTTTGTCATGGGTTTCTACCTACTCTCCATGCCTCAAGTCTTATCTTTTTCCTTCATCCTGCCCTCAGAAATCTTACTCTTCAAAGGCTACACCATCCCCTGAAAAATAAAATCTAAATTCTGAGCATAAGTCACTACCCTCAATGACCCAGACCCTGCTAGGACCTGCAGACTCAGGCAAACTACATCTCTCAGGCCTGCTCTACATCTCTCATGGCCACTGCCCATGCATGACATTTCCTCTGTGCTTTTAAGATTTGGGGGGTGGGAAAGATGTCCTTCCCTTCCTTATCCAGCAAACTCCTATGCATCCTGCAAGGTCCAACTCATGAATTGTCCGTCTGTGTATTTTGATGACACTGTATTCAAATTATCCAATAGTATTGTAATTATTTGACACCTATACTTCTTCCTCAGGGTTTCTTACCCGTGGGAACTATTTATTAGCCTCTATAAATCCCCTGTCCTGGTGTCTGGCACATAAAGGCACTTGGGAGAAGTTGCCTGAAAGGATGAATGACCCTCTAAGATGGGAGTTGGGTTTGTGCAAGATGGTTGATTCTTTCTCTTCTCTTCACTCAGTTCACTGGCTGTGTTCTACAAATTTTCATGAGTTTTCCAACAACTATAGAGATTGTATTCATGTCTCATGATGTGATATGGCTATTTCTGATTCTTCCTGAGCCGGGGAAGTGGGTGGTGTGGTAAAATATCTTAAAGCAAGCAAGCAAAAAATGCTTTTTAAAGTATATCCAAACAAACACTTTTATTGAACTCTGAAGAGTCTTAGAAAAGAGTTTGGTTCAGCACAAGGTTTGAACAAAATCTCTGCCAGCAAATTAATTCAGGGAAATGAGCCCCCACACCTCCCTTCTTCTGTTCTTCTCATTGGTTTAACAAAAAGGATTGGAAGGTCATTGACAACACTGTGTTATCCAAAGGAGCAAAATTCAGAGCTATTCTTTCCATCAAAAAGAAACAATATAAACTCTGGGAGCAGATGCATATTTCTGCTATTTTTTCCTTCCTAGCGATTCCAGTTCAGTGGGTTAACCACAGCTATTTTGGAGATACACTGTATTAAGTGTAAAGCCCCAAAGCCAAAATGTCTTAAGACATTTTAATTGTTCTAGCTGCTAGTCATTGATATATATATGTATTTGTTCTAAATTTGTTCTGAATTTTCCCCACCAACCAGCATACATAATAATCTAAAAATAGAAATAGATTTAACTTTTAATGTTTACTAGTCTGATTACAAATGGGTATTAAATTGTGTGTGGTTAAAAGTGACAGCAACAACTTCAGCCAAGTTAAAATGAATAACTTCCACAGAAAGCTTCTCCTTAGAACTATTTCTTGGGCTTAGCCAGAGTTCTAGATAAAACCAATTTATTTTCTGGGAAGTTACTATGCTAGCAACAGTTATCTGGTTCAGTGATTCCCAAACACCAAACCCAAAATTAGTGGAGGGCAGGTGGCAAATGGATCTCAAAAGGAGATTTTCAAAAGTGCTATTCCCAGAGCCCCCAGATCCATCCTGATTTGAGGTGTCTGGGCGGAGCCTGGAGACCCATACTTTTGCAAAGCCCCAACTGATTTTGACGCAAAGTTGGGTCTGGGATCCACCCCACGCCATCCCTTAGCTTGCACAGGTGTAACTTAAGGTCACACCTTCGTCATTCTCTAAGTGGCCACTCTGTTCAGGGACCCAGAAGGTGTGAGGTGATGGCCTGCCTGCTGGTGTTCCATGGCAAGAGCCACAGGCTAAATGAAAATGTGTTTGCCACTCAGAGAGCTAGGCTTTGGTGTCCATGGTTCAGTCAACAGCCTGTTCATGTGTAAGTGATTTGTCACAGATTACTCTGGAGTTACTCTATTGTGCAAGAGAACTGGAATGGTCTAAGTAAAACCACCCCTCAGCAGCCTCTGCTCTCAGGAATCCTGAAGTTTTTCTCAGATCAGGGTGGGATGGATCGAATCTCTCAAGCTAGAATCTTCTTTTCACCTGGTACCGATCTGGCCCATGCATCTAAACACAAGGGCCTAATCTACCAGGTCAGCAGAAACCAGAGACTTCAGCCTGTTGGGCAACCTGCAGGTCAGAGCCTGACTGATGGATAAACTCACTGGGGAAAGGCCTCAAGGGTGAATGGGGGTGCAGTTACCTTAGAAGTAAGGGCTGGACCCTTTTATTTTGCAAGCTGGATGAAGCAGAAACCTAGCAGGTTATCAGGGCATGGCTGTGTCCAACGCAGCAGGTGTGACCACCAGACATCAAATCATTTCTTTAATTTGAATCATTAAGCATCTTAGAAGTCCTTCTTTGTCATCAGATATGTACAACAGATTTTAAAGAATATTTTAAACATTTAAATTATCTCATCCACAAAAATGGGAAAAACGGTTTAAAAAAATCATTCCAACTTAATGTACTATTCCCATCTAGGCAGAGAAAGTACTTTAAATTTGGAAAAAGGTAGCCTAATCTTTACCTCCATTTTTCTTTCAGTAATAAGTTGGAATGGGTAGGGGTGCCTGGGTGGCTCAGTCTGTTAAGTGTCTGCTTTCGGCTTAGGTCATGATCCCAGGATCCTGGGACGGGACCCCGCATCGGGGTCCCTGCTCAGCGGGGAGCCTGCTTCCCCTTCTGCCCCTCCCCCCAGCTCATTCTCTCTCTCTCTCTCAAATAAATAAATAAATGAATATATCTTTAAAAAAATAAGTTGGAATGGGTAGATAGAGATTTGTATTTCTGCTTTTTAATAGTTCCTTCATTTATTATAAGATGAATTTCACCCGAGGAAGGACAATTATAGATAGAGTATTAAGTAGCACGAATCCAAGTGTTCAGGAGATTTACTCTAGGAGTAGGGAACATTTCAAAACCTCAACAAATCTTACAAGTTTCACCCTCACCCCAGACATTTATTATATCTAGAGTTGTATGAGACAAGTCCAAGAGGCATTGTTCTTCAAGGTGAAACGAGCTTTAGCAAGGCCCTCATCCAGTCCTGTGTTTACAGATGAGGCATCAAGGCCCGAGCGGCTGTGTCCTGTCTCATGTCACAGAGGTGTTAGCGGCTTGGGACACTGGGATCCTGATAACGCACACACGGCGTGGCCCTTGCTTTCCAACCGTGAATGGCTAACCCTGGAATGAGAGATTAAGACCCTTCGACCAAAGGAACAATTGTGCTGCTTATATGTGTGCTCAGTGCAGACAATGAACTCTGTCATGGCATAGTCCTGTTTTCAGGATCTTCAGTTTCTCCCCAGTCTCAAGAAACCAGCAATTTTTATTTATTTATTTATTTTTAAAGATTTATTTATTTGACAGAGAGAGACACAGAGAGAGGGGGAACACAAGCAGGGGGAGTGGGAGAGGGAGAAGCAGGCTTCCCGCGGAGCAGGGAGCCCGATGCGGGGCTCGATCCCAGGACTCCGGGATCATGACCTGAGCCGAAGGCAGACGCTTAACCGACTGAGCCACCCAGGTGCCCCGAAATCAGCAATTTTTAAAAGAGGCACCTTTCCTGTCCCATGTTCAAGGCAAAGGAAGGATCTGAATGGCCAGCACATGGTCCTTCCTTCTCTTTGGCCGATGTCAAGAACAGTGCCCGTGAGGATTCATTCCCTCTGTCCAGTCACCACCTTGTTCTCTCCACTTGTCCTTCAGATCAGAGAACAGCTCCTAGGTCTATGCTCCCACTCAGGACACCCATGGACTCCCGCAGAGAGCAGCTGTAATGGGATAGAGGCACTCACTGCTTTCTGGTTTCCCTCTCCCTTCCCACTCTTCCCCTCTTCCTTGCTGATGATTTGCGCCCGTCCCAGATATCTGAAGCCTGAGGTGTACTGAATGAGTCCCACACCACATGTTAGTAGCTGGAGGCTTCTCTCCACTTCACCCCATTCTGGGGACATCGACAGCACAGCCAACCCCCAACAGGAAACCTTGCCATCTGAGTTTCCTTTCGCTGCTAATTCAGTAGGCATTCCACCAACAGTGCATTTCCTGATTTAAGTTTTGTTAAGTTTCTTTCAGGGGCTGCATTAGCACAATATTCCTCAAGATTGTGGTATGATATTCTTTCCTTTTCCTTCCTAGCGATTTATCTGTGAGGGTTGCTCTGATGGGCAGACATAATCCTGGTATCGGGGTCCAAGCCATGACAACGATGTGTGGGTTCTCTGCTGACCCCAAGGGGAATTCACTCCATAAACCAGCTTTCAAAGTGTTAGTTCTTGTTGGTGGCACTCGCAAATTATTACTATACACATATCTGACTATTAATACAAATGTGTTTTTTATGACGGAGAGTTTCAAAAATCTTTTGGCATTCGAAGAGCCACTGCCCTGACATCCACCGGCCTCATCCGCAAGCTCGGGAGTGAGGGGAGGGCTGTTGCGGTAAATAAGTCCTGCGTGTGGATGTGCGCTCAACACTGCCGGAGACGCTCAGCAGCTGCAAAAGGAGGGTATGCCCGTAACGCTCCCCCAACTGCAGCTGAACGATGGTAGATCTGTACCAGAATAACAAAAGCGCTCAGATGCTAGTGTGAGGATGTGGTCACCCACAGTCCTCCGGGAGGCGGTGGGTGTCTGAGAGCTGGCTGGGCGGGAAGGCCAGGGCTCCATCCACCACCTTCAGAGCAAGCGTGCTGGGTAGGGGTGCATCCCCGGTGGGCTCCACGGGGCAAACAGGCATCCCATTTGCATTTCTTTGTTGCACCGTTTGCATTTTGCACGTCACCACCTGTCTGCTCAAAGGTAGAAGTTCATTAAAATATCCTCCAGCAGTCCTCCTTCCCAGGAGATGGGGTTTCCCTTTTCCCACAGGATTCTCCCCTCGGGCCCAACCCTTGACGACGGGGAAGCCCAGACAACTCTTTCTCTTCAAGACAAAGGAACTTTCCCCTCAGAAGCTTCTCCTTTGTTTTCTGAGCCCCTTCTTCTCATTTATATCAACAGTTTATGTCTCCCTTGGACATGCCTGTCCTACTCTGCTAAGTCTCTCCTGATTAACTGTGTGGATCAGAGTTAAGCGCTTGACTCTAGTGCTTGACTCTATTCTCATAAACTTTCGGATAGACAGTGGGTCTGACCAGATGGACAACCAACACATCTCTGCAGATCCAAGCTCTGCATTTGAAAGCTGAGCATCTTTGTTCCCAAAGGCTTCTTTCTGGAGGCAATGAGCACTGACTCCCACGGAGAAGAGTATTTTTCTTTAATATTTCTATGTCACCTCTGGATACGTCTGGACCTATCTACATATGGCACCCTGGGAAGGGGAGCCCCAGACATAGTTCATCCGGTGTTTGGATGAGCTTTTGAAACTTTTCTTAAAAGGTTACTTGGCTCTCTGTATCAAGTTATATTTATTTGCCACCCCAAACTAGTATAAGGTATAACAGGAACTTGATGGCTGTTCCATAGTGATACTTTTGACTTTGACTATAGCTTGAGTGGAAACATTTTTCTATAGGAATGGTAATTCTATTTTCTGAAACAAACATCAGGATGCACGCTCTGTCAATAAGTCAAGGTATTTGAAGATAGTTCTGCTAGAGAATATCTAAGATGTGTACAGCAACTCAAAAATACATGTTCTCCTAAGAAACCTGACTATCCCAGCTCCACAAAAACAAAAACAATATTCCAGACTTTTTCATTGTTTTTTTTTTTTTTAAGTTAATTTTAAAGTTGCCATTTCACTGTAGTAGCAAGTTAAATCATCTCTAAAAACTCTTGGGCCTTCTACTTAAGCTTTGAGTCCCAGCTCCCCTCCTCTGTGATTTGGGGATAGTGAAGACACCGGCCTCACAGGGTCTTGGGGACTAAGTAAGAGAATATGTGAAAGTGCTCTGAAATGCAAATGTTAGTTGGGAGTGATTTATTTCCTTGGAGCAATGATTGCGGACAAGAAAATCACCATAATCACCGTTTGCCTCTGCCCTCAAGCGAAATATTCATGCCACTAGTTAGACTTTTACTGGAGCTGTACCTTTCCTAAGGAAGTCTGGTGATAAGTGTGTAAAGGAAGAGATGTTCACGTTTTACGGGCCCAGAAATGAAGCTGAGTCTGAGTGTTTTCATGCCTTGGAGAATTTGATTTTTGTATTATTAGAGCACTAAGTCTTAGGAACCAGTGTAAAACCCACTAGCTGTGTTGCTTGGACAAGCCATTGAATTTGTCTGGTCTTTCTTTCCTTATCTGTAGAATGACTGTAGGCTAAATATGGACCTTCCCAACTCCACTTTGGGATGATTTTTACTGACCCATTGTAGGGAGAAGGGTCATGGTCATGATAGGAAAAGCTACATTACTGACCCTTTCCCCACGTCAGGCTCTAAGTGCTTTACATCCGTTGGCTCATTTAGCCTCACAACAACCCTTGGCAAGTACTACTAGTATGTTTATATGGAGGATAAGGAAAACTAAGGCAAGAGAGGTTATATGACTTGGTAAATCCACACGGTGGAGCCGGGGTATGCACCCAGGCCATCTGGGTTCAGAGCCAGTAGTTTCAACCACACCCTATGCTGAGATAAATTAGATATACATTAAATTTGTACTCACTGAACTTCTCTGCTTAAACTAACCTATGAACGCATTCTTAAAAGAAATGGAAACTTTCCTGACAAAGCTAAAGTGCCTGGTGACAACCCCATTCCTATGCCAAGCCCCTCCCCAGAGGCAACCACGGATAGACATTTGGTGTGAACCTAATGTGCACCACGGACTTACGTGGAATGTTTATGTGTGTGTGTGTCTTAATCTACGTGGCATCAAGCTTCACATATTGTTCTCCCACAGCTCTCTTCACTTCACATTATGTTTAAAAACATATTGTTTTCCCTCTTCCTGGTACATGGAAAGGAGTCCGTAAGTGTAGTTTATTCTACAGTAGAGCTACACACAATTATTTTTAACCAGTATTGATCGTATCCTGCCATTGTGAGTCTGCATAGTCGTGATTACTAGTGAGAAAGAGGATCTTTTCATATACAAAGTGAAGTGGCCCTTTATATTTATTCTCCTGTGAATTACTTACTCATATCATTTGTCCAATTTTCAATTGGTTTGTCTTTTTCTTATTGATTTCTAGGAGCTCTTTACATATTCTGGATACTGATACTTAGTCTGTTACATATATTGCAAGTACTTTCTCCTAGTCTGCTGGAGGCATTTTTTAAAAATCCTATCTATTGAATGCTTACTATGTCCTAGGCTTTGACATGCATTGCCACTAATTCTTGTAATACTGCAAATTATGTGTTACTCTCTCCCTCAGTTTCAGAGTAGAATGACATGAGATGCAAAAGATAAGCATCTTGCCACAAGTCACACCTAAATAGCAGCACCAGGATTTGAAGTCTGCCTAAGTCCAGACCCAGTCTTACAACAGTTCTTGACTTGGTCTATTCAAACAGCTCCATGTGGCCAAATGCAAGGATTATTTTTTAAATATCGGGTCATGCTTATACAACAAATACAAACTTTTGAGTTCAACTAGTAAGTTCCCCTATTTTCCATTAATGTTATTTGGTGTGACGATTAGGCAAGCAGGCCCCAGAAGTAGAAATCCAGCCACAAATGCTTTGAAGACAGGAGCCAGGTCTTTTTCATGGCGCTCTGCCCGAGCCCGACGCAGTGCCTGGCTTGTGGAGGTGCTCGACAAGGTGAGAGGTTCTGACCGTAGCAGGCAGAATCCTACTTGCCTGGTGTGGCTGCCATGGAAGGACCTGTGCTCTTCAGTGTCCATGGGAACGTGCTTCCACCAGTGCATCCCCACCCTGGGCCCTGAATGGAGATCTGTGTGGGGAGATCCCACTTCCTTTCTGCTCACTGCTCCTCCTGAATTCCAGATGAGCAGCTGTCAGTCCACTTGCCAGCCTGGCATGCTTGGTAAGCCTTCATCAAAATCAGTGTCTTCGGCTCACAGAGCAAAGGGGAAGGAGACTGTGTTATTCAGTTTCTCTTTGAGAGCCCTTCTTCCAGAACATGACCCCTGCCCCCCCTTGCAAGGTCCGTTCGCATTTCAGAGAGTGGTGCAGCCAGCCATCGTTTTCATCGCTCTCATGGATTCCTGGTCACCTTCCCCTGCCTTTCCAAATCAGTCTCGAAGGCTCTGCAGGCACCTTCTGCTTTGCTTATATACACTTAGGATCTATTCTTGCTTGACGGACAGATGTGCTCCCCTTGAGGCTGATTCCAGGCACTCTGGGTTTTCTCTTCTTGCTTATATCTGCACCTTCCCCCACCCCCCACCCCACATGTCTGATATGTGGTAGGCTACATGATAAGTCATAACGGTCTCTCTCTTGCCCCTGCCCTATAGTCATCCTTCTAAAATCCTCTTTGGAAGCAGAGAGGTATTAAAAACACCAAAAACCCCAGATGTCACCGTCTCGGCAAAATCTCTCCCCAAACTCAGCTTAGCCCCTTGGCTCCTCCACCTTTTCACAGCAGCTTTTCTCCTTCCTGGTCCACCCAGCTGTTACCCCGTGACATTGGGGTGAGGGATTCATTTCCGTCTCCCACCTTAGACGGTCAGCCCCAAAGGATCAGCTCCCCTCACGCACTAAGTACTCCCAACGCCTAGCACACCGGCAGGGAGGGGTCCTCCTGCTGCAAGTATGAAGGAAGGACAGAAGGAAAAGGGAAGTCGGGGGAACGGGCTGGGTTCTGGGGAGAGGGAGCCTGCCTGTGGAGTCAGGGAGCAAGAGCCGATGGGTTAGTTGGGGCTGCTGGAGGAAGCAGCGGAGGGTGGGCAGGGGCGGTGGACATGTCGTGCGGCTGGGCAGAGGTTGGGGGGTGATGGTCTATCAACCCTACAGGTGCTTCGCCCCAGTGCCTGGAAGAACACTGGCCTCCGGGTCTTGCACTGCCATTCTTGCGAGACAGGATGGGCCAGGCCTCTCCCAGCGGGTAGAGCTGGGACGGGAGGCCAACCCTGCCGGGTGAGGCAGCGGGCCGAGGGCGGGGAGTCAGCACCCAGCCAGGAGCGGGGCCCAGGTGCCTGGCCTGCGAGTCAGGGCCCTCGGGCCTCGTGGGGCTGCCCGCGGGCTCCGGCGCAGGAACCATGACCCCGGGACGGCAGAGGAATTCTGTTTGCTCGCACACAAAGCCCTACTCAGGCCAGCTCCGTGGCAGGCCAACTGAATTGGATGCTGAGAAACAGGAAACAACCAAGCCATGAAGTAAACTGATCCGAGTGTTGAAAAGATAATTTGTCCAGAAACAGACCCCTGGTGAAGCTTCACTGTGTTATTTATTAGCTAAGGGCAGGAGTCTGTGCAAATGACGGTTGCTGGGACCATTACTGGGAGAGCTTGAAGGCCATTCCTGACTCAAATGTCAGCGACGAAGGCGCTTTCGTCTCTAGGATTTCCAGCTCCTTTTCTGGGAAGGTTTTTCAGATAAGAAATCAGTCCAGTTTGGGAAACCATCCCCATGCTTAAATTTGGGATGCCACAAAGGATAGGGAGAGGAGGGAAAGAGGCAGTACCCACAGCGGGGCTCGCATCTTCCTGGGCAGCCAGGAGAGGCAGGTCTTACTGGTCAAGCTTCCCTCTGGGGCAGCGTCGGGGTCCCCACAGTCATGCTCCCAGCGCCCCTGGAGCCCTGGCCGGGGGTTGGGTCTGAGCAAATCCCGGCCCGATTTCATGGCAGGGGAGAATTCAGCTCTCCCGTCCACAGGAGACGCACCGGAACCCTCCAGTCCCTGAAGGCAATCGCCGCCAGCAAGACAAGGACCCCAGCAGACACAGGCTGGGGCCTTCGGACACGCCAGGCAGAGGACTAAGAGCACCGTGTACCCGAGCCGCCCTATTGCTCCGTGAGGCGTGATGTTCTACCAGCCCTAGGTCTCAGCTCCCTCATCTGCAAGGATAAGGAGACTCTAGAGCAGACCCCCCACATGCCTGACTTGAGACCCGCTGCCCCACAAGCACCGGGGCTACACATTAACAGTGTCGATGGCATCTTTGGAGAGATACCGAGAAACCGGCAACAGGTCTGCTTCTGGAAAGAGGGCTGGGGACGGGACATTTAAACCTAACACAGGGAAACAGCTGTTGAGCAATAACTAAAACAATTCACATGAACCACACATCCAGATTTCCAGACTGAACCTCAGTCCAACTGAATCGAAATAGCCAGAGAGGAAACAACGGGGCAGTGATTTTAGCCAATTCTCCAAAGCAACCCTGATGCCAGGTTCAAGGACCCCTGTCCCTGAGGACGCCTCTTCTCTCCTCACCCACGACCTCTATGTTACAGATAAGAAAACTTAGCTCTGAAAGGGACAGGGATGGGGCCAAGTCATCCTGTTGCTTAGAAGCACAGCACAGCAAGTAAAACCAGGTCTCCAAACCATGACACCCTTGCCCTCACCCTGCTGCAGGCCCCCGTGTCTTTCCCCCCGATTCCACTTCTCTCCACAAGAAAGACTTTCCTCATCTCAGAGCCCTCACCCTCCAAACCATGCTTTCCTTAAGCTAATCTGGTAAACTGAGTGATGATGTGTTTAGTGGGTACTAATGGGCTAACGTGTTCTATTAAAAGACGCTGCTTGAACCCTTCTGGAAACATTTGCAATTAATGGCCATGTTTTACTTCTGTAAAGTAATATGGGGGATTCAGTGTAACAAGTTTCCAAAAATTCTATCCCAGGTGGCAGAGGAGAAAAAACATCGGACCAAAGTCCTGAAATCTGGGTTGTAAGGTTTACCGTGTGGAAGTCATTTCTCTTTTTTGGCTCATTTTCTGCATCTGTGAAATGAAGGTGTTAGACTGAATAATCTCAAAGGTCCCCTTTAACTCTTAAAATCCCATTACATAACCCTGTCTAAATCTTCCTTCTCTGGCAAAATCTGTATTTTCAACAACAAGCACCAGAAAATGCCATTGGCCCTTTGGAGAACGGTTCCCGGTGACACTGAATATTTTGCAGCTCTGAGCACCAGGAGCATGGTCTTAGCCATTTCAGGATCCGGTACGGTGGCAAAGGGGACCATTCAGTACAAATTCCATCTTCGTCACAAGAAAGAGGAAGAGCTTGGGGTCCACAAAAAGAAAATGAAAGCAAACAAAAATTAAAGAGGGAAGACAGTCTGCTTGCGTTGGAGGGGACCCAGCACAGGGAGCTGTTTGTTAGCACGAACATGCCTGGTCTCTAGTAATTTCTGCCCTTCCCGAGGGAGGAGAGCCAGGTCTGTGTCTGAGACAGGGATTGTCAAGGAGAAATGCTTTTTTTTTTTCATTCCCTTACAGTTCCCCCTCTAACAGCTGGGACAAGAGGCCTTAATCTAAGGCCTCTGCTAAAATGCAAGCATCCCAAGAGGTAAGCCTCACAGTCTCATCAGCCTTCTTACCCCTGAGTGCATATGGATTGATCAAATCTTTTCACGAACAGGATTTTTCCTTATTGTGGTAAAATATGCATGTCATGCAATGTGCCATGTTAACCATGTCTAAGTGAATCATTCTGGGGCATTAAGTATATTCCTTATTGTGTTATGAACACCACCATCCATCTTCAGAACATTTCATCCTTTCCAACTGAAACTTTGAACCCATTAAATAATAACTCCCATTTCCTCCTCCCCCACCCCCCAGCCACCCCCAATCTGCTCTCTTGTCTCTATGGATTTGACCATTCGAGATGTCTCATAGAAGTGGAACCGTGCAAGAACAAATGTCCTTTGGGGCCTTACTTCTATCACTTAGCATAATGTCCTTAATTTTCATCCACTTTGGAGCAGGTGTCAGAATTTCCTTCCTTTTTAAGGCTGGATAATATACCATTGGATGGAGAGACTACACCTGTGAACACGGGTGTACAAATATCTGTTCAAGTCCCTGCTACGACCAGATTTGTAAATAGGGGTGGGAGGACCGTACCTGGCAGGTTGGGGCACTGAGGACCAACTCTGTACTTCAGGGTTTTTCCCAGGCTTTCCATGGAGTGAGTCCTCCGCCATCGTCTCTTCAGATCTGTTCACACCTTGGCATCCACGGCCATGATGGAGGTCCATCTAACTGTGAGCACTCCCTAGTGGGTAGCTCTGTCCAACATGCCTAGACTCTCCTTCCTGACCACGGAGAGGCTGGCCCAGCCCAATTTGGTGGCTGTGGGGACCTCCCTGCCTCCTCAGCTGAGCACATGGATGTGTGACTCAAGCTCATGTTCAAGCACACCTTCCAAAGTCTTAATGACCTTCAAAATAGGAAAGAATTTAATTGGAGGGTATGGGAACTTCTCTCCTAGAGTAGCTTTAAAGGTTACCAAAACATTTCTGAACAATGTGTTGAATAGACAAGACTAAAATTGTGGTTTAGTTTCCTGAAAAGAATTCCTGACAAGCTAATTTGTTACAAAGTCCTTGATATCGCTGAGGGTAAGTGGAAAAAAAATAAAGGACAAGTGTTTCCAATATGTATGTGGCTTCGCGCACTAGTTTATTTGTTATCTTTGAGTGAGAAATGAAAAGAAAAAAAATACCCAAATCAGAATCCTGGGTCATCATGGCCCCTGGGATTGAGTGAGTTTCCAGGGTGGCTTTATTTTCCCTAAGTTTTTTAAGGTTATTGATTCTTCTTGTGGGCAGTTATAAGAACTGTTACTTCTTATAACTAGTTTGTAAGAATAACAGTTTCTTGTGGGAATGAAACGGAACAAACAGGCAGCCGAGAAAAGTGTTCTGGGCATTTTTCGGTTTTGTTCTCTGCAGTCTGTTAGGCTTAGCTGATTTTACCAAGGCCCCTGCTTGGGGGAAGGTTCTTGTTCTTAACATCTGGGCCAGAGCAGCCCCCAGTCCTCTGAAAGGGCCCAGGTGCAGAGTCACACTTTGTAGCTTTGGGGAGAGGTGATGCCTTCCCACAATGTTACTCTTCTGGAAGTGTTGCCATCACCTTCCTGAGAACCTTGGCTATAGTGTAAACGTTCAAACAGACAGGTGATTCCCTCCCCCGCACCTAGGCAAAAACCCCACCAGGTTCCTTGAGCTCAGTAGCAATCACAACCACAATAATATTGTTGTAACATAGCAAACCCTTACTCAGCAAAGTTGGCAAAAGCCTCTTCTAAGTTAATGTTTGCCTCCTTCACCAACTTGCCCTGACTTGCTACCTGTTCTTTTAAACAAATGGGAACCAGGACAACATCTTCTGTGTTAGGAAATCTCTAGATCTCAGTGACAGGGCAGGCGGAGCAGAACTGACCGGACACAGAACCGTGATTTTAAATGATTATATCCTGCCAACCTCCCCGCATTCACCAAAGCTCCTGGTTCCAATCCCACCACTTAAAGCTATCATAGTACCCGTGCCCTCCTGCCTGGCTTCTGCATGGGAACCCAAAGCCACGGACGCGCGAAACCAAACCCAAGGGACTGTGAAATTTACCATCTCTACGGGACTATAGCCCTCCTGAATACTGATTTGTTAGTTAATTTTTATTAATTGCTACCATTTTTTTGAGCTCTTACAACGGACATTATTAAGCATTTTACACACATTTTCTTATTCCACTCTCATGACAACGGTGTGAGGTCGGTGATTTTATTACCCCATTTTCCAGGTGAGGAAACTGAAGTTAACTCATTTTCCAAGGGCACACAGCTAGTGAGCAGTAGAATACTCTAGAATTCCCTTCCTTTGCCCATTGGAGAAGCTCTTTATGGTACTAGCTAACTGTTACTAACAGTTACCGAAGACAATTCCTGGAATCAGAGTGCGTCAGATCTGAATTTAAAAGAGTAGACATGTGGGGCGCCTGGGTGGCTCAGTTGGTTAAGCGACTGCCTTCGGCTCAGGTCATGATCCTGGAGTCCCGGGATCGAGTCCCGCATCGGGCTCCCTGCTAGGCGGGGAGTCTGCTTCGTCCTCTGACCCTATCCCCTCTCATGTGTTCTCTCTCTCTCAAATAAACAAATAAAATCTTTAAAAAAAAAAAAAAAAGAGTAGACATGTGATGGGTGGACACCCATACACACACACACCCCCGTGGTCCCCAGCCTTTGTCTGACAAGCTCCTGTCCCCACCTTCCCTTTGGCAGGCAGGGCATGGCCTTGCTTTTAGCACATAGAATTAAGGGCTGGGAGGGAGTGGACATGGCTGCAGGCTCTGGGAGTGTTTGCGGGCATTCTACCTCCCTTGGGGCCCCTAGGGAGCATGAGCTAATGGTACTAACAAGGGACATCTGGAATTTATCCAATTTTACTCAAATCCCATGTTGTTATGAATGAACCTAACTTGGGAAATGGAGACTGGGATCTCAGCTGTTCAACAAACAGCCCCTTCCCTTGAGTTTAGCCAAGTTATGGGGTCTTGTTCATTGCTACTTGGCTACCCTCTTGGGGATCTTTCAAAGTTCCCACTCTAGGTCACCAGTCAAGAGGAACTGGGAAACATCCTACACCATCCTTCCGTAAACTGGACATATCTGCTTAGAACTGGAAAGCGAGAGGTCTTCCTAGGGTCCTGGAATCACGGCGTTTGGCTCCCGATGGGGTAGGGACCGGAGGAGTCTCTGTTCCTTGCAGCTCGGGAGTGTTTGGGGTTGGAATATTTTTTACACTGCTCAGAATATAAAATATGAAGCCTGCTGCACATCTCTGAAAACAGACTGGGGAAAACACACTGGAAAAGAGATGAGGCAACTCAAGCCCACCTGATAAGTAATGTCTATTTCATGAGAAGGAGAGGAAGGACCGGGACCTGCTCTTGAGGAACAAACCCAAAAAGCAAGGCTCAAGGACCTTGAAACCATTAAGAGGAGCTCCTGCTCCAGCAGGGAGGGGGCCCAGGCCAGGCTGGTTTCAGGTTCCTCCTTGCTACATAGATAAATGGCCAAAGGAAACATTATCTAAGCAGTTTCACATCAAAGGCTACATGGCAAGCTGATCTTCCTTTTAATCTGACCAATAACCAAGTGAGAATGAGACAATGCGTGTTTAGGAAGAGGGCTCATGCGGTTCTGGAGTGGACTTTCCCATGCTCTCGTTCCCAGCCGTCTCCACCGAGGAGCAGTTGTGTAAGACACTCGGGGCGGCGCCGAGCCCGCGGGCCTCGTAATCACCCCACGTGGGCTCTGAACAAAGCGTTGAACCCACAGGACCGAAACGGGGGGAACGGTCGGAGCTGCAGTCATCGCTTGCCCCTAGCTGGCTCGAGGGATGCACCTGTGGCCCGCCTCCAGGCCAGGAGTCCCATCTGAGAGAGTCAGGGTCCAAATGATGGCCTCAAAGCTGGGTGAGAAATGACAGATTCTGGGGTCCTAGGAACTGATCGGCAAAGCAGTGGAGTCACCCTGTGATGACTTTTTGCAGTTCAGAGCTGTGTGTGCGGCATGACATCTTGGAGCACCTGAAGAAATAGATCATCCACGAGGTTTTCATCCCCACACCGCATTGCAAGGTAGGCAGGGCAGGCATGATCATCCCGATCCCACAGAAGAAGGGGAGGCCCCCCGAAGTGACGTGACCTACCCAAAGACACACACCTCGTAAAGGCACTCCAAGTGAGCAGTGCTCATCCCTTCCTGGACCCTCTGGGGCAATGTGCTTTTCACTCTTTCCACACTGCTGGTCAGCTGTGTCTCTGAGCCGAGCTGTCACTCTGGATGACCACCCCGAGGATGTGGGAGAGGGTCTACAGGACCCTTCCATCAGCTGGATGTGTGTGCCCGGCAAGGAGTTACAGTGAGAGCAAAGCATGGGGTCCCCCCGCAGGGAGCAACGGCCTTGGCCCGCGAGCTTCCCCAGGGCAGGAGCCGTGCCCGGCCTGCTTTGAGCTCCTGCATCCATGCCAGCGCCTGGCGTCAGAAACATTGCTGGAGGGAGGGAAAGGAAGAGAAGGGGACAGAGGAGGAGGGTGGTTTCTTAGGGTCACTGGTCAGCGGTGCCGGCTCTTCCCTGACCGGCTGACGGCGACCCCCGAGAACAGTGCCAGGACTTCGTGGAATGTGTATTTTCCAGCCTCGTTGGGCTGCATTCATTAGCTTCCCACCTTTGTTTTCTTCTTTTCTCGTCCCGTTTTTAAATTCATGTGATGCTGCTGCTGTTTCTATTATTCCTGTTATAGTTTAAGCATTGTGATTGACTTTAAATATTTTGGGGGATGTTAGTCAACAACAACAATAAAAAAAACAAGCTAGAAAAACTAAGAAGTGACTGTATAAGTACATGTAACTGGCAGTGAGCCTTTCCATTCTGCCCCCGCAGAGAATGCAGTCAGTATGGCAGTAAAAGGGCCTGGAGATTTTCCCCAGCAGTCCTGCTACCCCTCCTCTCTGCACCTTCCCCAATTCTACCCACATTTTGACGCTTATTCCGAGGCCAGTGTCCTCCTGCTTCACCTCCCCCAGCTAATCCAGCTCGAGTTTCTTCTAACTTAAGACAGGGAGCTCACATCCTCTCTTTCCATGGGGCTCTGGAAATTCAAAATCCCCTAATGCAGGGCTCCTCAAACCATCCCCATCCTTTCAGCCTCTTGGCTGCCTGTCCTTCTTGAGCTCTCTGCCCTGGGTTTCTGGGGTGTACCTCTGACAGGGTTTTCTCCCAGTTCTCTGCCTACCGCCTTCATTTCTTTCACTCAGCTCCTCCTCCTCCTTGGCCCAGGTTTTGTTTTTATTCTTGTGTTCTCTGTACAGACAACCATCACTCTTACGGTCGTGTCCCAGTCCAGTCACCCGAGCCAGGTTCCAATCTCTTACCTCCAGCTGCCTGCGGGTCTGTCCAGATATCCCTTCATCACCCCCAGAATTACATGTCCAAAGCTGGACATCAAGATCTCTCCCTAAAACTCTATTCCCTGTGTTCAGCTTCTTGGTTCTACTTCTGTGGCCATGGCATTGCCATTTCCTTCTCAGCCAGGCTTGAAAACATAGTCATTTACTTTTTATTCTTTCATATTCACTCACCGAGTTCTGGTGATGTCCCCACTGATTTGGTTCCCTCCTCTCCATCCCGTGACCATGCCAGGATCACCCCAAACTCATCCCATCATCAGTCTGCTTCTCCTGCCATCCATTCTGCTCCCAGAATGGTAAGCTCTAAACGCTGCCTCGTCATTCTCCCGTCCCCAAACCACTGGGGACCCCCCCTCCCATTTTCTATTTCAGTACCAGGGATCTCTGGCTGACCCCCAGGACCATCGGCACTCTGAACACTCGCTGGCATGCGGTGCCTGTCCCATCTCATGATCACATGACCGAGCCCTGCCTTACCTCCAGGCCCCTGCAGATTACCGTCTCCCCGGAGTGCCTGCTTCCTGCTCCCTTGCCTATTGGAATTACATGCCATCCTCAAGCCCAAATCAAAACCCATCTCCTCTGCTAGCTTCTCAGACTGTCCTCTTTTCTTGGGCATCTTCCTGTTTTGTTGTGCAGTCCAGTGTATTCACGGTTTCTTTCTGTTCCTTAGTCCCTACATTGTAATATTCTTGCCCTTTATTATCTAAAAGGTAGTGAAAAAGCATGAGATCACCAATATGAAGGCACTGAGCAAGTTTTGGAGGAAAAGGTATAATGGAAATCTCAGGTGTTAACAGTGAGAAAAAAGACCGCAAATATATGGTGCTGATGGCAAATGACGGAGTGTCTGTTAGTTTCATTAGTGACATTTGCAATGCTGTCATTTGCCTTTATGTTGGTACCATAAGGGATGAGGTTTGAGGGACTTTGTGCTTTAAAGAACCATCAAATTATATCTTATTCTGGATTCCTGTTATCTGTAAGCTCTATAATGCCACCTGCCAGAGGACTTTCCATGATTACTCTATGCCCATCTCATTCTCGTTTTCTTCCCGATGGCTCAAGGTAATGGACATGAGATAGAATCACAGGGAGCCCACATCTTCAATTTCAGAGTACATCCCAGCGCCCAGGGACCCCGCGCCTAAGGCTCAATTTGTTCCTCCGAGGGACGAGGTATCAGCAGTCAGAGAGCAACACGTCCCGCCCCGAGTCTGATTCTCTTTGTGGCCAACTCAACAGTTTTTGTTTTGTCTCACTGGACCAGGACTCGGGTGGAGACTCCAAGCATTGAAGGAGGGGATGTACGGGTCTGGAGGGGGGGGAACCTCTCCCCAGAAGCTCAACTCTGAGAACGTGGAGAGAGCAAACAAGCTCTGGCTGGTAATACAGTCACCACTTACAGCTTCCTTTTTGCAGTTGCGAAAATAATGCATCAGGTTGTCAGCTTTTGACTTCATCTCACCACGGTAAATAAAAATAAAGCTACTGCCAAGTGCCATCAGCGATGTGGGCTCTATCATGTAGCCCACGACTCTGAGGACAAGGCCCTCAAGACTCCTTCACGTTTTAGCTTTCAGGGAGGCAATTTTGAATTAAAACAGTCGTTCCAAAGATTTCATCCATGATTCTACTTGTTGGCCGTGTAAAACAGTATGTGTACACAAAGTTTAAATAGTGTCAGAAAACAAGGGGGTTGCTTACTGCATTCTGTAAAAATACTCTCCCAGACTCCTGCTCAGTAACCAGAGAAAACAACACAGCTGAAAAACCCAGCAGCTGAGAGAAGGACCCAAGTGTACTCAGTATGACGCGAAGATTTGTAAACACAGCCACATAATCCCAAGGAGTACACAATATAAATGCTTTATTGCTAGCACAGAGGTTTCTTTTTAAGTAAATTAAAAGACATAAATCTTCATTTTCACATTCTATATTGCAGTTGAAAGGTAAACTAGCTGGTTAATGGGTATGTTCACTTGGACACACGCTAGAAGAGGAGAGCATGACATTCACATGGAAGAACTCAGAAGCGTGGCGTCTCTCGAGGCATCGGGCCCCTGAATGCACTGTCGTTCGTAAATAACAGCAAACGGAGATTTCTTTTAAACATCATGAATAGACGAGACTCATAAATAGAAAACCGGTGTGGTTAGAAAGCAGAAACCCATTACATACAGAAGGCTACCTACGTGTTGCCCATATTCCATGTACTTCTAGGTTATGTTTGGTACTTTTAGATAAATGATCTTCATCTAGGTTACAGACTGGATTGGATTCAGCAACTGGAAAAAGGGAAGGAGCAAAGGAAGCCGACACTGTCCGTCAGCTGGTGGATGCGCTGGAAAGCAGGAGAGGAAGTGTGTGGCTGGGGGAAAGGGAGAGGGGCTGCTTTGTGCCTCCCCCTCGGGAGGCCCGTCGGGAAAACCATGTGTGGACGAGCCACTGGGCATGGCGGGCTGGGAATGGAAACGGAACCTCCAGGCTTGGCCGGATTTTCCAAGGTTACTGCCAGTGCATTTAGGGCATGAGAGGCCACAGCAACACCCAGAGCACTGGGAGGAGCGGGGTTGGTGCAGGGGGCCTGGGGAGCAGAAGCAGCTTTGGAGTCCAGTTGCAGAGATAATTCACTTCCTAAGAATTGTCGGCCAGCAGGGAAATGAACTTCTTTCTGCAGGCCCCCAGCACTACCCGGTACCAAATTCTTGAGCCGACTCAATTCATTTTAGGGTTGATTGTTAAGAGCAGCTTTGGAAAAAGATCTTATCAGTCAATGAAAAACAACTGCCCCCTCCCCCGCCTTATTCCAGAATCACCCAGAAGGAAGTAAACACACACGCACACCCACACACCCTAAAACCAAGCGGCAAGCTCAGAAGCTGTGAACTACATGTGATCATCTCTGGATCTGCATCTTCCTGATCTTTCACTTGTGTCTTTTATGGATGTATGAAAGCCGGACTGGGTCAGGAACATCCGAGTTCTTAGTTCTCGTTACATCTGCAGTGTACCAGCTCCTGGCAGTTTCGGTCTGGTCTGGCTCTAACTAAAACCATTTCATGTTTCGCTTTGAAGAAGTGGATAACATGAAATGGTAATTTGGCTGCAAAACCTTGGAAAATTGTTCCCGGCCCAAACATCTGCCCCAAATGAGCTCAGCTGAGATCTCCTTGGAGGGGTGGGAGGGGTGGGGGGGAAGTGAGCAGAGAGAGCCTGGAAGGGGGAAAATGGAGACAATGGAAAGACGACCTTTCCTCAGGAGGAAAGTTCCTTGTGACGAAAGGCATCAGCCCATCACTCCGGAAAGAGAGACTGCGTGTACCCGGCAGTGACTTCTCCTGCCTTCAGCCCACTTTCCCCAATATTTGGTATCGTTAAGGTGATCCCTTACAGAGTGCCAGGAAACCGTGCCCACGTGGTCTGCTTTCGTTATGCAGTGACTGGCCTGGCCTACATGTCATTATTTAAATCTTTAAATAAGGACTGGGTATGGACTTTGGATTCCTGAGAGCCGGGCCCCCCAGGGAGAGCAGAGAGGGAGGGTCCTGTGGGCTGGCCTCCACCTTCCTCCTTGGCCTTCTTAGGAGTTCTTCTGAGGGATCTTTACTGTCACCGTCTTCACCTCGGAGTACTCTCGCAAGCCGAATTCCCCCCTGAAAGGCAGAAATAGGCTGTGTCAGACACCCAAGGCCTGGGCAGCCTGGTGTGAGTGATGGCAAGAGTCCCGAGAAGGGGCCGTTTAGCACCTGCTAACAGTAGGCCCTGGGGTTTCCATGTAGAAATGTCCAATGAGCGGACAGCCCAGCCCTCCTCTGAGGAGCAGAGGGGGCTGTCCTGTCACGAGCAGTGACCGTTTCTTAAAGGCAAAGGCCGATCCGTCTTCCCAGTATGGCCCAGGAAGGGGCAGCATTCCCAACTACTCAGAGAAACAGGCATGCGTGTTAGCCTGGGCCAGCGGTCGCACAGACCCTGGACCATGCCCCTGGGTGGGCACCGCAGACAGCAGCAGGCCCGGGCCCTTACCGCCGTGTCTCTACCACGGACAGCAATGGCTCTGGAGGACAATGGTGTGCTTTCCTCCTGCCACCTGCCACCCCGATGTGTCTGTGTTCTAGTCGCTCTCCTAGACACCTAGTCCACTTTAGCTGAAAGAAAAGCCTGAGATTTCTAGGCTGGGATCCCCTGGATGTTCTAAATTCTTTTCCACTGGTCCTTAGACTTAACAAATGGAAGCGGGGACCCAAAGGCCTGGGCAGGGAAGAGCATGGATCACCAGCAATGCTTTAAAGACAATCCTGACACGTGCTGCCCACAGCCCCACAGAGTCAGAGGAAAGAGGGAGGAAATCCAAGTACCTGACTTCAAAGGAAGTGGCAGTAAGGTGGCCCCCCAAGACTCTGGGTAAACGTTTATGGGGTGGGAGCTGGGTCCCCTGCCTCTGCGGGGGCCAGGGGACGCTGCCCTTCCCGGCCCCCTGGTCCCGCTGCGCCGGGCTCCAGCCACTGCCCTCAGGGGGCCGGGGTTCGGCCCAGCCGGCGGCTGCCGTGCTCCCTTCCTTCCCCTCTGTGTCGTCTCTCCTCAGTTCACCTCATTTCCATCACCTTTTTTTACCTTTCCTTTATTTCATTGTAAAGTCAAGCATGTTCTCCTAATTTTCTCTTTTAAAAATTGAACTTTTCTCCCCCTCTATTCTTTTTAAAGTCACTGGCCCGTGAGGCTTTCCCTGGCTCTCTCAAGGGGAGGAGCTCCTCCCTCCTCTGTGTTCACAGAGCACCTGGTGCGCCGACCACCACAGAGCTGTCACCTGTCCCCAGGACAGAGGCCGTCTCCCCCTGCAGACCTGTAGCTGACTGTTCCTGCTTCCTGCCGGCCACCGAACCTGGTGTAGAGCCCACGGCTTCAGGCTCGGACGGCACTTGCGGAAGGGAGGGACAGAGGGAGGGCTTTTTCCCATCCCCCCTTCCCCAGTTCCACCCAGTGGATATACCACCTCTGCCAGGAGAAAATAAAAGAACACTTAGAGATTTATTTGAATAAGAAAATATTAATAAAAAAGTCACATATGGGGTGCCTGGGTGGCACAGTCGGTTAAGCAACCAACTCTTGGTTCGGGTAGGGTCGTGATCTCAGGGTCGTGAGCTCGAGCCCCGTGTCGGGCTCTACACTCAGTGTGGAGTCTGCTTGGGAATCCTTCTCCCTCTCCCCCTTCCCCAATCTCTCTAAAAAGAAATAAATCTTTAAAAAAGATCCCAGTCATGTATAAAAGATACGATGTTACAGTGACTGGGCTTTACAATAAAGACCTGCTGTAAGGGATTCATGCGGCTTCCTTCCAGGAACCCCGTGCCCTGCACAAGGCTCCAATTATTTTGCCAGCAGCAACTCTGAGCACCCAAGTCACCTGAGTTGTCATGCCCATGCCCTCCCCGCCAGGACATCAGAGGCAGCCAGGGAGAGAAGGGCATGTGTGCTGTTCTCTTATCTGTGTTGCCCATCTTGCTTACGGGAATGAGAATCAATTTGGGACTGTCCCACTCAGTATGAGGTCCCCTCATTAGCTCCTTCCAGGCCCTGAGTCTTTATTACCAGCTCAGCTCTGTCTCCTTCTCGACTTCTTCCTGCCCTTGGGCAATTCTGAAAGTGTCTCTTCATCACAGACATCATCTGCCTCCTGTTTGAAGTGAGGTTACTCCCTTCTTGTTTCCTGGCTTGCGCACGCACATGGGGCAGACCCTGCACCGTCTTCTCCCACTCAGATCTCTAAGTCTGTTGTGAGAAGCAGAAGGAAGCCTACAGAGTCAGAAGCGTGGTGGTATGGTTGCTTTTGAGTGTGATGATTGGTTCCTGTAATCTTTGGGCACACAATGCGATGGAAAATCATCCTGGGCTGGAGGAGCTCCTCCCCTGTGTCTCGGGCAGCCATCTGCCACCCTGGTCCGCACACAGCCTGCTCCGACAATGAGGAGTGGCCTCGAATCTGTCATAAAAACAACCCTGGAGCTGGGGGTCAGCAGGCAGGCATGCCCACTCAGCTCTGCCATTAACTGGCTCTAAGACTAGGCAAGCCACCCCATCCTCCTGGTGCCCGGGCATCTCTCAGGCATCAGGAAACGTAAGGATCGTCCTTGGAGCTTGCTTACATTGTGGATTCCTGACCATCCCCACCGAAGACTCTGTCCCGGTAGGTCTGGGGAGGAGCCCAGGAGACTGTGATGTAGGTGGTTGTTTGGGCCACCCTTTGAGAAGCGCTGCTGGAAAGTCTCTGAGGGCCCCACGTTTAGATTCTTCTGCTATTTCACCATCTCATTCTGGGGGCTTTCTCTCCAATCTAACTTAATCCAGTTAAATCCCACAGTTACGGGAGAACTGCACTATGGTGCAAACGTAGACACGCCGCTCCCGCTGCACCCCGATCTCTCTGCAGAGCTCCACGGTGCGTCCGGGCAGAGGCACACTCAGACGCCTGTGTTCCTGCTTCTGAGCCAGACTGGGTTATATTCCCTACCACGAACCAAACCTGGCACCCCACGGGCAAGTAAGATGTTAGATTTGGGTGCCTCTCAGCCGGTCACTGTAGAAAATCACTCATAAAACAAAGAGGGATTTCCATGTAGGATGTATACTTCCCTGCTCTTTTCTTTGCCTTACACAGCAACATTTCGCAGAGCAGGGTTTCCAGACCACCTGCGCCGAATCATTCCAGAAGCCTGTTATCAATGCAGAACCTCAGCTTTACTAAAGCCAAATCTCTGAGAGTGGGTCGCCAGACAGGCATGCTTGGCAAGCCCTTCTCCCAGACCACAGGTGACTTTCTGTGCACAGGCATGCTCTGCACCTACATATGAGCACACATGCATGCATGCATGTGCATGCGAACTTGGGAAGCCCTTATTATCCTAATAATGCTTCTCATCTTCAAAGCCGATGTCCTTAGTTTTTAAAATGCTGAGGTTCACAGCTTTCTTTCCATGTGCTCAGTTTGTGACATGTATTTTATAGCTTGTCTCAGGGAAGCTTAAATGAGGAGTAAGGGAGGGGTCAGGAGGAATGAAACCGGGAACTGGCTGCAGGGCAGGTCTGAGCCGCCCCCCTCTCTGACCCTGGGAATCAGAGGCCAGCCCATCGGGGAACCTGTAGAGGGCAGCCCTCTACAGCGCTCTGTGGGGGGGAGAACTCCGGTGCTCCCACAGTCCGCCTTGGAGCTTGTTTCCAGAAAGTGCTACTTCTCCGTGCCTCTGAGAGGTGGGAAAAGGGGTGCCAGGGACCAGAGCCACATGGGGTTTGCAAGGCCAGGAGATAAACAGTACTGTCCAGAGGAGGGTAAGGGGAGTTTCTGGGATTGCAGTAAGTAGGAAGGAAGAGTGGGGGACCAGGATAGAGTAGGTTCTTTTATTTGAAGCCTTTGCGACCACTCTAGGTCATTTAAGGAAGAAAAAACATGTTTGGGGAGCAAGTAGGGACTAAGAATCATATAATCTAGACAAGATGAAGTGAGTCTCATCAAAGAGCACTGTTCCCTAATTATTTTTTAACTGCACTGCAAAGGCCAAATCACTACAGCACCGAGACAAGTCGAGAAAGGCTGCTTTTCAGTCTCTTGGGCTACTGTTCTCTGTGTGGTTCTGACACAGCCAAACTGTCTCCTGGCAAGTTCGTCTCTTTGTCTTTCCAGGCAAGGGGAAGGTTTCTAATGGGAATAGACTGGACCTGGACAATGTCACAAGCCCGAATCCTGTCCGTGCTGAGGGTCCAGGACAAGTCTGGGACAAGCTCCATCAACCGGCGATTATTTATTGTATTTTATGCCCGTGATTCACCCTCTTAATGATCTGTAACAAAACAGTCGGCGTGAGAAGCATTCCCAGAGCCAGGGATCGTCCCAACATTTCAGAGACCAAGAAGGCACAAACACAGAAGCGGGACACGGAGTATCAAGTTACATGCATACTGAGAAGTGGGAGCAGAAAGTGAAGGTCATATGCAAGTTAGGAGGAGATAGCTGGAGTACACGAGGACTTTGTAAAAGCTGAAAAAATACTGATAACAGAGCAAAGAGGATCCAGACTGCTTCTGTATCCTCTGGTTTACTTGCTGTAAGGCAAGTGGGAAGCACTGAAGGCCAGAAGCAAGACTCAAGCAAGAGCGATTTCTCCCAGCATTCCCAGGGACAGAACAGAAGTTGATGATGTGAGCTGAAATTCGGGAAAACATTCTGCCACACTTCCAAAGTAAGACATTTATTAGGAAAAAGAAGGATCACCTACATAACACTCATCTACTTGACCACTAGTGACGATATCAGCTAACATTTCTGGAGGCTTGCCAGACACTGCTGGATATCTGGAACACTGAATCCTACCATTTAATCCTCACGGCAACTTCTGGGGTAGGTACTATAATTATTCCCATTTTAGAGATGAGGAAACAGAGGCTTAGTGAGATAAAGTAATTTGTCCAAGGTTGCATAGGTATTAAGTGGCAGGGCCAGGATACGTATCTGAAGCCATGTGATTCTAGAAACTCTGCTCTTAGCCTCACCACTATGCTTAACTTTCAGTTTAATGGCTAAGAGCCTAGAAATTACCAGCTGAAGTATCCGAAGCATGTAAATCTTCTGCACTGGTCTTACGGGTTCACTCTACTTTGTCCCCAACACCGTACTTGTTTCTCCCACAACTGCCGCTACTCACTCTTCC